>NC_140505.1:171646558-172386558 GCF_964339955.1 Pipistrellus hanaki
TTAATATCCTTGCAGGTTCCCCTATTATTAATATCTTGCACCACTGTGATACATCTGTTACATTGATGAGCCCCTTTTGATAGATTATTATTAACTGAAGTCAGTGGCTTACATTGGGATTAACTCTTTGTGTTGTGTGTTCTATGGGTCTTTTTTTTTTTTTTAATAAATCTTTATTGTTCAGATTATTACAAATGTGTTCCTCTTCCCCCCCTCTCAATTGCTCCCCTCCACCAGGTTCCCACCCCACCCTCTGTCCTTTCCCCATCCCCATTGTCCTCATCCATAGGTGCACAGTTTTTGTTCAGTCTTTTCCTGCACCCCCACTCCCCTTTTCCCCGAGAATCGTCAGTCCACTCCCCTTCCATACCTCTGATTCTATTATATTCACCAGTTAATATTGTTCATCAGATTTTTTAATTCCCTTGGTTTTTAGATTCACTTGTTGATAGTTACATATTTGTTGTTCATAATTTTTATTTTTATCTTCTTCCTCTTCCTAAAGAACCCCCTTCAGCAATTCATATAATTTTGGTTTGGCTGTGATGAACTTTTTTAGCTTTTTTTTTTATTTGTGAAGCTCTTTATCTGGCCTTCAATTCTGAGTGATAGCTTTGCTGGGTAGAGTATTTTTGGCTGTAGGTTCTTGCTATTCATCACCTTGAATATTTCTTGCCATTCCCATCTGGCCTGCATGGTTTCTGTTAAGAAATCAGCTGACAATCATATGTGTGTTCCTTTATAGGTAACTACCTGCTTTTCTCTTGCTGCTTTTAATATTCTCTCTTTGTCGTTTGATCTTAGAATTTTAATTATGATGTGTCTTGGTGTGGTCCTCCTTGGATTCCTTTTGTTTGGGGTTTTGCAGGCTTCCTGGACTTGTAAGTCTAATTCTTTCACTAGGTGGGGTAAGTTTTCTGTCACTATTTCTTCCAGTATTCTTTCGGTATCTTGCTCTCTCTCTTCTTCTGGGATCCCCATAATTCTGATGTCGGTTCACTTGAAATTGTCCCAGAGGTTTCTTACACTATCTTCAACTTTCTGGATTCTTTTATTTTCTTGTTTCTGTTGAGGAGTGTCCTCTGGCTCTTTGTGTTCTAAATCTTTGTCTTGATTCTTGCGATCTTCCAGTCTGTTTTTAGGACTCTAACTGTAGTTTTGAACTAAATGTCCAATATTTTCTTTTCTTCCATCTTTTTCCTTTGTGTCCTGCCTCTTGTCTGCATTTTAGTTGTTTCCCTGATTTGATGGAATAGTTTTGTGTGCTAGGTGTTCTGGTAGAGCCCAGTAGCACAGCCTTCCCAGTTACCTGTGGTGGATAGTCTTGGTGTAGCCCTTTGTGGGCTGTGTGTGCAGTTTTGTTGTTAAGCCTTGCTTATTGTTAGTATCACTGGGAAGTGTTTATCTCCAAGCCAATTGGCTGTGAGGATCAACAGTGTCTCATCTAGGAGGGCTTCCGTACTCTGCTTGGATGGGAGGGGGGAGGGGGTCAGGGTGGTTCAGACAATCTTTGGTTCCCTGTCAGTCTTGCCTTAGAAAAGTCCTGTTCGTGGTGAGTTCCGGAAGATTGGTTGCAGGCACATGTACCTCTTTGGTAAAGGCACAAACAAGCTTTGGATTCCAGCCAGACCCCCCTTAGAGAAAGCCAGACTCTGGGAGAGCTTCTGTGCTCAGCTTGGATGGGGCAGAGTCTCGGGTTGGTGCAGACAAGCTTTGTTTTCCCTTCAGCTCCTCCCCAAGTCCTGCAGTAATGGCCTCTGGCTTCACACACCTCCGAGAGCCTCCGCTCAGCTAGCCGCCCAGTGCTTCAGGGCAATGCCTCCCCTGTTTTCCAGTTCTAAATTCAAATTTGTTGTGATAGGCTGCATTCAGGTGTCTACCCAATGCCGCCATCTTGGTTTCTCTCCCCCATTCTATGGGTCTTAATAAATATATAGTCACCATACAGTTTCATACAAAATAGTGTAACTGACCTAAAAGTCCCCTGTGCTCCATCTATTCATTCCTCTCTCCTCTTTCCTTCCTTCTTGAAATCACTGATCTTTTCACTGTCTCTATAGTTCTGCATTTTCCAGAAAGTCATAGTTGGAATTATATACCAAGTAGTTTCATATTGGCTTTGTAATAAATGTATTTCATTTCCTCCATGCCTTTTTATGGCTTATAGCTCATTTCTCTTTATTGTTGAATAATATTCCATTGTCTGGATATACCACAGTTTCAGCATTTATTCACCTACTGAAGAACATCATGGTTGCTTCCAAGTCTTGGCACTTATGAATAAAGCTGCTATAAGCATTTATGTGTAGGTTTCTGTGTGAATATAACTTCTTAACTCATTCGGGTAACTACCAAGGAACATGATTACTAACTGAATCATATGGTAAGAGTATGTTTAGTTTTGTAAGAAATTGCCACTGTCTTTCAAATAGTCCTACAATTTTACATTGCCACCAGCAATGAGTTTCTGTTGCTCTACATCCTTTAAAACATTTTATCTCCCTTTTCAAGGGAGATAATATTCTATATTCATTATTTTAATTAACACAACCACCATCCATTCAGGGACTCAAGCCAGGTATATTCCATGTTGTCCTCTCTCCTTTGAGACCCAGATGAATCAGTCACTAAGTTCTGCTGATTCTTGCACTTGTATTGCCCTGAGATTCATTCCTTTTCGTTGGCCTTTCTGCTTCTATCCATGAAACAGCCTCCCTCTGGTTTTTCCCTGCTCCACACTGTAGGCAGCTCTCTTCCAAAATTCCTTTTTCCTTCATCATTAAAACAAACAAAAACTCTGGCATTCTCCAATTGTCGCTGGCTTAAGGCCCCAACTCCCCTAGATGGACTAGAAGGTCTTTAAGAACCTTGCTCTGCTAACCACCCCTCACCTCACTGACTGTTTTACTCCCTCTGCCACCAGCTCCCTGTAAGCTAACTAAAGTATTCGTAGTATTTGCAGTTCCCTAAATTGCAAAGCTGTTGTAAACCATTGCATATGCTGTCCCTCTTCCATGGATTTTCTACCTGGAGAATTCCTACTCAATGTCAACTGAAACATCACCTCCTTTGACCACTGGGTGAGTAAGGACCTCTTTCTTTGGGTCCCCACTGAGCCCATAGTCTAGCTGAATTATCCCCCCATCTCACAACCAGTATTTATTTGTCTATGGATCTGTCTTCTGCTCCAACTCCCATGTCTGTGAATTTCATTGTCCTTTAAACCTAGCCCACTTATGAAAGTTTAACAAATTAAATTTTAAAAAGGGCAACTTGGTGAGAGGAGAAGAGATACCTGTACTTCAGACGGGCTCTAATCACTTTAGAGAATGTACAAGCTCTTCACCACACTGGCTGATTTTACCACATAGGCCAGGAAAACAACAGAACAGGATAAAAGGATGAAGGCTCTGCATAGCCTCCAGCCCCACATATTTTTCCCTCCTAACCATTTTGAATAGGTTTAGAGACAGAAGAGGCCGAGGTCAGTGCTAACTACTACTCTTGTACTGATGGGGGAGGGGAAATTGTAAAATGTGAGATGTGCAATTAGTTAGATGGCTGCAGAAAGACCATAAAAATTACTCATTGTCACGGAAGGATTTATTCTGGCTCATGAAAATTATCCTGCTTCAGAGAACAGGTTTGCAAGTAATTGCAACAATTTTTCCTGAATCTCCATGGGCTCTAAGCCTGGCCTGCTAGGTAATCTCTAGCAGGTGCCTTTGTGTACACATAGGTAGGGAGAGGAAGGAGCAGGTAGTAGCTTTTAAGTGCAATAGCCATTGATATTCTGGGTGTTACTGTTTTTCCTGTTCATCAGGAAAACTTCTCATGTGTAGCCAGTTATTTCTCCATCTCTTTCACAGAAAGCAGTTTTATAATCTTGGAAATTATGTCCCACTTCCCATCGATTACCTAAGGAAAGTGCTCTGAATTGGGTTATGACCTCAATGTGGCCACTCAGCCTGTCAGAATAAGCCTCAAATTCTCTCCCACAGACAAGGCTGGTTATTTCTTACAAAGCTCCTCCCAGCTCTGTTTACTATCCCAGGAAGGATCCTCAGCTTCCTCATTATGCTTTTAGTTTAGTTTTGTTTTGTTTTGTTTTTTGGCTGCTTGAAAGACATGAAGTCAAAGGAATCTGCATTGCAATCCCAGCTCTACCACTGGCAAGCATGTGACCAACCCCACATGCCCTTGAGTTGGTTCTGGGGAACATATCTAGGAAGGTTCCCCTGTGAGTACTGAACACGGATTCCCTTCAGCAGTAATGGGCTGACCTAACATGGTTCTGTTGCCTTATGACTAGATGGGAGGGTTCCTCTGATGGAACCCATGCATATGACTCCACAACAGGAATTAGCTCCAAGTGAGAGTCTAGAGTGAGAAAAGGCCTGGGACACAGTCTCTCTAATCTCTCTCAGAACAATTCACAGTTTTCCTGCCCTTGCCCCTGCAGGACCCCAGAGCCTTGGATCTGGGGCTACCAGAATCTTGCTTTTCAGATCACACTTCAGTGGAAGTCAGGCCTCCACTGACTTCGAAGAGGGCTAGAAATGTTGAGAAATGGTGACCAGCTAAAAATGGGAATGGTTGGGCACCAGGAGGGAGTAGTGGAGATTGTTGGGTTCTAAGACTGGGCGGGGGAACTAAGCCTCCATATTCTCTTCTCTTTTCTGAGGCAGATTTGTTTCTTTGAGAGTTTAGCATGAAAAAAAGAGAAAAAAATTGAGTGTCCAGGCTGGTTTGGCTCAGTGGATAAAGCCTCAGCCTGTGGACCAAAGGGTCCCAGGTTCAATTCCGGTCAAGGGCACATGCCCGGTTGCAGGCTCAATCCCCAGAAGGAGTCGTGCAGGAGGCAGCCAATCAATGATTATCTCTCATCATTAATGTTTCTATTTTTAAGTGGAGTGAGTTATGATCATGCATAAGTTCTAATAGTGACAACTTTCTGGGGATGGGACTCTTCCTTCCTCTCTGAAATCTATAAAAATGTATTTTAAGAAATGGAGTGAGTTATCATGCATAAAATCTCCTGATTAAACATCCTTAAGATACAGGAACATCCACCTATTACTTTTACAAAAATTTAATATAGTGCTTATCAAATGCCAAATATGTATCAATAGTAAGACTTTACAAATATTCACTCAGTTCTTGAAACAATCCTGGGAGGTTGATACATTATTATTCCCATTTTACAGAAGAGGAAAAGGAGGTATAAATATGTTAAGTAGCTTGTCTCAGATCACACAGCTTCTAAATGTCAGAGTGAGGACTCAAACCCTGCAATTTTGGCTTTTAGTTTGTGCCCTTAACCTATCCTTTGAAAAACAAAACAAAAAAAATACTATGCTATGCTGCCTCCCAACCTTAAAAGTGCCCCAACTCTCATGAGTAATATTCACTCTTCTTCAGCCTTGCACATCCAGGCCTCATTCTGTGCCTCGTGGTCACTTGAAACCACTCTATCTCATTTTAATTTTTTTAATAGAGAGGGATGTGGTTTTATTTTAAAGTCTTATATAGGATTCTTTCAACTCTGAACATATAGGATTCTTTCAACTTCAAAATTTTAAACTTTTATTATCCATAATAAAGTTAGGAACTGTGTAGTCAGGAAAAAAATCACCCAAAGGAAATTTAATCTAACTCAACTGCTCTATCTCAAAAGTCTTAAAATAAGAATTTACAAAATTATTGTTTTTAGTTCTGGGGCCTTCTCAGGAATTTCCTGGATATGTTAAGCCCTGCACATGTGTATGGCCTTCTAAATTCCTAAGAATATGTCAGAGCTTATCAATGTCCCCTATGGACATTTCATCTCCCAGATTTTTCTTTTAACTTTTTGATAAACATCTTATTTAATAACCTGATCTTGCCACCTCAAGCATCTGTGATGTTAAACAATTGTCATTAAATTTTTTTAACAAACACTCTGGGGATAACGCTGTTAGATCTGGATCAGGTAAAATAAAGACAAGTCCTATGGATACAGCTTTTCTAGGAAGCTTCCTGGCAGATTTAATAGTGACAACTTTCTGGGGATGGGACTTTGGGGTAAGCTCTAAACCTATTATGTCTTCCAGCAGTGGCTGCCAGACTGATCACTTTCACAGCTACCATCACTGGGAAACTGTTAGTTTTCAAGGTGACCTTTCAGGAGCTGAGGTGAGGGGGATGAAAATATGACAAATTTAAATACAACAAATCTCACTGTTCTTACTGAGATTCAGCCACTTTTCTTGAACAAATGCTTCTTGGGTTAATTTTTAGAGTTCTAAAAATTTTATTTCGACAAGTTTTGAAGTGTTCTCTTTAACTCAGTGAAGAAGCAAATCTTCAGAGGTCCTTATTCCACTATTCCAGATGTTTTTCTAAACTAATCTCTCCTTAACTACAAAAGACTAAGAAGAGACTTGTTATCTTCTCATTGAGGTATCTACAGATGTTGGCAACTGACACCCCATCAAATTTAATGCTTTTCAAACCAGTTTTCTTTTTTTCCCCGTCTAACTGACACAATGGCAAAACATTGACTTATTTTCATTCCTCATAGTGATACACTCCATTTGCCACTTAAACCAATAGTCCATAGTAGAGAGATATTCAATTCCTGTTGAGCATTTTTCATAGTCATTACTATAATTTAGGACATATTGTAAGTAATAAGATAAAATTGTTGCTTTAATTTTAATATTTTTGGAACCATCATGAGTAATAAGAATAAAAACTAAATTTCTACAGCAATCTATTTTTAGGTGACAACATCTTGTTGCTCATTTGTATCTGGTCTTTTGATCAAGTTACACTCTTAGCTACAGATTCCTTGTTCACAGCAGATCATAATAATTATAATAATAAACTCAAATTGTGGTGAAGAGCAAATGACAAAGTGTGAGAAAAAGATATATAAATTAAGTGCAATAAAATGTTATTATTCAACATAAAACTGATTGTCAACTTTCTCTTATGTGCTTGGAAGTATTGGAGCCCATTTAATATGGGATATTCAAAGATTTGTCTAAGATTTAGCAGAGATGAGTGACAAACTTAGGATATTAGAAGGCTACTCACAGACTCTACAGGGAGAGTATATTTCTCCTTAAATTTTGCTTCCAAGGCATATCACTTAACACACCTTAATCTCAGCTCTGCTACTCATTTCATCTTCCACCATCCGTTCCCCAATGCTGACATTTTTATTTTTTTTTGTTTTTTACAAGAGTGGGTGATGGAGGCCAAATGCAGGTAATTAATACAATCCAGTAGCTGTAGTTTGCAACGTGCCTGAAGTAAATTCAGAAAAGATGTTGCCAGCCCTCTCATTGGTCTTTTGCGCATTGTCCACCTGGCCAGTGACTGCTGTAAACAAAGGAAGGTGTGGAATGGCATGAGGGAGGAGGCACTGTTGGGGTGGATGTCTTTGGCTGGATCCGAGTCCCTGTGTCAAAGGGGCTCCTTCTGGGAATTCAGCCCCATGGAACCACAGGTATGCACAAACAGGGGAAAAAAAGAAATCAATGAATGCCTGGTCTGTGTTTGGGCTTGTGGAAAAGGATTGCATTTCCTTTCTTTTTGTCTATTCATAGATTCTCAGACCACTAATTCCTTTAATCAATAGCAAAGATTTGTGCTCAGAGATGCCAGCATTTGCTTGTCGGGTTAATGCCACTTAATCTCCTCTCTTGCAGAGCCTGCTCAGAGACTCCAGATAGAACCCTACTTGGGGGCTGGATTCTTCAGAATGGTTAGGAAGCCTGGGACCAGGGCCTAAGGGAGGCCAGTGGCAACCTCTGTTTTGTTAGTCATTATGTATTGGAACAGGACTTCCTACTTTAAATGTATTTTTTATTCACATTCCAGCAGCCAGACAGGATAAAGGTCACCGTATTTCATATAATTCATGAAAGGAAAAATGCTGCAAATTAAAGTATGGCACATCACTGACTAAAGACATACCCTAACTTCAGAGACATTAAAATGTGATTAAATAAATGTATTATGTATACATGCATGCATATGTGTATACATGTGTGCATGCATGAGTGTGCATTTGTGTATCTTGAAATTAATGAAATTTAGTTTTATGCCTATTTAACAGGCAAGAATAAGATCTAGAGATGTTCATGGCAAAGCTATGTTCCTAGTTCTCTAGTTTCTAATCTTCTGGTTCCTAGTGCAGAGCAATTTTTAATGCAAAGTCTGTAACACAGTGCTTAAGAGAATTGGGGAGAGTTAATTACCTACTCAGAATTTAACTGCTCTCATCTATAGAATTGGGATGAAAATATTTGATCTCTCAGTTCATGAAAGTTATTATGTAGCTTAAATTAGATGATGCATTGATTCTGTTTTTAATTAACTAAGAATTTACTAAGTGCAATGCCAGGTTTGATGGGTTGAATTGAGATAGATATGGCCTCTGTCTCTGTGAAATTTCAACATAACACTTCGTGATTTTAGAGGACTATATGATTATGAGTATTATTATTTTCATCATAGGAGATGCTGACAGAAAAGCCTTTGAATGGGGCCTAATGGGCTCACAAAAAGAGAAACGTATGTGGTATTCCACCTTTATCTAAGAGAACCCTCTAGATATGGTGCTTAGAATTCTTCCCGGCCTAATAGCAACACCTAAATGTATGAAATTGGTATTCTTGCCTCAATACACTTTTCCAATCCTTACTTGCCATATGACTCCCTATTCTTCCTCTAGTCCCTTGAACATGCATTTATTTTCTTGTATCTGTGTTATTCTCATCCTTTCATCTTCTCAACTATATTTGGAGAAATGCTGCCTATCCTGAAGCCCCAAATTTTAAAATATTTTTCTAATCACCTCTGACCATAGATTTCCTTTTTCTCAATTCCTCCAGCATGTTTTTGTAACCTTCATCATTTAGCATTTATCATGTTCTAATTTACTGAAGACATCTCTGCACATGCCTTCTCTTACCACCTAAAGAAAGAGCTCTATTTTACTCATCATTGTCTCTCCCTCTGCATCTACTATCCACGTATTGACAATTTATTGTTGGTGTGGCCTTTCCCCATTTTAAACTGCCTCTCCATCCTCACCCTTGGACTCTGCCTCGTGTAAGTGAGTGCAGTATTTTAAAAAATGGAAAACTGGGTTCTAGGAAGAGTTCTTTGTATAGAAAGCAAAGGTAGAGACTGCTGTAGGACCTCATCCAAAGATGTTCGCCTAATTGAGAGGTGAGGCCAAGTGACAAATGAACTTCTTAAAATATGCATAATGGGCCCTACTCCTCGCCACTTTATGTTGTATTTTTCTAGCATACTCTCCATACTCTTATCTTAAAAAAAAAAAAAAAAAAAAAAAAGGTAGAATAGGTATTTAACCCAAGAAGAGAGTCAAGTTAGCAGGGAAAGCCCCAGTCCCTGGCACTATAATTAATGTTTACTAAATATTTGTTGAATGAATAAATGAGAGCTGGATAGCTATATGAGAGGGCTGCCAAGATAAATGGCTGAAGCTGGAGGTTAGAGGCTCAAGGCATTTGTGCTTGGTGCTAATTCGTTTTATTTATTTATTTATTTATTTATTTATTTATTTATTTATTTATTTATTTATTTTGCTAACTTACTGATTGTGCTGTTGCTGTCTGAGAGACTATTGTAGGATTATAGCATTGGAGACCTCTTTCTCAAATAGGCCAACCCACTTCAACCTCAGGACCTGAGGATAGTATATAGTATTCTCACTGCCTAGGATGCTCATTCTCTAGATGGTGTATGTGGTTTTATCTCTTATTTCATTTAAGATTCTGTTTAAATAAAACTTCACCACAGAGCTCTTTCAAAACCACACTTTAAATAGTAGTTTCACCACTCTCTATTTCCCAACCCACTTCTTTTTCCTCATAGTACTCATAACCACTCAACTGTTATATTCTAGGTGCTTCCTGAGAGTGCATAGGGCATAGATGTGTGTGGCCATAGGCAGTGGTCTTTCTTTAGATGACATATTATGTATATACTAAAAGCTCAGTGCATAGATTCATGCACCAGTAGGGTCTCTCGGCCTCGCCTGCACCCTTTCACAACTGGGACCCCTCGGGGGATGTCAGACTCCCGGTTTTGGCCTAAGCCCCACAGGCCAGGCCTAGGGACCCCTCTGGTGCACTAATCCATGCACCAAACCTCTAGTATGCATATAAGATCTTTGGTTAATCTCTTTCCACCCTTCTCCCCACTTACCTCTGAGATTCATCCATCTGTTCCATGTTTCCATGCCTGTGCATTGAATGTCTTCCCCCTGGTAATCAGTGCATTTCATAGCTACTGGTCGAACAGTTGAACAGTTGAATGGTTGCTTGGGCTTTTATATATATATAGATTAATTTATTTGTTCATTGTCTGTCTCTTATCACTAGAATCTAAGCTCCACAGTCTTTACCGTGTCATTTTTTACTGAATACCTGGTGCTTAGAACAGAGCTTGGCACAAAGTAGGTAATCAATAAATATTTGTTGGATGGGTGGATGGATAGATGGGTGAATGGATGAGACCTGAGACAAATTTCATCTTCACCCCTATAACATGTTACTGCTTTCTTCCCTGTGTTTCTTGTCAAAAAAAATGGAGAGCAAGGTCCTAACAACTTCTTTCTTAGATCCATTCCATGTCGGAGCTTATAAGACATTAGCAACTATCTCATGCAAACCTCTTACTTGTGCAAAAACTGAGGCACTGAATGGTGCTGAGTCCTTATTAAGGATTTTATGTGCCTAACACTAGGTTTCAATTTGGTTGTAGAGATGTGAGAAAAACCTATATAGTGCACAAATCTTTAAGGTTCAGTTGTGATGAGCTGTATGTGAGAAAGAGGGTCAGAGAGTTCAGAAAGGGCTGGATTGATCAGGGAAGATTTCAGGGAAGAGGCAGTCATTCCACTGAGCCTTGAAGGATAAATGGAACTTGTGGAAAAGAAACACATTCAGACTGTGTACAAAGATTAATAAAGCCATAGCAGTAGGAATGATCTAAGACCTGGATTTCAGATGTATTAACAGGACAGACTAGGTTCTAATGAAAATTGTTTGCAGGAATAGATCATAAATAGGAGAGGGACAGCATGGAGTGCTGGAAATTGGAAAGAGAAATAATACTACATGAAACAAATAGTTGTAGATAGCAAAAAAGTGACATGATGGAAGGGAGAAACTAAATTCTTACAGGTTGGTTTGAAGGGAAAGGAAAGAGACAATTGAAAGGAGAAAAAGCCATGCAAGCAGCTGTACCAGAGAGGGAAGAGTTTGACTGAAGATGAAGTTTGGCACATGTCACTCTCAGCCTCTATCATCCTCAACTGTCTTCCATCTTAGGTGGGAAACCCATTCTTCAGCTCTCCCAGGTGCCCTGCTTCTGTCACTCACAACTCCATATCTTGAAAAGTTTTCTCTTTGGTTTAACATAAGCCTCCCCATGGTCACTTACATTTTCCCTCCTATACTGATGGAAAGGGAAGTAATCCTGAATAGTGGACTTCATAAAGGCATCCTAGAATGGCACTGTTAGAAGGAATCTTTGAAACCATTACGTTTTAGCTCCTTTAAAAAAAAAAAAAAAAAGATCAAGAAACAGAAGGGGAAGGTCGCACTGCTAGTCTGTGGCTGGACGGGGAGCTTCTACCACCACCCACTCTGCCATTTCAATCCCTACTTGCCCCACCCTCACCCCATTCCTATTGTTCTCTCTACTCCCACTAGCTCAAAAGATACAAGTTTTACCAGTTTTCTCTGGGAGCAAACTTCCCCAAATTGTTTGCTTCTTTGGGAGCCAAAGAACCTTTATTTTTAAAAGGAGGTATGAGCCTAACCAGTGGTCGAAGGGGATGGGGGCATGAGTGGGGGAGGGTGGGGGATTGGAATGGAGGGTTGAGGACAAATATGTGATACCTTAATAAAGAATTTTTTAAAAAAAAAAAAAAGAAAAAAAACATTAAAAAAAAGGATGTATTAATTTGGCTGATCATCACTGACATTGCATAGACAATTTACAATTTTCCATGTTTATTTCCAAGTCCATTATTCCCTGGACCTGAGTACATACACACCTGAGGATCTGACCTCATCCTCCTTTTGGCCTTTGACATGATCCAGAAGTTGGGCAGATTCCTTTCCAGCTTCCTATCTGAACAATTGTGGGCATAGCTTTTATTACATCGATGCACATCTTGACTCGTGGCTCCAGGCAATCTTTCTTCCTCCTCCTCAACTCCAAAGCTGTCCTGCAGCCTGGCTGCCTGGGGTGCACATGCCTGAGCTTTAGATTCTATCCTCATCTCTAATGCTTTAATTGTAGGCAAAACCACAAGGAAAGATTTCCCAAAATAAGTCCACCTCAAACATGTGTACCCAGCCAATGTCCCCTAGGAGAAAATTTGGGGTTAGAAGGAATGTGCAGACCTAATTAGAACTCATTTACATGTCATGGACTTGGTTCCCCACCTGTACCTAAGGTCCTCATGAAGGAGATGACTGTCTTTATCTCAGGGCAGTTTTACCACTGCCAAGTTATTTTTCTGGTTCACCCAACATTTCCCCTTATCCCATTTTGGCAGCCATTGCTCCATGTTGGTCAGTACGTAATAGAAAACAGAATGTGCTTACACATTGGAAACTTAAAAATACACAATTCATTTAGTGTGGAGACTTTCCTGGGGGCAGAACCCACCATTTCCTGGCAAACTGGTATTGCACATGCACATTCAAAGCATCCTGAGTCTAGAACTTAACCCATATAGGTTATTTCCTGGGATAACTGAGGATTAGCGGTGTCAGGAAGATATATTCCCTGACCTTTCTTAAAGAGTCCTAAAAAAAGGAGTTTTCAGGCTGCCCTTGTGTCCTGCTTTATTTTTTACTAAAGAGGTTATTCTTATCCCTGCTTAGAGAACCTTGGAACAGGAGGTGATCTCATTGGGGAAAAGGAAAAAAAAAAAAAAAAAAAGCTGAGGGCCATGAAGAATAAGTGATGTGGCTCATTCAAAAGAAATTGCAGAGCTGAATTGAATGGAGAATTGACTCTTTCTCAGACTCCATCTTGCAGGCTGGCCTTTGGAACATAAAGAGCTAACTTAAAATACTGGGTGCATGTCAGAGGCTCTATGGGTCTCCTGAGCTGCATCACTCAAGGACTCACTGGTCTCACTGGTCCTTCTTTCTTCTTGGACTTATTCTGCCCCTTTCCCATAAATACTTATTTCTTAAGGAGAGTAAATCTTATCTCATGGTCCCCTTGGGCTGCAAAGGCAATTAAGAAGTCCCCTATAGTCTGTTCTCCCATCTCCAGGTGAGGCCACAGTTTACCCAAAAGTCACTTCTTCATGATCCACACAAGTTTGAATATGAGGCTGGTGCTGTCACAGTTGGACCCATTTCTATAAAGGATTATGTCACCTGAATTTGATTTCAAAAGCACAGGAGGAAATAAGAAGACAAATAACCCAATTAAAAGTGGGCAAAATATTTGATTAAACATCTCTCCAAAAATATACAAATGGCCAATATAACATGAGAAGGTGCTCAATGTAGGGGAAAGTAACTAAAAATCACAGATACTACTTTATACTCACTAGTATGTCTATAATAAAAAGGATAGAAAGTGTTGGCTATGATGTGGAGCAACAAGCATCCTCACACATTAATGAAAGTATCATAAAAATGGTGCACTATATCTGGCATTCACAATAACCAAAAAGTGGAAACAAACATCTATCAATTGATGAATGGATAAATAAAAGGTAGTATGTTGATATGATGGAATATTATCTATATATATAAAAAGCCAGCCACTAGAACACCATAACAACCTGAATGATTGGTTGCTGTGACACCCACTGTGGCCAGTGAACGGGCTCAATCGGGTAATGGCACCAGCCAGCCAACCTCCCATGGCCCCACCCCTGATTGGCCTCTCCCACCCCAATGGGCCCACAGCCCCACCCTCCAGCTGGCCAAACCCCTGATTGCCCACACACACACCCCAATAGGGGATGGGGCCAGGTGTCCAAAGACCTGAAGCCCCTTCCCCAGCCAGCTTGGCCCTGATTTGGTCCCACAATCTCCTCCTCCCAATAGGCCTGGCCCCGATCTGCCCAGGTGGCTGAACCCCACCCATACACAAATTTGTGCACTGGGCCTCTAGTTTAGTCATAAGAAGGAATAAAGTATTAACACATGCTACAATATAGATAATTCTTAAAAACATTAATCCAAGTGATGGATGTCTGTCACAAAAGACCATATATAATAATAAAAGGGTAATATACTAATTAGACCAGACAGCTGAATGACCTTCCGAACATCATTCCAGACATCATTCTGGACATCTTTCTGGATAAAACCACAGTGATGGGGGCCGAGACAGAGGTGGTTACGGGTGATCAGGCAGGCAGACAGAGTGGTTAGGGAAGATCAGGCAGGTAGGTGAGCAGTTATGGGTAATCAGGCAAGCAGGGAGCAGTTAGAGGTGATCAGGCAGGCAGGAAAGTGGTTAGGGGCAATCAGGCAGGGAGGTGAGCACTTAGGGGCAATCAGGTAGGCAGGTGAGCACTTAGGGGTAATCATGCAGGCAGGTGAGCACTTAGGGGCAATCAGCCAGGCAGGCAGGAAGGTTGGGGGCAATCATGCATGCAGGCAGAGTGGTTAGGGGCAACGAGGCAGGCAGGCACGTGGTTAGGGGAAATCAGGCAGGCAGGCCAGCGATTTGGAACCAGTGGTCTCAGATTGTGAGAGGGATGTCTGACTGCCGATTTAGGACAGATCCCACAGGGATTGGGTCTAAACCAGCAGTAAGACATCCCCAAAGGGGTCCTGAATTATGAAAGGGTGCAGGCCAGGCTGAGGGACTCCCCTCTAATGTATAAATTTCATGCTCTGGCCTCTAGTATCTTATATGATTCCATTTATATGGTATGTCCAGATTAGTGGTTGCCTAGGGTTGGGTGAAATGGAGGAAAAGGTAGATGGACACTAATGGGAAAGGGTTTCTTTTTGGGGTAATGAAAATGTTCTGGAATTAGACAATGGTGATGGCTACACAACTGTGTGAATATACTAAAAAAAAAAATACTGAATTGTACACTTTAAGCAGGTAAATTTTAGGGTGTCTGAATTATCTCCCAATAAACTATTTTTATTTTTTATTTTTTTAAAACCATCACAAGCAGACAAAAGCATGAGAAGAAAGCAGGCAATTTAAAGGAACCAGACAACAAATTTATTATAAAACAAATACTTAACTTTTTTGTAAATTAATATATTCCTGACCAAATTTATATAGTATAATGTAGTAATATTTGATGACCTGAGGAGTGACTTTGGCACACTTCCAGAGTTTCTTCTATTTTAAAGCCCCGTATGTATATTATCTCAAAAATATATAGTTTCATCAAACTGAGTGCCACCCCAAAAACCCATGCAAATATGAGTTTCTGCAAGTTTTCTTGAAGAGTCAGCCTAACGAGCCCTGTTTTAGGACCTTTGTTGAGTCTTTCTCTCTTTATCTTCACCTGTTGGTCTGCAAACCTGAGAGGAAACTTCTATGCTGAGTCTTCTATGCACAGTCTGGTGGAGAAGCCAGTGATGTGAGTTCATGCTGGATCTTCTCCCAGCTTCAGGTTGGGCTGAGATTGGTTTCCTTTGACTATCTCCTCCAGGGATGGGATAGGGTGGGAGAAGGGGTAGCTATGCAATGGGAACCTAGATCACTGACTCCCCAGTGGAAGTCACACTGATTCTATTCTGATGAGTGCTTTAGGGATTAAAAGACTATTCTGGAATCCAGTGAGAAGGGTATTTGTCATGGGGAAGATTAACAATAACAGCTGGGAAGTGTGGTGTACAGACCATTCCAATTGGCATCAAGAGGCCACTCTTCAGGTCAACATGTTAACCATCTGTATAACCTTGGATGGGTCACTTAATCACTCTGGTCTTTGTTTACTCAGCTATAAAATAGAAATAATGATTCACTTCTTGCTTGAATTTTATAATCACAAGAGTTGTTAGAAATCATCTAGCAGTCTATTTCAGAACCTACACCCTCTTGTATTCTACCCCTCTTCGCCCCTACCCTCCCCCCTAATAGTTTTTATGAATAACTGGCCAATCTCTCCATAAGCTGGGCATTCTAAAATGTCTACAATATATTAAGCTTAAGTTTTTCAGCTTGGAAATTTTAACTGAGACCCTTATGTGCTCCCTCTATACCTTTCACATGACAGAAGTTTGAAGACCATGATCTAGCACTAGTAACACCTCTTCTCCAGGTGAGATCCCTCCACTTCATCTAAACATCCCAGACTGTCAGCTTCTCAAAGCACTAAAACCAGAATTAAAAATTAAAAAGGGGCTACACCTTCTTCTAGACATTACATTTTTATTATATTGGAATAAAATTATTAGTATTAGTATAAATTTGCATTCATTTTCATGGCAACCATATCCACAGGTAACTCACATTCTTATTACAAACTGTGAAACCTACAGCTCTCCTTTTCACATGGGATCCTTTAACAGGATCTTCTTCAATCCTTGTACGTGTGTACTTCATCTTGGGATGAAGGCATTAGATTTTATATTTTCCCCATCAGGTTCCATACTATCAGCCTAATCCCACACTGCAGATGAATATTTGGTTGACATGGTTTGATGATCCACTGATGACAAGGAATAGACTAGGGATGAATAGAAGTACTAGTTCTGTCTTTAAGGTTGCCTGTTGAGAAATCAATGTCTACAAATTTATCCCCAGAGCTGCTAGAAGTGTGCACTTCGAATGACATTCTATTCTTCTAAGTCCAGACTTCTGCCTCCTCTGGACAAGTTTTCCCTGGTCATCTCAGAGCCTGAGCCAGGAATCATACAAAGATCATTTGAACCAAAATGGAAGGCTTCAGTGTGGGAGGCAAAAGGGGAATTGGCAAAAGAAAAAATAAGGTAAGAAAGGAAAAGAGGCTGGAAAAAAAAGTCAGAACTACAGTGGATAATTTTTATGCTGTCTATTTAGCTTTGGCCACATTCATATTCTCGAGTTCCATGGGATACCCAATATTCTTTTAATTAGTTACATTTCATATATTTATTGGTGGGGTGTGTGTTTTTTGGCTATTTATTTATTTATTTATTTTATTTTAATTTTTTTGCTGTTATATGTTATTCCCTTTACATAATCTTGCCAACCCTAAATAATATAAGAACAGAGACATTATTATGCTAATGATATTAACAAATGAGGAAATTGAGACCAAGACAGGTTCAACCAATTTTCTGAAACTATACAACCGTCATTGAAGAAACACTAAAAATGTAATGTGTCCCAGGGCCATAAAGAATGGGCAAGGGAAACCAAATTTGTTAAGCAGAGAGATGAGAGGACTAGTGGTTATACTGGGCTTTAAAACAGAAGAAATTCTGGAAGGGCACCAAAGCTAATCCCCAGGTCATCAAACATTTGAATAGTCTGTAATTGTCTGTATAACTTCTGCCCCTATGAAATTTGAAATGAGACTAGACAACCAATGACCCTGACTGATGGGACATTCAATCTAAATTCCTCAGCACCTGTTATGCATCTAGTAATGTGCTGGATACACAAGAAAAGCCATGTACAACCCTGCCCATAAGAAGCTTAAAGCATCATTAGGGACTTGGAATTAAATCATTAGCAAACAATATAAGGCAGAATATAATTAAATTTCCCAAGGTGTGGTACAGATCTACCCATTAAAAAAAAAAAAAAAATCAGTAAGTGAAAAATGCAGCACAGTCTGGGATTGTTGGGGAAATTTTCAATAATAAGTTTGGAATATATTTCAATAACTTACCTGAAAGGAAGATAAGAAGAGAAAGAGAGGGAAAGTGGGAAAGAGAAAGTGGGGTTAGGAGACATTGTGGCATAAACCAAAACACAATATAATTAGCATTGTTGGCCTAAGGAAATGAGCTTGGCTGAAGACTACCTTTGCTATCCCCCTCATCTTTGGTTCCTCTCTGGCTTGCTCTTCTACAAAATCCCTCCTAGAACTCTCTGAACCCCCAACATACTCTCATCACTATTGTATGTGTCTTGTATAGTTTTAGTTGCCTGGTATTACCAATGTCTATATCATCTCATTAGAAAATTTTTCTTCCGTCTACGGCCATACCACCCTGAACGTGCCCGATCTCATCTGATCTCGGAAGCTAAGTAGGATTGGGCCTGTTTAGTACTTGGATGGGAGAAAATTTTTCTTCCCAAATGGTAAGCCCCTTGAGGATAATGCTCAGTGTCTAGTATATTTTGGGATTCACCCATAACCCAATGCAATTAGTTGAGTTTCAAGTTCTTATAATAAATAAATACTTATTAAATGAATCAGGTGAAATCTGGAATTGATTTCTGGTTCTAGCCTTCTGGGAGCTGCCACCTCTTTAACTCTTAATTCTTCGTCCCAAGGCTTTGCTCACTGTTGAAGTTAGAAGGTGGGCACATGAAAAACAAAGGTGGAGATAAGGACCCTCTAACTGTGCTGCTCTTATTATGATTGCAACAACTATCTCAGCTCTGCTCTTGCTAAATAACTAATCATAGTCTCAGCATCCAAATGTTGAGTAAAAATTAGGTGTACTCAATAAAATGACAGAGGGAAGGGGAGAGGGGACTATGAGAAAAAAGGTGAAGGGCTTAGGAAGTACAAATTGGTCACTACAAAATAGTCACGGGGATGTAAAGTAAAGCATAGGGAATATAGTTCATAATATTGTGATATCAATATATGGTGCCAGTTGGGTACTAAAAATACTGAAGGGAACACTATGTAAAGTATATGATTATCTAAGCTGTACATCTGAAACCAATACAAAATAATATTGAAAGTAAGCTGTAATTGAAAAATAAAATAATAATTTAAAAAAATAAGTCAGGAAGCAAGAAAAGATTTCCATTTAAATAGGAAAAAAGCCCTAGTCAGTTTGACTCAATGGATAAAGTGTCAGCCTGTAGACCAAAGGGTCCTGGGTTTGATCCCAGCCAAGGGCATGTACCTTGGTTGCAAGATCCTCTCGGCTCGGGCCCTGGTCAGTGCACATGCAGGAGGCAACCAATGATGTGTTTTTCTCACACGAATATTTCTCTCTGTGTTTTCATCTCTCTTCCACTCTCCCTAAAAATCAATAGAAAAATATCCTCAGGTGAGGAAAGAAAGAAGAGAGAGAGAGAGAGAGAGAGAGAGAGAGAGAGAGAGAGAGAGAGAGAGAGAGAGAGAGAGAGAGAGAGAGAGAGAGGAAGAAAGAAAGAGAGAAAGAGAGAGAAAAAGAGAGAAAGAGAGAGAAAAAGAGAGAGAGAGAGAGAGAGAGAGAGAGAAAGAGAGAAAGAGAGAGGAAGGAAGGAAGGAAGGAAGGAAGGAAGGAAGGAAGGAAGGAAGGAAGGAAGGAAGGAAGGAAGGAAGGAAGGAGAAGAAAGAGCGAGCCCATTTCTCCCATTGTCTGCTGAGACACTTTCATAAACATGCCAAGTCTGGTATAAAAAGGGCAGATGAAGTCCAGAACACTAATACCCAAACTACTTCAAATCCTTTTGGAAGCCTTTAGAAAGTATTTACATTGTCCAATCACATCTATTTTCTTATATTTTTTGCAAATCAAATTTTAGGTGAGAAGGCAGCCAGATATTTCAATGCATTTGCTTATAGGTATAAAAACATCTGCTGGTTTTCATTTCTCTTCTGGATTTGGGGCCTGTTTGGCTTTACTGTGAATCCGATTCCAGATCACTATGGCCCTGGAACACCTGCTCCTGGGAGCATTGGTAGTGGCCCAGCTCAGCTGTGATGGAGAAGTGTCACTAGTTCCCAGGCGTAGAGTTTGGGGAGAAACTAGGCTTCTTTAGATTCATACAATGTATAATAATAATGCAAAACTGAATGAATAGTTCAAGGATTTAATGAAATCACACATTCATGAAGCCTTCTGCAGAGCAATGTAAGCACCTGGTAAGTGATAACTATTATAATTATATCACTCAATGCATTCTGGAGCATTCTTTGTTCAGCCCTGCTCATGGGGTTCTGTCTTGAATAGGGCTTGGATAGAGCAGAGGGGAGGTGATTGGTCTGAATGGGTGACTGCCTGAGTGTGTTTGTTGGTCAAGAGGTGTGTCCTGAAACACTGCAATTATCTTGGGTGCGGCTCATCCCCAAACTAGGTTGGAAAATCTCTGACAAAGACAAGTCACGAGTTTGAACCACATGCAGTGCTCATTCCTGGGCAAACCTTCCTTCTTATTCTGCCCATGGGGCTGTTCCCACAGGAAAGAATTTGCCAGTCACATACTCTTAAAATTTCTACAAGTCCCTTTCTCTTGGTATTTTCTTGGTTTTTGGACTAACTGGAAACATGTTAGGGACCTGGCTTCGTCCCCATTAAAGGTGCCAAATGTAGCCTGGCTGATGTGGATCAGTGGTTGAGCATTGACCCTATGAACCAGGCAGTCACGGTTCAATTCCTGATCAGCCATATGCTCGGGTTGTGGGCTAGATCTCCAGTGTGGGGCATGCAGGAAGGAGCCAATCAATGATTCTCTCTCATCATTGATATTTCTGTCTCTCTCTCCTTCTCTCTTCCTCTCAAAAATCAATACACATATATATATTTTTTAAAGGAGCCAATTGTAGTTTATACTTGATGCACCTATTTGGGCCTAGTCATAAATGCTCCTCCTTATTAATCAGATCAAGACTGGTTTGCATGGGGGATTAGTTGTTCACTCACAGGGTATGATTGTGGGAGCACAAAAAGCCTTTCCCCAACCAAATATTGTCATTTAGATACCAGAGAGCCAGAGGTTCTACCATATGAGAATGCTCCTTTAGTGTTAATGTTTTATAAAACTACAGGTATCTCTGGAGGAGGTGATTCTCTAAGACAAAACCAGACATTAACCCCTTATTGTGAAATAGTTCACAGGAATTTCACTCATCATGGAAATTGGGAAAGAAATAATTATGAAGCTATAAGAATTAAAGGACATCAGTCAAGAGTATGGAGCCGTGGGTATCTGGGAAACAGGACGATGCTGGCTTTAGGTAGCCTGGACAAATTTATTGAAAGGGACATGGGAAAACAAACATAAGGCTTTTGCTCCCTGCATTCTAGGAATTGCCACAATTCTAGAAATCATTCTTTTTTAAAAATATATTTTATTGATTTTTTACAGAGAAGAAGGAGAGGGATAGAGAGTTAGAAACATCGATGGAAAGAAACATCCATCAGCTGCCTCCTGCATGTCTCATACTGGGGATGTGCCCGCAACCAAGGTACATGTCCCTGACCGGAATCAAACCTGTGACCCTTGAGTTCAAAGGCCGATGCTCTATCCACTGAGCCAAACCAGTTAGGGTGACTAAGAATCATTCTTTTTGCTCTGTCTAGAATTGAAAAATAAAGCTTGGAGACATAAGGCAGGTCCTTATCAAAGAGAGAACACATGGAGCAGGATTAGGTCCTATGGACATGAATAACTCGGCCAGGCTGACACTGATGTCTTTCTGATCTGCTCTGAAGGGAGTGATCCCACAGGCTGAGACATAACCTCACCACCAAAGCCAAAGTATGTCATGAAGCTTTTAATAACCCTGCCTGTCCCTGCCTCCCCCAAAAAGGGGAACAGCTGGCCTCACCCTCCCTTCTTCTCATTGTCACTTTCCCTCTGTGATTCCAGGGCATTGTCTTTGAAGGGGTGTCCCCATGCTAGAAGCATGCTTTCAGGATATAAGCAGCAATCATTTTATAATTTCTTTCATTCTATTATTGCCAGGATTGCCTCTCTACGTGATGGTTACAAAAGAAAGATGGGGAGATTCAGTATAATTAGGGGCCCTCCAAACATTGAGCCTGCCTGTAGTTTCAGTCCCACCCATGTTTACCTGGACCACCCAGGCCCCACTACACCTCCTACCCTCAACACAGGGGAATCTCAACAAATCCATGAAAGCTTCAGACCAGCACCATGGGCCAGGTCTGTATTAAGGGAGTTCCTATCTCCCCTTGCAGTGCCTCTCTGCCGACTGGCAGAGACCCCCAGCAGTGTGTGGGAACCCCCACTGACCCAGCAGCAAGCATAGCCAATTGTTAATTTCCAGGAATTTTGTGAGCCAGTCAGCACCACACTGGGAGATTGAAATTAGTCACGGTGGGAGTATTTACATCATGGAAATCAGCAGAAGCTTCAAAACAGCACACCACTGCCCTCTCCTTCACTAAGGAATCCTGCTCCTCCATGCAGCCTACCAAGGCTCTTTTTTCCCCTTCCTATATTTCATTTCCCCAGGTAGGTGGCCTTTCTCTTTTGCTCTTCGCTAGCTCTTATTAGATACTTTATTGTACTTGCTGCAATTGTGTTAATAGACAGTAATAATTACTACCCCTCTGGTGACACACGTACTTTAACTTCATGCAAAACCCTAAATTAAGGGCATAACCGTGTGGTTCTCTCCATGGCATTCTGATGGCCAGTCTGGGGTGGAGACCTTGTTAGAAACTCTCTCTACTCCCTTCAAAGTTTCTCAGTGCTTTAGGTGGCAGGGTGGTGTAATCTCCCTGCCTGGAATAATGCAAGTGTGGCCTGGCCTGGAGGCAGGCAGACAGTAAGTGAACCTCCCAGTGCCCTTCCCATCTAAGAACTCAATCTTATGTCATGTTTTCAAACATGTGGATATCTCCATATTTAAAACATAAGTATTGTTCTAAAAAAAAGGGGGGGGGGGACATTTCAATAATAAAGAATTATTTTTAAAAATAAATAAATAAATAAGACATAAGTATTGTTCTAGAATCTTAGCCCAACTCTTCAAGATTCAGTATCTCCTTCAAATTGAATGAAGGTCCCCAAGAAACAGAACAAAACTGTAGAAGTGGGTGTGTGTTGTTTTAATCCCTGACCAGGACACTCCAGTCATATATGAGTGTCCACTTGGAAAGTGGCACATACATTGACAGAGCAAACCAGTGGACTCTCAATCTCTTGAACTATCTTAAATTTCCTTATCCTTTTCCCCAAGTCTTTCAACTTCTCTAAGGTCCTTCCTGACCTCACCTCAAGTTCTCCTTGAATGGTCATGGAGCCTGGTCGCTGGCAAAGATCTGCCTAGGGCAGGAGGTGAAGAAATGGTTTCCCTAGAGCTTCCACATGCAATTTTTACAAAGGAACATGAGCCCAGCCATACTCAGGCATGCCTTGCTGCCCCTCGTACAAGATTCTGCCTTGGGGCAAGGTGTTCATGTGATGAATTCTGGAAAATGAGGGCTGAAGCCTTGATTTCGATTTCTATATCCCAGAATTAGGTCAGCTTTGAAAACTATAGTATTGTACTTTACTTCAATTCTTTGTTCTCTACTATGACACTTATCACAGCCTTGATTAATGATCTCTGGGCTTTCTTGCTTAAATTGTGTCTCCTTCCCTAAATTGTAAGCTTCAACAGGGCACCAGTGATCATGCCTGTCTTATTCATCAGTATGTTCCCAGAATATGGTTGCTCAGGAGATACTTGTTATGACCTTAAGACTTTTTTTCAACAAACCAGAACTTCATCCCCTATTTTAAGTTTGGACTTGTTTTTCCTCTGACAGGATAGTAGCCTGGAGTTAATAGTATTGAACCACTGTTTAACTAGAAAGGAGAGTGATCTAAAAGCATAAGTTTCAGCTTTTTTGGTTATATAGTAATTCTGTTGGAGAATCAACTTGCTAATCCCAACTCAAGATTATAGACCCCTATGATCCTTGCCAACTTGTTTACATATTTTTGTGACCCAGTTAGCTCAGCTACTGAGTTGGATTGTTAATGGGGCCATGGTCAAATGGAGCTGAATAGAGCAATAGAACTATAATGTGAAGTTCATCAATTTCCTGGTTATATAAGGCTTTGGGAAGACTGAATATGGCTCCACATATACCCATTTGCCTTGCTGGAAAACAATGCCTAGGTCTTGTCCTTGCTGGATCAGCAAAGGCAAGTAATTCTCCACCCTACTCCCAAGTAGGATAATTGCCCTTGTTCTCTGTCTCCCAGGGCTGTTTGAAGGAGTTGAGATAATGGCTACAGAAGTCCTTTAACAGGAAAAGGCACTATACTGAGCTGTCCATTGTGTACAGAAGATGATGCTGATCTGTCATCATCATCTGTCAATTGGGCAGATATCAGATGTTTTCTTAGCAGTAGAGCTGGGTTTCTACTGGCTCATGTACTCTCTCTGACCAGGTTTTCCTATGTGTAAGGCCAGGGCTGGGTTACAGACACTCTCAACAGCTCCTAGCATCTGCGTGATTTTCTTACATTCAAAAGACATCTTTCAAGGTACTTGTTCAGATTCCTGGCTGCTCATCTTCCCAATCCCCTCCTACATCTCTGAGTCCATATGTGTCTAGGTACAGCTTCCAAAGTCATGTCATCCTAACTAGGTCCCTAAGTCAGGACTGTAGATCATTTTGTCCAAAGGAAGACCATTAACCTGCTGAGAGTTCATTTCAATGCCTTATGGACTAGACCAGAGGTTCTCAAAATATGGTCCCTAAACCAGTAGCAGTATCACCCAGGAACTTGTTAGAAATACCAATTCTCAGGCTCCACCCAAGAACAGTAAATCAGAAACTCTGGTGATGGGGCACAAAAATTTATGTTTTGGCGTGCTCTCCACTGGTTCAGATAATATTGCAGTCTCAGAATTCTTCAAATTAGAATTTGGAATGGAATTGCAAAGAAGTCTTTTTAAGTACCTTCTTATTTCACCTCCTCATCGTTCAGGTGAGTAAATTAAGGCTAGAATGGTTTGCCAAAGGATATGGTACATTCCCAGCAGAGTCCATGTTTCATGGAGTCACATACTGTGATTTGACCATATCTATAAAAAATTTAAAATTTTGACTACCCATATCTCAGTATCTATCCTACGGAAATATACAGACAGGAGTGGAAAGGCTTGGACAAGGATGGCCACTGTAGATCTGTTTGTAATAGCAAAAGCTTGAAAACTTCTAAAGGCTCATCAGCATGGAAAAGGCTAACAGGCATTATACATCTTTCCAAAGAATGCTATGCAACAGCTAATGAGGAATATGTGTAAAAATCTACACCTTGTGCTAAATGAGTGGGGGCAGGAGATGTTGCAGAATTCAGAGTTCTAAGACTATGAAGCACAGTGTTTCCATGAGCTTTGGCCTTAAAAATGTGTTCATCTCTTGTGTCAGGGTAAAATGTTTCTTGGGCTTTGACCCTTCTCAACTGAGGTGTAAATCCCTCTGTCCACCCCACCCTTTCTAATCTTTCCTCCTAATCTTTAACCACACCCTAAAGCAGAACTGTCTTGTAGAAAAAGAAATTTCTAAAGGCCTGGTTCAGAGTATAGTCTCTCTTCCGGAGTTCCAACAGGTGATTCCCAAATGCAATGGTCACCCAGATTCCCAGAATGCCTGAGAACAGATGCGTAGTCTGTGGAGAGCTCCCTCCTAGAATTTTGGGAAAACCTATTCACAGAGGTGGGGGAGGGTCTCTGAACAGGTTGGCTGCAAATGCACAAGGCCTGGCAACCTTTGCTGCTCTTAAAAAGGAAAGAACTTGCTGTGTTTTGGGACAGTCCATTATCACTTGGGAAAAGAAAAATAAAACAAAATCCTAAACCTCCTTTCAGCCTCTGCTGCCTATGTCCTTCCAGCTCAGGACGATTGCCAGCTTTAAATTTCATCTATCATTTGAGACCATATGTGGAAATTCTGATCACTGACATTTTTATTTTTATCTCTCAGACTGAAAAAGCTTGTCTCGCTTCCAACCCCTCTTATTAAAAAGGCTAGAGTTGACTCCAAGTGCTGCAGGCAGAATGGTGACAAGTGAGAAAGAGAGAGAGGGAGGGAAAGTTTGGTGCTCTGGGAGGACAGAGTTGGTGCAAGACCCAGCTTGTCTCAGGCTCTCCTGGAGGATGCCTGCAACATTCACGAAGACTCCACTACCTCTCTCCTCTCAAGACCTCGGAAAGTCTGGGACTTACACAATTAATCTGCTCAACCCTTCACCCCTCCAAGCATTTCTGTGTATTGCTCTCTATCAATAGAGGTTTAGACAGTAAATTGCTGGAAGAACATTGTTCCTTCTGTTTCCAAACATTCTTCTTTTCTTGCTTTGGCATTATATTTTTGGCATTGGGCGCCCTAGCTATTTGCCTTCGGGAGATCTATGAGTTAATATTTACAAAGAGATGATCACTAAAAGCCAAAATGGGTTCACTGAGAACTGGCCATGTGGAACTAACCCCATTTTCTCTTTTTAAAATGGTTAACAGGCAGTACATCAGAAAGAACACCATAAATATACAGAGTATCTTCATTTCAGAAAGGCATTTCTGATAGTCTTATTTTTAAAAATGAAATGGAGAAATAAAGGTTTATTGGAATACTGCATGTGGCTTCATAGTTGTAATCAATCAACTTGGACGCAGGTCATTTGTGCTATAACCATGCCGTCTCCCATCATGCCCTACTTTGTCTCTTCTTCAGCAATTTCTAAAGCATAGAAGTTTTTTTGTTTTTGTTTTTTTTATCAAGATTGTGTATATTAAAGAGAAAGACAAACATTTTAGATAACAAGATGAGGAATCAAACATTCTGAAAAGACAAGAATTTTTAACTAAAAGCTAAAAGATAGAATTTTAAACACAGATTCCTGCAATCAATTACATAAACAAAGATGAAAGACACCTGGCTTAATGGTTGTCAATCTGAAAAATAAAAAGGCTTGGGGTTTTCATTGGGGTAATCTCAGGAATGCAGCTGCCAAGAAAGCCAAACACCTTTGGGACTCTATTAATAGAAGTATAGAGAACAGATCAAAGGCAACAAGGCCCAGCCCTGCAGGACCCTGCACTGATCAGACCACAGCTGGATTATCACCTTGTCCTCTTCTGCAAGTCACACTGTAAGAGAGACACTGACAAATAGAGTATGCAGAGGGCAGGAACTGCGATGGTAAGCACCTTGTATCTGACTCATCAATGCTCCAAGAAATAGGAAGGTTCAAGAAATTATAAGGAGGCAGATTTCAGCATAATGAAAGGATTGTTTTCTAATATTCAGAGCTGCCCAATAATGGTGTATTTTTCTCACAAATTAACTGGCTGCCTTTCAAGGAAAATGCTCAAACTGAAGCTGTAAGAAACATCAGATATTCTATTGAGAGAATTTCTATATAGGCTGGGCAGCTAAATTAATATATGACTTCTAGATCCTTTCTAAGACTGCTTCCAACCCAAAGATTCTGTATTTGGGTGAAAAAAATTTTTTTTCCAGATCAATACTCGAGTGGGAATTATAAGATCTGGATTTCAAATGTAATTTTACTAAGAACCAGCTGGGCCTGTGACTTCTCTCTGGGCTTCAGTTTTTTATTTGGAAAGTGAGGGATGAATTACATGAACATCTAAGGTCACTCTTAGAAGACATGCCCTACTTACTTTCTGTGAAATTGTAAAAATAACTGAGTTAGAGAAATTATCACTGAATAGGTGGGACTAGACTGCGATCTTAAAGAGCAGAAATTCCAAGATCTACTTGAATACTTTCCTATTAAAAAAAAATGAGGTAACATTGGTTAGTAACATTATATAAATTTCAGGTGCACAATATTATAATTTAATATCTGTATATACTACAGCATGCTCAACACCAAAACTCTAGTTTCCATCCATTACTATACACTTGACTTCCTTTACTCATTTGCCCTCTCCTCACAGCCCCAAATCTCTCTGGTAACCATCAATCTGTTGTCTGTATCTATGAGTTTATTTTGTTTTGTTTGTTTCTTTTTTTTTCTATTTATGTTCCACATATGAGTTTTTGTCCTTTTCTGTCTGACTTATTTCACTTAGCCTAATAGGCTTATTTAGGTTGTCCCAAATGACAGTATTTCATCTTTTCTCATGACTGAGTTATATTTCATTATATGTATATACTACAGTGTAGAAGGGGCTCACTTTTCTGCATCCAGCATGGATAGAAGGCGATCCAGTTCCTGAGTAGGGGTTACGGGGGATTGAGAAAATGAAAGAAAGAGACAGCCACAGATACAGTAGGGAAAGCTGGGCCCAGGTGGGACCACTGTCCTCTGTTGGAGAGACAGGGACCCAGAGCCAATATAACGTGTTTATTTTACAAATAAACTTACAAATACCAGTAAGTTTTACTAAAGGTCAAGACAAGGAGATTATGCACCTTCTTGGGCTTCTTTGTAAATGGTCACTTCTGGGTGGGCCTGAGTCTATTCTTTCCTGGTATGTGGCTGGATTTACATAATAAAACCCACTTCCCGGCACCTGGGCTGAAGGTCCAGTTGACAAACACCCTTGCCTTTTCCAGGATGTGGCTCTGCCTGACATCACTGGATTCAGCTGACAATAATTAAAGAATGCCCAATGTGCCTATTCAGGTCCTCTCTACATCACATTTTCTATATTCATTCATCTGTTGATAGATATTTAGGTTATTTCCATATTAGGGTTATTGTAAATAAGCTGCAATGAACACAGAGGTGTATATTATATATATATATTTCCAAATTGGTATTTTGTATTCTTTGAATAAATACCCAAAAGTGGAATAACTGGATCCTACAGTAGTTATATTCTTAAGTTTTTGAGGAACATCCATACTGTTTTCCACAGTGGCAGCACCAATTTACAGTCTCATTAACAGTGTTTGAGAGTTCCCTTTTCCCTACATTCTCTCCAACACTTAATTCTTACCTTTTTTTTTTTTTTTAATAACAGCCATCTAACAGGTGATGTGGTACATCATTGTGGTTTGGATTTTCATATCATTAATAATTAGTGATGTTGAATATCTTTTCATGTACCTGTTGGCCATCCAGATGTCTTCCTTGGAAAAATGGCTATTCAAATGCTCTGCTCATTTTTTAATTGGGCTATTTGTTTTTGCTGTTGTTGAGTTGTATTAGTTCTTTATACATTTTGCATATTAATTCCTTGTTGGAAATATCATTTTAAAATATTTTCTCCCATTCAGTAGGTTGCCTTTTCATTTTGTTGTTTTTTGTTGTTGTTTTATAAGCTTTTTAGTTTGATGTAGTCCCACTGGTTTATTTTTTATTGTTTCCCTTGCTGTTGGATTAAAATGCATAAAACATAGCTGAGATCAATGTCTAGAAGCTTAGCATACATGTTTTCTTGTGTTTATTTTATGGTTTCAGGTATTATATTCAAGTATTTATTCCATTTTCAGTTAATCTTTGTGTATGATATAAGATAGTGTTTTAGTTTCATTCCTTTACAAGTGGCTGTCCAGTTTTGAAAGTGTAATTTTTTCTATTTCTAGTAAAGACCTGAGGTTGAGCAACCAGAAGCCAGTGCTGGCCCAGCCCCAAAGCAAGTGGTAAGGGGAAGGCAGGCAGAGTGGTTAGGGGTGATCACGTAGGTAGGCAAGTGGTTAGCAGCAATCAGGTAGGCAGACGGCCTCTCGCAGGGCTGGCCCCACCCCCCAGCAAAGAAAGAAGAAGGTCCAGGCCAGCCAAGCCATTGTATTCCAGCCTGTTGCCTACAGAGGGAGGCCACAGGTGGCAGGGGAGGGAGGGCAGTGCTGCACAGATGGCAAGCAGTGGCAGTGGTGGGGTTGGGGCCAGCTGCTTGCAGCCTGGGGAAGGAAAGCCCCAAAAGCCCTGATCTCAGCCCAGGCCTAGAGACCCTACCTAAGGGGTTCCAGATTATGAGAGGGTGCAGGCCTGGCTGAGGGATCCCCCCTCCCCTGAGTGCACAAATTTTCATGCACTGGGCCTCTAGTCTATATATCTAAAGAGCCAGTGTCTGTAAGGTCCAAAACAACCAAATGGATGATCAAACACTGGAAGTCAGTCCTGCAGTCAGTGCTTGGTTGCAGTGGCCTGGATAGAGGCCTGGAGAGAGAAGCAAGGTCTGATGCACAGCCTCATGGCAGCCGTTGATCAGCCCTTGCCTCTCTTTCTCTCCGGGCCTCACCAGCAGCCACTGGGACTGTTGATCAGCGCTGCCTCTCTGATCATGCCCAGAAATAGGCCTGAAGATGCTGACTGGCATAGAAACTGATCAGAACCAAATCTGGGTGAACTGCAAGGAGCCAATGGCTGCCTAGGAGGTGGAGCTTTTGACACTAACTGGCATAGAAACTGAACAATCAGAACTAAATCTGGGTGAACTACAAAGGAGGAACCTAAGGTGGGGGCTGAGGAAGGGTTTTAAGGGCAACAGCTGTTTGGTGTAAGCTGTAAGAAAGTGATTCAATTTTTTAATGACCGGTTTGGCAGTATAGTCATATAGCTGGCTATCAGTCCAGATATAGGGATTATGTATTTTTGTCTGCCAAGAGCATCTCCTCCTGCTGAAAAAGGCTTTTCCTTCCCATTTAAGCAATCCTATCCTATATAATCTATCTATACTACTAAAAGGGTAATATGCTAATTAGACCGGGTTGACTGGCCATCTTCCGTACTTCCAACTTCCTTCTGAACAAAGCCATGGTGGTGAGGGCTGAGGCAGAGGCAGTTGGGGCAACCAGGCTGGCAGGAGAGGGCCATTGGGGACAAGATCAGGCCAGTAGGGGAGGGCAGTTGGGGGCAAGATTAGGCCAGCAGGGGATGGCTGTTGGATGTTACCAGGCTGGCAAGGGAGGGCAGTTGGGGGCAATCAGGCAGGCAGGTAGAGGGGTTAGGGAAAATCAGGCAGGCAGGCAGAAGGGTTAGGGGCCATCAGGCGGGCAGGCAGGTGAGTGGTTAGGAGCCAGCGGTCCCAGATTGCGGGAGGGAAGTCCAACTGCTGGTTTAGGCCCAATCCCACAGGGACATCCCCCAAGGGGTCCTCGATTAGAAAGGGTGCAGGCTGGGCTGAGAAACGCCCCCCATGCACGAATTTCATGCACCAGGCCACTTGTATTCAACATAATATCTTATCTCTAACTATAGATACATGTGTTTTTTTTTTATCTGTACAGAATTATTTTTATGAATTGTTGGCTAACATTTTAAGTTGAAAATTATATATTGAAAAGATATATATGTATTCTTTAAGAGAAAATTTACTTCTAAATTAAATTTGGTAATTTATTGTGATTATAGCATATGTAGAAATAAAATGTATAACAACAATAGTACACAAGGATAGAGAAAGTGAAAATATACTGTTGAAATATTTTCAGACTATACATTGAATGATATGTTTAAAGATAGGCTCTAATAATTTAAAGATGATTATTGTGAACTCTAGAGCAACCTCTTAAAATAAATAGAGGTAGAGCTAATAAGCCAACATTAGGGGTGAAATGGAATCATAAAAAATAATTAACCCGCAAAAGACTATAAAAAAGGAAAAGGGGAATAAACAAAAGATGGTACAAATAGAAAAGAAAAGCAAGATAATAATTTTAAACCCAAACATTAAATACATTGAATATAAAAAGGGTAAATACCCCAGTTAAAAACAAACAAACAAAAAAAAAACACACAGAGATTATTTGATTGGAAAACAACACTTAGGTAAATATATTATTTAAATATTATTTAAGATAAGTTACATAAGTTAAAATAGGATGAAAAATATATGCCATATAAACACCAATCACAGGAAAACTAATGTGTCTGCATTAATACCAAAAACATAGACTTTATTAAAAGGATCACAATAAAGGACAAAGAAGAGCATTTAGTAAAGACTAATGAATCAATTATTTAAGAAATCATAAAAATCTTGATTGTGTATATGCCTAATAATAGAGTTTCAAAATACATAAAGCAAAAACTGACAGAACTAAAATGAGAGAGAGAGAAATCTGCAATTATAACTGGATATTTCAATACTATTCTCTCAGTAATTAACAAAACAAGTAGACAAAAAAAATAAGGATACTGAAAACATAACACTGTTAACTAACTTGACCTAATTAACATTTAAAGAACACTACTCAACAACAGCAGAATACACATTCAGTACACATCAAGCATTCACCAGAATAAATCATAATCTGGGCCATAAAACAAGTCTCTATACATCTAAGAGGGTAGAAATAATACAAAACATGATTTCAACCACAATGAAATAAAATTTTAAAGTAGTGGAAACTGGTTTGGCTCAGAGGATAGAGCGTCAGCCTGCTGACTGAAAGGTTTCTGGCTCGATTCTGGTCAAGGGCATGTACTTTGATTTTGGGCACATCCCTCTTGCACGCGCAAGAGGCAGCTGATCGATGACTCTCGTCAATGTTTCTAACTCTCTATCTCTCTCCCTTCCTCTCTGTAAAAAATCAATAAAATATATTTTAAAAAATAAATAAAATAAAAAATAAAGTTTTAAAGTAACTTTAAAAAATTTTAAGAGTAATTGTAATTGTATTAGGAGGATGGGTGAGAGATTCTAGAAATTTGCTTGAAGTCATCAAAAGTGTGGAACAGACCTTCTTGACTTTTAAGTTGACACAAAGTGTGATTGATTCTCTTACTATTTTCACCTCTTTCAAAGCCACAGACCCCTTTAAGACTTCTCCAGTCACCATCCCGGTATCCAAATATCCTTTTTCACAGAAACAAGGTAGTCATTTGTTATATGGTATATTCTGAAACACACCATGTAAAGCTCCCCAAATATCTCCCTCACTGCCTGTCGTGGTGATTGCCATTAAAGCCGTATTGAGAATTTGTTCAATACTTGAACCCCCAAAGAAATGTGAGGATATTTCAGAGTAGACTACTTTATCATCATTGAAAAAATGGAGACTATTATTGCACCAATGCATTTTTATTAAGGGAAATGAGAAAATATCAAAAAGTTGAACAAGCCTAGAAGGTATGTTTCTGCACAAGCACTAAAGTTCATGGTGGCAAGCATTACTGATAGAAAAGAAAGAGGGCAAGGGCAGAGATCAGGACACAGTACAGGAAAAAGCTTCAGACCCAGGAGTATTATGGTTTTCTTAGGACCACCTGTATAGTGGAAAGGCAAGACCACTAGAACCAGAAAATTGGCTCCTATCTCCTGCAGGTATTGTCATACATCTGATCAGAATGAGGACTTATTCCCTCACTTTTCACTGCCTCCCTGGGGGAGGTGAATGACTGAAACATATCCTGGCAAGCACCCCATGGGAGACAAGGCCTTTACCATGGAATGTTCCATGACGTGGACACAATAGTCCCAGAGGGAATATTTTCCTAAGGGGTACTGGCTAGAAGACTTATTTTGTGGTTGGTATCCTTTTGTTTCCCAGGGTCTAACTAGATATTCTTGCTCTACCCCTGACCCTACCCATAAGATTGTCTTTTGAGATTGTTGTGACCATGTGAACCTCTTAATTTCTATGCCATGAGAATTTTAAAGAATCTGAATGGTAAGACAATTGGTCACCACCTGGTATAATTTGAAGAGGCAGCCCTTCCTTCAGGGCCACTTCCTTCCCCCAAATCTCCCTTCTTATATTTATAGCCTCATTCTTTCAACTTAGGCCTGCCAACTTCTGCATAGCAATCATTTAGCTTTATTTATATTTGAACCCCTTTAAAAAGTGAAAGACAATTCTTCATTTAGGATCCCTCACATGCAAGTGAGCTCCATTAATATTTCTTGGATTATGATGCATTATGCTCTATTAGAATGCAGAGCCTCTTGGATGCGTACAGATTAAACTTTATCTGTCAGACATGTGTTTCAATAAGTATAGAGAATTCTCTCCCAAGAAAAGTTTGGCAGGAGGCAAAAGACAGCAAGATGGTGGATAACATTTTTTTCTTTATTGATTAAGGTATTACATATATGCCCTTATCCCCACATTGCCCACCCCCCAAACTCACCTCCACTCATGCCCTCACCCCCTTGGTGTCTCTGTCCATTGATTAGGCTTATATGCTTACAAGTCCTTTGGTTGATCTCTCCCTCTTACCCTCACTGTCCCCTACCTTCCCTCTGAGATTTGATGATCTGATGGATGCTTCTCTATCTCTGATTTGTTTTAGTTTATCAGTTTATGTTATTCATTATATTCCACAAATGAGTCAAGTCAGATAGACACTAAAGCATTGAAAAGTATTTTTATTGATTTTTTTAATTTTTAAAAAAATATATTTTATTGATTTTTTACAGAGAGGAAGGGAGAGAGATAGAGTGCTAGAAACATCGATGAGAGAGAAACATCTACCATCTGCCTCTTGCACACCCCTACTGGGGATGTGCCTGCAACCCACGTACATGCCCTTGACCGAAATCGAACCTGGGACCTTTCAGTCTGCAGACCGATGCTCTACCACTGAGCCAAACCAGTTTTGGCTTATTGATTTTTTTAAGAGAGAAAGGAAGAGAGAGGGGGAAACATTGAGAATAGAGAACCATTAAGTGGCTTACTCCTGCATGCCCCCAACTAGGGAATGAGCATGAAATACAGGCATATGTCCTGACCAGAATTGAACCAGTGCTACATGGAATGATGCTCAATCAACTGAACCACACTGAGGGCTGGAAAAGTATTTCATTAGAGGGATATTTAAAAAGAGAAAGAGACTTCAACTGATTTACAATAGGACCAAGGGTTGACCGTGTACCTGTGGTCACCATAACCACTGGGAATATCTATCCTGACTACAGAAGTATTCTATCAGCAGCTCTGTTTCTGCTGTGTGAACCTGACCCCACAGAAACAACTTGTTAGACCAGGGGTGAATATCTGATTGAAGCTAAACCAGAGCTATTATCTCTCTTAAGAATTGACCCTAGAGACAGGGATTGGGCTTTGGAGATGTCAGTCTCCTCAATAGCACAGTACTTGGGAGTGTGTCCACACACTTCAGCTGCCTCATGCCTTCGCACAGCTGGGTTGTTCAACTTTTCTTAGATTCCATGAACTCCAGTATTCTTCCAATGTTCATTTTTGCTTAAGTCTACTTGAATTGGTTTCTGTTACTTTTCAACAATACAGATGTAGCCGAAACTGGTTTAGCTCAGTGGATAGAGCATCAGCCTGAGGACTGGAAGGTTCCAGGTTCGATTCCGGTCAAGGGCATGTACCTTGGTTGCGGACACATCCCCAGTAGGGGGTGTGCAAGAGGCAGCTGATCGATGTTTCTCTCTCATCGATGTTTCTAACTCTCTACCTCTCTCCCTTCCTCTCTGTAAAAAGTCAATAAAATATATATTTAAAAAAATACAGATGTAACTAATACAGAAATGCATTATTGAATTGAGAAAGTGTTCCAAATATTTCATTTATTCCCCTATATTTCCCAAACTTTCTGCAGTGACATTAGTGCCAGATAATTAGTTCTGACCAACGAGTAGAACTGATATGTGCCACACCCAGACGATGGCAGTTAAGAGCTAGTGTGTTTCCTCCATCTCTCCCAACAAAAGAAATTTTGGACATCGTTTATGTCAAATGGTGGATGAAGATCTCCCAATGCATATTGAACCAACTTTTCTTATGTTAAACTCTGAGATTTAAAGTGTTTATTCTGGCATCTAACATTGCCTAATCTGAAAACTACGACATATATTTCAAAGGTGAATCCAAAAGGACATACTAATAATATGAATCAGGAAGAAGAATCCAAAATAATGCCCCATTTTTTGGGGGGTGTTATTGTAGGGTGAATTACGGAGACATTCACATAGATGGAAAACACTCAAGAGAAGCATCAGGTTTGAAGGTAAAATTTAAGAGTTTGAGTTTGGAGTTTTTATGCCCATTAAATATCCAAGTGAATTTTCCAAACAGATAATTGGCTACACTGTCTTGAGCTACGAACTTACTAGTTGAATGTTGAAAATTGCCCCCCAAATAGAGACAGAGACCGTTGGCAAAGACTAGAAGATTTTTTGCTTCAATTGATAGAAAATCCAGACAAACAAATGATCAACAGAAAGAAAGAAAAAACATTAAAAAAAAAATAGTGGCTTAAACAAGATAGAAATTCATTTCTCTATATAAAGAAGGCCAGAGATAAACAGTTCAGGACTGGTGTTGCAGCCCTGGACATCTGCTCCCAGCTCCTTCTAGTTCCCATGCAGCATACCCAAGGTTAGGATAGCCCATGTCCACTTAGTTCAAGATAGATGCCAGCTATCAGTTTACCAGATGTGTATTTCACGGGAAGGATAGATTAAGGAGTAAGTAAGAAAGGAACAACAGAAACACATCAGCTAACTTTTAAGGAGATCTCTCAGAAGTGAAACATGGCTGTCATTTAAAAGAGTTTTACTCACGGCATCGGAGACTAAGAAATGTATATTTTATTATGGGAGGCCTCATGCTCAGCTTAAAATTGGGAACAATGGAAGAAAGGAAATAATGAATATTTGGGCAGGCAACTGGCAGTCTCTATCATTGTGTGATTAGATATCTGGGGGTGGAAAAATAAATAGATACTGAGGTCTGTATCAAAGTTAGCATAGGACAAAAGCAGAGATTGTACACAGCAATAGCCATACTGGATACAATACCAATGATGTTCTATAATCTGGAATGAAAATAAATTCTGTACTCAAAAATAAAATTCTACACTCTGCTGCAGGAAAGGTTTCATTTCAAAGACTTGTTAGAAGCACGCTTTTATTTCCATAGTCAGTGTTTTTGGAGTAAATGAATTGACATATTCAGCAATATACTGTTGGCTAAATGATCTTTCCAGTCCTTCAGAACCCAACAGTACATCAAATGTCCAAGGAATGTCAAGGACCATATGGTCCTGAGCACATGTTTTCACTGCATCTCATTTTTGGAAAGGTTTGATGGACAAGTTTTCACTATTTCTCTTTGAGCAGAAGGAGAAAGAATGAGTGACGATGGAGTATATAAAGTTCAAAATGATTTCAAACAAGTAGATTCTACTATTCAGATACTTAACACTAGTAGCAGAGGAAGTTGGATATAAAGGGAAAAGTACTGTGTTTACTTCCAGTAATGTTGGACTATCCTATAAAGTACAATTTCTCCATATTTCACAAAACACTACATAATATGAAAGAGTGGGTTTGGTGTTGAGAGATGATAGTTTAATACCCACCCCAGGAATCTAGGGGAAATTATTTAACTTGTTGCAACAGATTTTATCAAAATAGGACAATAATGCCTATCATAAGAAGATAGTTTGAGAATTAGACAATATACGTAAAAAGCTCTTGACATAGTTCTTGACAAATAAAGCACATTATTTTGTAACAAAAAAATAAATAAATAAATAAATAAATTTGTTTACTTAAAAAAAAAAAAAAGGATTCAGAGGCCAAATAAAATTGAAAAAATTGTATATAGTCTGCTCTTAGAGATGAATAATTAATCTTGGACATAAAGATTCATAATATGTCCAAGGCTTGGAGAGTCCTGTGGTAAAGAAACTTAACTTTGTGAAAGCTAGTGCTTACAGTTATTTGACCAAGGGACACCTTTCCCTCAAAACATTTTTTAGTACATCATAAAATGCTGGTGTTCCTTAAAACACAGTTTGGGAAAGCATATCATAGAAGAGTACTGACTTACCCTTAAATTTTTAGGTCTTTTTTTTTAAATGTTCAATATTTCATGGGTTTATACTTTTATTTAAAATCACAATAAAATGAATTGCTGGAAAAATGGGAGGGGGCAAGAACTAACTAGCCACATAAAATATGAGCCAAATATTGTATTATTAGAGCCAGTGGTCATAAAATTACTCTGTCAAAATGCTAAAAAAGTGTCTAACCATTCACTATAGAAAGTTCTGCAGTTAAGTTGGTGCCAGTTCATAAACCAGGCATTAGTACCACTGCCATAGAGTCTTTATAAAGAAGACCTATGATTGTCAAATGCTGTCTGTTCCTGGGCAGGAGTGACTACCTAATTAGGGGTTCACTATTAAGACTACTGTCACCACACTTCTAAGCTATGTTTCTCAAGAACTTTTCAACAATAAGAAAAATACCTTGCTGAAACTGGTTTGGCTCAGAGGAAGAGCGTTAGTCTGCGGACTGAAAGGTCCGGGTTCGATTCCGGTCAAGGGCATGTATGTTGGTTGCAGGCAAATCCCTGGTGGGGGGTGTGCAAGAAGCAGATGGTCGATGTTTCTCTCTCATCGACATTTCTAGCTCTCTATCTCTCTCCCTTCCTCTCTGTAAAAAAATCAATAAAATATATTTTAAATAAAGAAAGAAAAATAACTTATTCTTTTTTATTATTTTTATTATTTTTTTTCACATTCAATATTATTCTGTATTAGTTTCAGGTGTAAAACATAGTGGTTAGACAATCATATACTTTAGAGTGATCCTCCTCATATTTCATGTACCCCCCATGGCTCATGCATAGCTATTACAATATTGTTTTTCCCCATTGACATCTCCCCAGCCACTCCCACCCCCCAGCACATACCCTCACCCCCTAGCATCTGTGTCCATGGTAATATATGCATGCATACAAGTCCTTTGGTTGATTTCTTCCCCCCCCCCCCCTCCCCTGCCTTCTCTCTGAGGTTTGACAGTCAGTTCAATGCTTCTCTGTCTCTGGATCTATTTTTTGTTCATCAGTTTATGTTGTTCACTATCTACATTAATAAAAGAGGAAATGCTAATTGACTGTACCTTCGCTATGCCCACAGCCAATCAGAGCGAGTATGCAAATTAGCCCAACAAAGATGGCAGTTAATTTGCATACACTAAGGGAGGGAGGAGTAAAGACTGAAGACAGCATAGAAAGAAGAAGGAGGGAAAGGGGAAAGCAAGATGGCTGCCAGAGGGAAAGCACGGGAGGGGCAGGCGGGGCAGGGCTGATGTGGCAGGTGGCAGCAGTTACTGTGGCAGCCACTTGCAGGAATCTTCCTGAAAAGGGCCCCTAGTATTCCATAAATGAGTGAGATCATGTAGAATTTATCTTTCTCCAATTAGCTCATTTCACTTAGCATAATGTTGTCCATGTCCATCCATGCTGTTGTAAATGGTAAGAGTTCCTTCTTCTTTACTGCAGTGCAGTATTCCATTGTGTAGATGTACCACAGTTTTTTAATCCACTCATATGCTCATGGGCACTTAGGCTATTTCCACATCTTAACTATTGTAAATTGTGCTGCTATGAACATAGGGGTGCATATATCTTTTCTGATTTCTTGGTTTATATTTCTAGAGTGAGATTACGGAGTGAAATGGCAGCTCCATTTTTAATTTTTTGAGGAAACTCCATACTGTTTTCCACAGTGGTTGCACCAGTTTGCATTCCCACCAGCAGTGCAAGAGGGTTCCTTTTCCTCTGCATGCTCTCCAGCACTTGTTGTTTGTTGATTTGTTGGTGATAGCCATTCTGTGAGATGGTAACTCATTGTCATTTTGATTTGCAACTCTCAGATGATTAGTAACTTTGAGCATGTTTTCATATGTCTCTTGGCCTTTGTATGTCCTCTTTCTAAATGTCTGTTTAGGTCCTTTGCCCATTTTTATTGGATTGTTTATCTTCCTTTTGTTAAATCTTTTTCTCTTAATGTCAATTTCTCTACCTCAGATGGTTCAGAATTCAGGCTTAAAAAAGATGAGTGTTCTATATTAACCCTTCAGGTCACCAAATAAGTCATTGTTACTTACAATGTCTCTTATGGAGATAGGCTCTCTGACCTACCTTTTTGTTTGTTCTTTTGTTTGTTTGTTTCTGTTAATCCTTACTCAAATGATATTTTTCCATTGAGATTTTTAGGGAAAGTAGAAGAAAGAGGGAAAGACAGAGAGAAACATTCATTGGTTGCTTCCTGCACAAGCTCTGATCAGGGCCCCAGGCCAGGGGCAAGCCTGCAACCAAGGTATGTGCCCTTGACCAGAATCAAAACTGGGATCCTTTAGTCTACAGGCTGACACTCTATCCATTGAGCCAAACTGGCTAGGGCCCTTGTAGGATTGTTGTAAAATGTATTCAATCAGTGTCTAAAGAGTCATTTGTAAATTATAATGTAATATCTATCTATCTATCTATCTATCTATCTATCTATCTATCTACCTAATATGCAAAGTGTCCCCTCAGGAGTTTGACCCACCGAGAATTCAATCGTTCACTATGATGTGCACTGACCACCAGAGAATGGCACAGAATGAAGGAAGCCCCAGCTGGCAGCCAGCAGCAGGAGAAGGGAGGCCCTGGCCCCCAGCTGGCAGCCACTTGGGACCCCATCTGTGCACGAATTTTATGCACTGGTCCTCTAGTATTAAAATAAAAAAATCAATAGTTATAGTGCTAATGATGATGTCAAGAATGATGACAATAATTCAACAACAAGCTGAAATATGAACTTCTTCATCTTGGTCCTTGGCACAATTTCTTGCTTCCTCTTGATCTTCTCCATGCCTCTATGCCAGCCAACATGTCTCAAATAGATGGTGAATGCCTTTAAAATGAGGCATTTAAAACTCAAGTATCTTTATAGAGCTCAAATGCTCTTTAATTTTTGATTCTAGGAACTAATTATAGGAAATGTAATTACTAAGAAAACATTTTTGCAACATTTTCCAATGACACTTGGAGCCATGAAGATGGTAAAATTATGTCTAACAAATTAGATTTGGGGGCAAATATCATAATACATGTGAAGCTGCTCTAATATTTATTTGAGTTTCTAAGAGTCCCCCAACATTCTTGCTATGAGAGTCAGAATAAAAACAAATGCCTCCAATTCTTAAACGTTTCCTGGTATAATGAACATTTCCCTTAATTGAGAAAAAAAAAAAATTGAATTGTGAAGTTTTACTTCAATGAAATAGTGCTTGGAAAAAATATTTTATTTAAAAAATGCTTTTTAACAGCAATACGATACACCTTTAATGCCTTAATTTCTCAACCTTTAAAAGAGTGGGAAGAAAAATGTTTCCTTGTTCACAAGGCTGTTTTGAAAATTAAGTGGTTGGCTAGAGGTGAAAAATGTCAAACATGATCTCTATTATTCTATTCCAAATGTTCATCTGCCACTAATAAAAGCCTGAGCCCCAGGAACAGTCTTTTGTACTCTTGTCTTTGGAGAAAATCATTTACAAATTTCCTTTATCCTAGTGATAAATCATAATTAATAATTCATCCATTATTCTAACACAGTCATGGGGCCAAGGATGCATCGCCCCGAGCATTGGCAGGCTCAGAACTGCTCTCTCTTGCTCCACTGCCTGTTGTTTGTTTGCCAGTGCAGAGACTTTTCCATGGCAAAGGCCTGTGAGTCTTGAACAAGATAGGAAAGGTACCCTCTGGGTTGATTCAGATCTATGGCTCTGGAAGATTTGGCATTATGCATGGAGTAACCACCACTAGTGGAATCAGAAGACTGAAGGGGGTAAGGACAATTAAATGGCTGGGAGATGAGTCAGACCTTAACCAGGCCTGGAAGCTAAGAGGGCATTTCTTCTAACTCATCTCCTCTGGCTTATGGCGGACTTATTGGCATACCTGAGATGTCAATCAGTGCCTGTTGGAGCCTGCCCATTACATGTGCCCCTCACTCAGCAGAAACTCACATAACAAATGTCACTTACCATAAAAGCATTGGTGAATGGCCAGGACCTTAAGGAACCACATCCTTCCTTCTAAGAATTTAAAATTTGTGGGAAACCCTAAGGAATTATCATGTCTCTCCACTGCCACCATGACCCTACATGCCCTGTCTTTACTTTGGCCATAAGCGAATGTCTGCTCTTAGGTCAGGATTAACAATTGAATGTGCTAAAACAACCTAAAATTGGAAACAGCCATGAGCTAAAGAACTATCCACTAATCCAGAAACTGAATAGGCACAGGAACAACTTAATCTTGCCTGCTGATGGTCGTCAAACACTTTGGTCAGTGGCCAAACCTCTCAAGACAGACAACAGGGCAAGCTTCCATCCCAAGGTGCTTGCTTTTTTGTGGTCTGTGTCAGGAGTTGGTAATGTATTTCTTCATAACACAGTTAAAGGCAGAATGGATCATGGGGCTGGTTTAGAAAGCTGTGACATTTCAGATCATAATCAGAGGATGTTTGTTGTTTGGGATCTGGGAGACCATTCCCTGCAACCTCCTAATCTCATGGATGAGAAAACAAAAGGCTCACTCAGAATTGCATGTTCGTTGGTGCCAAACTCCCAACACAGGGGTCCCCCCATTACTTCAGGTCATATTTCTTAATTATGCCTTTCTAATTTGTTCTCCTTCTATAGTAGAGAAAAACTAAACTTTTTCTCTTCTAGATCTAACTACCTCTCATCATGCAAACAACAGATCAGCTATCACCTGGTAAATTTCCCCTCAAATCCTATCCCAGCACCTCTTTATAATAATCCCTACTTGACATATTAGTTGTTTATATGTCTACCTTTGCTAGGCTTTGAGCCCAGGTCCCCTCCCCTACACACACACAATAGGCACTTAACAAATTTTATTTACTTAAGATGGCATCAATCACAATATATATAGTTCAAATGGTGGGAAATGTACAGTGTAAAAGATTTACCTTAAAGGGAAAATCAGAAATATTAAAAAAAAATAGGTTAAACTGTTAAATCTCAAGGGATAGGTATAAGAGGCAACATTTTGGGAGCTATAATATGATTAATGGAAAGAATCTGTAGTGCTATACAGTACTTTCACTTGCCATAATTTTAGGTTCTGACTTATTTCTAGCTCAGCCCACTTCTATTGTACGTTAGGTCAATTTGGGGAAAAAAATTCTCAGATCAAGATTAACCATATTTGGAACATAAAATAATCCTATTCCTTACTGTCACACAAATGCTAAGACAGTATACAGAACTCAGAGCTTAGCACCCTATTCCCACACAACCATCAGTCAAGAGTAAGATGGGAGAGGGCTGAGCTCATGCCAAGGCCCCCAAGGATGTGTGTAGCTGTGCTGTAGTGGGGGGATACAAGTCAGCATTAACAGCACAGAGCTGAGAAAAGACCAGAGAATGAATTTTACTTTTGACAGTTCTAGATCAGTGACCTTGGAAAAGTGGTTGAACACCTTGAGAGCCCAATTTCACATTGCACAGGCTTATTCTGAAGACAAATTAAAATCCTACTTTACATCTGGCATATATATATATATATATATATATATATATATATATATATATATATATATAGTAACACTCAATGAATAAGTGGTGTGATGGTGGTTATTTTTAATCGAGAAAGTTCAAGTTTTGTGTTTTCATACCTATAATTTTCCCATCATGCTCTTGTTCATCTACCCACCCCATCAAGGCAAGAATAACCCTTGTAATCATAGTGAGCTGGAGTGGTTATGAGTTCCAGCTCTGCAGCAATCCACCAATTTAAATCATGGCTTTGCCTCATATTAGATGTGAAACCTCAGGCAACTTATGTAACTCCTCTGTGCCTCAGCACCCTTATCTAAAAATGGGGATGATAATAAAACATACTTCATAGTGCTGCACAGGAATCAGATTAATCAGTACACTACAAAGTCTTTGGAACATGCTTGACACAGAGTAGTCTCTTCAATTCATGCTGGCTAATTTTCACATTTTAACTCTTTCTGAGATACTTTCCCTCAGTAAGTGCTTCTCTTCCTCTCAGGCCCCTGACATTGACCTTTGTGTACTGATGAGACAAGGCAAAGGTTAGGAAAGAAGGGAGAGAATATAAAGGGTAAAGTCCCAGTCCCAGAAGCAGGGGGTCAAAGCAAAATCAGGAGTCAAATCTAAGCCAGCACCCAGGATGGAGGAGGGTCAGGGTATGAGATGTTAAGAGGTTTTAGGATAAAAACCCAAAAAATTCAAGGAGGCAGAAGCTGTCATAATAGGCAGCAGATCTAAAAACCTTGAAACTGAATTAAAGTCACCCAAGAAAGAAATCCATTTAGACGGTGTTATTTTTATAATCTTCCGAGGGTATGATCCAAAAAAGAGCAGCTCTACTACCATGCATAAAAGATACAATTTATTCATTCACTATATCAATAACTACATACTAAGTGCTTTCTATATACCAGGCACTTCTCTAGGCACTAGGGATTTAGCAGTGAGTCAAATAGACAGAACTTCCTACTCTCACAGAATTTATATTCTATTTGTATATTAATCTCTGTGCAAGATACATTCACATGTAGGATAAGTTCCAAAGCATGGGCACTGATTAAGAGCTCAATGTCAGAGAACAAAGTCAATGGTTGTTTGCAATCTACCTCCCCATACCTCCAACCTATTTATTGTATTCTGTCAATATCACCCCACTCAGGACTACATATTGGGATGGAACGTTCTTATAAAGGCAAGTTTTAGTCTACTTCAATTTATATCTAAAATAAATAATTTGGTTGGAAATTTTGGTATGCTATCACTAGTAACAAAATCTTACCATCACAGCTCACACATAATCACCCATCTCCTCCCACCAGCTATGAGTTTGGACACAGGTCCTTTGCTCTACTTTCTCACCACTCTTGGCAGATTCTGAAAGCTTAGAAACCCAGTCCAGACAAGCCATGTTGGTGAGAGTGTGCATTGAGGCTTGGGGACAGTTAAGGACTCTGTGGAATGGAGGCTTGAGGTATCTCTTTTCCCCTAACTGGCCAGGAACCACAGACTCATTCCAAAAATGGCCAGTGGAAAAGAGAAGCTAAGAAGATTGAGGCTAGTGAATCTTCCAAGCTGCTGACCCAGCACTTTTCTACCTAAGTTTGGGGCTACCTCCTCAGCATGCTGAGGTCACTACTGCCCCATTCTGACCTATGACTCCCCAGAATCTGAAAACGATAATGTGAAGCTGTCTGATCTTTTGTAGAGTTGGTGGGAATTCTTGTTGTTTCCTGGTTATATGCAAACCCCTTCCACACACACACACATACACACACACACACACAAGTGAATAAGGAACAAAACCTCTTAAAGAACTGTTGCCGAAACTGGTTTGGCTCAATGGATAGAGTGTCGGCTTGGGGACTGAAGGACCCGGGTTCAATTCCAGTCAAGGGCATGTACCTTGGTTGCGGGCATATCCCCAGTAGGGGGTGTGCAAGAGGCAGCTGATTGATGACTCTCTCTCATCGATGTTTCTAACTCTCTATCTCTCTCCCTTCCTCTCTGTACAAAATCAATAAAATATATTTTTTTTAAAAAAGAACTGTGCATTTTATTTAATGATGAAAGTACTTAGGCATAGTTCAGAGTGCAACTTACTTGGCAATAGCTAGGTTTCAGAAAGTATGTTGCTTTTCATTGATCATTAACTACCCATTCCTCACTTCTTTTCCCTCTCTTCTCTATCCTGCTTATTTTATCTTCTTTTATTCTTGGTTCTTTTTCTCTTTACATTTTCTTTCTCCTGTTTGCCCCCTCACATTCTCTTATGTGTCTCTCCCTTCTTCCCTTTTCTCCTATTTTGCCTTCTCTCATCATAAAGCAGAGAATATTCTAACAACTACATCTGTATGTTGCTGGTTTGATCAGCTCTGCTCCTTTAGACAATGAATGACAGAAGTCCTTATCCCTTGGCTGCTTGTCAGAGTATAGGCCTGTGGCCAAAACCTACTTCCGGTGCTTGCAGGAGAGACGCTGAACAGTCCTCCTGGCATGGGCACAGATGGTGGGTGATGGAGTCCGGATGCCGAGACTTAGGGCAGGTCAAAATGATGATCGCTCAAGTGTAAACTGTGCTAATTGCTGGGGACAAAGAGAGAGCCAGGCCCCAGTGGAGTACATGTCAGGGTGGAATACCATAAGCAAGTAGTAGCATATATTACTCACAAATTACTATTAAGAGTCCTGTCCTAAGCTTCTAGACTACCTGGCTTTTAATTTTCATTTTATTGATGTAGAGATTGAGCACTGCCATTTCACCCTTTTATATAAAAATTGATTTTTATCATTTGTAGTTACTTCCCTAATGGTGGAGATACTTTACTTGAAAGACATCTCATTTAAAGCATTATAGATAGGTAGATAATTAATACATAGATATAGATGATAGATATACATAAATACAGATACACACATATATGTAAATACATAAATATGTATATACAGTGTGTATAAACACATATTTTGTTGTAAAATAAAACACAGAAACAGAAAACTGTACAAAACCAAAGTATATCCTAGTGAATTATTATAAGGAAAATATCCTTGAATACACCAAGGTCAAGAGAGAAAACATTACCAGTCACCTGAGCAGTCCCTCCATGTACTTCATCTCTGATATAGCACCATTCTTCCCCTAAATATAACCACTACCTGAGATTTATAGAAATTATATCCCTGACTTACTTTATGATTCTATCACTCAAATATACCCTTGAATGCTGGAGTTAAAACTTCTGCATTTTTAAAATTCGGTCTTTTAAAACCCCTTTCATCTACGATTTATTCCTTGTTCCCTTCCTTCCTCCCTCTCATTTCCTTACAATATGTGTTGATAAATCTGTGCATTTGACCTGTAGTCTAGATTGTGCTGAATGTATGTTAATGGTGCAGCTAGCCATGCTCCTTTGGTCTCTGCATTTCTTACAAATTGGTAGCTAGAATCTAAGGTCATATCTGACCAGACTCAGATGCAATTCCTTTGGTAAGACTATGGGTGATGGTGTGTTCTTTCATCATAAAATTATGTCTGCTTTTCACTCTTTTTTTAATGTTAGCAGCCATTGATGCTCAATACCTAAATTCATTAATTCATTGGGGATTGGTGACATCTTAATCTATTATTTCATTTTTCATCAAATAGCACAACTATTTGTATAAGGAAACATTTTTCCTTACCTAATATTTTGTTTCTCAATGGTATGGTTTATATAGGATAGGCAAAATAAACACTTGACTTCTACCTTTTATTTACTCAGTTTTTAAGAAAATTAACTGGTTCCCTGTTACCCCCCCGAAGGTGACAAATTATAAATTTCATTTTAAGTCTGTGGATTTAAAAAGATTTTATGCATTTCACTTCATTGCAATTCCTTTCCTTATTGAAGCTCAAATTATCCCTTCTTGGGCTACTGACAGATTTTTCACTCTAGCTCCTGAGTCTTTCGGATATAACCCTAGTAGTCTCATAGTTTTCTTGCTATCCAGGTATAGCAAAATACTCCAGTATCATCCTGCATATTTCCCTGTGAAGTCCTGTTTTTTGTTTTCAAATGGGAAATAGTATTTCAAGACCACAATGTGGTCATTAGAGATGCTGATTGCTACTGTGTTATAAACATAGAATATATAATTAATAGATAGATTTGTGATATATAGGTATTATTCTATAGATACACATGAGTTCATATGTTCATATTAATATTTTAATTTCAAACCCATGACTGTATCACACTTCCTCAATCTCTTCTAAATTATGAGTCTCCTTCCACCCATACTAAATATTAAAAACAAGAATAATAGAATTAAAATGTCTCATAACAATTCATTTGCTCTATCCTACATTACACAAACAACTGTCTCAGAATGACACTATTAATACTACCTCCACAAGTTATTATTACTCAAAGCAATTTAAAGTATTTGTATATTATCCCCATTCTTTTTATATTTTTTATGGTTATACTACATCTACATTATCAGAGCATAAATTCATTTGATACTAAATTCTCTCCCACTTTACCTGTATTTAATCTCAGTTCTACAGAATATGTATATTTTATTATTTTATGGAATTTATTGGGATGACATTGGTTAATAAGATTATGTAAGTTTCAAGTAAAGTATACAGGGTGTCCCAAAAATGTATACACACTTTAACAGCTGATAGCTCAATTTTGAAAATAAAATGTATTTTAATAAACACTGCCTTTATAAATATTCAAAGTGTGCGTATGCATTTTGGGGGACATCCTATATGTATATTTCAGTCTGTGTATATATAATTTAATAATTACTACAAGTCCTTTTATCTATTTATCTCTAGCCTTTTTTTGATTCTGGATGTTGATAATAAAGAGAAAACAATTGCCTTACCTTTTCTTCCACAGAGTATCTTAAATAAGTGAATCCTCTTTTCTGTGGTATACAAGTCTCATGATAAGTCTGATGAAGTTATTTCTTATTCCCTCTAAGTAATGTGATCACTTGGGTGCTAATATAATTTTTTAATTTAATAAAGAAGTGTAGTAATGTTATTAGAATACATCTTTATGATGATCAGCCTGCATTGATATTCTCAAATATGTAGTTCATTATTTTAATTCCTGGTTTCAAATACTTTTATATTTAAGAAACTTTTCTTGTATTCATTCTTTTCCCTCGCTTTAGTTTCTTCAAAAACATCTATCAATTGTATGTTGGATCTTCTTTGTCTGTCTTCAATAGCTGTCAGTTTCTCACAAATACTTTTAATATCTTCATTTCTTTCTGATTTAATGTCTTAATCCTTTTAACTTATATTTCTTTAAGGCATTATGTGTTGTATTTATTCACTCTCTTGTGCTCCTTCTAGTTTGGTTTTCATTCCTAAATTAAGGTTTTTTAAATTTATTTTTCTTTATTTTTTGATCACATGTCCTTTCTTATTTTCAGTTTCCTCTACTGAAAAATTAGATTAATGGTAGATTCATCACTAGGTTTTGAAATATTCATGAAAATAACAAATGGTGGCCAAAGCCGGTTTGGCTCAGTGGTAGAGCATCGGTCTGCGGACTGAAAGGTCCCAGGTTCGATTCCGGTCAAGGGCATGTACATTGGTTGCGGGCACATCCCCAGTAGGGGGTGTGCAAGAGGCAGCTGGCCGATGTTTCTCTCTCATCAACGTTTCTAGCTCTCTATCTCTCTCTCTTCCTCTCTGTTAAAAATCAATAAAAATATATTTATTAAAAAAAGAAAAGAAAATAACAAATGGTGAAATAACAAATACACCAGGATATTATGGACACCCCTTCATCATTTGCATCTCTTTAGCTGAAATTATAAGATTTGGTTTTTGTCTTTGGTCAGTTTAAGCTGATTGTGGGTTTCTGCAACTGATATTACTCTCATTCTTGTGATCATCCTTCATCGTTGTTATTATTGTGGTTGCTGTTATAGACTTGGTAGCACTGGGATGGAAAGGGCAATTAATTGACTACCACAGTCTTTGGCGATGCTGACAAACAGCTTTTGCACAATTTAATTTGTGGGATTGTGGAAACAAAAGCTAGATCAAAGGAGTGGCTTTGAGATAATTTATAACCAATTAATTTTGAAATAATTTGCAACACATTAAATTGCTGTTTGTAAATTTGTGGTTATAGAAGCAAGTTTCTAGTTTCACACACATACCTGAAATGTATAACTTGCTTTGACCCCCATAACAGAATTGATGGCCTCAGCTCTCTTCCTGAGGAGGTAGCAGCTCAGTCAGCTTTCTCTCAACCATCTCTCAGTACCAAAATGGAGAGTCACACTTCATGCCTGCATGATGGTAAGCAAGTGAGCATTCACATCAGTATGCACTTGCATAGCTCGTTATGGTTGATGAATTAGATGAAAAACATGGAAGGAGAACAAAGCAAAGTCCATCTGTATAAAGGCCATTCTTCAAGCTCACTCATTAGTCAAACCCATGTTTTTGAAGCTATGCAGAGCCCTTGGAACACATGTTTCCAGCCACATTGGTACCGAGAAAAATGCTGGCACACTGACTAGTTCATCACCAACTTGAAGCCAATCACTGAATCAGTTCCCACTACACCACTGGGTCTCTACCTCTAAAGAATTTTCTACCACCTTTTCCAATTTCTATCGCAGCAATTAAAAAGAGGAAAGAAATATTTATCTAATTTCTAGTATGTGTACCTCTTAGCAAGGTACTTTTTAAAGGGAGTATAGGCTAATATGTAGTAATGTATAATTTAAAATGCAGCAAACTTATCAAATGTCCCCTTTTGGTGTGGTTAAAACAATTGCTATCCTGACTCCTGTGATGACATGTTTTGAGTGCTGAGCTCTAAGCTGCTTTTAATCTGTTTCTGCATCTCCTATTAGTGCATATTAGGGCTGGGTGATGTTGTTTCCTGGTATAAAGCTACTTTCCTAAAGGCAAGGAGCTTTCTGCACCTCTCTCTTGTTCTGCAATTCCTAATGTTAGGTTTTTAAGTACACAGTCTTCAACAACGATATGGCGGTAGTTTGGGCTACTTTTGCTACTAATTGTTAACACACAAATCCATATAAAAACTTGAAAATTCCCTCCAACTAGAAAACTATGTCTACTTTTGTCATCTAGGACTGCCTTCTCTATCCCTTGGCCTGGTAGAAAAACATTATATAATCTTCCTTGATTTCAATTCAAGTCTGGGAAATTCCTGACAGTCTCTCTACTCAAAGCCATGTATTTCCTATAACTTAATTGGCTGGTTTCCATTTTCCATTGTTCTATGTTACCCTCCAAACAAGCCCCAACGCTATAGCAATATATTAAAACTGCATCCCCTGCTGCCTTAGTGTGGTTTTTTGATTACCTATTTGATTCGTATCTGTACTAATAAAAAAGTAATATGCTAATTAGACAAGGAAACCTTCCGGAGACCTTCAAGATATCCTTCCTGACAAAGCTGGGGGCTTGGCCGGCCTGCAAACCACCCCCAAACGGCCCTCAGCCCCTCGTTCAGACTGGCCATGCCCCCCAGCGGGGACCCCAACCCTAAAGGGGGCATGACCAGCCTGCAAACAGCCATCAGTTCTCACCCAGGCTGGCCATGCCCCCAGTGGGGACCCCCACCTTGATCCGAGACCCCCTTTAGGGCAAACCAGCTGGCTCCCACCTGTGCACCAGGCTTCTATCTATACTAATAAATGGGTAATATGCTAATTAGACCGGGAGACCTTCCAGATGTCCTTCCAGATAAAGCCATGGTGGTGGGGCCAAGGCAAAGGCGGTTAAGTGAGATCAGGCCAGGAGGGGGCCTGTTGGGGGCCAACAGGCTGGCGGGGGAGGGGGGAGGCGGGGCGGGCAGTTGGGATGAATCAGGATGGCAATGGGGGTCTGTTGGGGGTGAGAAGGCTGGCGGGGGGGGGGGGAGTGGGGGGGCGGGCAGTTAGGGTTAAACAGGCCCGCAGACAGAATGGTTAGGGGCTATTAGGCAGGCAGGCACATGAGCGGTTAGGAGCCAGCAGGTTCCGGATTGTGAAAGGGATGTCCTACTGCCAGTTTAGGCCCAATCCCTGTGGGATCTCCACCCCCCATGCATGAAATTCATGCATCAGGCCACTAGTAATTATATAAATGTGCTTTGTTTGTACATATGTTACCTCTTTGTCCTCATCACATGCCTACAAGACAGCTTTTAGAAGCTTTGTTTAATAGATGAAGAAACTGACACTCAGAAACATTGAGATGCTCATCTCAATTCACACAGCCAGCAAGTGCTAGAACTGAACTGCACATTTAGGGGAATCTTAATTTGAAGTCCTGTTCTTTCTGTTGACTCTGGGATCCTCAGCTGTGGTCACCATAAGCAAGGTGACTCCCATAGAGTCAGACCAGGCACAGATCTATAAGGGCAATTCTGAGAAGCATATCAAAGCTACATCCTATAACGCTCTCAGAGTTTTCTGTGCATTTCTGTGTCCCTCCCACCCCCAATTATTTGCTAATTTCTGAACATAACATGAATTTCAGGAGCAGCTAAGCATATGCAATCTATACATGCTCATAATAACCAATTTCTCGTTTATAGGTCTCATTCTTAGGCTTATTCTAATAGTTATTGGATGTCAACTGCAAAAAAGAACCTAGAGATCAGGTTGAGTCAAGCCCCTTGTCTGAAAAGTTAGAGCCAAAGAGGACCAGCCTAACACTCCACTCATTGAGCAGATAGCCTCTATCCCTGCATGGATGGGGTTGGGAATGTGAAGATGCATCATCATAGCTTTTGCAACCTAATAGTGAGGATCAAAGACAATCCTGGAAGGAAGGAAGCTTATAGCTGCTAAAGGTAATCTACAACAATGCTTGACCAGGGATTTAGGCACTTGCTTTAGCCACGGATGCTTTCTGTTTGGAATTCACAATGGAGAAGATACTTTGTCTATATGGTACAGTGTCACTGTATAAGGTTTTATAATTATTATCATAAGGCAATCATTAAGACATATTTTAGCAACTGACTGATCTCAATACAAAACAACACAAAGCCATCTCCTTTTGTTAGGTACTTAATAGCTAAGACTTACAGATCACTGCAGACCAACTGGTTAAAAGTCACAGATAATCTTTCTGTACTGTCAATTTCACCCGTGCCATCACTCTTAAGTAGATAATATCTAAATTTTATATGCCTTTTACAAATTACAATAGGTTTTTACATAAATCAGTTTCTTGGCACAAAAACCATGCAAATTAAGTAGAACATGTATTTTTACTCTTTTTACAGATGAAAAATGGCAACTCAGGGAGTTTAAGAGACCAAGGTTATACACTATTAATTAGCAGAAGTAAGACTTCAATGCAGGTCTTGTGTATCTAGCTCTGTAATCTTTCATAGAGTCAAAAGATCAAGGAACTTTCTAATGTGGTTTTAAGCCTAATATGCATAAAATTTTCAGTCAGAGTCTTATTTTCTCCTGGGCTCAGAGCTCTGACAAAATTTTCCTGGATATCAATGACTTCCAACCTTATTTATTCATTTAATGATTCATTATTAGGAATCTACCTATAAACCGGTACTGGAGACATTCTGGTGACTCCATGAACTCACAGAGCTTACAGTATAGTGAGGAGGACAGACAAATAAGCAATAACCAAGTAGGTAAAAATCCTTCAGAGACAAAATGCAGCATTATATGACATGTCACATGAGTGTGAGACTCAGAAAGGGTCCCAAAGGATGAGAAATCTAAGCTTAGACTTAACTGTTGATGAGGGAGAGAAATGTGCCAGGCTGAAGGAACAGTTTGAATATGAGCCCAGAACTGAGAGTACATAGTGCATCGAGGAAGGAGATAGAAACATGATATGATGCTTGGATCATAATGTTCTGGGCAGAGGAGGTTAAAAGATGAACCTAGAAAGCTAGAAGGGGATAAGGGCATGAATGCCTCTATAAATCACGATAGGAGTTTGGGGCTTTGTTCTGGGAATAATGGGTAACTACCAATGGGAAGCTTGTCCAACTATGGTGAAATTACATACATTGTGTCAATGTTAGAGATCAACATTGCATTTGAGATGGAGGATTTGTTCAGGGAAACTCTTGGGTGATAAAAGAAAAATTGATTAGCTTATCAAATTCTTCCTCTTAGCATCAATTTAATAGGTTCTTGCACAAAATGGTGTAATTCCCAGTAATACCAAGAACCAATATTTTGCTTATTTTCATGTTCTGTTTCTTAGTTCCAGAGGCACTCACAACTGATCATGGCATTCTCAACAGTTGTACATGGGAGTTGAGGATTGTTTTGTTGTAGCAGACATGTCATATTACTTATAACTATGCTTATCTGTAAGCCTAGATATAACAGATATAAAGAATGACACTGATTCTTCACATTACTATGAAGGGATGATGGAACTACAATATAAGCCATAATAATAAAATTAAAACATTTTAATGTTTTATAGTAATGCTTTTATCACATGCCATTCCATGCCAATATTTGAAGAGGATATGTAAAATTCGTATTTGATTTCCAAACATAAATATGGCTTGAAGAATTATATTAAAATTCTAACTGGTAGTGTCTCTGTAGAACAAATTTAAATTAATAAGAAACTGTTTAAAACTGAACTTCCTTAAGAAATATTATTTAATCTTTACAATGACTGGAACTCAAATTATGTGCAAAGTTTTATTTTAAAAACATAATTAGATATTTTGATCTCTATGCTATATACCTGAAACTAATACAAAATAATATTGAATGTAAACTATAAGTAAAAAAATAAAAATATATTTTTTTAAATTATCATTCCATCTACTTTCATTCTAAAGCCTTTCTCATACTCATTCCTAGCTCTTCCCTTCATTTACTCCCTTGTACTGTCAGATGTATCTTCCCAACTAGTCTGGGTGTTCCATGTAGGGCAGGAACCACATTAATCATCGTTGTCTCCAATCTCTGCTCCTCCCCACCCCACTGCCTCTGATTTGCACATATGTGGCATTCATTAAATACATATTAAGTTAAACCACTTACTATACTATTGGAAAATTAAAGTTTATAATTCTCAAGAAAAAATTTATCCCTAGTCAGCACCACCACAAAACCTATGTCCTTCTTGAAACAGCACTGACCTGGGTCTGATGATGTGCATTGAAGCATGTAGGAAGAACACAGCTGCCAGACTAGTCCTAGCTCTCCCATGTCTGATGAAAATGATCTTAAGCATTTCTCTTTTATTCCTCAGTTTCCTCATCAATAACGTGTTGCTGCTCTCTCCTGACACATCACATATACCCTCTGGTGACTCTTTATGATCTTCTATGTTCTCGGATGAATTAATTAGAATCACTGTCACCTACCCCACCCAGCCTGGCAGTGGACACATAAATCTCTTTTCTAAGCATGAAACCAGATGTGAGGGTAATCTCCCACACAAGAGCAATTTGGCCTTAGTGCAAAATGTTAATCCTTTCAGATGCTGCAGAAAAATACACTCTTCATAATATTAAATGATCTTTTGATTGCAGCTTTCTGCCCAAGCTTTCTGTATGGAAATTAGCATAGCCAAACCAGCCTGTGCCCTCATCTTCTTTGGATTTTATTAGGAAGTGGGAGGAGGGGTGTGTGTGTGTGTGTGTGTGTGTGTGTTACTTTCTGCCTCCCTAACTAATGTGTAAAGTTCTTGTGGAAAGTGGTTATCATTCATTACTTTCTAACCCTATCTTTTATCCTATCTGAAAATTAACATTATTGCTTTGTCAAAAGGCTTTGCATTGGAAGAAACAATTGTCTTAACCCGAGATCACAGAGAGAGAGTCAATAGCTCATGAGAACACATAAGGAGTGCTCTTGATGTAATTAGTTATAAAAACTAACATCTAAAAAATAGATTGATACAAATCTGGCTTTTTATAAGAGTGTGGAGGAGGATGAAGCAAACGTATTTTTTTCAGATCAAAATAGTAATTTGCATTGGACCTGCACACATTTGGCATGGTGGTCTTTAGTAAGATGAATTAAAAAATTAAAATAATTAGAACATTCCTTGATAATTCTTCATCAATTACTTCACTTAATCCTCACAGCAGCCCTAGGAGGAATGTATTATTATAGCTGTCATTTTAAAATGTAGAAACTGAGGCACAGAGGTTTTGATTAACTTGGGCAAGGCCACACAGCTAGGAAATGACAATGTCAGAATTCAAACCCAGGGCTCAGGGCATAAATGACATATACAACTACCCTTGAAAATGTGTTGTATTATTCCCTTTCTACAGAGAAGAAAAACAAGGCTGTAAAGGTAAAGTAACTTCCTAGTCAGCACCCCTGCCTCATCACCCTTCCCTCCCCCAGCCTTCCAGGGATTGCACAGGCCCCTCTGGACCTCTTGCATGGATTCTGGATGGGCCACTGCTCCCCTGTCTCCTTTTCAATCCCAACTGTCACAGCCTCAGCAGGAAAGAGATGGCACAGGCAAACAATTTTTCTGGAAGAACTTCAGCAAAGGGACTATTGACAGGTGTGAGAGCAGGGGCAGACAGCCAACTAGGGAGGGCACCCAGAAACAGAGACCATCCAAGGGGCCACGTGATCACAGGAGAGTGGGCACGTGAACAAGGGGACGGGGCCACGTGAAGATTAAAGGGATCAGCCAGGAGCCCCCAGAAGCTGAAGAAGCAAGAAGGACCTTCCCCTGAAGCTCTCTGAGGGAGCACAGCCCCAGACACCCTGATCTCAGATTCTGTCTGGCCCTAGAATGGGGAGAGCACATGTTCCCGTTTGTGTAGCCAGTCTGTAGTCATCGGAGTAGCAGCCCTAGGAAATAGAGTCTATTTCCTAGACCCCTCCTTGCCCCTCCTTTTGGGGCTTTGACTGGGTTCTGGGAACAGCTGAGCCTTGTGCCCAGTAGGGGAGACCCCCCTAGACCTCTCACTGCAGAGGCTCACAGGTAGATTCATCCTTGTGTCTATGCTTTGGCCCTGTCTCCCACTCCACTGGGGGTTCTTGGCAGTGACAGTGCAGTGGGCACACCAGGGCAGGCTGCTTGTTGGGAAGTACAGGCTGTAACTCAGGGACTCCTCATGGCCTTGCCAAACCCCCAGCTGCAGGATAATGCAGGGTCCTACCCAGCCCTCCCTTACCTCCCAAGCCTTCCTCCTCATAAGTCCAGCCCGGGCCTCTGCTTCCTGGAGTATCAGGGTTGAAAGGGGCCAGCAAATGGGTTGTCATGCCTATATTTTAGATACCAAAACTGAGGCTCAGAGAGGGGAGCAGAGGTCCCTACCCCCAGCCCATCTTCCCTTCAACTCAGCCCAGTTCACAGGCGGCTCCTCCAGCTGCCATGGTGTTGGAGAAGGAGAAGGAAGAAGAGAAGGAGGGGAGAGGGGAAAAGATTTCTGAGAAGCAACCCAAAAATAGACACCAGCTGGCCCCTCTTTCCTTACTCCTTCTCTCCAACTTCAAAGCCTTCTTTAATGCAGATAAGTGGGAACAAAGGAGGTCAAGGAGGCAGAGGGTCCAGGTAGTGGGTTCTGGGACCCCAACCTCACCCAGCAGATTTCCTGGACCTGGCTCCATTGCCCTCCCACAGTTCCCAGACCAGGCAGGCTGTTTTCTACCTTCCTGCCTTCACACACAGTTCCCTCCACCTTGAATGCCCTTCCTCATCCTTTAAATCCCAGCTCAGCTTTAACTCCACTGGAGAACCTCCCCTGGGTCACTTGGTGCTCCCCTTGCATCCTGCACACACACCCCAAAAAATAGCAGAAATTTACTTTCTCACAGAGGCTGAAAGTCCAAGATCAAGGTGGCAGCAGTGTTTGCTTCTAGAGAAAGCCCTTCTTGGCTTGCAGAGGGCCACTTCTCCCTGTGTCTCCACATGGTCTTTCTTTTGTGTGCTTACTCCTGGTGCCTCTTCTTCTTTTTATAAGGTCCCTAGTCCCATTGGGATTAGGGGCCATTTTATGACCTAATTTAACCTTAATTACCTCCTTAAAGGGCCATATCTCCAAATAAAACTACATTGGGGGTTAGGGCTTCTACTTATAAATTTAAGGAGATACAATTCAGTCCATAGTACTCTTCAAATCTAGTTTTTGGAATAAAATAGGTATGGTACTGAGAGACTTAGTTTTAAAATCACCTAGAGTCAATTCACTTTTACTCATTCTAGAAACAGGATGCCAAGAGGATTTAACCTAGCTTTGTCAAAAAGCCGTTTGTGTCAGAAGAGAAGGAGGAAGAGAAAGAGGAGGGGGAGGAGGAGGAAGAGAAGGAAGATGAGGAGAAGAAGAAAAGGAAAAGAAGGAGGAGGAGGAGGAGGAGGAGGAGGAGGAGGAGAAAAAATAGAAGAAGAGGAGAAGGAGAAGGAGGAGGAGGAGGAGGAGGAGGAGGAGGAGGAGGAGGAGGAGGAGGAGGAGGAGGAGGAGGAGCCATTTGTCCCAGAAAGTATTTTTATTGTTCTTCCATTTGTACTAGATTGAATTTTCATATTAACTCTCTGGTCTGCTTTCCAAAGGTTGTTTCCAACTCTTTGCTATTAAAAAAGAAATTGTGTGCTGAAACCGATTTGGCTCAGCAGTAGAGCATTGGTCTGTGGACTGAAAGGTCCCATGTTCTATTCTGGTCAAGGACATGTACATTGGTTGCGGGCACATCCCCGGTAGGGGGTGTGCAAGAGGCAGCTGGTCGATGTTTCTCATTGACGTTTCTAGCTCTCTATCTCTCTCCCTTCCTCTCTGTAAAAAATCAATAAAATATATTTAAAATAAATAAATAAATAAATAAATAAATAAAAAAGAAATTGTGGCCCAGCCAAGGTGGCTCAGTGGTTAAGCGTAGAGCTATGAACCAGGAGGTCACAATTTGATTCCTAGTCAGGGCACATGCCCAGATTGTGGGCTCCATTCCCATTGTGAGACATGCAGGAAGCAGCAATCAATGATTGTTTCTCATCATTGATATTTCCATCTCTCCCTCTCCCCTTTTCTCTAAAATCAATAAAAATATATTTTAAAAAAATAAATTGTGTGCATGTCTCTTCGCTTGAATAAAGCTATAAGAAGTAAAATTGCTGGGCATTGTGTAGCAGTGCACACTTGACCAAATTCTGTAAGTTTTTTTTGTTTGTTTGTTTGTTTTTTTATCTAAATGCCTTCTCTAATGGCATTTAGATAAAAGGCCATACAAGGGGTCAATTTTCCCAATACTTGATGTTAACCCAATACTTGATCTATTTTCCAACTTTTGTCAATTTCATAGGTATAACGTAGTTTATTTGATTTCACTTTTTCTTGATTAGTAATCAATAGTGTGCCTATTCATATATACATTATCTAGTCAGCTTTACCTTCTAGCAATTGTCTACATATGTTCTTGACCTATCTTCACCTGGATTTCCTTACTGTTTCATGCAGATTTACATAACTTTCTTATATATTCTGAATTACAATCAGTCCTGTGTTTCTCAACACATTTTCCCCGTCTTCCAACTTTCAAATATGTGTAGGAAGTTCTTTCTCAGAACAAAATATTTCATTTTTATATGGTCATATCCAATGTTTCTCCTCTTATGCTATGTGCTTTTGCATCTTGCTTACAAACCCCTGTTCAATAAAAGAACACATACAGTCTCCAAATTTTCTTCTAATAGTTCTAAAGTTTGCTTTTGATATTTCATTTTAATCCACTTGGAATTTATTTATGCAAGTAGTGTGAATTTGAGTTCTAATTTAACCATTCTCTTTGTTTTTCAATGTCCCCATCACAATCTATTAAATGACTAGAGGCCCGGTGCACAAATTCGTGCACAGGTGAGATCCAGCCAGCCTGCCCTGATGGGGATCTATCAGGCTGGGGCAGCAGGGGGGAGGGGCTGCTGGCAGTTGGCCTGCAGGCCCCACCAGAACATGGGTTTTTGGGGGCCGATCAGGGCTGGGCTGGTGGGGGGTAGGAACAATCAGAGCCTGGCTCAGGCTGGCTGGCTGCCACAGGTGTGTGCAGAGCCACCAGTCATCTGGCCATTCTGGTTGTTCTGCCATTCTGGTCACTGGGCTTTTATATATATAGATTGGCCCTTTGAGTATTGATTTGTTAGATCTCTACATATATAAGCACTGTTCCCAAATACTGTATTCTGTTTAATTGATATATATCTTCATCCTTGAGCAAATATTATAGTGGTTTTAATTTTTTTAATCTTTTTAACATGTTTTAACCCTTTGTATGCCATAAGCATCTATAGACACAAGCATCGGACCTTCCCCTTAACGCATGGCAGTTAACTGATTAATAAAGAGAGTCTCCTATCTTTGTTCTTTTTCAAAATATGTAAGCCATTCATATACTTTTATGCTTCCATATACAATTTAGTGTTATTTTATCTTATCCTGCTAAGATTTATATTGCAATTGTGTAAACTTTATATATTACTTGGATGAGAATTGAAATTTTTATGTGTTTTCTCATATATGACCATGGTATAGTCTTTTATTTAATTTTTAAAAATATTCTATTAGTTATTTTTATTATTTCTTTCCATGTAGATCTTGCATGTTTTTATTAATTTCTAGTTACTTTAAAGCTTTTAATTCCTAGTTTATGTGGCATTTTCATTTGTAGACTCTTTGCAAGTTTATTACTTGCTATACATGCTACTTACTTTCAAAACTATTTTCTGATTGGTTATTGCTATGACAGTAGTTTATTAACTTTCTCTTTCTTTCTAATTCTGATGCCTCATATTTCTTTTTGTTGTTACTTATCCATTAGCCAGGATTGCTTGTACTCTGCTTAAGGAAGAGTTGCAATAGCAGCAAATATTATCATCTTTGTAACTTTAAAGGGAATACTTCTAAAATTTATCTAACAAGTAAAAAAGAACAAGTCCAAACACTTAAAAGAGATTTTAGAAGTTTAATTTTTAAAAAGGTGATAACATTATAAGCAACAAGATTAAATTAAGTGTAGATACTGTGGCTTCTCAAAAGCTCTGAACCCATTCTATTATTCTTAGGAAGAGTTTTATCAAATCTTAAAAAGATATCACATACATACTAGAATTCAACAGTTTTCCTTAATTTTCATCAGAAAACTCAAAAGAGAATTGCATCAACAAGTTGCTGGCTATAAAAGTTAATGTCAATTAGTTCTATGCCCTAATATATTCTAAAATCTTCTGTATTCCACATTTTTATAACATTTCTAGAAAATGGGTATTTTTAAGTGTTTTGAGCAAATAAGTGACTTAATCAAAGTGATATAGGTTGGCTTGGATCCTTCTTCTCTTTGACCCCAGATGCTGGAGGTCACTAGGCTTATGGATTGCTGACTATTTGGTTCCACCCCATCATCTCTGCCCATGTAGCCTCATTGTCCCTGACCTGGACTACAGGATAAGCCTCATGTCTTTCCTATCTCCATGATCTTTCCTTTTTTATATCCTCCATCCCGTCACCAGAGTAATGGGCCCAAGGGCAATCTGACATCATGTCTGAAAATTTTAAGCATCTGGCCCCACAGACTAGATGAGAAAACAGTATCTGCTGGAGTTAAATCTGTTCCCCCTCCTGCATTTATTAGCACCTGCTCATTTCCATAATCATGCTTGTCTGGAGTCAGCTGAAAGGTCCCTGGCATCTTCAGGTGTGACTTGTTGACTGACTTTGCTGTGACTCTTGGTGTCGCTTACTTTGTAATAGTATTTGGCATTCACCTTCATCTACATCATGTTGCTACTCCAGACCTGACTCGTGGTCTACTTCTGGTTTCCTTTTTATTTGCAGCTAAACTACCATAGTGCCCTCTGCTAAGAAACCTCATGACAACCCATTGCATCTAGTAGAAAGCCTATACTTACCAATACAACATGCGAGACCTCACACTATTTCTCTTGCATATCTCCAGCCACACCATCATCCCTCTGACACCCAATCAGCTGCCATGTCTCCTGCTATCCAGGTACTTCCATGCTTCTTTGTCTTTGACTTGCTTTTCCTTTCCCTTGAATGAAAGTTTCCTCCTCTTTATCTTGTAAAACCTTACTTAGTGTAAAAAAAAAAGTTTAAATGTCAGCTTTTCTGGACCTTTCTCACTTTATCTCAGTAGTTATGTATTCCTTAAAATAAATTTGTATTATTACCTTGCATTACTTTTTGCTATTATTTGGCTATTGTTGATTTTCAAGTCTGTCTGTTCAATTGGTATATGTACACTTTAATTTTTTCTTTTCGCAAAAGTCAGTTTAAAGACAAGGACTTAATAGGTGCTGAAAATGGTTTGTATAACTTGACTTGGTGATCACATGAGCTGTCATTCATGATGAAAGCCTGGACAGAGAGTATCTCAGAAGCAATATCCTGTGCCCTAATCATGATTTAGGTAGGACCGGAACTGAAGTGAGGATAGAAAGAGTGGATATGAGATCCTAGAATAGAATGACTATAGATGTTGATGGTAGATAAGGAGAAGTGAGAAAAGAGAAGCATTTAAAATGCTCTGGAATTTTGAGTGTAGGTGCCTACAGGAATGGAGGTCTATTAACAGAAACAGGGAAGTCAGGAGGAGGAGGTGACCTTGAAGGAAAAGTGTGAAGTCATCTAGGACAGAGAATGCAAAGTACCACAGGCCTTTGAAATGTGGGTCTAGCACTGGGAACATCGGTTTAACACGGACCAGGGAGATGCAGTAGTTGAAGTTGTGATGAGAGTTCAGAGACACCACTGCAGGAGAGAGTACAGAGAGAAGAAAACAGATGCTCTGAGAAATGTTCTGCTGAGGGAGCAAAAGAAAAAATAAATAAATAAATAAATAAATAAATAAATAAGGACACCGAATGAAGAGAAGGGGCCAGAAAGTAGGCGTGAACCAGGATAGTGTCTTGCTATAGAAGCCAAGAGGGAAGAATTCCAAAGAGTAAAAGGTCAACAGTATCAAATTCTGTATAGAAGATGGGACTGAAGAAGAGGCCCCTGGATTTGTCCGTGGGGAGGGCCTTAGTGACCTTTAAGAGAGCCATTTCTGGGCAGGGTGGGGGTGGGGACATTGCCGGATGTGAAGCAGAAAGTGGGTGGAGAGGAAGCAGAGGTGGCAGGTGCTGCCCATTCTCTAGAGAATTTGGCAGAGTGAGGAGGGAGAGAAGGCAAGCAGGCCTCTGAGGCCAGGGAAGGGCTTCTATGTGTGTTTACCACTCTGCATCCAAACCACTGCCACATCAGGTTGAGTCTGGCTGCAAACTACATCTCATTGTCCCTCTTCTTTCCTATCCCCATGGCCCTTAACCTTTGCCTGGTTTTGAGAAAACCTGCAGGCTTTTCTGCTTCCATTTATCTCCACACCATTGCTTCCTCCATTCTGAGGGAAAAGTCTTGTGAAAGCACTTTTCTGATCTTGTCTCTTCCATGGTCAAAAAGGAAATAAGCCCAATGCCTCACCTAACTACACAAGATTCTCCATTCTTGGGCCTCAACCTCCTTTCAGAATCCTCTCCCCCTACTGCCATCAGACCCAACCTGCACTTCAGCCACATGGGCCCTCCACTGCCTAAGAATGTCTGCTATTTTCCACCCACCCTTCACCGGAGACTACCTTCTATTTCCCTGCCTCATTCTAGTCCAACCAATCTTCAAAGTCACTCTCTTCTTCATTGCTTTCCTCTATTCCCTCACATTTCCCTTTTCTCCTTTTTTTAGGCTAGAAAATTATCTTCCACAATTGGCTGCTGTCGAAGATATAATTCTTTCGGTTGACCCTCAGAAAACTTGGGTTTGAACTGCATGGGTCCACATATACACAGATATTTTTCAATAAATAATGTAAATGTATTTTCCCTTCCTTATGATTTTCTTAATAACATTTTCTTTTCTCTATCTTACTTTATTATAAGAATACAGTATATAATAAAAAACATACAACATATGTTTATCAATTATTTATGTTATCATTAAGGCTTCCAGTTAGCAGTAAGCTATTAGTGGTTAAATTGGGGGGAGATGAGGAGTCAAAGTTATATGCAGATTTTTTACTGTATGTGTGTTGGTGTCCTTTACCCCACAATGTTCAGTGGTCAACTGTGTATCTCAATCTCTATCTATATCCCTATATCTATATCGAGATAATGTATATATTGAATTTATATCTACACATACACACACACGCACGCGCACACACACACACACACACACACACACACACACACACAGTCTTGCAATTGCCCTGTGAGACCAGGCCTATGCTTTATCTGTTTTGCACCTACTACAGGCTTACATCAGAAGGACTTAATGAATTTGAATTGAACTGCAAGGGAAAGAATCCGCCAACCCCTCATTCAGCCAAGAGAATGTAGAATTGGGTAGGCCCAAGGGGAGATGGAGTTTTCCAGCGCCCAGACAGAATGGCTCCACAGTGGGTGGAGGCCCTCCCTCCCCTGTGAAATCAGACAGACACCCTATTGTCAGCACTCTCCAGCACTGCTGGGGGCTGAAGGCAGCTGTCAGTGCCACACAGGTTGGCACCTGGTGATATTTAATTCAGCACCTTATCACAGGCTGCCTTGTATTGTTCTTTAATTGTTTCCCATGTAGCTGTCTTTTCACTCCAACAAGATTCAAAAACAACAAATGTTGACTGTGTATCTACTTACTGTATGCCAGGTGCTTTCACAGAGTGCTCACATTTAACACCTGCAAAGCCTTGTGTGGTGAGTATTATTATTGTTATTATGGCTTTTCAGATAGAAATTGACTTTTAGAGACCTGCTAAAGGTCATGAAACTAATAGATGACAAAGTCAGAATTTGGACCAAGATGACCCTAGGTCTTTTCCCGTTTTTTTTACTCTTTTTGTGCAGGACAAGGCTTGAGCCCCTCCTTCCTACCCAAGAGCCATCCCCACCCCATCCCTACTCCTACAGGGCCCAGCAGTATGCTTAGCCTAGAGTTCACCCACCAGGCACCCTCTGCATTAAATGAAAGGGGAATGTGCCCCATTGCTGCTGTGTACAGAGGATGAAAAGCACCCTGCTCTTATTTCTGCCATGCCCAGTGCCAGGCTAAGCCCTGCAGGTGTGAGGGCAGATCTATAAATATTTGCTGCATTGTTCCCCTTGTCAGTGCCAAACAACATCAGCTCTCCTTCCCTAGGGAAGCTGATAAATAAATGAGAGATGCCACTTAGACAAAGCCAGCCTTGCCTTGGGCTGCACCTGGGAGATTCCAGCTGAATTGTTAAGGGGTGTGACTTCATTTTGTGACATTTATGATGGAAGCAACTGGAGATGGGGACCAATCTTCACTAGCCACACAATGTCCCAGTGCACCACCAAGACCAGAGGGAAGGAGGTGCCTCTAAACACAACTGCCTTTAAGCAGCCCCAAATGCCCAGCTGTGAGGAAAGCCTGGCATTGCTGGCCTCTCTTTCCTTCCCCTCTGAAACCTCACACATCACCCTGACAACAACTTGTGAAGCAGAACTTTTTATTCGAAGCTCCTCACCTTTTAATAGAACTTTAACTAGTATCATTTACAAAGAACTTCTGGGATCTAACGAGGCAGTGTGAGGAGGGCACGGGTGAGCTGCCCTTCCTAACACAGTGCACCAAGACTCAGAGAAGAGAAGTAGTATGCATGCCTAAGGTCACACAGCAGGTAAGAGTCAGAGCTCAGACATTCATGTAGGTCTCCTGACTCCAGGTCTGGGGCTCTTTCTGTTCTTCCACAGCAGCTTCTGTGGGCAGGAGTTTCATGTCACATCAGTAAGATGTATCCTTCTCACCACAGCTCACACCTGTGACTAGTATCTGCCTCTTGTCCTTTCAGGTGAACAGTGCCTGAAACTGGCTAGTCCCATAGAAAAACAATCTTCTTACTGTCAGTTTACAAACTACATAGATGGGATTTTAGAAGGGTTCTTGGCAGGGTTTTTGATGCCGTGGGTGAAATTGCCAAGGGTCTTAGGAATGTCTGAATACCGTGTTTCCCCGAAAATAAGACATCCTCCGAAAATAAGACCTAGTGCATGTAAAGATAAAACATCCCCTGAAAATAAGACCTAGCACAACTTTGGGAGAAAAAAACTAATATAAGACACTGTCTTATTTTCGGAGAAACAGGGTAACTAGGAGCAAAGGAATACCATCCGAGCCATACCTGAAGTTCTCTAGAAGCCATTTTAAAAACAGGGGGTTGCCTATAGCTTGACAGAAGGCGGCATGATAGAACTTAATTTGAGACTTGGCAAACTTTTGGTAAAATAGAAATATTCCTGTTTTTCATATATTAAGTAACAAAATCAGCACAAATTATCCTTGATTTATGGGGTTGTGACCCAATAAACCCATTGTAAGTTGAAAATATCTAATGTCAAAAATGCATTTAATACACCTAATATATTAAACTTTATAACTTAGCCAAGCTTACCTTAATTGTACTCAGAATTTACATTAGCCTACAGTGAGGCAAAATCATCTGACACAAACCCTATTTTATAATAAAGTGTTGAATATTTTATGTGATTTATGAAGGTACTGTTCTGAAAGTGAAAAACAATGGCCAGGAAAGGGGAGTTAAGAGCAACCAAAGGACTTGTATGCATGCATATTAACATAACCAATGGACACAGACACTGGGGCAGTAGGGATTCAATCAGAGAAAATGGAGAGTCCTAGCCAATTTTGCTCAGTGGACAGAGCATCGGCCTGTGGACTGAAGGGTCCCAGGCTCAATTCCAGCCAAGGGCACATGCCTGGGTTGCGGGTTCAATTCCCAGTAGGGGATTTTCAGGAGGCACCCAATCAATGATTCTCCCTCATTGATATTTCTATCTCTCTATCCATCTCCCTTCCTCTCTAAAACCAATAAAAATATTTTTTTTAAAAAGAAAAAGGAGGGATATGTAAAATTTTAGACAATCCTATATAATAAAGAGGTAATATGCAAATTGACCATCACTCCAACACCCAAGATGTCTGGCCCCATGTGGTCAAAAATGGCCACCCCCATGTAGACACAAGATGGCCACCACAAGATGGCTGGCAGGGGAGGGAAGTTGTGGGTGATCAGGCCTGCAAGAGAGGGCAGTTGGGGGCAACCAGGCCTGCAACGGATGGTAGTGGGGGGGACCCAGGACTGCAGGGGAAGGCAGTTGGTGGCAACCAGGCTGGCAGGGGAGAGCAGTTAGGAGTGACCAGGACAGTAGGGGAGGGTAGTTAGGGGCAATTGGGCTGGCAGGGAAGCATTTAGGCATCAATCAGGCTGGCAGGGAAGTGGTTAGGGGATGATCAAGCTGGCAGGCAGAAGCAGTTAGGGGCAATCAGGAAGTCAGGCAGGCAGACAAACAGTTGGGAGCCCGCAGTCCTGGATTATGAAAGGGATATCCAACTGCCTAAACGGGCATTAGGACATCCCTCAACGGGTCCCAGGTTGAAGAAAGTACAGGCTGGGCTGAGGGATACCCCACCCCCATGCATGAATTTCATGCACTGGGCCTCTAGTAAGTAAATAAATAAATAAATAAATAAATAAATAAATAAATACATAGAAAAAACAATGGCTATAATGGTACTCACCCATAGCACACACAGCTGAGAACACACCGGGCCTGAGGATGATTGAAACATTGAACTAAAACTCATTGCTGGATTATGGGAATGCTACCACAACAGCATCATCAACTTTTCTCTCTGTGGTAAGGCTTAAGAATAGCTGGTAGAAGGCTCTAGGACATCAACTCTTGGGAATGGTTTAGCAGGCATACCAGTAATTATTTAAAGTGTATCACTTTTGCACTGTCATAAAATCAAAAACTGTAAGTCAAACTATCGTAAGTCAGGGAATATCTATATTACGATAGTCTTTAAAGTTATTTTTGAGCCCAGCTCATGAGTGGTTCAATTGGTTGAACGTCCTCCTATGCACTGAAAGTTTGCCTATTCAATTCCCATTAAGGGCACACACCTGCATTATGAGTTCAGTCACCAGGTGCCTGCAGAAGGCAACCTGTCAATGTCTTCTCTCTCTTTTTTTTTTCTTCTTTTTTTAAATATATTTTATTGATTTTGTACAGAGAGGAAGGGAGAGAGATAGAGAGTTAGAAACATCGATGAGAGAGAGTTCTCGATCAGCTGCCTCTTGCACACCCCCTACTGGGGATATGCCCGCAACCAAGGTACATGCCCTTGACCGGAATTGAACCTGGGACCCTTCAGTCCCCAAGCCGACGCTCTATACATTGAGCCAAACCGGTCTCGGCGTATGTCTTCTTTCTTTATTTCTCTTCCCCCCTACCCACCTTTCTTTCTCTAAGCAGGTCCTCAGGTGAGGACTAAACAATAATAATAATAAATAAATAAAATGCATATCATTTTTTAAAAGTTATTTTTGAGATATTAATTTGCAAATGGGAAGTGCTTAGCATGTGTTAAGGTAGGTAGCCTGGCCCAAGTCCTACCCTCTGAAGATTCCAACTTAAGAGTCTTAAATTGAAGCAAATGCTATGCTGCCTTGCATGCTGGTCCCTCAGACTTGCCACCAGGTGCCAAGGGAAGAATTTTGAGATCTGTAGCCAGGGCAGGATCTGGCCTTTGTTGGCACCTATATGAAATTATCCTACTTCCTTCATGTGTTCAGGAATCTATCTAAGCCACAGAGCCTCCAGCATATTCTCATCTGTCTCAGGCCTCTCAGACCTAGAGCTTGTCAAGAAGGCAGGGCAAGTCTGTGCTGTGGGGGAGCATGACCTGAGTATTCAGTATTTGGAAGGACCCTGTCTAAGGACACCTCCTTGTATATGGGCACTGCTTCTCCTTCAGTTTCTTCCCTCCTGAGGGCAGAAAAGGGGCCTTTCCCCATTTTTTATTCATTCATTTGACTTAAATTCATTCATTCCTTCTACTTTTTTTTTTTTTTTTTTTTTTTAGGGCCTATGAAGAATCAGGAATTGTTTTAGTTTTAGATTCTGGGAATACAACAGTGAATCAGACAGACAAAACCTCTTTCCTTGCGAATGTTCTGTGGAATATTTAGTGTCTACACACAATAAGTCAGACAAATAATAAAATTACAGTTCCCTATGTGCTGATAAGTGCTATGTGGTATTGGAGGCATAGAGTATGCTAGGGTAGACTGGCATTTCAGACAGGGGAATTGAAATCTTAAGTGGAAACAGGCTGGGTAGGCCTTACCAAGAGAGTGAGATTTGAGTTACATCTTGAAGGAAGTAGGGGAGTTACCTCTGAGAGTATCTGTGGCAAAAACACTGTAGGCAGATGGGACAGCTGGTTCAAAGTCCCCAAGAAGACAGTGTCTTGGCATGTTTGACTAAGGGTCAGAAGGTTGGTGGATGGAGGAGAGCAGACCAGAAGGAAAGAAGTAGAAGATGAGGGAGGAGGATCAGGGCTCTTGAGGGACACAGACTCTTCGGCTGCATGTGCTACTCTGAAGACTTTGGCCTTCCCGCCAAAGAAACAGAGAGTCATTGGAGGTGGCTTCCTGACCAGGCTTCTGTTTTTATGACTGTAGTGTTTTCATTGGTAATTGACTATTGGGAAGAATGACAGAAGTAGGGAGACTCATTAGAAGCATTTTCTGTATTCCTAGAGGTGATGATAGCTGTGAACTGGATGGTGGCAGTGGAAGGAGTGACACATGTCACAATCTGGGTCTATTTTAAAGCTAGAGCGAATAGAATTTCACATCAGACTGGGTATGGAGTGAGAGAGAGGAGAGGGGTCAAGGTGATTCCAAGGTTTTTATCCTGAGCAACTGGAAGGATGTGATTACCATCCCGAGTTAGAAAGGCTGTGAGTAGACATATTAGGGATGGCAGAAGAGAAGTTCCCTCTTGAACTTGATTGTTGAGCAGCAACATGGCACAGTGAGGAGATTCTGGCTCTGCCACTGGCTATCAAGATGACTCTGGGCAAGTCACTGTGCCTCTCTGAGTCTCCATCTCTTCATAGCATGAGGGGGATAATAATGTGCCACCTATGTAGAGGAACTATACAAGGGCTCCAAATCATGTGGGGATTAGCATAGTGCCTGACATATAATTAGAGTTAATAAATAGTGGCTGTGGTTATTATTCACACAGGACCAGGGCAGAACCCAAGCGTGGCAATCAACATTTTCCAGTCCCCGAAAGGCGGTCTGCGTGTGACTGAGCAAACGCCTTTGAAGTCTTAAAGGTCAGCGCTTTGCCAGCTGCCTGCTGTAGACAAAAGACAGCTTGATTTTTCCCCATTGTTGTGTTTTGTTTCTTACTTGTCTACCTCAACCAAATGGCCCAAGGCCAACTCCACACTGTTGGGACAATCCCACTGGAGACTCCTTTACTGTGGGCAGACTCTGCACAAAAGGGGGGGGGGGGGGGGCGCGGCGCTTCTGCCACTTTTCTACAATGGCTCCTCCATGACCCACCTCATGGAAACACACTGCCTTCACGTCACAGACTTGGGTCATCCTACTTTCGAGTAGGACTTTGGGAAAGTTCCTTTACATTCACAGCCTTGTTTTTCTTCTCTGTAGAAAGGGAAAAACACAACACATTTTCAAGGGTAGTTACACATGTCATTTAAGCCCTGACCCTTGGGCTTGAATTCTGACATTGTCATTTCCTAGCTGTGTGGCCTTACCCAAGTTACTCAAAACCTCTATGCCTCAGATTCTACATTTTAAAATGACAGCTATAAACCGCCTCCTTAGCGCAGTAGGCAGCGCGTCAGTCTCATAAAATGACAGCTATAATAATACATTCCTCCTATGGTTGTCATGAGAAGTAAGTGAAATAATTTATAATGTTTAAATCAGAATCTGGCACATAATAGGTTCTCAGAAAATGTTAGCTGTTATTAATTACATGAGGAATACATAAAAGTGCTTCTAAACATTATAGCACCTTAAATATATGGCATTATTATATGTTCCTTATTATGAAGTTAGCAAGCCTAACCCTGATTCTCACATCAGAGTCAAATGTTTTCTATGCTATTATATAGAAGCACCTAGATCTACCCAAAATATTAACACTGATTTTTTTTTTTCGGAAATGGAAACTGCCTTGACAAATATCAAATAATCTTAAAATTTTTAAAAATATATATTATAGTAAATTCTTCAACAGGATGAAAAATCTCCTCCAGGTTATCTGATTTTGTTCATTGAGTTGTTGTTTTTAACCAAGTTTTCTGCACGCCAAGTTTACCATCTCCATCCTGTCTCCATAGCCTGTGAGTGCTGTGAAGTCAGGCACCACATCTCTCAGACGGCTCGGTGTATATGCACGCTGATGGTTTACGAATGGCACAAGTTCAGACTCAGCATGAAAAACACGTGGGCATATGTCAAACTAAATTTTTTAAAAAACAAAGGATATGTGAGAGATTCTGAGATCTGCAGTGCCAAGAACACACTAAGCAATAGCAGTCAACATGCATGATAAAACAGTACCTATTGGTTGCCAACTATGTGTCTGAAAGCCGGATTAATCCATGCTCTGGGCAGATGTACATGACATGGCTACATCTGAGGCTGCTGGACACAGCTGCTCCTCGGCTCTCCTTTTGTTCCTCAACTACTGAGCATCTAGTTTACATCATACCCTGTGGCTGGCCTAGTCCAGCAGTGGGTTCACCTTAGATATATCTGTTTCTGCTGATAGATTTCTTTCACTCATAGAAGAACTGGACTCTTTTTCCATATCCTGCCTTTACCAACTGTGTGATATGGGACCAACTGCTTACATTGCCTAGCCTGCTGAGCCTCAATTTCCCGGCATACCAAATCAGAATTATACTATCTACTTCTTATGCTGGTTAGTAGGATTACTGGTGAGCTTTGTCGGGTAGCAATCACTGGAAGGTAGGGTTGCCCAGACCTTACATATGCCCTTCTGTCTTTTTGCATCTAGGTTCCTGGTCTGCAACAGAACGGTCAATAGTTTTCTGTTATTTAGAGCATAAAAAGTTTTATAAGCACCAAGATGCCATGGCTAATATTTTTTCTTTTATATAACTTTTTATCAGCTCTGTGGCTGTTTGTGTAACACAGGCTACCAGGGATGTTTAGAAAGGAGGTCAAATACCCACTAGCCAACCTCTTTGTCACACCTATGTCTCCTACAGTAATTTATCATTGGGATCTAGTTCAATCTGTACCACTAATTCCTGTAGCCCCTGGTAAATCATTTCTCTTCCTTTGAGCTGAGATTTCCTCCTCCATAAACAAGGGTTTGTATGAAGAACTCGCTGAAGTCTCTGCAGCTGAAATATCCCATTGTGGAAAGATACAGGGTGGGGAAAAAGTAGGTTCACAGTTGTGAGTATGTATATAATACAGAGTTTATTCTTGTATTATTATTTATTAACTAGTGACCTGGGGCATGGATTCATGCACATTGAAAGGAAATTAATTAGGAGAAATATTTCAATATCACTATTCGCCCTTTTTCTATAATAGAAGTGTCAGAGATGAAAGAAAATTAGTAAAATGTATATGAAAATAATGTATAAATTGGTAAATAAATAAATAATAACAACAATAAAGACATGATATAAAAACAGCACACACATGCAACTGGCGCCAGCGAGAGCTTTATATGTATCGCATATGCACAAGTCAACATTTATTTTTAAATTGCCAGTGTATATCATATGTACCAGCCGGTTGGTCAGACAGACGGATGGACAGTCAGTCACTTAACCTTTTGTACATATAGATTATAGTATTATTTTCTATACAAACAACTGTAAACCTATTTCCCCCATCTTATATATTTCTGTCACTTGATCAATAAACATATAATATTTAGCCAATTTACCCAAAATATTAAGATATATTTGCCATTAATTAAAATTATAAAACCTGCCCGACAGTATGGTTCAGTGGTTGAGTGTTGACCTGTGAACCAGGAGGTCACAGTTTGATTCCCCGTCAGGACACGTGCCTGGGTTGCAGGCTTCATCCCCAGTGGGAAGCATGCAGGAGGAAGCCGATCAATGATTCTCTCTTATTATTGGTGTTTGTCTCTCTCTCTCCCCCTCTTCTTTCCTCTCTGAAATCAATAAAAATATATTTTTAAAAATTATAAAACCTATTGGGGTAGGTTTTGGTCTGTACACCTTAAACATTTCTGACAGCCTGTTAAAAAGAGAGCAGCTTAATGATAGATTCTTCCATCAAACACAGGAAGACTCCACGGGCCTCATTCACCTCTATGTCTTATGATCACCATGACCTTCCTTCAGGAATCCAGAACCAAGAAGTATTTCACTTCATGAGGAGAGAGTGGGAAAGCTGAGAAAGTAAATCTAGACAGTTATCCTTTATGTAGAAATGAGGCATGCCATGTGGGTGCTCTAGGATGCTGCTTGTGGAGAGGGGGAGGTTCTGGGTTCAGGAGTCTCCAGAGCCCACTGACCTGTCTATACTCCAGCATGACACGGTACACACCAGTGGACTGGCAAGAGGGCTGGGTCTACCATGATCGCTACCCATTGACCATGAGAGGGGTATTATTAAGGTCTAAGAAACCAAGGTAAGTCATGGTTTCCACATCTTCCACCATTGTATAAGTTCGTATACTGACAGGGATAACAAACATATTTTTAAAAGTATGATTAAGTGTGATCAAACTCACTGGAATATAGCTATATCAAGATACCATAGGAATACAAGAGGGAGAAAATCATTCTTCCTTGGACAGATTTCTCATCAATACTGGCATAGGGTTCACATGATTGAGATAAAATATATATGAGGAGAACCATTTTGAAGAGAAAAAAAAGAGACCAGGAGCAGAGTCCAAGTCTCCTGATTGCTTCTCATTTATTTCAATACCCCCAAGCACAATCCCCAGAGTAAGCCAATGGTTGAACTCAGAATATATAAAGTTAGAGATCCCTGCCTTACTCTTCTCAGAGAACCCATATTTCAGACCAACTACAGAGTATCTATGGGGGTAAGTCCTCCACCAGCACCCCAAGAGGGTGGTCATAGAACCCACCTACACCAAGGACACCAAGCACAGAGCACAAGCCTGCCCCCAGACTGAGCCTTGCAAGCATGTCAAACTCGCAGCTGGCGGGCTGCATGTTTGACATGCTGTGTAAGGAATCCTTTCTGGTTAGCTTTGGCAGCTCACCTCGTGGCCCAGATTTACTGAGCCCTTTTGTCATTTTTGACACGTGACCTCATCCACTTCTCACTCTGCCTCAACTTCATGGGCTGAGTTTGGACACCCTATGACACATTGTACATCTCTGACACAACTGTTTGTAGGGCCTCACATGCATGTGATAAGGGCTTATTGCAGCCAGAGGAAGCTCTACAATAACAGCATTCACCTGGGGCTGGAATGGTGAGGACATTTTTCTTCCCTTGTCATCTCTAGCTGACAAGGTGTGGCTGCCCAGGGTGTTCGTTATCTTGTGAGACTGGCTGAGGGTGGAGGTGGCAGGCAGGCTGGCTGACTGTTCTGTTTGTGGTCTCGTGATACAAGCAGTTTCTGAGAATCACCAGTTGACTGTGAGTTATTAAAAGCCAAACTGTGTAAGCTGAATGGGTTGTTAGGAAAGTTATAGGGCCCTATAAGTAAAATAATAATAATAAAATAATACCTCTACATTATGCAATGCCAGAGGGCTAAGATTGGGTCTCTCTCCACCTAGTGCACCCAACAAAATGATTCCCCAGTTTCAAAGGGGAAAACAGTAGGCCTTTCATTACTCACTTTACAACTTATCTCCTAGAAATCTTACTTTCCAATGTGAGTGTTGGGGAGTGGCCATAGTTTGTTTGTTTACTCCTCTGAGCTGCAGCTTGTGGCCAGAGTGGGAAGCAAGAGAAGGCTTAAGGCCTCCCTTTTCTACCAGAACACTTAATTAGCACACCACAACCTCCTCTAAGATGTGGTTTTGAAGTATGAACTCGGCAGACAGTGAGCCAATGACAAGGGATGGGGTAAAGTGCTGCTTTCTGTCCATTAGGGCTGGTCCAGGCACTCATCAGTTGAGTATGATTAAAGAACTCCATTACTTTCCTGGGCTCCTTGTGTCAGGTGTTCATTTCTGCACCTGCCAGAAGATCCAATGTTCAAATGTGACCTTGCCTTGACAATAGTAAAATAGCTCCATGTATTTGCATAGCATTCTCCAGCTTATAAAGGACTTTCATGAATTATCTCATTTGAGCCATGAAACAACGGAGACAAAACATTATTATTATTAGTGTTTTACAAATAAAGAAACTAAATCTAGAAAAGTTTCGATGATTTCCCCATGGTTATATTCTCCCTCAGGGGCTAACCAGGACTTAGCATATAGTCATGTGGCTCTAAAAAGCCCCTTTCATTCTTCCATGGATGCATTCCTGAACCAAAGAGAAATGACTATAGGGCTGTTAGCTGTGTGGGATTATATATGCCAGTCTTCCTCATCAATAGCACAGACAAATAAGAGCTGATAGAAAACAGCTGCTTATTGTTTTTGCAAGAGATAAGAAGGAAACAAATGAAATTTTAGAGGAATTGCCAAGGAGTGCCGTCTCATGCTTTGGAAAGTTTGTATCATCAACTCATCTCTTGGATGGCTATGCCTAGTAGAGGGGAGAGAGATAAAATGAGATTTCAGGTTTTTATCTAATCCAAGGAGCTGAGTCTTCCCTTAGAATTTCTATGACTTCAGCTCTTAGCCCTGCTCAGTCACCTCCTGATGCCATCTGCCATCAGGGCTCTCTGCTTACATATAAATTTGGGATTGTCCTCACCCTCTGTGGTTACTTCTAAGAAATAAATTGTTAGGCACTGGCACTGTAATACACTGTTCTTCCATATCTCTGAGAACTGAAACAGGCCCAGACTCTCCATGGTGGTGTTTATACCATGGCAAGAAAGGGGAAAAGAGGTGATCTGAAGAAGTTTGGATTTGCTACAGGATTGAGAGCAGCAGATATATTGACTGACTTGCTTATTTTGGCTTTCAATACAGAGACAATGGAGGGCTCCTGCCTCTCAGACTCATTACCTATATTGTAAACAAGATTGTATATATCCTTATTTGACATATAGCCAAATTCCAAACAAGGAGCCAAGCAGTAATTCTGAGAATTTTTCCTAAGCTATGAAGATACAGATGACTTGCTTTGGAATCCAATGAGAAATACAGGAACTAAAAACCAATAGTGTGAAAATATCACCAAGACTGAAGATAAATGCTCCAACAGAGCTATCATCCTCCAAGAATCTGTAGACCCGAGGTTGAATCTCAGCTAGGCCACTAACCTCAGCTGAATTCTCTTGCTTGATAAACCTTCTATACCCAGGACATTCTCTCCTTAAATCCATTACTTAACTCACACTCAAACTCACACTACCACAAACTTGATCCTACTTCCTAAAAAAAAAATGAGACCATGAAGAATAAAGTACTTAGACTTCCAACCTCCTTCACCATCACAACTTCAAGTTTATCCTCCCTGGTCAGCTTTTCTCCTTTGCAAGCAGAGGACAAGGTGTTCCTCTCCAGTTCCCACTTATCTGATCCTGCGGTTCTTGATACCATCCCCTCCTGCAACCCTAAGAGTTGGTTTCAATAACTGCCTTTTACCTCACTGCATCTTCAACCTCTTATTTTCTCCTGGCCCTTTGCTCTCTGCCAACAAACATGCCTAATTCTCTCCTCATAAAATTTCTTTCTTGATTCTAAATCCTCCTCCAACCAACAACCTGTTTCTCATCCTCCTGAAAAAAAAATCTGTGTTCCTGGAATAGACATCTATACTCATTGTTTCTACCACTTCACAAAATGATCACTCCCTCAACCCATTTCAGTCTGTTCTGCCTTATTGTTCCATTTCAACTGCCCTAGCCAAAGTCAGCGTGCAGCCAGGAGCATTGTGTCCTACCATTGGCTGCATTGCAGCCTTTATGTCATCAGCCATCCTTTCTGCATTTAACAGTGTGACCATGAACTCCTTATGCACTTAGCATCTGTGGTACTTGACTCTTTTGTTTCAGCTTGCCCCTCTTCATGGTCGGTCTTTGACTTCTTCATAGAAGACACCTCAGCCTCCCTCTTAAATATATTGTTTCCAGGAAAAATTCCTTGACCATTACTATTCTTCCTATAAATGTTCTTTGAATGGTCTTAGTAACTCACTGTTTCAAGTAATCCCTATATGTTGAGGACCACCATATCCCTATCTCTAATTCTAATCTCTTGCCTGAAAGTTACACTTGTCCTCCAGTTCCCTACTAGTCATGGGCCATTCTCATTCTATTTCTTCTCTTTTCTATAGTCTCACTTTCTCAATTCATAATTCATCTTATTACCCATGTGAGCAACTTGAAATCAATCTATATTTGTTTTTCTCCTATCCCCCACATCTGAAGAGTCAATTAGGGTAGCTGAATTTACCTCTTAAATACTTTTCAAACCTATCCCTCCTTTCTACACTTCTGCTACCCTAGTTCAGATCCTTATCAGCTCTTCCTCAGCTTATTAAAATGAGCCCCCTTTTGAAATCCTTCCTTCCATATTATTCCCTTAAAATCCACTCTCCAAATGAAGACAGAATGTTCCGTCTAAATGTAAACATATTACTCCCCTGCTTAAACCCTTCCAAAGCTTTCTATTATCTGCAAAAATAACTCCAGTTTCTTTGCCAAGGCATAAAAGGTTCATCTAATTTTATTTCCTGCTACTCGCTGCTCTTGTGCTGTATGTTCCCATATTAACAAATGTTAGTGGTCTCCCATACTCACTATGTACACTTGCATAGTTGTTCTTGCACGCTTGTATTTCTGCCCATACACAAAATTTTCTAACCTCTTCTCCTTCAGAACCAAATTCAAGCATCAACTCCTCTGACAAGTCACCTCCAAATTTGCAGATTGGAGCCAGGGTCTCTCCTCTGCCCTATAGCCTCTTCATGTCTGCATCTCTCTTGCCACCTATCCTGACAAGTTATATAGCTTCCTCACAATATGGTAGGTTGCATAAGAACAGGAACTAATATATCATTGTAATCTAGTACCTAATACACAGTCTAGACATAGTAGACACTTAATAAATGTCTGTATGAGACAGAACTAGTACCTAGGTGACCTTAGGAAGCCATCTTTCCTTATTGGGCTTCAAATACTTTATCTGTAAATCAGTGGGGTTAAACTCAATGTTCTCCATTAAAGATTTATTCTTTCTGCAATACCCCATGCTTTTGTTTACTTCTGAGTATGGAGGTGTTGACAGGACAGAGTTATTCAACTGTCTTCATTTCATCCTACTGCCTCTGGAATAGATTTAAAAAACAAGAATGAAAATAACAATCCTCACGTGCTGCATGCTGTGTGGATCAAGGACTATTGAAGCCCTTTAAATAAATGCAATAACTTCTTTGATTTCACACCCACCCTATGAATGGGTATTATTATTATTATCCCCATTTTTCAAATGGGAAAACTGAAAGAGTAGCCTTCACAAAATGGGTAGGAAGAGGCAGCATAGAATGCAAATGTGGAATGTCTGACTTAGCTCAGCACGTGATAAGCAGCAGCCCAGCGGTGGTTAAGTGACTGTGCCCTTCTAGGCACTGTGTTGGTAAAAAAAGGAAAGAGTTTGTAAAATTGGACTTTATGAAGAGTCTTTGAGCATAAAGAATTCTTCCTGCATTTGTCATCATAGTGCTAATTAAGCTACATTTTGTGGGCTTTAAAGTGGCTCTGGTCAGAATTTCCTAGATATTTTATTGTAATTTAGCATTAGTCAGGCTTGAGTTAATGGACATAGGAGGCTTTATTCACCCCAGTTTGGGCCCCACCATTGCTATTATATCTTTTGATATTCATCCTCATGACACTAATCACCAAGTATTGATTTAGACATTGTACATTTCCATAGGAATTCCATTTTAATTCAACATTAGAGTGCCATTAAAATGTAAAGGAAAGGGCATGCAAAAGTCACCTTAAAGCATTCCTGTCTCAGGGAAATCTGCTGGTTTTGATCATTCTGCCAGCACTGCTTGGGTAGAACAAAGACCCAGATGTAAGCCGCCTTTATGATTCATACTGAGGCCCAATAGCTGCTTTATGACTTGGCCCATTGGTCAGGGGTCTGGAGTGGTGATGGAAAGGGAGGAAGGTGGCTTGGGTGGAGAGTACCCTCTTATGTCTCTGCCCTACCAAAGATTATGCTGAGGCCTGTATCATGTACAACATGCATCCTCGAAGAACAATGGAAATAGAGAGCATGTGATATGGAAATGTAGGGGCCCAGCCTGATCATTAGGATAAAAGAAAGAGCAGTGGAGTCAGAATTCAAATTCTTTCTCATGCTAAAAACACCCTGAATCCTTCTCTCTGCAAAAGTAAAGGATTCTCTAATTGGTATACTGTGTGAAACTGCATCTTCAGAAGTCCTGTGGTGTTGTTTTTAATTCTTTCTCCATGAGATCAATAGACAGGCCTGGCTTGCTTTGTTCATTCCTCATATCTCTTTGTATCTTTGGCTTGTCCTAATTCCATTGCCATCACCCTTCCCTTTTCATTAGCTATTCTCCCTTGGTGATTCCACTCCCTCCCAAAGCGTCCACACACTGCAGCCATCTATACACTGACCACCCAGAAGTCCACATCTCTCTCCCAAGACTCACGTGTATTTATCTCCTGCACCTCTTCACCTGGGGATCCTTTGGGCACCTTAAACTCAACATATACAAAACTGACTTTATTCTCTTTCTCTCAAATCTGCCAAGTCTCCTGTATATTCTGGTCATCACTCTCCATTCCTCCATTGCCTGTACTGGAAGTTAGAACCCCTCCTCTTCTTGTTTCCTCATATTAAATCTGCCACAGTCATGCCATGGCTCTGCCCTGCAAATGCCTCTCAGATCAGTTCTTTTCATCTCCAATACCTGACTCTGTTCCTGACATCCTAGGGCATGGCTTCTTTCTATTGTCTGGATTTTCCTCCCCATTTAGAGCCTGAAGTCCCAGCTCTTACACTGTTGAATTGTGTTCCCTAAAAAGATATGTTGAAATCTTAATTTCCATACCTGTGAATGCAAAGTTATTTGAAAATGGCATCTTTGTAGTAATCAAGTTAAAATGAGGTCATACTCCATTAGAGTGGGTCCTAATCCAATATGACCAGGGAGAGAGAGAGAGAGAGAGAGAGAGAGAGAGAGAGAGAGGGACATAGACACAGACACACACTGGAAGAATACCATGGGATGACAGAGGCAGAGACTGAAATGAAGAGTCTACAAGTCTTAAAAAAGTCCTGTGCTCTTTCTAAATTTTTTTCTCTATAAAATATTATGTATATTTGTTACATTAAAAATAAATAATTTTTTCTTGTGAGACTCTATTAGGGTTCGCTAGAGAAACAGAACCACAGTGTGTATGAATAGATGATAGATAGATAAAGGTATTATTTATTATAAGAAATTGACTCACATGATTATGGAAGGTGACAAGTCCCAAGATCTGCAGTTGGCAAGCTGGAGACCTAGGAGAGCCAATGGCACAAGTTCCAGTCTGAAAGCCTCTAGGCTTGGAGCCCAAGAAGAGCTAGTGTTTCAGTTCATGTCTAAAGGCAGGAAAAGACCAATGTCCTAGCTCAAGCAGGCATGCAGGAGGAGCTCCCTCTTACTTTCGACATAGTCTCCATGTACCCAGGAAGTTTCTCTCGTCCGTGCCTTCCACATATCAGGGTGCCCATCCTCTAGAAAACAATGACTCATTTAGATACTGTTGAAATGCCAGGCCAAGGAAGAGAGAAAGATTCTGGGTTCACAGTGTAGATGCAGCACCCACCATCTCCCTCGAGCAGTGAAGACACAATGGATCTTAAGAATTCCTTTCTGACTCACTGAAAAAGGCATGAGGAGGTTTCTAGATTCAGGCAGAGATATAAGGTTTCTGAAGATAAATTATATATATAATGATATCATATATAAAATTATATATATAATAAATTATATATATTATGATATCATATATAAAATATCTTATTCAGCCATAAGAAAGAAGAAAATTCTGCTGTTTATGACAACATGAATGGACCTTGAGAACATTATATCAAGTAAAGTGAGTCAAGCCAGGAAAGACAAAGCAAAGGAAGATAAATACTATTGTATATTATCTCACTTATATATGGAGTCTAAAAAACAAACTTATAAATACAGGGAATAGATAATTGATTGCCAAAGGTGAGGTGGCATGGTGAAAATAGGTGAAGGTGGTCAAAAGAAACTTCCAAAAATAAGTTCTGAGGATTTAATGTATAGCAAGGTGACTATAGTCATTCATACTATATTGTATTTGAAAGCTGCTAAGAAAGTAGATCTTAAAAGTTCTTATCACCAGGAAAAATATGTGTAACTATGTGTGAGGTGATGATGGTAATTATTCCATAATATATATCAATACATACATTGGATCCATATGTTGAGCACTTTAAACTAACACAATGTTATATGACAATTATACCTCAATAAAACTGGGAAATTAAAGTAAAATGAAATCTAGCCTGAGTTGCATGAGAGCCTGAGAGCAGGGTGGTGGAAGCCTCGCCAGCCTCCTTATCTGTCTGTCCCTGGAGTCCATGGACACAGCCAGCTTTTAAGGGTGTTGCTCATGGATTTTCCAGACCACTGACTACTGCTTTCTCCTTGCTTTGGCTTTTGAAGACTTCTTTTTCAGCATTTTTGATTCTGAAGCCAAGGAAGGCTACAGACCTATGGCGGCTCAGTGCCATAACCAGAAAGGGGGTGAAAAATGTAAGGAGGAATCAGTATTAGGGCCAGCTCCCCACTAGTATGACCTTGAAGATGATGCTACCTTAACTTCTGTGTCCTAGATAGTTCTGGCCGTGCCCAACACTGTCTGTTTGGGGATGAGATGACCTTATCCCATGGCTGATTATTAGAAAGCTCTTTTGCCCACAGATAATTTCTTCAATACCAGTTATTTTTATATATATATATACACACACACACACACACACACACACACACACACACACACCGTATTTTTCGGACCATAAGACGCACCGGACCATAAGACGCACCAGTTTTTAGAGAAGGGAAATGAAGAAAAAAAGATTCTGAAACAAATAGTGTCCTAAAATATTTTATGTGCATTAAAATCCAACATCACAGTCATAAACACATGTAATCAACCCTGTAAAGTAAACAGCAGCATTTAGAACCATTTTGAACCATTATTAACAAATACAGTCAGCAAAAGACAAAATGTACTGTAAAACACAATAACGAGAGACTTCAGTAATAAATTAGAATAAAGTTGAAGATTTATGGTAAAGGTTCTGCTGAGATCTGCAGTACGCCTACCCAGTAGTCAAGCACGGCAACAGAAGGCGGAGAGGAATGATTGGGGGAATAGATGCGGCATTCTTCCGGGCACGGAGTACGGGCCAGCAAGGGGTACAGGCGATGATTACGGTTTGGATTACGCAGTTACCGTACACCGCACCTGGGCTGACATGGAGATATGGCTGCAGCGAGGGCATGGAGGCTGACTACCATACATGGGAACTCCTCTACCACTCGGGGTTTACAGAGCGGGGCAGACACTCTGGGCACGGAGGAATGGACAGTGGCTGCAGCAAGCACACAGAGCCGGGCAAGCACACAGAGACCACACAGAGCCGGGCAAGTAAAAAAACTTTTTTTTTTAAGGTATATGTGTAGGCTATATTTGGACCATAAGACGCAGGGACTTTTTCCCCCCACTTCTGGGGGAGGAAAAAGTGCGTCTTATGGTCCGAAAAATACGGTATATAAAATCCTAAGTGACCAGTCGACTGTTTGACCAGTTGCTATGACATGCATTGACCACCAGGGGGAAGATGCTCAATGCAGGAGCTTCTCTCTTGTGGTCAGTGCACTCCCACCACAGGAGCACTGCTCAGCTGACCGAAGGGCACCAGTTGCCACCATGCAAGCCTCTCAGGCATCCATGGCAGCACTACTGAGCTGTGGCTGCAGCAGGCTCAGCAGGGCCAGGATGAGTGGGAGCAGCATGTCTCCTGGACCAGGCATGTCTCCCAGGCCAGGCTTGGGTTCCTCCCCAGTCGACTGCCACTTCGTGCACTATTACATTCCTTGGGGGATGTCGGACTGCTGGTTTCTGCCCAATCCCCACAGGCCAGGGTTCCTAGACTACGAGAGAGTGTAGGCCAGGCTGAGGGATCCCACAAGTGCACAAATCTGTGCACTGGGCCTTTAGTATCAAAATAATAGTTATACTACCTGGTCTCTTGTCTGCTTTGGAAAAAAGCATAGTACAGGCTCTGGAGCTATAATATATACATTAGGTTCTGCCCTGGTTTTGACACTTACTTCATGTCCTATGGCCTCAGTTTTCTTGTCAGAATAATAATAATAACTCCTCCCTAAGTATCACAGGACTGCTTGATATGTAGTAAATATTTAATAATATAAAATAGTAAATGTTATTAATAGATAACATTAAGTGAAAAAATACAACTTGCATCTTGCTATTTACATTTATTTAAATGTTATACAGTTATTTACAATACATGAGGGATTGGCAATTATTAAACAGGTTTATTGTTATGTTTTTGTTCTTATAGCTACTTCATAAATAATTGGGTCATCAGGTAAGTGTTCATTTTTCATCAGATATGAGGGGTTAACTCCTACAGCCCCCAAATAAGTTAGGCAATTATCCAAATTGCATGTGCTATACCAAGAGAGCATATTCAGCTAATGAAAAGTTTATCTTTATGGCACACTATTAATGGCAATCAACAAACCCTTGTCTTCTAATGGGATTGCCAACAAATAAACAAATGAGTCTAATTCCTTTAGACCTGGTATAATGGGCACATTAAGTTCAGGAGTTTCAAATTTCTTAAACAATATGTATTTTACAAATATATCACACTAGACATAGTTTAGTTTGGAACCACTAAGAAGAATTCTATTAAATGTATGTCCCAGTGATGTACTGATAAATTTTAACAATTGACTCTTTGAAGGAAAAGAAAGCCCTGATTTGTACATTTACAAATATATTTGGTGTTAATGCTCCTTCCATGCCAACTTCAAGCTGGCACCAAATGCAGAGAGAGTTTGGAGAGTTTCAATTCACTGAATGCAGAGTTTGGGGAAGAGTTGCTAACAATTGTGGACTAGTATAAATTGGCTCTAGTACATCATTGTGATCCCAAAGTATGTATCCTTTGTTATGGAAATGTAAGATTAGAAGTTCATTTGGCAGTGAAAAATTCATGCACCAGGTCCTTGCATTGTGAACTCTGGTAGTACATAGTACTTTTCTGGCCAAGTACTATTCTAACTTGTCTGAAATATTAAGTCATTCAGTTCTTGAAGAAACTATAATTCCTATTCACAGATGCAGTAACTGAGACACAGCCATAGAAGGTGTTCAATAAGTACTTGTTATTGGATGAGTAAGCAATGAAGATCTTGCTCCCAAAATAGAATATGTCTGATAGAAAAAGTGCTATAACGTCCAGGATGTTGGTAACAGAAGGACAGTTGAAGGAGTGTAATGGTAAGGAACTTTGAAAACAAAAGCAGCAATGTGTTCCAAGAAGATCATTGGTTTGGGAGATCCACTGTTCAGGATTTGAGATCAGGTTCCTCTACACATGCACCATATGACCCTCAGTGACTTCCATTTCACCCTTCTGGAATAAGTAATGGTTCCAATTAAAGAACTAATGTAGTATTGGAAGTAGGAAGTTAATGCCCAAGAATTGCTTTGGAATCCGAGGAGTCAAGCATATGCCTACCACTGAATAACGAAGTTGCTGAAGAGATAACACATGACCATGTAGTTGAACAACTCATTTCATAAATCTCAATGAAATAGAATGAACTGATTAATATTAATTGCCTTTTCTTTCCATTCCAGGCATGAGGTGAGGATGGGGGGTGGGGTGGGGGAGAAAGAGGGAGGGGTGCAGAAGGGACTGAATTCTTAAATTGTGTGATTTAATTACGTCCCAAAGATCTCCAAAGATGAGCATGCAATTACTACTAATTGCAGATATTATACTGATAATGATAACAATCCATCACTTTGCAGAGCCCTGTTCTAAACAAGACTACAGGCACTGACAAGATTTATCACATTAATGGTCAGCATCCCAGGGGCTGTCATCACTAAAGTTTGGATGATTCTGTATTCTGAATTGTGGAGTAAAAGAATCCCAGGTATGGCTCAGGTCATTCAATCCCATCCTCGCCCACCTCTGAACTCCACCTCCACCTCTGGACTCCACCTCACCTAACCTAGGACATGAATATCCCCTCTCCCAATCATCATATTTTTAAAAGTGATAGCAGCAACAAAAATAACCTTCCTTTAATCAGGGTCCCAAAATGCTAATATTTGGAAACTGCTCCTGAGTAAACTACATCCTCCTTGTTACAGATTATCCTCTAACTGGAGCTGATGACCCATAAGGGTGGACAAAGATGCTAGGGAAAACAGTTCTATTTCTATTTCCATGGCCCTAAGCAGTAAGAAATGGGATCTTGGTTTTCCTGCCTATAAAACAGAGGTAGCCGAAACCAGTTTGGCTCAATGGATAGAGCGTCGGCTTGGGGACTGAAAGGTCCCGGGTTTGATTCTGGTCAAGGGCATGTACCTTGGTTGCAGGCATATCCCCGGTAGGGGTTGTGCAAGAGGCAGCTGATCAATGACTCTCTCTCATCGATGTTTCTAACTCTCTATCTCTCTCCCTTCCTCTCTGTACAAAATCAATAAAAAAATATATATAAAACAGAGGTAATACTGGTTAGTATCTCCTTCTCTTTTGTTCAAGTGGAAATTATATGGGAAATCCATAGTATTTCTTTGAGAAAACTGCCCTGCATATAATTCAGAGATTATTCTGGGATTTCTTCTGGCATTTCAAAAAAAAAAAAAAATCACTTAAGACTGTCGTGTTAGGAAACTAATGGCCTCTTCAAACTTAAACAAAAACAATCCCATGCAGCCATTATTAATTAATGCATCAGCCTCCACCCCTTTTACAACAGAAAGCATGGCAAGTGTCTGGTACCATGAACAGTCAATTCAGAGAAGATATGGGGAGGCAGTTTCTCTAGAGATGTTGGCATTACTCTGTGCCCACCACCGCCCGCCTGGCACTGATGCGGTCAGCTCCTCCTTACCACTCACGCATGGGTTATCCATCTGTTGCTCCTCCAAAGAAGCTTTGAGCCCCACCCTCACTCCCTCCTACCAATTCTGCATTAAAAAACCACACATAATTGTAAAAGTTAATATTTTACCCAAGTAAAAGAAGCAAGCAGAAACATACACACAAAAAAAGCAGAGGGATATAGCTTCCCAAAGCTGATACAATTTGTCTCTGGTTCGTCTTTTGTCTGGGATTGTCCCCACCAAGAAATAACTTGAAAAGGGAGTTCCGAATACAGCACTAGAGTCCCAACTGATTCTATCATTGAGGAAACATCCTGGTATTTGCCCGGTCTACCTAATAGATTAGATCTCAGGAGAATGGCACTAATCTCCCTGTAGGGAATTGGGAGCTTCTACAGTGACAGAAGAGAACTATAGCATTGTTAAATGCAACAGCTCATTCTCTCCAATACTTATACTCCTGCTTTGATCCTGAAATACGGAAGCCTGGCCATAGAGGCACCAGACAAAGGAGTTCCCCCAAAGCTGCTTTGTTGCTTTAGAGTTATAGATCCCGGAGAGTCAGGATAAGCTGGCCATTGTCTGGTTTTGTCTAGACCCGAACAGCTATCCTTATTGCCCACTTTCACTAACACAGAAATTTGAGCACGAGTGAGTATCCTTATCTATACTTGACAAACAATTAATTTAGGTTGGTTCTTTTTCAGATACAGTAAATCATTTTTATTCCCATTTTACTGGTGGTAATAGAAAGGGTAATTTTCAGAGTAAACCCGTAGTTTTGGGGACAATATGCTCTTAGAATACACCCTAGTGCCCTTACAATCTATCTGGACTCTGGGAATAATTCCCCCTGCATAAAAACAGTGGCTAAGAAGGATCATATGCAGGGGTCCAGTCCTAAAAACCCCACACTCTTCCAACCTCAGTTCAAATCTGTGGTCATCGTCCCTGCACACAGTTGTCTCCTAAGCCACCAGGAAAATGTGGTGGTGGAAAGCATCCAGGGCTTTGCTACAGGCCTGCACTCAGCTTCTCATGCAACCAGATGCTGGAATCCATCAGACTGCCCTGCGAGCTACAGCTGCCTCTAATATTCCCAGTTCCACGTTGATTTCAAATCTATGCCACAGATACACCTAAACCATTAGCTCTTTACTTGGGGAAAGTTTTAGAACTTTAGTGAACAGGAAGTTACCAGGTGAGTCTTCTCAACATGTATTCAGTCCCATCCTCAGAGGTTCAGAGTCATGGGACTGGGATGAGATGGGAAAATCTGAATCCTAACCAACTCCTCAGATGATTAGACATAGTTGTTCTGTGGGATACCTACTGAGGCCCACCACTGAATTAGAGGAGGGTCTCTCTGTCTGGGAATTCTAGTCAAAAGACCTGAGACTTCAGGCTTCTTTTCGTTTTTGGTGCTCAATTTCTTTGCCTAAAAAAAATGGAAGAGAGCCCACCCTTTTTGTAAGGTTTTATCATGCTAGAATGAAGGCCAGGGTTTACAATATGCCTGGTATAGGTCGGATTGAATCTCCCTTGCCTCCCCTACTCCCCTCACCCCCTCCCCCCCAAAAAAATAGTATGTTAGAGTCCTAACCCTCAGAATGTGACATTGTTTGGAGATGGGCCTTTGGAGAGGTAATCAAATCAAAATGAGATCATTAGCATGGGCCCTAATCTAATATGAGTGGTGTCCTTATAAAAAGGGGAACATTAGGACACAGGAAGACATGTATTAGGGAGAATACCTATGAAAATTAGACCTATGCAGTCAAAAGCCCAGGAGCTTCCAAAAGCTTCCAGAAGCTAACAGAGATCCTTCCCAGGCAACTTAAAAAAAAAAATGGTCTTTATTTTGATGTGGTCCCATTTGTTTATTTTCTCCTTAGTTTCCCTTTCCTTAGGAGATGTAGCTATACCCATATTGCTACAAGGGATGCCTGAGATTTTGCTGCCTATGGTTTCTTCTAAGATTTTTATGGTTTCATGACTTATATTTAAAACTTTTATCCATTTTGAGTTTATAATTGTGTATGGTGTAAGTTGGTGGCCCAGTTTCTTTTTTTTTTTTTTTTTTTTTTTTTTTTTTTTTTTTGCATGTATCTGTCCAGTTTTCCCAACACCATTTATTGAAGAGCAATTTACAATAGCTAAGATCTGGAAACAGCCCAAGTGCTCATAAGACGATGGGTGGATAAAAAAAAGGTGTGGTAGCTATTTACTTAGCTGATTTGGCTCAGTGGATAGAGCATCAGCCTGCAGACTAAAGGGTCCCAGATTCGATTCCAGCCAAGGGCACATGTCTGGATCTTGGGCTTAATCCCCAGTAAGGGGCAGGAGGCAGCCAGTCAATGATGTTCTATCATCATTAATGTTACTATCTTTCTCTCTAAAATCAATAAAAAGATATATTTCTTTAGAGAGAGAGAGAGAGAGAGAGAGAGAGAGAGAGAGAGAGAGAGAGAGAGAGAGAGAAATCTCTTATCCCTTATCTTTTGAGACATCATGGAGGACCAGGAGGATATTATGCTAAATGAAATGGACCAGTCAGAGAAAGACAAGTATCATATGATCTCACTCATATGTGGAATCTAATGAACAAAATAAACTGATGAACAAATTATATCCAGAGACATAGAAGCATGGAACAGACTGTCGAATCTCAGAGGGAAGGCAGGGGAGGGTGGGTGAGTGGGAAGTGATCAACCAAAGAACTTTTATGCATTTATTCATAACCCATGGACACAGGTAATAGGGTGGTGAAGGCCTGGGGCCCTGGTTGGGGACAGACTAGAAGAGATCAATGGCGGGGTGGGGGAGGAGGGACATATGTAATACTTTCAACAATAAAGATAAATAAAATAAAAAAGCATGGCCTGTAGATACTTTAGTCTTGAACTCCTGTCCTCCAGAACTGGAAGAGAGTAAATTCCTGTTGTTTGGTTTGTGATACTTTATTATGGCAGCCATAGGAAACTGATATAATGCCTAAGGTCACATGGACCTGGTGAACTTTTCTCACTGTGATGTGTGAGTTGTGCTGGAGACTTTCCCCATGGAGTCAAACTTGGTCAAAAGGGACCACCATCAGAGGAAAAGCCAGGGGCAGCTGAGTCCCTGCTGCTTCATGTTGATCAGAAACCGGAGACTCCTGTCATTAGGGGTTAGCTGGGGGGCTGTTTCTTTTCCATTTCATTGGGTTCTTCTGAGTAGTCATGGGGTTTGTGACCCTCTGAGTTACCCCACTGAATAAATAATACCCATGGAAATATATCAAATAAGGTGATGGGGAAAAGTATGCACTACCAGATAACACTAATTGAGCTCTTATCAAATGGCTGGCACTATTCTCACTACCATCTATAGATACTATTGTTATCCAGGTATCTCATCGATAAGGAAACAGACATAGATGAAGTCGCTAATTCAAGGTCACATACCTAGCTAGTGGGGCAAAATGTCAGGCTAGTCCAGTAGGCACAGAGCGGAAGTCATGGAGCACAGAGTAATCCATGTAATCAAAAAAATTTCCCCAAAATTTATTTTTAAATGTGTTGTTGAGGGAGAAAAAATATTTGCTAGTCAAAAAAAGCTATGTGTAGAGGGTAAAAATTCTCCAGAGAAGGTAAAACTTCTTCAAAGTGTGGGTAAGCTGCCTGGGTTTAAGTAGTCTAAGACATCTGGGCTGCTCAGAGGGTGTGAGAAAGCAGAGAGGGTACACTCCATTGCTGGGCCCTTGCTCATGACTGATTGCTGCTCACCATGAAGATGACCCACTGTTACTTTCTAGAATGTGGTCTCCTAACAGGTCAATATCATGACCACCATCACCATCTGCCTCCTCCTCATCATCATCCCTTTCCTTGCATTGATGCATTATTTTGCAATGGATAAGTGCCTTTCACAAGTAGCACTTCCCTTGTTTGTCATGACATGTTATGAAATAAGCAGAACTTTAATCGAGATGAAAAAGAAACCAAACCTCAGAAAATGTGTGATGTGACTGAGGTCTCCGGCTGATTCCTTTTGTAGCCAGGACTTAAATCCAGGAGTGCTGACCTTCTCTACCTACCCAGACTTTTTCTACTTCAACCTCCAACCAGCCCCCCAGCCTGGACTCTGGGCTACCGGGACCTGTTGAGGTTGAGTGCTCTGTCCAAAGCCTTGCTCCTCCTTGCCCTGTGAGTTATCCCCAGGGCTCCCTGTGCAGAGGAATTTAGAACACGCTGTGGTTATTTGCGGAACACTTTGTTTCTGGGAGATGGGGGCTTACACAGCTCAGAAAAAGCAGCACTTGCCCACACAGACAAGGCTGCCCGGGGCTATTAATATCCAAGCACAATAGCTTAATGAGGAGGTGGAGTGTGGTTCACCCTGGCCACAGGACCTCTCGGCCATGAGGTTGTATTATTTTACAGCAGCCCTGCTAATACCCTGGCAATCAGACGCTTGCCCCTATCGTAGATGTAGAAGAAACCGCAATTGACTATCTTCACCATCTTTCCTGGGAGATAAGGACAAATGGAGGCTTGAAGTCTCAAAATAATATTTGATTAGTGTCCCCTTTTTTTCTAAAGCATCCCAAGCATTCTGCATTTGTTCTCTTTCTCAGTCTTACAGTTATCTTTATGCCTAGGGAAAGGGGAAAGGTTTTAAATGCATTTCTTCACTCAGAAAACATGTACATCTACTGTGTGCCTGAACCATCCCAGGCTCTGATGAGGAGGATACTGTTCATTTGCTCAAGCTCACAGCTTAGTGTTGAAAGCCAGTTAATACATTATTATAGTGTGATTTCAGCTTTAACAAAGCTAGGTATAAAAGGCTGTAATAGCACAAAGGAAGGAAAAGTCAACTTAGTCTAAAAGAGACAAAAGTCAAGGAGACTTCAGAGGATAAATGATGGCACTGGGTCTGAGGAATGAAAAAAATATTCCACAGGACAAGGCCAGGAAGGACATTCCATCAAAGAGAAGAGTACGTGCAAAGTCAGGGGAATATGCACTCAAGAAAGAGGACCTCAGTCCCAGAGCAAGGGGAGAGTATGGTGGGGAAGATCGGCAGGAGAGAGCAGACTTGCAAGTTACTCTGGGCCTCATTAAAAAAAAAATAAAAAAATAAAAATAAAAAAAAATTCATGAATCTCTCCAATATTTTTTCCCTATGTGATATTGCTACCACATGTCCAGCTGTGTACCCATGCTTCAAAGCCTCCATGAAGGTTCTGAAATTTCTTGCAGTGTAGTTGCATCAAGAACTGTGGTGTTGCCGGGACCGGTTTGGCTCAGTGGATAGAGCGTCCGCCTGTGGACTGAAGGGTCCCAGGTTCAATTCCGGTCAGGGGCATGTACCTTGGTTGCGGGCACATCCCCATGGGGGGGGGGGTGGTGCAAGAGGCAGCTGGTCAATGTTTCTCTCTCATCGACGTTTCTAACTCTCTGTCCCTCTCAATAAAATATATTTTAAGAAAAAAAAAGAAAGAAAGAAAAAAAAACTGTGGTGTTGCCTCAAGCAGACATATCTGGATGGCAGAATGATGGCCAAAACAGAAATGAGAGGATGAAGAGAGTGAACACCTACCAGTTGCAACTACTGCAAACCCAAACCATTCTCATCTGCTCAGTGAGGTAGGAGGCTGGGGATGGCCCTCTAAATGGTACACCAGATTTGGGGGTCTCACTTGCTCATTTGTAACATTAGGAACTACTGTTAGACCTGCATATCATTAGAACAAATTACCCAGCTTCACTTGAAACCCCAGTCCTTTGCTCCATCAAAGATTAAAAGGCCTGAGGGACCCCAAGATTGAACCATGAAATGTCATTAACTAAATCTCTGTCCTCACAGCTCCCAGAACTAATTATAGAGCTAGGAGTGGCTGGGGCCAGACCCCTCTGATATAAAAAGATTTATGAAAGGCAAAGGGGGGAGGCAACAATAATTCTCACCCTATTATATTCCTTTCAATTATTTACAGTAATAGGCACTGATGGTGAACAAATATAGAGAATGGAATCCAGTGAGGTCACACGGGTGTTCTGGAAGCCAATGATGCAGGGTTGGAATCTGGGGACACCATGAGGCAATGTTTCAGCTGCCCCTGCATTCTTCACCTCCCATTGTTTCTGTCTCTCTCTGCTTCCCCTCCCCCACTGCCAACGTTAAGTGCACAGACCGGACCCCATGGTGGGAATTCTGGGCTTTATCCCATATCCATGGCTAGCACATATCTTTCTTCAATTCAAGGTTTTAACATGACATTTGCATTCATTCTTCTGAGCACAATGGGAAAGAGTGCTGGAACTCCAAAGCCAGCAAAGAAGATGCCAGTGAGTGTGACTCAAGGTCACCTGGGTGTCATCTGACCTCCAGGAAGCACAGCGCAAAAGCTCTTGTAGCACCAAAGACCCAGGTGCTCATTGTTTCCCAGCCTCACTAGTATTAGGTTGATGCCTCAGCCTCAGTCAATGGCTTCTGGCTAATAAAACGTGGGCAGTGGCATAAGCCACCTAAAGCCTGCCCTTAAAAACATCCTACAAAATCCTCCAGCTCTTTCTTACATAGAAGATGGTATTATTTTTTCTATCTTTCTTCTTCATTTGTTTGTCACCTTAGATGCCGCAGGTACCAGGTATAGCTATACGGTGAAGAAGCCTCCTGACTCACCAGTTATCAGACTGTAACAGAAGCAAAAAATAAATATTTTAATAGTGGTAAGCCATTAATGTCAGGGTTTGTCTGAGGTATCAATCAGCATTTTTTTTTCAATATAAACCTTGAATAGCCTATACTAGGCACAGAGAAGTTTATTCAGCACAAAGTAAATGAGTCTACTGCATTAAATAAGTCTCTTTCTTTTTCTTCATCTAATGGTTCATGTTTCAGAATAACCCTTGACCTGCAAGTTGAAGGAGAGGTTATAGCAAATTGGTCCCTGGAGATGGCAGGCCCTGTGTCACTGTCTCAGAGCCGGAACAATGTAACTCCCCCAGGAGTAGGGGAGAAATGGAGCCTCTCCCGGGACAAATTGCAGCATGCTCCCTGGAACTCTGTGCCATCAGAAATGATGAGCAAAGTAGCAACAAACTTGAGAAACAACGTGAAGCATGTGTGCACACACACACAGCTCTACACACATATACACACAAACATACATACAAACACACACCCTTTTTTTTCCCATTTGGAATACTCTTGCAATGCATGTCCATCTTGGGAAATTATCTAACAGAAAATTGATTCATCTGTAGAGTTACCTGGGCTGCTATAGTCATAGGTTGTTTTCATAATCCTGAATGTTCCAGAACCCAGTTTTTTAAGGGATTAGACATCTTTTTTAACCAATTGCATTTTTTTTTCCTTCTAGAAATTCCTTTTGTGTTTTTCCTCAACTGTTTCTCCTCCAATCTCTACCTCTAGGTCTAATCTTTTAACTTGAACAGACATCTTTCCTGTCATCTAGCGGTCACCAACCTTTCAGATCTCACAGACCATCAGTGGTCCACGGACCACCAGTTGACGACCGCTGATCTAGTCCTATGCTCTTGAAAAAAGGCACATTTGATGGTTTAGAAAACAGCCCCTGTGATTTCACATGACACACCCACACCCCTTCTCTCCAAGACATTTCAATGGCCTTCTTCTAGGACTACGTCTTCCCCTCAGTTCATTGATGCTAGCAGAGCACCTCCCCACACCCAGCACTGCTCCTATTGCTCCTCTCCTCAGAAGCTTTCCATGATTCCCCACTACCTTTTGGAAAAACCTTAACTTGGCATTCAAAGCCTCCAAAATCTGTACCCACTCTGTCTTCCAAGTCCATCCTTCTCTCTCCCTCTTTCCTTACTTTCAAAGCCCCCAGTTAGCTGAATCCCAGGCCTCCCCACCACCTCCTGAAAGACCACCCTGGCCCCCTCTGACTGGGAAAATTCTGCAAATCCTTCTAACTGCCCCCTCACCTTTTTGCTCCCCTGCTCCCCTTCGCCCCGTGCATACATGGTTTCTCCCAGTTTAAAATGCCATAGCTCTTTGAACCTCCCATCTTTATTTAACACATTCTGCCTTATATTGCAGTTATCCCTGAGTTATTTATTTTATCTCCACTACTGAAAAATGAGGTCTTTGAGAGTGGGATTATGGGTTATTCACAGTGACTTCTGTCATGGGACATGTCTGTACCTTTGCAGGGTAGTGCTCAATAATGGCATATGCCATCGACTAGAATACAGGGCAGGGGTGAGTCAACCTCACATTTGTCTTTAACCAGACTATTATCCAAACTGAGAAGAGTTCACCGAACTTTCTCAAACTTTGAACAGGTAAGTTTTTATATATATATATATATATATATATATATATATATATATATATATATATATATAAAATTTATTTTTTACAGAGAGGAAGAGAGAGGGAGAGTTAGAAACATTGATGAGAGAGAAACATTGATCAGCTGCCTTCTGCACACCCCCTATTGGGGATGTGCCCGCAACCAAGGTACATGTCCTTGACTGGAATCGAACCTGGGACCTTTCAGTCCACAGGCCAATATTCTATCCACTGAGCCAAACCGGTTTTGGCTGAACAGGTAAGTTTTTAAAGAGCAACCTTTGCCCTATCCAGTTTGGCTCAGTTTATAGAGTGTTGGCCTGCAGACTGAAGGGTCCCAGGTTCGATTTCGGTCAAGGGCATGTATCTTGGTTGCAGGCACATCCCCAGTAGGGAGTGTGCAAGAGGCAGCTGAATTGATGTTTCTAACTCTATCCCTCTCCTTTCCTCTCTGTAAAAAAAGTCAATAAAACACACACACACACACACACACACACACACACACACACATATATATATATATATATATATATATATATATATATTTTAAGCAACTTTTGTTGAAAAAATAAAAGGAAGGTATTTGAGTCATCAGAACAATAAATGGTAGTCACCTAATATTTACCTCTTGGCCAGAGATTTATCCATCTGCAAGAGGCCTGGCACCACACTCTCGGAAACCACAAACTGCAGGACTTACAGGTGAAGAGGCTGCACAGAAATAGAGCACTCTCCATTTCCCAACTGTGTTCTGATTCTTCCACTAATCAGGAATCTCCACTCGAAAATGATACCGGGTGTGTGTCATGGAATTTCTCCGGCTCTCAGGCCTGCTGGTGCCTCCCAGACCCTTTGATCCTCTGCTCTCATTGTCTCCTGAAACTAATCCTTTCCATATTGTATTTTCCCTCCTAAATCACCTGATACCTTCAAGCAACCAGGTGTTTCTTTCAGAAGCCAGAAGCTGATAACCTGGGCTTCTTGATCTAACCCCCAGCCTACGCTCTTTGCAGGGGAAGGCCCAGCACAGAAATTCTTTCCACTAAGAGTCAGGGGCCAACTCTCCCTTTCAAACTTGTTCATCAGTGAACTAAAGAGGATGCCAGAAATGTTTGGAGCTATTGAAGACCATTGGATTAAGTAAACAACTCCACAAGACAATTATTTCAAGATAACATCTCATTTAGATGTCCATATTTTTTAGTTTAAAAATAAATGAAATACAATTAATCATCTTAGTGGACATCAGCTAACTGTCTTCACAGCTTGATTGTAAATTCTTTGGGACAAAAACTATGTTCTGTATGTCTTTTGTATCCCACACTATGTCTCTAGCCCCAAACTGAAAACATTATAAGCACATATGTCTGTTTACTTGTTGTTGTATGTTTTTAATTATTCCTTTGTTGAGACATTTTCTTGGATTATACTGATCTTTTCCATTAATTAGAACAGCCAATTCAAAATAATTGCTCAATATTGTATTAGTCCTCACAGAAGCTCAGTGGAGAAGTGTGGATGAGTGTCATTCTCTGGGTATTTTGGAATCAAAAGAGTCTGGGATCAAGACCAGAGAGTTTGAGTTATTTCCCAGGTATCACCCAACAAATCAAGGACAGAGCCCCTCAGGTGCAGAAGGAAATTTCATAGGAACATAGCTGCTAGATACTAGCTAAGTATAGCTGAAGTTTCTAGAAGGGAGAGTTCTCATTGCCTGAATCTCTCTTGGTTTTAGTGGTATGCCCTACATCTAAGGAGGAACAGGCATAAGAGAATCTCCTAATAGTGGAGTATTTTAGGTCATTCTTTTTGCTTAAAGGAACAAACCACAGACCCCTCTCCCAGCATTAGTCCATAAAGGGTATGGGTATGAGCTGAGGCACAGGAAAGTAGAGGCCTGAGGTTGGCTTTGTCCTCATGACTTGCGTTTGACATTCAGCCAAGCAGCAACTTCTTCTTGTTTCCCAGAACATAGTGGGCCTTCCTCTAGCATAGGAAACACATCCAAGATGGAGAGACATATTGTTATGCCAGCAGAAGATGTCCTGTGTAGACATCTTAGACAATGGTGGAGATCTGCTGACCATTTCTGGGGACAGAGTACAATTGCACGTAGGCACCAGGATTCCTCTAAAACTCTAAGATTCTAATCAAACTATATGCATATCCTTTGTCTGGACAGCCGTAGTGGTATACCCCTAGAATCAAAGGCAATAGTGCTTCCATGACTTTAAATTCGTGAGTTAATTCTAAGCATCTTCACAATCTGCACTGCAATCTACTTGAGTTACGAGCATTAACATTTAAAACCTTTTCAGAGGTTTTGTGTGTAGGAAATAAAATTGAATGGTAGTAAATAGGCAGACCAAAGTCCTTCTTTGCCAATAAGCTAAGAGGGCTTTAGTCCCCCCCCCTCCCCCCAGTAAATTCAGTAAAATATATAGCATGAGATTTTTCTCAGTCTTAGAAGATGCAAAGAATTTGAGATCAGAAAAACCTTAGTTAACGGGCAGTTGTTTATTCATTGTATGACTGAGCAAATTACTTGACCTTCCTGAGTCTCAGTTTCTTCACTCGGAAAATAAGAACCTAATACCTACTTCACACGGGTATAAGGATTAAATGGAGTAATGTATGTATAAGTGCTTTGACAATGGTAAAGAAGGAGACAAATGCGCCTTCCTATTGTTTTATTCACAGTGCTCCTGCCTGACTGCATCTACTTAACCCGCTCTCCAAGATCTAGAATCAGATTTCAGCCGTATGGAATCATCCTCGGCGCAGCAGATGGGTTTACAAGTCTCTTGGTCTCCTCGTGCAATTAACAGCCAAGAACTCTAAAGCTCGCATTGTTTACATGGAAGATGTTTCCTGCTCTTCTCTTGCCTGTTCCCACGCCAAACCATCTGAACCCACCACCTTTTTTGTTTGTTCAGTGCTGTTCTTTAACTTTATGGGATCCTCTGCACATAGACTCCAACTATTCTATCCCACTATGGATATCTACTTCCCTATGATTTTGCCTCCAGGATTTACAAAGATTTTTTTTCTTTCATATTTGGTGCCCAAATTCTGTTTCACCACAACCCTGTGAAGTAAAGAAGGTGTGAGTTTTCATTCCCCTCTAATAGGTAAAGAAACAGAAGCAGAGAGACACCTATTAGGAAGGAACACTGCAGGAGTTCCAAGGGCTCACTGACTCCTTGTCCAGTGCTCTTTCCTGATGCCACATTGTCTTCTCTCCAGAGAAGCCAACTGCCAGAGGGAACTTTGAGAGAGATCTCCTCCAACTCACAGTGAGGTAACAAAGACTCAGAAAAGTGATAGCACTTGGGGGATTTCCCAAGGCCATCCCTGTCATTGCCATAATTTCATCTCTCACATCAGAAGCCTCCATATGAGCTGCCCCTATGTACATAGGGTGCACTTTGCAAAAAATCTGAGAATTTGTCTTTGAACTTAGGACACTTACTAACAATCCAGAGAGTTCAAGTTCACTCATAACGTACTAAAGGCAACCTAAGGGTAGGAGGTACTCTCTCCAAGATTGAAATTTGTCAACTTCTGAATTAAAGTTTGGTTTCATTGTTCAAGGTTCAGGAATATAATCCATATGGTAGGTTTACATTCAAGCCCTTCCTAACTAATCGTGTTCTAAATTCCCTGTAATGACCACCAGTGTCACTTCATGTGGACAAGACAGCTTTACTCTTGTTTTAGTGGAGGTGGGGAATACAGGGAGGAGGAGATTCTGACATGATGGTTGACATTCTTTAGTAGCATTTTCTTTTTGTGGGAACTGCAGCCTTCGCCATAGAAAGTAACTTTTTGGGTTAGCTATTACAGTAGGTAAATCTACTTCCTACTTAGAAAAACACTTCTAAAGGAGAATTCAGCATTTTACCCAGTGTTTGTTAAAAAACAAGCAAACAACAGCAAAACCTATGCTTTTTCCTCCTACTTGCCCTGGGAAGATGCATCAATCATGTCCTAAGGCCTTCAAGATTTCAGAGTCTCCTGGGGATATGACTTCTTAAAAAGGCAGTCCTGGAACCTCAGTGTTGATGCTTTTTTTCTTACTCCACCCTGACTATCAGAAAGTATTTCATAAGACTTTCTACTGGCGGCCTTCTTTCTTTTTTTTAATCCCCACCTGAGGACATGTCCATTGACTTTTAGAGAGAGAGGGAAACATGGATGTGAAAGAGAAACGTCAATCAGTTGCCTCCCTTTTGTGCCCCAACTGGGAATAGAACCCACAACCATTTTGGTGTACAGGATGACATTCCAACCAATGGAGCCACTGGGCAAGGGCTCCATTGAGGGCATTCTTGGGCTGGCAGAGGTAGACATCAGTAGCTACATGCTGGCCTAAGTGAAGTTGACAGTGACCAGGAGCCATCTTCTGTCCGGAACTCTGCCTGATAAGAAAGAGAGCTGAGCCAACAGGACTTTATGCTCTCTGGACACCTTTGCCAAAGCCACCTGGTCCTCAGGAAAGACAAGATGGAATCAAAGGGAAAGAGAGCTCCAGGCCCATAGTCCAATTTGGGACCAGGTCTAGGGAATGGAATGGGATGATGGGAATCCTGCAGCCTTGAGAGCCTGAAGCTTGCAAACCCCCAAATGATGACAGGTGCTATGGGAGGACTGGGCCAGTCAAGTCTCATAACAGAACTGTGAGTATTAATTTCAATGTTTGTAAGCACTCAAAAAACTGGCTAGCTATTATCACTTTTTTCCTATGCCATGTGTAGAGATAAACGTGATCCAAATAGAGAAAAGAATTGCAAAGGCAGTTCCTAGCCAGCAGTTTTCTAAAGTGAATCTTGCCTGCTTGTGTACATGTGCATATAAAATAAATATGTACATTATGTGTGTATATAATATACATTATACCAGTATGTAAACAGTAGTACAGGGGGCAAGACGACATGGCAAACAGTTTGAGATGGTGAAATGGCTGAGAGATAACACTCTAGCTCTTGCTTCCACACTTCCTAGCCAGGCTACCTTCTGTCACACAGCCTCTGTCTTTCTTAGGTCTCCGATCTATTAAATAAAAATAATTGTCTATTGTGCAGAGATATGTTTTTGAAGTGCAAACACCATTTTGTAGGTAAAGTGCTCTGGAAACATAAAGTGCAATTATAAGAGATAGATACTATCTGAAACTAAATAACAACCTGGAAACTGAAATATCCTGCTATAATAGGACCAACGTAACACCATACTTTAATCTTCCGTTTTTCACTCCCTACTCTCCAAAAATCTGACCTGCTCCTCATTCTCTACTGCCCAAGTCCCCAGCCTTGTGTAGGCATGGTTGGCAGTATAGCCACATAAGCCACAAGCTTTGGGAGAAATTGGAAGACAACATTGGAAAATCATCTTAAAAAAATATATTAAAGGTACAAATGTAGCAATCATCTGTGGGAAAAAATATATATAAAGAAAAGGGGATTGATTTCCCTGGAAGTCACAGGGCAGAGAAGCACTGTGGTCATCTTGACAGTCCATTTTACCCTCATTGAGCCGGAGCCTGGACCATGTGACCTATCCCTTCCATGCTTCTTCCCTCAGGGGAGTATGGCCATTGAGCATCTGTAGACTGACCTCTATGAAGGTTCTTTCAGTTGCCCTAGGAGTTTGGTTGTAACAGGTATTGGATTCCTCAAGCCAGCCTACCTTGCACTATGGGAATGTCTGGGTGGTCCTGCCATGCTAAAGGGGCATCCAGGGGCCACTCACTTGGCTTTCCCTCTGCATTGTTGCTCAGAGAGCAACTAATTCCCATCCTGCACTAGTCTGTGACTGTCCTGGTGTCCGGGGCTACATTATGAAGATTTCTGGATCCTCTGCTCAGCTAGTGTCTATTAGAGAGATTTACACCAGGATAAAGTGCAGAGGGCAGAGTGTGAATGAAAAAACAAGCACATTTGCCCCTTCCCCAATGGCCACTGCATCCATTACTCTGAGGCTATCACGGGCTTTGGTTCCTGGAATCTGTCCTCCTGTAACACCTAAAGTACTCAATTACGATTTTGTAAAATATGTCACTATTTCAATGTGCATCCCACTGTTTCTTCTAAAACCACTGAAAAGTAACTTGCAGAAATTCATGTTTATTGAACACCTGCTCCATGGTTGGCACTGTGGTAGGAGTTACCATCTTCCTAGAATCTCAGATCAAGAGAAGGTCATTCAACAGTTGTCTCCTGAGTACCTATGTTGGCATTCGCACTCTGATGCAGAAGAAGTGAAGATAATTGTCAATTCAACCCTTTATTGCACAAGAGGGGCTGCCGAGGCTCAAAGGAGATGGGTATGAGTTGCCCAAGGTCACAGAGAGGGTGGCAGAGCCAGCTCTCCTGCCCCTCATTCCAGTGCTCATCTCCAACACTGCTGCTCTGTGTTGCTCTGTCCAGGTCTCTTGGGAGTGTATGCTCTTGGCTGCCCTTGGATGGGAAGAGCATCAATCTCAGTCAGGAGATCTGAGTTCAGGCCTTGGCTCCTCCAGTCACTTTGGGAAAGTTCTAGAAGCAAACACCATATGTCTAGTATCCCCTTACCTCTGTTTTCCTGTGATCATATTAACATGGGGGGGGGGGTGTTTTCTGTGCAAACCAGTGGCCTGAGGGAAACAGGTCATGCCTGGCAAGCTACTGAGGACAAGAGAAATGCAGAACAACAGGAGAGGTGGCGGCAGGTGATGGGGAGAGATTTGTGGTAAAATCTTTGCAAGGAAAAATCTCCTAAAAAGGCTCTTTTCTGACCAGACAGCTAAGAAAGATGTGGGGAAGCATGTGAAAGTTGAAAATATACCTGAGTGGGTGCTGAGGGTCAGGGCACACTGTAGCTTGGAACCTCAACTTAAGGAAGTGTCCTGGATTGGTGTCATCTCCAAAGCAAGCAAACACCAACTACAGCCTGTCTACAGAATAGTCCTTCCTGAGAGCTCTAGATGGAGAGGCTTCCGTAAAGCACAAGGAAGATAAGGAGGCTTCTATTTTACTCTTCCCATCCCTAGAGAGAAAATGGCACCATGGATCTAATGGTACTTTAACCACAATGAAGTCATGCAGTTTCCATCATGGTGGAGGTGAGGAAAAGTGCACCTCTATGAATTGGGCACATCTCCACCTTCCTCCACTCTGTGCTCTTCCTGCCAATTAACACATCCCACCCTCCCCACAGGTGGCGAAGGAACCTGCTACTGCTGTCTGGCTGCTGCCCCAGCACACCTCCAACCATGAAACCTCACCCAGGGGCGCACTGCAGGGATGAAGAATCCCTCTGGAGAAGAGCACAAGGGTCCAGGATTAACTTCCCTCCTCCTCCTTGCAGGAGGAATGAGGGGGAACACCAGATTGGGATGACAGAGAAATTTGGGGGCTGGTTTAAGGGAAACAGACTGCACTGCTTACGGCCTGTGGAGGCTGCCAGCAGCCCCAGATGGCACAGAACCTGCTGCTCTTGCTGAAAATTGATTTTGGAGGCAACGAGGGAAGGAGGAGAAGCAGAAGAAGGGGTACAGAGCAGGGTGCAGGGGGAAGACTTGCCAAATGGAGGGTGGGATTTAGAAGCTTTGGTAAAGACATTTAGTCAAAAACACTCAGTGGGCAGAGAGAGAAAACCTTCAGCAGAAAGGTTAAGGGGATATTTTCTTGGGGTTTCTGTCTGTGTTACATTCCTTTTGTATCTCACCACTCTTTCTCCATTCTTCCTCCATCCCCAATGACCAATCTTTGAAGGCCCTCCCTGGTTGCTCCCTCAGTGGGGTAGAATCAGGCTGGGAGAGCCTGGCTTAGGAAAGCCCCTCAGCCAGTGACAGCCTCACCCACCTTCGGAGGGGAAGGGATGAAGTACCCCTTGTTTGTTCAGGCCCTTTCTAGGTCTCTGTATCTAACTTGGCAAAGTAGTTCCCTCCTATCCCTGGGGGATATACTGTAAGACCTCCAATGGATGTCTAAAACCACAGTAAGTACTGAACCCTAGATATACTATGGTTTTCCGTGGCATGCATGCCTTTGCATTGAAAGAAAACACTTCACGTTTCTCTTGGGCATATCTGACTTGCCAGCATCACTAGTGTTGCACTTTGGGGCCATTATTAAGTAAAATAAGGGTGACTTGTACACAACCAGCACTGAGATGCCATGATAGTTGATCTATAACCTAGGTGGCTACTACGTGACTAATGGGCATCTACAGCATGGAAATGCCGGATGCAGGATGATTCACACCTGGGTGGGACAGAGCAGGATAGCGCAAAATTTCATCACACTACTCAGAACAGCACACCCATTAAAACTGATGAATTGTTTCTTGCTGGAATTTTTATTTGATATCTTTGGATGACTCTTGAAATTGTCAGAAAGTAAGACCACAGCTAAGAGGGGACTCCTGTATTCAAAATGTTGTGTTCTTGCCTGGTCCATGTGGCTCAGTGGTTGAGCTCAACCTATGAACCAGGAGGTCATGGTTCAATTCCTGGTCAGGGTACATGCCCGGGTTTCAGGCTCAAACCTCAGTGGGGGTCATGCAAGAGGCAGATAATCAATGACTTTCTCTCATCACTGATGCTTCTCACTTTCCTTTCCTAAATTATTTTTTTAAAGTGCTCTTTTACGTGAAGATATAGCCAAAATATATGTAAGCATCAGGCCCCACAGCACTTATACCTATCTCCCTCTCCCCAGTAAGTTGTTCATTCCAAAAACACTAACTGGACACCCTTGCAGGCCAGGTACTCCACCAAGCACTGGGACATGATGCTCACTGACCTCTTAGGACAGCAAGAAAAAATGGCATATATGCACCAAAGATTGTAACGCCAGTCCGTACAAGCAGAGGAGACCAAGTGGAGTCAGAAAAGGGGGACATCATGTCCTGCAGGAAGCTTCGAAGGAAAAATTCCAGGATGGAGATTATATTTAAGATGTGACTTGAGAGATGGCAAAGATGGAGGGAGAGGTTTGATCTGCAGGGTGATGAGGACAGGTCATTTCAGGCAAAGGTGGCAGATGTGAAAGCCTGGAGCCCATCAGAGGCAACAGTGCCCTGTGGCATGATGGGAACTATGGGGAAGAGGATGGCAGGTCCAAGGCTAGATGTTTGCACTCATGTCCACAGATCATGAGGCCTCACTGGGTTGGAGGAACACGACTGGGGAGTGGCTTGTAGACTGGCTTGACTGGAAAGGAACCTGGAGGACAAGAGTGAAGTCATCTGACAAGTTAGATTAACTATTATATAAATAAACAAGTGGGAATGGGAACAACTTGACTTCCATAAGGAGGCAGGCAAGATTTTTTTTTTCTTTTTCTTTTTCTTTACTTTTTTTTTTTAAGGCTAGAGCAAGTGAGGACAATAGGCCTCTCAGGGAAGGTACCCAGGAAAGGGCTTAGTGTGCAGAGTCAGCCAGGAGCATCTAGCCAGTTAGGGAGAAGACAGCCCGAGTCTTCAGCCTCCTGCTATGGACACATTTCCAGTTCCCAGTGGCCACCAAACAGCCTAGGAGAAAGCTAGGCACAATTCCCTATTGTCCATATTATAGAAAGGGAAACTGAGGCTCAAAGGAAGGGCCTGTCTAGGGGCCACCCAGGATGCTGGAGGTGGGGTCAAGGAGAGAACTCATGGCACAGCCCGGGCAGTCCTCACAGCTGTGAGGGATAGGGATGCCTCATGCTGTAAAGACCTATTAGGTCACAGCAGTGGGACCCACCTACCCTGTTTCTACATCTCCCAAATATTGATGCTAAATAGCATGCCTCACTAAAATGACTCTTCTTTCCTCTCATTTGATTCTTGCCTGAACAAGAGCTCATATCATTTAAAAAAAAAAAAATCCCCAGCTTTAGCCAAACTCTCAAAGAAGAGGAATATGACCTTTCCTGGCTGAGAAATATTGTGTTTTCTTAAAAAGAAATGATTAAGAATTAAAACAAAGTATCTGCCCAATTTCGGAAGGGCCATTCGCCCCCAGAGACATGCGGCTGCTTGCTCTTAACTCCTTGGTGAAGAAAGCAATTTCTTAATCTCTTTCAGGGTGTCAGCATCCCCTGTGATCCAAAGACCTGACTCCTTCCTCTCAGGCTTAACTGTATCTTGAAAGTGAAGGTAAGGATGATTCTGTTCATAAGTCCTTCCACACAGTACAAGGTCCAGTAGTCATTGTCCCTAGGGGGACCTGTGATAAGATCTGAGCCCCTGAGCAATTGAATTGCCCAAAGCCACTGAGATTGAGACATTCCTTGTGAATCTGTGTATAGAAGCAGTTCCCATCACCCACCTTACATTCATTCATACATGACAATTAGGCAGGGCCCTGGGAACACTGAAGGCCAGGGATTAGAGAAAGAACCAGCCTTGTAGGGCCACAAGTTTGGGGAGTTCATCACCATGCTGGCCTGCCTCTAAGGAGCACCTTGGAAGAACCACGCTGATAACAGCCCCATAGAAATGACACCATCCAGACAGAAGCAAAAGCCTGAGTAAGGAAGAGAAATGCCCCCCTCCACTCCTGCAATCTGAGGAGAAAGGCAGAACACAGAGGCACTGGACTAAAGGGCCCCAAAGTTGGCTGTGGTATCCCTAGCTTCACTTTTCTTAACACTTTCTGCCTTGGTAAAACCTTGCTTACCAACCCCATAGGGGCTCCATGTTCTCTCCTGCCCCTGCCAAAGCTACCCCCTGGAATGCATATGACTGAGTCATTCATTGTAAGTTACAATTTTTGTGTCTTCCCTTCACAGAGCTACCAACACAGAGTGGGGAGGGTGGTAGAAATCTAAGGTGCTGACCTTTATGGCAAATGCACTAGAGCTGAGTGATACCTTTGGGTAAGAGGGGTCAGGAAGATCTTTCCAAGACTATGATAGAGTGATCTGGTCTACCCTGAACAAATCACCTAAAGTCTTTGGACCTCCATTTCCTCCTTTGAGAAAAGAGCATGATAGTCCTAACTTCCCAGCATGGTGGTCAAGATGAAAATAAAGTGTATTAAGTGCATAGTGTTACTACCATGTCTGACAAGTCATAAGTACATAATGAATCTGTTTGCTCATTAGTTCATTCCTTTATTCAATTGCTCACAAAATCCTTTCATGAGGTATTTGCCTCATCCTCCTATAGCCCATCTTTGAATCTGAGCCTCAGCCCTTTGCATCCACAACACTCCTAGAGTCAGTCAGTTCTTAGCACCCACATCTTTAGGAACCCAGAAATCACTTGTCAGACTGAGTTTTCCAGAGGAAGAACTGGAAAAGGATTGGGGGGGCTGAAAATAGGGGGTTCATTTAGATCTTGTCTTTGGGCAATTGAGAAGACTATTTTTAGCTTCTTCCAAATAAGTTTCCTGCTAAGTGTCCACTGGGATCTGACACTGGCTCTGCTAACATGTCAGCCCTGGGAGAGGCAGAGCCCTAGAGGGCTAAGCAGCAGGCCCCCCAGGGAGCAGCTTGGTACTGAGGGATGAAGCCCTCCAAAGACTGTGGCAGAAGATAGGGCTGGGGCAGCTGTAAGGGGTAAATGGAGGAGATTGGGCTGGGTCAGATTTGAACTCCAGCTATGCTATTTGATCCACTCTGGGTGGCCTTGAGAAATTGACTTCAGCCTTTGGTTTTCTTATTTTAAACTATGAATGATAGTATGCCTGAAGTGCCCAGTATGGTGATCTGTAACTTTTATCATTGTGGTTGTTATTATTATTACCAAAACATTACAAGAGTCAATGAGCCTACACAGGAACATTAAAGGTCACGTACTATGTTTCATCAAGGCCACCAGCAAGGCTCAGAGATGTTTTCAATCTTTCATTTAACTCTTGGCTAGAATTTCAACCTTTAGGTTCAGACTTTGTCCTCCCTTGGAATGCACACACTCTGACACTCCTTAATCCTTAGGATGGAAGTACCTTCCAGTCAGTTGAATAGACAAGGTGTTATAGGAACCAGCAGAGAGATTTGAAAAAGAAAGGCAATGAACAGTCAAGACCACATTTCTCCAATGTCTTAATTTTCTTTTTTTTTTTTTTTTTTTAAATCAATCTTTATTGTTCATATTATTACAAAGGTTCCTCATTTCTTCCTCCCTCCACCAGGTTCCCACCCCACCCTCTGCCCCCTCCCCATCCCCCATTGTCCTCATCCATAGGTGCACAGTTTATGTTCAGTCTCTTCCTCCCTCCCTTTCCCCGATAGTAAATCCCTTTTCAGATAGTAAATCTGTTACTTAGCATTTTCTCATATCAATAATACCTCCACATGCCCAATGATACACTTCACACAAAAGACATTTTCAAATAGGTCAACCAGCCTCAATCCAGGCCCCACCCAAGGCACTCACAGATCAACACCCCAGCGCTATACTAACTCAACACATCCAGATCTAAGACTTCATCACTTGATTCAGCAGACCCTCAAGTTCCCGCAAAAGTTTCCAGCCATGTCTGAGAGGCAGCCGTGGGCAGGTACAGGCAAGGAGCAAGCTGTTTCGGGCCTGGCTGCTCCGGGCCTGGCCTCTGTTGCTCTGGTTCGTTCCACAACCAGCTGCTCTGGGTCTGGTCACTACCGCTCCCGACCTAGTTGCTCTGGACTTGGCTGTTGCTGCTACAGGCCTGGCCGCACCCGACCCGGCTGCTCTGGGACCGGTTGCTCCGGTCCCGGCCGCTCCGGGCCTGGCCGCTCCCAGCCTGGCAGCTGCTGCTCCGGGCCTGGCCGCTCCCAGCCTGGCAGCCGCTGCTCCTGGCCTGGCCGCACCAGACCCGGCTGCTCCGGGCCTGGCCGCTCCCAGCCTGGCAGCTGCTGCTCCGGGCCTGGCCGCTCCCAGCCTGGCAGCCGCTGCTCCTGGCCTGGCCGCACCAGACCCGGCTGCTCCGGGCCTGGCCGCTCCCAGCCTGGCAGCCGCTGCTCCGGGCCTGGCCGCACCAGACCCGGCTGCTCCGGGCCTGGCCGCTCCCAGCCTGGCAGCAGCTGCTCCTGGCCTGGCCGCACCAGACCCGGCTGCTCCGGGCCTGGCCGCTCCCAGCCTGGCAGCCGCTTCTCCAGGCCTGGCCACTCCCAGCCTGGCAGCCACTGCTCCGGGCCTGGCCACGCCAGACCCGGCTGCTCCGGGCCTGGCCGCTCCCAGCCTGGCAGCCGCTGCTCCGGGCCTGGCCGCTCCCAGCCTGGCAGCCACTGCTCCTGGCCTGGCCGCACCAGACCCGGCTGCTCCGGGCCTGGCCGCTCCCAGCCTGGCAGCCGCTGCTCCGGACCTGGCCGCTCCCAGCCTGGCAGCCGCTGCTCCTGGCCTGGCCGCACCAGACCCGGCTGCTCCGGGCCTGGCCGCTCCCAGCCTGGCAGTCGCTGCTCCGGGCCTGGCCGCACCAGACCCAGCTGCTCCGGGCCTGGCCGCTCCCAGCCTGGCAGCTGCTGCTCCGGGCCTGGCCGCTCCTAGCCTGGCAGCCGCTGCTCCAGGCCTGGCCACACCAGACCCAGCTGCTCCGGGCCTGGCCGCTCCCAGCCTGGCCGCCGCTGCTCCGGGCCTGGCCGCACCCGACCCGGCTGCTCCGAGCCTGGCCACTCCCAGCCTGGATGCTCCGTGCTTGGCTACTGCTGTTCTGGGCCTGGCTGCTCCCAACCCGGCTGCTCTGGACCGGGCTTCTCCGGGCCCAGCCACTCCGTGTCTGGGTGTTCCTGGACTGGCCACCCTGGGCTTGGCCGCCTCTGCCTCAGGCCTGGCTGCCACTGCCCCAGGTCTGGCTGCTCCAGTGCTGGCCGTTGATGCTCTTGTTCTGGCTGCTGCTGCTCTGGGGGCTGGTCACTGCTGCTCCGGGCCCAGCTGCCACTGCCTTGTGCCTGGCCACTCTAGGCCTGGTCGCCGCTGTTCCAACATTCTGTCCCTTTTTTCTCCTTTTTTTTTTCTTAGGCTTTTTTTCAGCTCCTCTGATTTTCCTTCTGGTTTTCTCTCTCCTTCCTATTGTAGAGTTTTCAGTCAGTCGACTACCTGTAGCTCTGGGCAATGTCCACTCTACATTTTAGTTGTATTCCCTTGAAATTGTTGTGAGCTGCTGCGGCTAGGTGTATACCCGAGCAGCCATCTTGGATCCTCCCCCAATGTCTTAATTTTCCATTGGTCCCAAAGCCTCAAGCAATTTTTTTTCCTGCAAAGCTGAAATATACTCAAAAGCTTCCTCTCCTTTCCCCAGACTCAGATGTCTTTAAAAAGAAAACCAAGATACACCATAGGAAAGAAGTCTAGGAAATTCTATTTGCCACCAAGTCCAGATCTTAACTTTCTCACAGTCTAAAATTTAGTTCTTTGTGATCTGAGGCAGGTGAACATTTTCATAGCAAATTTACCCATTCCTTATTTCTGAACTCTTTGAAATTTGCAAAAGTATTTTTAATATATTTTTATTGATTTCAGAGAGGAAGGGAGAGGGAAAGAGATAAAAAACATCAACGATGAGAGAGAATCATTGATCAGCTGCCTCCTGCGTGCCCCACACTGGGGGTTGAGCTCAGGCATATGCCCTGATTGGAAATCAAACCGTGACCTCCTGGTTCATGGGTTGACACTCAACCACTGAGCCATGCCAGCTGGGATGCAAAACTATTTTAATTATGTCTTCTCATTTGATCATCATCCCAGGTCTCACCAACAGACAGTGTAAGGAAGGAGATGCAAATATAGGTTCCTTTTTCTCCATACCCCATATTCTATGCCAATGCCTTGGAATAGGTGAAAAATTGGGATGGAGGTTATTATCTTTGCAGCATCACACAAGGAAGCAGCCAGGAGAGTGGGATTCACAGGGCCATGCATCAGTCCTCCGGGGCATCATTAGCATGCAGCCTGCATTCTTCAAGACAGCATAGGGTTTAGTCCGTCAGTGAGTGATCTATGATGTGTCACTTGTGCTATTAACAGGCATTTTCCATTTTTACAGTCTCAGCACATTTAGCTCCTCTTCCACAGTGCACTGCTCTGTCCTCCATTAATAACCACTTTCAAACCCTTCCAGTCCCTACCCAGGCAGTTGTCTCATGCCTTCTTCACAGGGCAAGGCTGGATTCTGTGACCATGGATGATGATGGGAACTTTCTATGTCCTGAGGAGTGAGCTGCTATTCTGTGGTCTGAATAGCACAGGACAAGGGAGACTGCCCTAAATATTGTGGGCTTTCAATAAATCTCTATTAATGAGTGAAATAATTAAAGGGAGACATAAAGAAAAAGGACTATTCCATTGTAGGGGTTGTCCATTTATGAAAAAGGTGGTCTCTGGACCAGGCCACAGAACAAAGGATGAAAAAGGAGACAAGGATGAAGATGGTACAAGCCCTGCCTTGCTGGTGCTTATGCTTAGCAAAGGCAGAAAGAGTTGTATCACAGTATGTAGTCAAGGGTCCCATTAGGGGACTTCGGCATACTCATGGAAGATGTCAGGAATGACAAGACCTATTGGGACATTTCAGGCCATGTTAGATAAAAATAAGGAAATCTTCTCCATTTTCCATGTTCTTGCCAGTCTAAACACTTAATTTAGTTACTCCTTGCTCAAGAATCCCCAGTATTATAAAGGGAAGTTTTAGCCTTTCCCCCATGCTAGTAGCTATCTTACTATCTGGTCTCCAGGATCCACTAGCTTTTTATTCCACTAGCAATGGGATGTGAGAATTCAGGTGAAAAAAAAATCCAGAAATAAAACTCTTCTTGATTAATAAAACCATTAATTTCTTCCCCAATGGACTTTCAAGTCACAATCAGATTCAGTCCAGATGGCATTCATTCATAGTCATCTACAATCTAACACCATCATACTTATCCAACCTTAGTTTTTATTTCCCCTCCAGGGAAGGATGACAATAAAAGGATGTCTCCGTTTCTTTCCTTGGGTTATTTCCCATGCTTCAAATGCCTTACCCTCCCCTTACTTCTCTTCAGGCCAAGCAGAAGCCAGCCCATCTTCTTTGAGGAGCCTTCCTCCAAGATCCCAGCTCACATCCTTCCTTTTAATAATTCCCTATAGCACATATATCACATTTTCATGATATAAGGAGGGAGGTCATATGACCTCCCTCCTTATATCATGCATTTTGCCTAGCATGGTGCTCAGCACTGAGAAGCAACTCGACTATGCTGAAACCAATACAAAGGGCTAACTAATAAATGCCCACATGGCTAACAGTAAACCACAGATTCTCTATTGGTGGCCTAGGAGAGGTAAGAGGATCAGGAGAAGAGAGTAGAAATGAGGCCTGAAATAATCACCTGCATGCTCCTTGAGGAGCAGTAGCCTAGGTCAGCTTGGTTATTGCAGGAGCCTTTGGTGCTACAGGGAGGCAGTTCTGATGGGATCAGCAAGTAAGAGCTCACTCAGTCTCCCTTCTTTTCCAGCAGAAAAGAAGACATTCCTTTGGACATTCTTTTGCAATGGCCACATACTGTTGAGATTTTAGCATCTATGTTTATCAGGGATACTGGCCTATAATTTTCTTTCTTTGTAGTGTCTTTATCTGGTTTCAGAATTAGGATAATGTTGGCCTCTTAAAATTAGCTTGGAAATCTTCCCCCTCCTGGAATAGTTTGGGAAGGATAGATATTAGTTCTTGGAATGTTTGGTAAGCTGCCCAAGTACCCATCAGTAGATAGAGGTTTAAAAAGCTTTGGTACATTTACACAATGGACTACTAGTTGGCTGTAAAAAGAAGAAAATCTTACCTTTTGCAACAGCATGAATAGATCTAGAGGGTATTATTCTAAGTGAAATAAGCCAGTCAGAGAAAAACAAACACCATATGATTTTACTTACATGTGGAATCTAATAAACAGAATAAACTAACAAAATAGACACAGAATCATAGATATAGAGAACAGACTAATAGGTGTCAGAGGAGAGGGAGGTTGGGGGCTGGATAAAAAAAAAGGTGACGGGGTTAAGAAAAAACAAAGTCATAGACACAGACAAGAGTATGGTGATCACCAGAGGGAAAGGTGGTGAGGAGATATATATATATATATATATATATATATATATATATATATATATATATATATATATATATATATATATATATAATGCTGTATTTTAGAAATGCATATCTGAAACCTATATAATTTTATTAACTAATGTCACCCCAATAAATTCAACTTTAAAAAGGTGGGGGGAGAAATGGCCAGATATTTTCCTTGAAACAACCATCAAAGAAAGAGAGGAATCCATGGACCAGGAGGGAAACAGCAAAGCCAATTTGGAACCAACTTTAGCCAAGGAAATGGTGCAATCTAGCTTTAATGCAATTAAATCAAATTACTTCCAAAAAGAGATGGAATATGACAGCAACTTCTTTGGGGGCAGGCTGGGATTTATTCTCTTTTTGAGAGCCAAGCCCTGATTTAGCTTTACTTAGGCCTGGGGCAGCAAAGATATGGGGGAACTCTGGAATGTTATTCTTCCACAGAGAAAATTTTCAACTAAAGGAGAAAACTCAATTAGAAATAGCAAACGAAAGAGCAGAGCTTTCAGGATAACCAGGAGAAAATGGGTGCAAGCACCAGTATTTTGGAAGCAAGTGATAAACAGAAGAATGAGAAGACCCCTTTCCTGTGGGCAGCCTTATACTTTCATAGTTCTGTGGACAAATGGAATAACACCATTCTTGCAAGCTTATATGTGGGGGGTCTGCAGTAACACAGCAACCTATGAGGCACTATATTGATACATTCAATTCCTATTTAAGGCATACAATACCCACTAAAAATAGCTTCCATTATTAAGCATTTGTTAGGGCTTTGGTACTAGCTCAAGAACTTTACAATTTTTATTCCTTAAATGAGTTCATCCTCATAACAATCCAGAGAGCTAGGTATTATATCCATTTTATAGGTGAATAAATTGAGGCTCAGAGATGCCAAGTGTGCCTAAGAGCACTCATCTTGCAAGAGGCAGAGTCAGAATTCAAACACAGGCCTTTCTGACTCTACTGCTCTAGTATTTGGAACTACACAGAGATAGGCTCAAAGCACTGAGGGCTCTTGAACTCTTGAGTACCCCTCCTCACATAGTGCATTAGACTTTACTATGATTATTTTTTCCCTGTCAGACAGTGAGCATGCTGAAGTCACTCTATCATCAGCACTCGGCAAGATGATTACTTTCTTAAGTCAGGTTCCACAGAAGCAGACCCTGAGGGGAGGATACCTGTGCTAGTGACTTGAGGATGTCTTCCTATGAGATACTGAGGAGAGAGTGGCACAAGCAGGATATATGAGGAGAAAAGGCCAAGCCAGGTTATGCTACAGGTGAAGCTACAGCTTCTGACTGATCAGGTAGAAATCTCTGGAGTAGAAATTACAACTCAGAATGTGTCTCCCCCAAAGGCAAGGGAGCTACGAGCCACTCTGGGAGGAGGGTTTGGGAAATTTCTGGGACTTGCCAATTCTTGCTGCATAAGCAGCTCTAGTAGCTCAAGGGCAGTCCTCTGAAGAAGGACACAATTATAGCCATCAGCAGCAAAACAGTCAGCAGTTGAGGGATGGATAGACAGAGAAGAAATGTCTGCGACAAGCATGGTCAACAAACTTCGGAATCCGGTTTGAAAGCCTTGTGTTAACCATTGGAGTCAAGGAGTCAAAGAGCTCTGGGGCAGGAACTGAGTCACAACTGAATGAAGGACCATCCCTTCACACCTGCAGGGAGGACCATCCATCTACACCTGCAGCAAGCCAGTTGCCATAGTCATGGCAGATACATAATATAGGTCAGGGGCACAAGAGGTATCAATACCATATACTGTAGTTTACTTCTGAATATGGGCATGGGTGAGGCCTCCACATCAATGTCCAGAGTTCACTGTTAATGGAATGAAGGAGGGGGAGTTTGGCACAAGGATGTTCCATTGACCAGAAGGGGATACAAGGGATGACCAATAGAAAAAGGAACCAGATCTTTTTATTGTAAAAATCACAATTTGATCACTCAGCCACTAAGTGACCATTCAGAGGGCTAAGGACCTTGAAAAATCTATAGATGGCATGCCTAACTAAATTTCCAGACTAAGGAATAGCCCCATCCTGGATGAAATAGATCTTTCCCCTCCCCCCCCCCCCCCCCATCTACAGATCTCATGTTCTGATTATGACGAGAATGGGCCAAGAACAGAGTGGCAGCCTTGCGGAGGAGGTATGACAGTCTATGCCTTTAGTCAACCCCATGTAGACTAGCTCAGCATCCTAAAATACAAGTAGCTGGAAACCAGGGCAGGGAGGTGGCTGTGGTGAACAAAGAGTGGACAAGCAGAGGTTAGAGAAAATAAGAACAAAGGAGAAAGAAGGGGTCTATTTTGCTGGGAGAAAGGAGGACAGTGTGTTAAAGCCGGGTCTCTTGGGGCAATGGGTAGGTGGGGAGATTACAAACCCTCTGAAAGAGAGCCAATCTGTCCCCTTTACCTAACAGCTTTACCTCCCAGCAGGGGCCTGGCAGCATTCCAGCTACTGCTCTCTCTTTTTTTCTGGCATCATTAGCCTACATCAATTGCCTTCTTCCTCTAAGACTAGAATTGGGGAACTCCCTCAACAAACACACTTGTGCCCAATCTCAGGTTCTGCCAGTGTTGGCCCATCTTCCCCCACCTCCTTCCCTAAATGCATCCACTCTGAAAGTCAGCTTTGATGCTTCCTCCTCTCTGTCTCCCAAGACCAATCACCAGCTCACATTGCTTTTTCCTTCAAAGTATCTCTTCTGTTTTATTTACCTTCTTGGGCCTGTAAGAGAGTGGAAAGAATACGGAATGTGTGTTCCAAGGATCTCTGCTCAAATACTAGACTTTCCACCTGCTGGCCCTGTGAGATTGAGGGATTCCTCCTCCAACCACCAGCATCCTGCCCTCTACCACCTGGACTGCAATCAACTCAGGATCCACCAGCCAAAAGAGCTGTGTATACGCTTCCTGCCCTACTCCCCACACTTTGCTCCAAGGCTAGATGCTCTCAGTTACCAACCTAGGGTTGGCTTCTGGCTCATAAGGATCCATCAGAAATTCTGTTCCTAAGACAAAAATCTCACCAAAAATAACGTTGTTTGTTTTTCATCGGAATTTTAGACTCAGACCCTTGACCTGTCTATAGCCCCTTGATGAATGAGATCTAGTGAGACAAAATGGGCACTTTAGTACAACTGAATACTTATATGTGAGTTAAAACATAATCCCTCTTAATAATATTTAATACTGATTAATCCCCTTTGTCCAAACAAAAAATTTTAGTTGCCTGGGAAATTTATACCTAGACTCTGAATAAAGAATCTATGAATAATGGTTCTTTGTTAGCCTAAATTGGCTTTTTTTACCTATAACATTGAGAAATCTTGGGGGCAAGTATTAGTATTAACAGTATGGTGGGAAAGAATGTCTTTTTCCAAATAACAAATCTGTCAATAGCACTTCCCCCCTTTCCACTAATAAGCAGGCTGCTCATGGATAAGAACTGAGTAGATGCCAGATGACTCCACAGGATCTTCTCTCCTGCTGTGCCCTGCACACAGGACTCCCAGGGAAGGAGGCAAGACAGGGTATTACATACAGCAACATGTAAATGCAGTACAAACACACAAAACTATGTGTGTGCATCATAATTAATCACTGAGCAGAAATAAGATTGTGTGAAGTGTGAACAAGCCATGAATTCATATGTGTGATGTGTCGGTTTATTCTCTGAATGCACAGAGAACAAAAGAGTGCCCAGCTTTTAGGATACTTGTATGTTTGCTTTCTTGAACCTCCACTTCTCAGAATAGAAGCCTCCTTTTTCCTATTCCATGACCAGGTAGTTGGTCAGTTAATCAAAAGACTTGGTTCAAATGAGCAGTCAATCAATATAGAACACACACATGATCAACTTTTTTATCTCAATTCAAAATATGTATGCATGGTTGTTGTAAAACTTTATGTGTAAGGCCAAGGACACAGCCTGAGGATAGAGATCTGAATATGACTGTCCCAGCCTTTCTCTCTCTGTCTCTGTCTCTCTCTTTCTCTCTCTCTCTCTCTCTCTCTCTCTCTCTCTCTCTCTCTCTCTCTCTCTCTCTAAACAACATTCTTAATGCATCTTTGACAATTTCTAACTTTAATTTCTTCAGAGTAGAACAACAGTTTACACATGGAAAAAATCTGAGTCCAAAATCCTAGATTTTTATAACTTTTGTTTTGATCTTTTATATTTGTCTCATCCACATCGAATTGACATCAATTCTTTTTAGTAATTCACCTTTACTGAGACATTCCAAAGCATTCAACCTAGTTTTCACAAAAACTTTGATTCGTTTCATACTTATATTTTATTTAAGCAGTATTATGTGACATTAAATTAATTGCAAAAACAAGTGTGATAGCAAATGCAACTGACTCTTGGTAGACCCACTTCCCACCTGGAGGCAACAGAAGTGTTCAGGAGTATGAGTAAGTAACCTGCCCTCCTGGCCTGCAGCATGTGGCTGACAGCAACAGTCACCTGCATTAGTAGGACACCACTACTCAGGGCAGCGGTGACAATATAATTTAGTAAACCCACTTTGGGATGTGATAAAACTAGGAAGATTGGCTAAGAGAGCTTCTCTTCTATAGCCTGATCCCATCCTCTTCTTTTGTTTTAATGCTAACGGTATTTATTCAGGTACAGTCAACATACCTTAAAATGTACAAAAGTTAAGTGTATACAGCTCAATGTTCCAGTAACTCCCACCTAGGCCAAAATAAAGAACATTTCCATCACTCCACAAGGTTCTCCTTTTCTACCTTCCGAACCATTCCTGCTTTCCCAAAAACAACCAGACTTTTTATTTCTGTCACAGCGGATTAGGTTTGTCTGTTCTTGAACTTTACATAAAAGAAATCACCTGAACTTTCTGTCTGGTTCCCTTTCCCTCAGTGTGATGTTTTTCAGATTAATCCATGTTGTTTAAGTATCAGTAGTTTGTTCTTTTCTTTTTATGGCTGAGATGTATTTGATTCCAATTCTCTTAACTGAGTTTACTGGCAATCAAACCCAGTTTCTCTACAATCTTTCCAGCTCTTGTTTAAGCTCTACAGCCTTCACTAGCTGCTGCCAGCACGAATGTGTTCACCCAAGGTCTGAAGGATTATCTCCTCTAACAACTAGTGCACTGACGGATCAAAATCTAAACCTAGAGGCATTATCTGAGTGATTGAGAATCCATAAACTTATTGTGCTAGGCCTCTCTTTTCCTCCATCCCACCCCCACAGACATAGAAGAACACCAGTTTTATAAAACTATTTTAGCTCATCACAAGACTAGTAACTCACTGTGGTTTGCTCAGAAGCCTCCAGCCCATCTCCAGTACCCACCAGTCATAGTGATAGACACCTATTCATCAATATTGATTAATCTGCCTCAGGAAGCCCATGTAGCTGGGTTTGCCTATATTATCAAGTAAGGCATTCATGAGTAGAGTACCTGGTGTCATTTGAACTTTCTTTTATAAATATTTTGTAATAATATCATTCAGAAAACCCATTTTGGGATATGCCAAAACTAGGAAAGGAAACCAGCCCTCTTCCTCTCCTGAGTTGAGTGCTTTTGAGAATTTCATCTCTGCATCAGGAAGCATCGGTGGCCCAGGGCCAAGTTCATTTGGCAACTCTCAAGGCTCTGCTCAGCATGACTGACAGGCCAGTGGTTGTTGAAAGGTGTAGGGAGCAAAAGGGAGGGTGGAGCTCAGATTTTTCATGCTGGGCAGTTGGCAAAGCCACATTCCTGATGCTGGGACAATGCTCCTTGATCAATAGAGACAGTGGGCAAGATAGGTAGAGATGGAGTCTGCCAGAAGATCTGGCCATCCCTCACTGCTTGGGTTGGTTGATACTAATTGTCTAAAAGACATTAGGCTGATGTCTGGCAGTACTCCCTTGATGAGAAAAGGTACAGTGTGCATTGAGATTTTGGTTATATAAGTTGGCCTTTTTCTCGACAGAAATATGGAGAATAAGCAAGAAGAATGAGAAAGGATAAAATAAACACTGGGAAGCAAGCTCTCTACCTCTCTTGTCAGGCTGTTTAAACACTTCACTCTCCCACTTCCATAAAAGAAATGAGATATTTTCTGCTCTGATGCAGAAAGAGAATCTGTTTGCTAAGCTCAACCACTGGGATGTTAGCCTGTTGCTTTGCAGCTCTGTGAATTCTCCAAGAACTAGAGATTAGTCTCAGCTTGGTTCTACTTTTTTCTCAGAGGAGATCTGAGTTCCATAGATGGAGTCCAGGGTAGAGAACTGGGACTTCTGGTTCTGACTCACAGCTGACACATTTTGTGTCACCAATAAGGTAGTCAAGGTTCTTAGATGCTAGGAGAAACTGCCCACCCCCATCACAGAGGTACACTTTCACAAGGTATGTTAGAAGAATCCTTGCAAAGATATCTGGGGGAAATTATTAAAATAAAAAGGGAGAATTCCACTAATGGTCAAATTCACAACATATATTTGAGCTTCCAAGGTAAAAACCCAAGTGTTTTAACAAAAAACCAAACAAGGAGTCTCAAGGGATGCAATGAGCAGGCCAGAGGCCTAGAATGACAAGATGGGGTGTCTCCAGGAGGCCATATGTGGGAGGAGAACCTGACTGTGCCACTCAGCTCTGCCCAGCTGGCAGGTGTGGGGATAGCCAATAGGAGGTCCTTCTTAGCGATCACCATTCATTGCTTACATAAAGCCAGCTGGTTAACCCCACCCATATTGGAAGAACTAGAGTGTGGTGGTAAGGGTTGGTGAAATCTTAGTCTGCACAATGATATTTACAGATTTCTGTTTAAATTTGCTTGAAGAAGAAAACCAGAATTGGGGTAAAAAATGACCTCAGATCTAGGAAGAACTTTAAAGTGAGAAATGTTCTCTCCTCTTCAGTGAAGTGGGCACAAAGGGAAGCTAACTAGGCGATCCAAGAAAGACCACAGGGTTGGTCTTAGAGAGAACTGTGAACATTATGGCAATTATGATAATATCACCTTCTACTCAGCCACATCAAGAAAAAGTCTCAACCATTCTCTCAGGGGCCCACTTTCAAAGAGAGGCTCTTTGATACCCCTTCTCTTGTCACAGAACATACTTCCTGCTCACAAGATCTACCCTGGGCCAGCTGACCCTGAGAGCACAACCCTCCCCACATGGTCCAAAGGCTCCACATCCTTCTCCTCTCAGTTTTTCTCATTGGGCTTCCCCTTAATACCACATTTTACTAAATGCTAGCCCCACCTTGCCACACCCATTTTCCAAACCAATGTGCATGGCCTATATACAGTCCCGCTCCTCCTTAAAATGGGACTGAATGCCCACTCTTCCAAGAAACCTTCCTGGGTTAATGCTACCCAAAGGGATATAAAATATAGAAGCTCCTCACCCCTGTTCAGGTGACTGACATTTATGTTTCTTCAGCTCTGAGTTCTTGCCATCAGAGCTGACACCTATATTGACACATTTATGTAGGTTCCAGACACAGACAACCCAACTAGGTGTCTGGCTTCTGATAGAGGACAGGATCCAGGATATTTGGCTGCATCATTCATAAGGCAAGTTGTATTATCCCTAATACACTGACCAAGCTGAACCCTTCCTTAATCAGATTCTTCTCTCATTATTCTTCCTCCAGAGAAATAGAAAACTCAACAAGAAACTTCACTATTGCTGAAACTGGTTTGGCTCAGTGCATAGAGCATTGGCCTGCGGACTAAAAGATCCCAGGTTTGATTCCGGTCAAGTGCATGTACCTTGGTTGTGGGCACATCCCCAGTAGGAGGTGTGCATGAAGCAGCTGATTGAAGTTTCTCTCTCATCGATGTTTCTAGCTCTCTATTCCTCTCCATTCCTCTCTGTAAAAAATCAATAAATATATATATATATATATATATATATATATATATATATATATATATATATATTTTTTTTTTTTTAAAGAAACTTTACTATCTCATTTGGGAGATGACAAGTTCTCCATCTAAACTCTGTTTTATCCAAGGATGTGACTATCCAGAGGAGAGGAAAGGGGGGAGAGAGGGCCATACTAAGCAAAGAAGCCACATGTCACAGAAAATGAAATGTGTGATACAAAAAGGGTTGGGCAGGCGGACTCTGAGGAGGAGGAATAAACAACACTGGGGGGTGGTTTGTCCTCTACAATTCCTTGGCAAACTCCTGAAATGTCCTCACATGACTAAACCACATTCGGGAAGTCCCCAGGGTCCAGAACTAGCAAACAGAAATGTTCTGTCAATCTCCAATTGTTATTAAATCTTCAAATGTATCTGCTTTTCCTTCTCAACTGGGTTGTAAGAGATGAAGGTGTATATTAGCCTAAGTGCTCTACAATTTCCCATCTGGGAACAGCTGAAGTCCAGGAGAACAAGAGTGTGTGCTCTCTTGACTTTTTCTCAGTGTCTCTCAACGTGTGCATGTGTAGATGCGTGAGGGAGAGGAGGTGAGACATCCTGGGTAGATCACTGGGTCACCATCACCATCTCCTGTCCATGATGATTTCCCTGCAGTCACTTCAGAACAGGACTAGAGAAAGCCACTAGTCTCCTCCCCTCAGGGCTGGCAATGTCAAGATCAAAGGAGAGAATGTGATAAGAAGGTAGGAAACAAATGTAAGAGATTATGACCCTCACAATCAATGAAGCAAGGCCTTCCCTACCTTCAATGCTGGTGTCCTCATCCTGCCAGCAGGGCCTGAGGCTGCACCTCCCACAGCTGCTCGATTTAGAGATCCTGCGGAGGAGTCCCCCCTGATCCCTAGAGACCCACTGGTGCTATTTCCAGCTCTCCGGTTGTCTCCTCTCTGCCAGGACTTGTGATTCAAAGCAACCCAGGAGGCCTGGTGGCTGTTTTCTTCTGGCCTCCTTAGAGGTTATAAGCCAGTACCTGTCCCCAAAACCTCCTCTCTCAACCAGGAGCCCAGATCTGCACAGACAGTTGAGGGCCTCGTCTCAGAGACCATTTCTGACCTCCTTCATCCAACCTAAGGCAATGAGGGTCCCTCCATAACTTACACAAGGTCACACAGCAGACTGTTAGCAAAGCCCACAAGGAACTCGGGTTTCCTGACTTGTATCTCAACCTTGAATGTTACTTTCATTGGAGAGTAAACATACAAATTCAGACCCAGTACTAATGTCAAATGACCTAAACCAGCCCCAGGAAAAACAGCAATTAGTGCCCACTTCTCTCCTTTCTCCTCCCTTCCAGCATTTGATGCTATTCTCTGGACCCCAAGTTTGGACCCCAGCAATGTGTTAGGAGGAAAGTTGGGCTCCTCTTGGCTGTGTGATCAAGGACAGTTCCCTTAGCTTCTCTGAGCCTCCATTTCCTCATCCACAAATTGAAATAATCAAAACCTTACCCTCACTATACCTCTAAGAGCAAATATACAGCAGGGCTCTGCAGACTAGAAAGGGCCATAGAATGCCACTCATGTTTATTCTAACCTCCTCCTTAAAGTTACTTTCACCCACATGTTGGGACTGTTTGTAAAAAAGCAGAAAAAGTCAAGGTGATGATGTCTGAGTCAGGACCTGTCAGTTCAGCTCTAGGTGATGCCGCTCTGACCACACTCATTCAATTGTAGATTTGGCCCTGTGATGATGTGTTGTGCACATTGGTTAGCCATCTATTCTTTTAATGGAGTAGGAGCTTTAGCAATGATGAGTAGGAAGGATGAGAAGGTGAAGTCTTGAGAAGAATAAAAACTGGAGCGTTGGGGTGGCCCTAGAGGACCCCTAAATATCTCTCCCAAGCCCTCTGCTGGTCACCCGTCAAGGTCTTGTTTACTCTTTTTCTGGCTTCAGTCCTGGGTGCCTGGGTCAAACCCACTCTGTTATTCTGAAGCAGGAAATTATTGACCCATAACACAAGCCTATAATAAATAGCCTCATGTCATAAAATGCAGGCCCTCCACAGAGCTCTGCATTTGGAAAACACTGAGGCATGTGCAAGTTGCTGCCCAGAATATATTTGGTATCTGTCTGCCCCCTCCCCTTCTTCTGCAGAACAGGACGCGGTCCAGGGCAGGACAGCCTACAACCTGGCAGGAACCAGACTCAGCCCCTCACCCACATACTGACCAGTCGGCAAGCCCTGTCAGCATTTGTCCTTCCATTTCATGTTTAACATCTTTCAATGAAGTGCTGAAGTGAACACACTTAAAAACATGGTCTAAAAACAGAGGAGACCGTCCAGCTGGTGTGGATCAATGGTTAAGCTATGACCCAGGAACCAAGAGGTCATTAATTATATTCCCTGTTAAGGCACATACCTGGGTTGCAGGCTTGATCCCAGTAGGGGGCAGCCCATCAATGATTCTCTCTCATCATTAATGTTTCTCTCTCCCTCTTTCTCTCCCTCTCCCTCTCCTTCTTTCTCTTTCTCTCCCTCTCCCTCTCCCTCTCCCTCTCTGAAATCAATTTAAAAAAAAAAAAAAAAAAAAAAAAGCAGGTCTCTTTTATTACTCAGGTAGGGAAGTGCCCCTGGAGTGGCTGGGTCACAGCCGCTCCAATCTCCCAGGCTGGAGAGCGGGTGGGCAGGAAATGTTAGGCAGGGGAAGGTGGCTACAGGGATAAGCCACTCCTACTGGACCACCATGGGTCTTAGGGAGGCTCTCTCCTCCGAAACCTGGCTTTTGAGGTGAGGAGACAGGGTGGAGAGCAGCTCTCCTGGGATTGAGGCTCCAACTGGAACTTCCAGAAGTGCCCCAGGAGCCATCGAGGAATCTCTAGTCCTCCTAAGAGTTTGACTAGCAATGGGACCATTTCTTTTTCTTCCTCCCCCCCCCACCCCCCCCCACCCCCCATCTAAGCTTTTTGGCTCTCCCTCTAATCTAATCTATACGCAGCCTCTAGGTTAAGCCTCAGGCAGGTAAACAATTAACATGGGTGTGGTCTGGGGGGAACTGGAAGGCCCCATTTTCTAAAGTTTGAAGTCTTCTCATTTGTGCTGCACCCTCTTCACATGAAGCTTTCTCTGCTAGTTAAAACGTAACCCTTTGTGAACCCTCCACATCTCAATAGGGATGAGTTTCTGATGGGTCCTGGGGGTAGGCATGTACAGGTAAGGGCAAGAAGGGGCCAGAGCCCTGGACCTGGAGGGGTTAGGGGAGTGTAAATTAGGAGGAAGAAGGAGGCTACATGGGAAAGAATTTAAAGAACAAGGTACAGCAATAATTGCAGAAGCTCAGCATAATAGGACATGACATTTTAAGTCAAAAGATGAGGGTTCAGCTCCCAGCTCTGCCTCTTCTTTAGCTGAGGTTTCTATGAGCCTTCAGTCTCATCATCTATAAATGAGATTAATTATGCCTACCTCACTTTCCTGCCTCCCAGGGTTGCCATGGGGATGTGATTAGATGGCAAACGTGGAAGTGTTTAGTGCAAATAGCTCACTGATGTCAGCGGTTGTTATTTGTCAGCTTCCCTGTCAGTCCCCCCAATCCACCTTCCGCCTCTCTGCTGGTTCCTGCACATGGCGGCTGTTGGCCGAGTGATGGACCTGCTGACTGGACTTCTGGTAGAAGCTGCAAATAATATTCCACCTCTTGCATCTCTCCAACCTTGCAGCATCAGCATCCCCTGACCCCACAGGCAGCCGGCCTCCAGCCTTCGTGAAAACCAATAAGTAGAGCCCCCCCAATGTCAAATCTGGGAGGCCATGCCCGGGGGCAGCAGGCACGGAGTGAAGCTGTTGCTGTGCAAAACAGGAGGGGTGACAGAAGGGAGCTCTGGGGGGTGTAAATGCCTTGGCCTCACGCCCTCCCTCTCCAAAGGGCTTGATCTGTGTCTCCCCATGGCACAGGCTAAAGAACAGAGCCAGGCTGTCAGTGCTCGATGCTGGGAAAAGGAGGGAATTTGCCAAACAAAGTCTGGAAGCAGTCACATTTGCTGTCTTTAGGGAAGTGTCTCAGATTCTTTCTTGGCTCAGCCCAGAGCCAGTCAGAGGGACAGGGTGCTCCCCTGGAGTTGTCTCCCTCAGGCAAATTTGTGAAGCTAGGAAAACCCTGATCCAGCACTCCTGAGCCACACAGGACATGCACACGTGTGCACCCATAGAGAGATTTTGGTTTTTGTTCATTTTATCACCACCAGTGTTATTTCCTGCCCCCTGAATAACTGCTAAAGCTCTGCCTACATTCAGTACATTATCTTATACCTCCAATATCTCCCTCTTTGCACCCCTTCCAAACATACATGCACCCCAAAAATGTATTGGTTCCATGAGAGAGTCCTCTGGCTCTCAGGACTCTTAATTTGGGAATGTAGTCAGTTAAAAGAAGAATCCAGTTTAGTGAGTTTATCTGAGGAATGCAATGATTTAATTGTTTAATCCATCTGGAATTTATTTTTGTATTCGCTATACAGTAAAAATAGAGAAAAGATGGAAAGCTACCCAACTTGTAGTAAAAAGTCACTTTTACTCAGATATAAAACAAACAAAAAAATACTACACATATTTTCCCTGTGGGCATAGGCTTAAGAACCTTTGTAAAATACTTGCCCCCAAAATTCAACACTATATCAATAATGCAATTTGCCTTCTATGAGCATGGAGGAGAGAAGCAGAGGGAAGGAAAAAAAAAAGGGGGAGTTTAGAAATAGCAGAATATATTAAGAGTTTTTTCAAGTGTCTGGTATGAAGCAGGCAGCCTAGAGTCTGCCAACCTTATACAGAGAGACCAAGAGGCTCTGCAGAGTTTGAGAATTGGGGAATGAGAAGCCGACACAGTACTGATTCTTTTTTTCTTTTTCTTTTTTTTCTTTTTATTATGGTATCACATAATTGTCTTCATAGCCCCAATCCCATCCCAAACCCCTCCCTACATACGCCCTCACACCCACCCCCCCCCCACCCCCCGTTGTCCATGGCCACTGGCCAGGCCCATATGCATGCACACAGTCCTTTGGTTGATCTCTTCTCTTTACCCCCACCCTCCCCTACTTTCCCTCTGAGGTTTGAAAGTCTGTTCGCTGCTTCTCTTTCTCTGGGTCTGTTTTTGTTCATCAATCTATGTTGTTCATCATTTCCTCTAGATGTGTGAGATCATGTGACCTAAGAAATACCCTTGTAAGAACCTAAACTGAGACAAGCTAGAATGGTTATGCTGAGAGGCAAATGAATTAGTCTGTAGTGAGTTCCTTTCTGGGCCAACAGTTCTTTTGAGTCCCAATTGATTCTGATCATGCTAAATCAGTGTGGCTGTCAAGAGAGAGTTAAAAAATTTAAATAACCCTCTGTTGCCATGCAACCCCAGGTGGCTGGGTCAGGGAGCAGACCACAGTCTCTTGCCTGGGCCACACCACAGCCTGCTGACTGGCAGCTGCCTCTACTCTCTCTCCCTCAATCAATTCTCCACACCACTGTCAGTGTGAACTTATCCTAGCAAATGTTAAAATTCAAATGTTTCAATATCTCTCTGTCATCTACACAGGGATGTCAAGTGGTTTTACAGCACAAGTCTTGGCCTAGTGGGGATGTCATGCCCTCAACGTACCTTACACCTTTATCTACCCAATGCAGGTCACACTCCTCAGTAGGCACAGCAGGCCTTTAGGGTGTGCATCTGCTCCCTTCTAGAGTCACCTTTTACCACCCCTCTCCTGCACCCCGTTTTCTAATTTTATTAAACCATTTTCAGTTTCTTGAACATGTCCTCTCTTTCATCTGTATCATCATATACATTTCCTTTGGAATGGCATTCCCAGCCAGAATTAGGTGTTCCTTTTCTCTGCTATTGGTAGTAGCAACTGTCTGGTCTTGACATCCTATATAATAAAAGACTAATATGCAAATTGACCAAATAGTGACTGATCTCTATGATGTGCACTGACCACCAGGGGACAGACGTTCAATGCAGAAGCTGCCCCCTGGTGGTCAGTGCTCTTTCACAGGGGGAGCACTGCTCAGCCAGTTGCTGGGCTCATGGCTGGAGAGTGCAGCAACAGTGGCAGAAGCCTCTCAGGGAGCAGGCCTAAGCTGGCAGTCAGACATCCCCCAAGGGCTCCTGGACTGCTAGAGGATGCAGGCTAGGCTGAGGGATCCCCCCACCTCCAAGTGCATTAATTTCGTTCACTAGGCCTCTAGTCTATCATAATACTGCAATGCAATTGGCTGTTTCTCTACCTCCCCTCCTAGAATGAGAATCCTTTAAGGGCATGTTTTATTCAATTTTCTATGTGCAATTCTAGCACAGTGCCTGAAACATGGCAGATGTTCAATATAGTCAGATGTAATTTATTGCATCCAACCAGTAAAGTAGAGTTGTCTCCCTCAGGCAAATTTGTGAAGCAAGGGAGTAAGGGAAGACAGAATCAAAGAACTAAGACCTTGACAGGGGGGAAAAAATTATTTTAAGCTGTGGGCAGTGAAGAAGTTAATCCAAATTGGAAATCCCATCAGTAGGCCAACTATTGTCATTTAGCTTAGCTATTTCATTCATTTATTCATTCATTCATTCATTCATTCATTCATTCTTAAACAAAACATATTGTTTACTCTAGCAGTCAGGATCAACTAGACTATGCTCCAGTAGCAAACTGTTTCAAAATTTCAAGAGTTTAAAACAACAGAAGTTTGTCACTTAGGCAGCATCTCTAACATAGATTAGTGGGGGGTGAGGGAAGCACTCCACACTTTGAGAAATATTCACTATCTCATGGTTTCACCATCTGGTGGACGTGGCCTTCTTGTGTGCAGGGGAAGAGACAGGCATGGGTCACACACAATTCTCCTATGCTTCAATCCAGAGTGACACACATCACCTCTGCTCCCCAGCCCATTGCCAGATTAGTCACATGGCACCCCTAGCAGCAAAGAGGCTGGGAAACATGGGAGCTAAGAGCAAATGTCTGGTAAGTGGTGCTCACGCTGCCATAAGTACCATGTTCTAGATACTTAGCTAAACCTGAGGACATGGTAAGTAAATGTGTTCCATACCTCTTCTCCCTCAAGGAGTTCATAGCCAAATAGACAATAAGATGTTTAAATAGGTACATAAAAATTATTAAGGCAGAATATTCCCAGTTATGAGTCCCCATCAGTGAGCCAAGTTCCAGAATCAAATCCAAGTATTAATCTAGCCTTTCCAATAGAATGCCCCTATCTATGCGACAATCCTTAAGACACACTATTATAGGGATTTTCCTTTCCATCTTGTCAGCCTAGACACTGAGAAGTCCTCAGCCTCATGTTGACACACACACACACACACACACACCTTAGAATACAAGGTTTTGTTCTGATTCCTCATATTCTCCCCCTTCACTTTGTCTCTAGGCAAGCTATATTGCCCTTTCTCGGGAATTTACATCTTGCCTCTGTCTCTGCTCAAGGAAGCTGACAACCCACTGTCAAACCAAAATTTCATATTATCTTGGGAGGCTGAGAATAAAACCAAATTTCCCTCTAATATCAGGGAATCTTGAGCTTTGGAGACTCAGAAATATCTCGGCAGAAAGTCAAAATTGCTGTAATGTATATAAACATTTCCTTACTTTGAATCCTGTTATCTGTGTTGAGGCGCATGGCACAATGACAAAGTGCAAAGGTTTGTTTTTTATCTTTCTCCTCTTTCATTCTCCACACAGCCTCCCTTTTCTGCCCTCTGCCAATTGTCTGGTGACCTTCTGTCACTGTGAGTTATTGAGGCTCTCCATCCCTGTCTGTACCTCCCAGACAGCCTCTTGTTTCACACCCAACCCAATCCCTTCCCTTCCACCCAATAAAAGCTACCTGTCCTAAGTTCCCTTTCTCCTCAGATGACCTGTGCACAAAAAGAACTAAGAGTGCTGGCCTAGCCAACTGGTAGAACACCGAGAGGTACAAGATTATTTGTAGGATCTCAGGGCCGAGGGCTGCTCTGGGCAAAGAGAGGGAGGCATGGCCAAGCCAAGTAGCCAGCTGGCTCTCTTGGCTGGATGTTACTGTCAGCTCTCTACCATGTATTGGTCTGCAATATGAGTTTACTCGGAAGGCACAGAGTAAGCAGAATAAAGACTACAGAGGGGCCACCTTGTGTTTCTCTCAAATGTTAGCAGCAGACACAAAGATGGCTGTGTGATTGAGAGCCGTGAACAAAGTAGATTTTTCTAGTGCCAACTTCCTCTGTAAACAGACACATTTAATTTGTTACCTGTCAATGGATGGCTGCATTTTCCCAAAGAACTGCTCAAAAAGGACTACAAGTAATACAAAGGAATGAACACTAGTCCCTGAATTCCAGGCATCTGTGGTTATGTCAGTAAGAGAGATTTTCATAAATGGGGACCTCCCAACAAGTCTAAAAATTATACTGCCTAGGCAAGGCAGCTAGCCTTGACCTGTCATGTGACATACCTGAGGTTTACACTGAATACAAAGACTGAAAGTGGTTTTTTGCTTTAGTACAGAGGACAAAGATAATTCATGGTAACCTTATAACTTCTGCAGGGAGAAAATTAAAGCCAGCTATTGAGGATTTTCAAAGAGCAAATATAAGAGCTGATAGTGTTTAAAATCAACTGTCCAAGTAAATAGTGAGGTGAAAGGAAATAATGCACACTGCACTTAAAAAGCTACTCAGCTTTTCTGACAAATCTTTTCTGGGGAATATTAATGTTAGAGGAGACTTTAGAAGATACCTAGTCAAATGCCCAGTCAATGTAGGAATGGATCTATGAGATGTAGTCATTCAACCTGTCTTGATCACACTCAGAAATGAACATTCATTGCCTTGTAAGGCATGTATTCCCCTGGAGAATCATTCCAATTAATTAATTAAACTGGTACTGGTACTAACACCTGGTCCTCTCATTTGGTAATCCTTACCCTTTTGAGATGCTCAGGTAAACACTGAAGCCCTTCTAATCATTTCACTTAAAAACTCTAGCAGAGATGGCATGATTGTCAGGAAAAAGTTTTGTGGAAATAGTTCAATTTCCTCAGAATCCTCCCAAAAGCTGATGCCTCCAATCACTCATGTGTTTTTAGTGCCATTCTTCCTTTCTATGGTTGTTCAGTGTTTCACTCACTTTTTCCTTCTTTACAGACTATAGCTCTACATGCAACAACAAATAGATACTAAAATGCAAGGACTTAGCCATCTTGGATCTGTCCCTCTTCCCCCTACCCCCCAGCAGGGCAGCCCTCTTGCTCCACAAGCTCACTTGGGGACTCAGGTCTCTTTCCCTTTGCAGCTCCACATGGACATAGCTGAGCTCAGCGTTCTAGCATGCAGAGAGGGAGCAGAGAGTCCAGGGGCAGCAGTTTCCATTTAGGCAGGTGAAGCATAAATTGCACACATTAATCCCACTCACATTTCATTGGTGGGCATTTAGCAATAAGGCCCTCCCTGTGGCCAGGAAACAACAGAGAAATGTAGCTTCGAGTGGGATAGACATGTGAGCTAAGGAAGAATAGGTTTTAAAACTTTGGAGAAACACTTACCAGGCTTCTTTCCCTTTCCTTCTTTTTTTTTTTTTTTTCTGCTTTCCCACTTCTTTTATTCCCCTTATCTTCTCTTTTCTCCCTCTCTGAACTAGCCATAATGTAGAAAATGTATAATTGTGTGTGTGTAGAGTTTGTATGTATAAAAACACATATATAATACATATGTACATGTATACACAGAAAGAGCATGTATATGAGTCCATGTGTTTATATGTTTTTTCCATACACACACACAGGGGTTGGCTGAATTGGAGAGGTACCTGCAGCCTGTGTAGAAGACATACCACCATGAGTTCATCTCTTTCTGGTTTCAATCCTATGGTTTTGTCTTTCAAGCAGGCCTCCCTTCCCCATATCCCAGGTGCAAAGAAGGTGGGGCTCTGTACACTCTAAGCTATGTGCTCCGCTTGTGAGTGAATGGGTTCAGACTTACTTCACTGCTAAAGGAGGAACTGACACAAACTGGCCTTCTCTCTGCTCCATTCACTCTTTCCTTTGTCATAAGCTGTGCTCGACCTCCCTGCCAGGTTCAACAACCAGGCTCAACCATCAGATGGAATCTGCTTGGAGCTTAGTCCCTTAGGTCAAACAGGCAGTCCTACCATTGAAATATCAGAAAAGAAATAGACGATGTATTGCCAAACAGAGAGATGAGAGAATCCAAGTTGGAAATTCAGGCAGTAAGAAATAAGTTGGTCATGTTCCAGCTATTATGCATGCAACAAATGTCTGAAATATTTTTTTAAATTGTTTTGGAGGGTGGTAGGGAATGGAGTACAAAGATGACTTCTTTTTAAATTCTCCAAAATGTTACCTGCATAAAGAATGAACAAATGTCAGGGACATGCACATCTTGGACTGAACTTCAAATGAACTGATGGCAGGCCTTACCATTCTGAAAATATAAAAAATTGAAAGCTGCCAGGGCCCAGAGCAGACCATGCATTTGCATTCGATTTAAATAATGTGCAACAATCTTCAGTTGGATGTGGAGTTTTTAGCCTTGTCAGAGAACTTTGGAAGTACTTCGAGCAAAACTGCCAAGGATATACCCATGAGCCTTGAAACCAGCCCAATGTCTCCATGAGACACACCCACACCTGTGGAGAAGGGTCTCCTATGTTCCCATAGCAAACCAGATACACCTGTCAGAAACTTTCTCTGGGTGCATCTGGTCTAGAGAGTAGTACTTGCTGGAGTTTGAATTATGAGACAGTCTCTTCTCCAACCATCTGCCAGAGTAGTTCAGCTGTTGAAATTCACATTTTCACTGAGCAGTTCCTAAAGTGTGGGGCTTAAGGCTCTGCCACAGTGTGTTCCCTCCCTGTACTGATTTTCTAGGCCCATCTGCAGTGACGCAAAGGTTGAAGCCTTGACAGAGGTGAGCATAAGCCTGTGAAGAATCACAGCCAGGTATGTAAGGAAAATCACACGCCATAACCATCATACAGTGCATGCTCAGTCAAAATCTGCTGAGTGGACAACAGGAACAACAGAGAACCCACATTTTGAAAAAACACCCATAAGGATCTATGGCCAGGCTCTATGGAGTTCAACAAACAAGAATCCTACATTCAGGGTATGTGAAGCAAATAACATTCATCATTATCAAACCCAATTTATGACTTGATAGGAATGACTAAGATAAGATTATCTCAATAACCCAGACAGGGGAGAGGACAGGAATGTTATTCTCATTTCTGATGCTTATTAAAGGCAGTATCATTTTGTTTTGTTTGCATCCTGATCGCCATATGATATAAACCTCCTCAAATGGCTTGAAAATACTTCCTAATGTATTGGCTCCACAGTTGTTCTGAAGGACTGGAGAAATAAGGTTTTTGTTAGGGGTGTGCCTGGAACAAGACAAATATCCCTTGTCCCTGGAGATAAATTATTTCTATCAATAAATTGACTCTGGTGGCAGATTAAAGATGGCTGCAAAGTATACAATATGCTTCCTCTTGAGAGATGGTGGCAATGTCCCCTCCACTTGAATCTGCATCTGCTGGGACTGCTTTGACCAATAAAATATGATGACATTGATTTTACTATAAGGACTGGCAGCTTTGCTTTAGTCTCTGGGACTTGAGCCATCATGTGAATGGCCCAACTCTATTGCTAGACAGATCACGTGGAGATGACCAGAGATACATAGAGATGGAGAGGGGCCAGGTGACCCCAGCAGGTATGTGAGTGACGTCAGCTGCTCTAGGCCAGCTGCTGAGTACCACTAAGTGACCCCAGCTGGTGCCTCACAGAGCAGAACAATTGTCCAGCTAAGCCCTGCCCAAATTCTTGACCCGCAGTTATACAAACTGGTTATTGCTTTAAATCCATTATGTTTTAGAGCAGCTTTTTACACAGCAATAGATAACCTGACAAACCATATGTGTGATTATAAAATTGAATTAGCAAAGAGTAATAAATTATTAATCTCCTGCATCATAAGGACCATATTTTTCTCTTTCTGAGCAGGGCGCGGCAGGGGGGCGGGGGGGGGGGGGTTGTTGAACTGATGAGTTTGGGAGAGCCGGGGAAAAAACTGTCCCCCAAAATCAGATACACAGATCATTAAAGCTACAATAAATAGCATCAAGTTTAGGTGTTCAACAAGGAAATGCAAATCCATGAACAACTCTAGGTCCAGCCACACTAGTTGACTGCTGCTGCAGTGCAACCCACTCGCACTGGGGCTTGTGGTTTTCCCACCCTGATCTCCCCAGAGCACCAGGCATCCCCCTCCCTTTTTAAGACCAGCCAACCAGGGGCTTCTCCCTTGCTTCCAGGGGGAGGGCCATGCTAGTCTTAATAGCCTTTTCAGTGAAAAGCCAGCAGCCATAACAGAGTGAAGCAGGGAATGACTGAATGACGGTGGAAGGCTGTTTGATCAGAGTGGAATTATAGGCAGTTCATTTTCTAAAGTGCCAGGAGACCTGGGGATGAACCTTTGGGTAGAAATATAAACCACAACTGCAGTACCTTCATAGAGATGCAATTCATCATGGGTATGACAGATCTGTCAACAAGAAGGGCTTTCTATTTCCTGCTGATAGACAAAAGCAATCTCACCACCCCTATAACACAGCAGGACACTGAACTCCTTAGACACTGTTGTGGGGGGCTGTTTCTCTGTTTTCCGTGTCGATCACGGAAAATGACAGGTTCCTGAGTGAAGGAGCTGGGGATTAAGAAATTAGAGAAAGAAGAAAGAGATATGGAGGCAGAAATAGATTCATCAAGCTGGGTGCGAGGTGGGCGCCATCTCTCTGATGGAGAGGCAGTAAAGCTACCCCCAAGCCACGCAGCAGGTTTATTTATAGGGTCAAAGGAGCTTATTTGCATTCTTAACTAGGCCCTAGCATTACTGGATTTATATATCTAGAACCACCCCTGCTGACACCTGGGCAAAGGTACTCTGCCAGTGCCTCGGGCTCAGCTAACAATTTAAAGAATGTCCATGTGCCTTCTCAGGCGGCCCTCTACACACTGTGGCTGTCTGCAGGGAATCCTACTCACTGGCCCTTTCCCGGAGCCATGGTGCTGCATGCATTAATTGGGGCGGGGGGGGGGGGGGGGGAGTTGCACAGCAGAGGCGTAATGGGGACTCCAGAATGTATGGCCCCCACACATCTTCTAAGCAAATGTGGGGATAGTTTGAAGTGAGAATAGTTTGGGGTCCGAGTGAGACACAATTTTGTCTCCTCTTATTTTCTAACTGAGATGAATGATTAGAAATAGTCTCGGGAGTAAGAGGGCTGTTTTTGCTTCCTGGTGACCCGAGGCCAGCAGGCTGATGGTAACTGGGGTAAAAAATGAGGCAGAGTAATAGACAGCACCCAAACACTGTTCAGACCCCTCTTTCACCCTCCTCAGGACCCCCACAGAGCCCACAGTGCCCAGCAGTAGATCCATCCTGCTTTGCTCTTAGCAGCCTTAGCTGGATCTCTGCTCACATACTCTCCTTTCTCGGACCCTCAGACCCCTCCCAGCTCCCGGGTTCTGACCAGGTGGGGCACAGGGAGCTGCCCTGCAGAGAGAGAGAGATCTTATCTCCCTGGCACAAATTCTGGAAAGTTCCATTAAAAAAAAAAAAAAAAAAAAAAAAAAAAAGCAACCGTGTGTTCTTCTTCAGGCTTTCCTGTTTAAAACATACCCTCTGGGGATTCTGGTTAATTTCTGACAAGCACACTGCCTTCACTTGCAGGTTTTCCAAAGGTACCTGAAGTTTGTTGTCTTTCCCACCTCCCCTTCCCACCCCTGGCCACAAACACCCTGCTCAGGAAAGCCTTTGATAGAGCAACCCTCCTGCCCTGTGTTTCACCTAGGGAAACCCTCCCCTGCCTACACCCCTCCCAAGGCCCGTGTGGAGTGGAGACAGCACCCCCTCTAGTGGCCAGTGCCTTCAGGCCTCTGACTCTTGCTAGGTCTTTTCAGGGGTTAACTCAGACCCCAGAATCTAAAGAAGAAAAAATCCCACTCCCTTTGGTTTTGGTTTTGGTTTTGTTTTTGTTTTGTTTTTTAAAGAAATCACTTCTCTATTCAATACAAAGGATGCCCTGGGGTATTTGAGAAGATGAGTTTCCATCTCCCCTGCTCCCCTCCCTGTCCTCTAGTATTGGGGTCAACACAGGAAGAGAAGGGCTGGCTAAGTATTGCCTTCTCTGGACCTCGATATCTCCATCTTTCGTATGGGGAAAATAATCTTTTTTCTGCTCTTCCCTAGGAGAGCCCACTCATAGCAACTGTACCCTCTGTCTTTCTCACTCCTCATTGATGTTCTCCAACAATTCACTACACCCCCTTCTTCAAAGACATCAGAGCGGTCTAGATAATGTAAATCTCACTCTCTCCTTAAAACTTTTCTGCAACAGGGATAAAATTGTGAAAATTGTGACATTACAAGTATTCATCCCTTCCTTGGCCTACTCCTTACCAGAACAAGTAAGCACCAGGGAAGGGGTAAGAAGATTTGTAAGTGTTCTGTGTGTTGTATAGTGAAATTACAACCCCCCTCCCCCGACCCCAGCTCCCAGGTTCGAACCAGGTGGTAAAGAATTCTCACTGGGTGTAGGGCTCTAAACAGGCCAAATTTACTTGGGTTTATTCTCAGGAGCTTCCCACTATTTCCAGAGTGAAGCTAGATGCTGTGGTGTGCCTCTCCCACCCCAGGCCTGCACCAAGAGGACCTGCCCACCCTCCAGCCCCCTCTCTCTCCATTGCCTTCTCTTCCCTGCAAACAAGAAGATTCCTGAGAGTTCTTATCATTTGCAACAGCATGGATGGACCTGGAGAGCATTATGCTAAGCGAAATAAGCCAGTCAGAGAAAGATAAAGATCACATGATCTGACTCATTTGTGAAATATAATGAACAACATAAACTGATGAGCAAAAATAGAACCAGTCATAGAAGCATTGAACAGACTGTCCAATTTATGAGGGAAGGCAGGAGGTGATGGGGTAAGAGAACAACCAAAGGGCTGAATGCATGGATCTGAGCATAACCAATGGACACAGACAGTGTGGAGGGGGCGGTGAAGACATGGGCTGGGGGAATGGGGGTGGCTAGGGAGAGGTCAACAGGGGAGAAAAGAAGACTATTACTTAAACAATAAAGAATTTAATTTAAAAAATAAAAATAAAAAATTTAAAAAAGGTTCCTGAGGAAGAAAGAAGCCTCTCTAGTCCTCAGTTCCACATCTGTGGCTGCTTGAACTTGTTCCTCCATTCTGTCCTGCTTCCCGCTGAGTGCTCCCATGTGCCACCCTCACCCCAGATTTTCCCTGCACCTTGCACTGGCAGAGGTCCCTCTAATGTGCACACACTACCATAGCACCCACCACCCTCTAGTGTAACTGCCAGGTTATTTGTCCATCCATCAAGGTGGATGTGGGAAATATCACAGATTCTCGGGGCAAATAGGAGCCCCACAAACTCACTTAGCCCAGCCTGCTCACGTCCAAGTAAAGATTCACTCATTTTCTTTAAGGAACTTACAGAGAAATAAAATCTACATAATACACTACTTGCCTCATAATTTGCCAACCGTGCACAACTTCTTAATGGTCAGGCTGGAGTCATATTATTTTTTAAAGACCATTATTCAAGAATAAAGGTGTTTTGTGGTCTTGAAGGTCATGATTCAGTTCTGCTCTTTCTACTGCCAGGCCTTCTGTTATTCAGATGAAATTATCTTAATTCCTTGCAATCCTCTTTTTGGAAATATAAAAATTGGGGACATCTTCACAGATGTTTTAAATTGGACATTTTGGCTTACGGACCATCTTTCCTCAAAATTTATTTTCTCTTGGAGTGCTCCCATGAATATACTTGTTCAATAAATATGAGCAATGAGGATAATCTTCAGGCCCAACTCTTTGGTGTGGGCAGAGGAATGGGAATGGAGAGCAGGAGCCTTTCTCCTTGGTGAGCACAGAGAAGAAAGGTTGGTGAAATAAAGGAATTTGATTGACACATTTCTGGGAACGGTCTGCCATCCTTGGTGCTGACTTTTGAGTTTCATTTACTCTAACTTTCAATGATTAAAGCAAGGGCTAAACTTTGCTTGGATCATGGCAACCAGGATATGGGTCTAATCTGGCTAGTACTTACCCTGGCCAGTACTCAGTCTAGTTAAGTGGACCCCATTGAGAACAGTTCTATAAAGCCATATGTCTAACAAGCCAGGGCTATCATTGTCAAGTTTAGTCACTCACTAGATTCATCCAAAAGCTGCTTCTTGATTTAAAAAGGCACAGCCGAAACCGGTTTGGCTCAGTGGTAGAGCGTCGGTCTGTGGACTGAAAGGTCCCAGGTTCGATTCCGGTCAAGGGCATGTACATTGGTTGTGGGCACATCCCTGGTAGAGCGTGTGCAAGAGGCAGCTGGTCAATGTTTCTCTCTTATCAACGTTTCTGGCTCTCTATCCCTCTCTCCTCCTCTCTGTAAAAAATCAATAAAATATATTTTTTAAAAATAAAAATAAAAATGCACAAACCTGAGTTGTGGTCTTGACCCTGGTTGAGTTCCTCCCACAATAGGTGACCCAGGCAGGGTTCCCTGGGTGAGATGCTATGAGAAGTTAGATACTGATGAAAGCAACTTGATCTCCATCGCTGGAAGACACCTCCTTGAATGCTACTTGTCAGAGAGCCTAGGGCTTGTGGTTGGGAAAGTGAAGAAGCCAAGATTCCATGTTCTGGCCCATTGAAGAACAAGTAAAGTATAAAATGGGAAGGGGGGCCTTACCACATGGCCTCTTCATAACAGAAACTGGAAGTTGAAAACTGGAAACAATATGGCTTGGTGACAACATCATAAAAGTTGGGTGAAATGTAAATATACCTCCTTGGTTCACACACATGTGTGCCATGCACACAGACACACACAGGGATAAAATGAGTCAGAAGCTTTGTTGTCAAAATCAAGGGAGTACGTGGTGCTTTGTAGAGTCAACCTAATCCAAAGCAGAGGGGACACTATCCTGAGGGACACCCTGGGAACTGAGGGTGGAAGGGGCTGGGTTTGGGGGTGAGGAATGTGCCCTTCAGAAACAGAAGACAAGCTCCAGAGCCTGCTGTGTGGGGTTTACCCAGCTATTTGCCTGGGGGAAGACTTGCATTCTTGTGGCATGTGCTTTCTTGCATCTTTCCTCACTCAAGCAGTCTCTTCTGCCTAGAGCGAGGGATAAGACTTCAGAGGAGGGGACTCCAACAATTCCAAGGGATCCCGTGAGCAGATTCCTTCCATAAGGTGTAAAGCACAGGCACCGAGGGGAGTGCGAATACCTACCTAATGGTGAGATTCTTTCTGCCCTTTGTCTTTATTCAGGTAGATATGTAGACCAATCATTACTTATGATTACCTAGACTTTTACGTTCCTAGTATGAAGACATGATGCCCTTTGTTAGTTATTCTGGGGTTTTGCACAGTATTTTTTTATTGGAGAAAAATCAAAGATACAAATGCAAATGAAAAGCTCATCCATTCTCTCTCTCTCTCTCTCTCTCTCTCTCTCTCTCTCTCTCTCTCTCTCTCTCACACACACACACACACACACACACACACACACACACACACACACACTGAGTTTTGATTTGTTATGGTCAACCAAGGAAGCTGCTGTGTGCTTTCTTCTTTGGACTTCCCCAACTGAGCTGGGATGGAGTGGATTGCCTCTGAGGCAATATTTCATCTGGGTTGATTTAGTCATTAATTGCTCTGTGGTTTCTGACTAATTCTGTCCTTCCCTTTGGTGCAGCGCATCCTTTCAAAGGGAGAGAGGTTTACTTGGCAGCTTCACTACTCCCATTTGCTTAAAAATGTGGAAACACCACCTATATTCCAAAATAAAGAAAAAAAATAAAGAAAAACAGATGAAAGAGAGTTACAAATTCTGTTGCTCCAGGGAAGTATAGTCATCCAACTGCACACATTCCACCCGAGAATGTCCCAGCCGAACCACTTCTTCAAGTCAGGTGCAGCAATAAAGCCTCTCATTTGGGTACCCGGAAGCTTGATTTAAAGGACCCATGAGAGACAATATCTGTCCTTCCCTTTGGTGCGGCGCATCCTTTGGTAGAACATATCCTACCCTGAACAAAGGAGATCCACAGAAATTATAAAGACAAGACTGAGTACCTGATGCTGAGCTCTACTTTTAAATGTGTTGGGGGTCCCTTACGAAAGTGTGCATTCTAAGTAAATTCTAAACGAAACCTATTATGTGTGTTAAGCTGTGGTTAGCAGCTACCATATTTAGTAGTTAATTTCCAGCTTGGGACAGGATAATCACATCTATATTGGGCTGGCGAATATCAACATTAGCTGCTAATATCAGCGATATCTGACCGTATAGATTTGCAAGTCATTTGGGTTAACATGAAAATTGGCTAAGTGTTTCTATGTAACATTATATAACACTGTATCTTGCATGTATTACCTCATTTACTTCTCACAACATCTCTATAATATCCCTTCTATTTCATAACTGAGGCTTTAAGAGGTTAAGTAACTTGCCAGGGCCACACACAGTTGGTTTCAAGTCAGGCAGTGTAACTTCACAGCAAAGCCTCATTCCTAAACTTTAAGTTCTACTGATATTTGTCAGAAACTATGGCTACAATTCTTAAAGTAATTATGCCTGCCTCTCCTATGGCTCTAATTAAACTGTTAAGTTTTCCTGAAGGTAGACATCAGCTTCTCATTTGATTTCATTTCCCTTAAAATACTTAACACAGAACGGTGCACAGATTAAGCTAAATAGCATTGACTCATTAACTAACTTGGGGAAGTTGGCCAACAGTTAACTCTTATCTCCTGCCATCTTGCTAAGTGTTTGGCAGCTCTGCTTCACCCTCATTTAACAGACCTGCTGAAGTCTGTTAAAATGCTAAAGAGATTTTTGGAAACAGGATTGTGTGTTGATAATCTTTTTCTTTCCTTTTTTTTTTTTTTTTTTTTTTTGATTGATGAAATATTGAAGGGGAAGAAGGTAGGAATGAGTCCTTCAGTGAGAGGAAAACAGTAAGTAGAATCTTCCTAGAAGTAGAGAATAAGAAAAGGAGAAAGTAGAAAGTGAGAAGGCAGAAGAATTAAAACAAACCACTGACAAAGAAGGGCAGTTCAGGGAGAACTGTCTAACCATGGTATGTTTATATAGATGCATTTAAGCATTTGATATTGATATTCAAGCATCTGAAACACAGCCTTGTGAAGTTGTATTTGGATAACTTGCTCTTATAACAACTTGGCTCTGAATATAGGCAAAGGAATAAAAACACAGCAAACAAATTTAAGAAATCTCTGGAGAGAACTATGGAGTCAGTGGGTGATTCAAATAAGCTCACAGTAGAGACTAATGAGATGCATTTGCCACCCAGCCCCTTCCCTCTCACATAAAGGGTCCCTTTTCTACAGGGCCTGAATCACTTGCCGAAGCACTTTGCTGCCATTCTGTTTGGCCATATTTTCTTGAAGACATTAAAAGACAGCAGTCACAAACATATAAATGTCAACTAGGCACTCAGCAAATAAGTATTTATTGAGTGCCTGCTTTCTCTTAGCATGAAAAGATCTAAAAGATATGTGTTCTGGTGCCTTCCATATAATTTAGTTGGAAAGACTCCAAAAGAAAGATGGCAAATGCATGGTACGTATACAGGCCTTGTCTCTGCTTGTCCTTGTGTAAGATATCTTAAACCAATTATGACCCACATACTCACTGAATTAGAATGCTGCCTCAGAATCATTCTCATCACAGCACTCCCTGCAATTCTTGCCAATCGTTCAGGTTTCTCTCCAAGAAAGGAAACCTAGCTCCCATACTTTCCCTGGACCATCACAAGAAGAACAAAAACAATTTAATATGGTGAATTACTCTATGATAAACGGTATGGTAGATGAGGAGTCCAGCAGAGATCATGGAGGTACCTCGGGACCATAGGACATGGACATATTGGACAATGAAGTATGACTTCAGCTCCATATCAGAGGATGGCTGTGATTGAGATTAGCATAAGAAAAGGAGGGCCTACCCAGTGATGAGAACATGGGCAAAGGCACAGTAATGATAAAGCAGATCCCACATCCCTCATTCTCAACTACCTGACAAAAGACGAAGGGGTCCAGCCCTAGTGGGTGCTGAACGGGAAGGTGACTGACTGCCTAACAACTATCTCTAAGCACTGTAAACTTAGAAGGGGCAGGAAGAAAGCCTCGTTGCCAGGAAATGAAGTCACATACCAAAGCAGAGCTCAGGGCCACCAATCTAGAGGAACTGTTAGAAGTGTCAAATAGAAATTGTGAGCTTTCAACATTAATATATGGGAATCTTCTTCACAGTGCTGAATCTTCCATAGAAAGTGTACAGAGAGGTGTAAAAGATCACAGAAAAATCAAAATGCCTGGTGGTCTTCCTTCATGGAGAAGATAAAGCCGCTGAGAGTAGGGTGAAAGGTATTTATATACAAATATCTTCAGAAGGTGGCCTGTCACCAGCTGTTTTAATTTCCACTGAGGCTGAATAGAAAGGGTTATCTTGTAGCAAAATAGTTAGGAAAGACACAGCAAGCACTTTATAGAAAGTTGTTGCAGACTGGTTTGGATCATCAAGAATAATGTAGTGTCTCCTTCGCTGGGTATCTTTAAGAACAGAAGTTACCCATAAATTTGAGCAATATTTCATGCAGTTCTAGCTGGAGGGAAAAGAATAAACTAAATGGCTCCTGAAAGCCTTTTCCAGGCAGGATGCTAACGCTGTAAACAAAATGCAATCCTCGCTAAACCAAAGTGTCTTGGAGAAGTTCCTTCCATCCACTATTTGAGGCTAGCATTCTGTCCCTTCTCCCTCTTTCTCTGCCCTCAACCCAAGCTGTTACTATACCACTACTCATATAAATCTGCAAGAACAGAATGTAACCAACTCACTGACATTGTGTATCTCTCAAGCATCTCTTCTTTTTGCTTGCTTTGTTAACAACCTAATCTTTTTTTTAATATATATTTTATTGATTTTTTACAGAGAGGAAGGGAGAGGGATAGAGAGTTAGAAATATCGATGAGAGAGATATATCAATCAGCTGCCTCCTGCACACCCCCCACCGGGCATGTGCCCGCAACCAATGTACAAACCCTTGACCAGAATTGAACCTGGGACCTTTCAGTCCGCAGACTGACTGACGCTCTATCCACTGAGCCAAACCGGTTTCGGCTTAACAACCTAATCTTGTAAGCACTACCATTCCCTGGTGTGAATCAGGCTGCTTTGCTGTAAGTGAAATTAACTGAATAGAAATGGAACCAATTTGTCCCATTTGAAAAGAGGTAGAGTTGCTATGTTCATGGATGGGAATATGTTCTGAAGAAATGGTGTAGGAGATATGATTAGGAAACCTTCAGCAGGATTGGTGAGTTAGGGCAGCGGTCGGCAACTGGTGGTCCACGAACCACTGGTGGTCCATGAGCAGCGGTCAGCAGCCAGTGGTGAGGTCCGAAAAGTTGGCGACTGCTGAATTAGGGGATATCAGGCTGTTATTAGCTGTGTATATGTGGGCACATCCCTTCACCTCTCTAGGGCTCAGATTACTCACTGGATAACAAGATGAATTTCTCAGTGTCCCTTTCATATTTATGATTCTACTATTAAGAAATATCTAGTGTTCAAATGCAATTACAGTATGGTTTGAGTATGTTTTTTTGGACTCATACACACACAAAACTACTGCTTTTAGCCTTGCTGTCACCAAGAAATACTTCATAAAAACACGGAACTTTGTGAGGTTAAGGACTATCTTGTTCACTCCCTATTTTCACTCTTCAGCACCTACTAGAGTGAGAGTTCATTCATTCAGTCAATAATTATTTCATCATATATTTATTAGGCATCTTTGATTTTTCCGCCCCCCCAAGAACTTTAAAAAGCATCATGAGCCCTACCCGATGTGGCTCAGTGGATAGAGCATCAGCCTGCAGACTGAAGGATCACAGGTTCAATTCTGGTCAAGGGCATATACCTAGGTTGTGAACTCAGACCCTGGTACGGGGCATGCAGGAGGCAGCCAATCAATGATTCTCTCTCATCATTGATATTTCTATCTCTATCCCTATCTCCCTCTCCCTTCCTCTCTAAAATCAATAAAAATATATTTAAAAAAAAAAAAACACCAAGAATACACTGAATTTTTAAAAACCCAGACATAGTTCTTGATGGAATTTAAAATGATCAGATTGAAGAAGTCTGCCCACTTTTTCCTGGAATAGCATGAATTTGTTAATTTTGGAAACCTTTAGAAGAGTGGCTCTCAAACATTAGCCTACATCAAAATCACAGAATTCCTTATTCAGTAGGCCCAGGTGGGGTTTGAAAATTTCCATTTTTAACACATTCCCTAAGTGATCCTGAAGTTGATGGACCAGGGATACACCTTGAAAATCACTGCTCTAGATCAAAAATTCCCAACCATTTCAACCAGAGCCCTGGGCTACTATGGCATTTTATGAGCAGTAACTATAATCTATTGCCTGGATAAATAAAAGTAAAACTACCATTATGTGGGCTTGTTTAACTATTTTGATGTTAAAAAGAAATTCTCACTCTTAAAAAATTTAGTAACCCTTGAACAAAAGCCAGATAATCAATCAGGTTTTCTTTCTTTTGCCAGCACTAATATTTTGGCAGAAGTCGCTATAGTGTTGTGTTGAGAATGAACATTAACTATAGCTCAATCCCAGATTCAAGAGAGAGTAAAGTACATTTTATCCTGAAGGCCAGCACTGAAGAAAGAGCAGGTGGGATATGGAAAGGGTATAGGTCACTTCTTGGGTCATCACTAAGGTTGAGAGACTGGAAAAGCTGGAGGATATTAACAAAGAGCAGCCTCTCCAGAATGTTGCCCATTGAGGGCGCACAATTGAGGAGGGGACCTCTGGGGCCAGGGAGGAGGAGGGACACTAAGAGACACTCTGAGTGGCAGCCTCCACCTGATGCTTGAAGGTTCTGTGTCTGGGGAGATACCACCTCCTTGGTGTGCTCTCAACATCTGGGGGACCACCTTAGAAGGGAGGGAAAGGGTGTAAGGCAGCAGAACATGAGAGGACCTTGAGTTAAGAAGTGTGCAGTACCCCTGGGCGTGGATGGATCTAGTTAACGCTCCTCCAGATTAGGTTAACTCAGAAGCTACCGGAAGGATTGAACACTTAACACACATTCATTGGTCATTCATTCAATGCATGTGAGCCCAGTTCCCAAGCCCAGGGCACTCTGCCCCATTGTCTTATTGGACTTCAATTGCAAAACAATAATTAAAAGAAAAAATTTAAGAATTTCAAAATGGTGACTGCACAACATTAGACCCCAAGCCTCTCCCTGAACAGGGGGTTCTATGTGACTGTACTGGTCTCACATCCATGAAGCCAGCCCTGTCAGCAATATGTTTTTCTTAAAAATTTTATATTTTTAAAGTAAATTTAGTTGGGTTTGTTACTTGTAAACCAAAACTCTAAATAGCACAGAATTTGATACCAGACAGTGGCATCCAGAAATTCGAAGTGAAATGGGGGAACTGGGCCCAGTTGAGACAAAAGGCAATAAAAGTCTACCTAACATTAAGTAATAATAATTTGGCAATTTGTGCCTTGTAGAATTATAACAGCTGATCAATTATTGCCCATAGTTACTTAGAATGTGATGCTCAGGGAAGCCAAAATCTTGGGAAATAGGGTAGTCACTGCTTTGGAACAGCATGATGATACGAGTAAAGCAAGAAACACGCAGCCCGCTGGCATGGCTCAATGGTTGAGCATCGATTCCCAGTGTGGGGTGTGCAGGAGGCATCCCATCAATGATTCTCTCTCATCATTGATGTTCTTATCTCTTTCTCCCTCTCCCTCTCTGAAATCAATAAAAATATTTTGTTTTGTTTTTTAAAGAAACACTCAGTGGAGTCGCTGCTTCTAAGTACCATAAAGAATAAGAATAGTAAGATCAGATTTCTAAGTGTTCTGCTCAAGACTCCTGATGAAGCTCAAAGACTTTTTATGAGCTTATTAAAAGAATCTTTCATGCCGGACAGGGACAGTGCTCAGATAAAAACTATTTCACAGTTTGGTTCTATGAGCAGCCAGTTTTTCATAGTTAAATTCACCACCTTCTGAAGTGCCCTATGAGAAAGTTAGGGCATTGATTGGGAATGACTGGGAAGTTGAGAAATTGAATGGGGATATATGGGAGCATTAGAGCTTGTGTAGTAATCCCTTTATCCATGAGCAGAAGCTGCTTTCCTCCTCCTTTGTCTAAGAAGGCTGTTAAGCTTTGCCTGAAAGCTTAACTCTTTTGATGAGATGATTCCCCACATGCCTCATTCCAATTACTCATAATTATATTCTAACCTGTAACTATAAACAGATCCCAACTTATCCCAAAGAATCAAGAACAAAGTCAAATCCAACAGAAGTCTTACATACTATTCCTCATTTATATTATATATGCCAAATAATGTGTGAAGAAATCGATTCTGAGAGTCTGAGATTAAAAAGAGAAGATGTTTTTAGATTAGGATGAATTTATTGATATAAATTCACTTATCCTCTACTATGAATTCAAGCAATTTTTAACAGCTGAGCTTGATTCTAATTATGTTTTTGGTTGCTATATATTGAGATCTGAACTAAGTGGTGCTTCAAGTAAAATAGAGTTTATATGTCAGAAATTCTTTAGTACACTATAGAAAAAAATCTGAATAATTTGAGAGATGAAAATGCTACAAATGTATCACGTGTAAATGCTTATGAATTTCTTAATTCTGTAACGTAAAGTGTTCAATTTATTAATAAAAAACTGTAAAAACTATATTAAAACTCTGACTGCTGTGGTTCAGTTGGTTGGAGCATTGTCCCGTACACCAGAAGGTAACGAGTTGATTCCTGGTCAGGTCACATACCCAGTTTGCAGGTTGGATCCCTGGTTGGGTCATATGTGTGAGGTAACTGATTGATGTTTCTCTCTCACATTGATGTTTCTCTCTCTCTCTCCTTCTTCCTTTCTTTCTCTCAAATCAATAAAAACATATCCTCTGGTGAGGATTTTAAAAAGAAAAGAATATATTAAGAAGAAAAGCTCCAGCCCTGGTATTGAGCATCAACCTATGAATCAGGAGATCATGTTTCAATGTGGGCTCAACCTCCAGTGGGGGACATGCATGAGGCAGTTGATAAATGCTTCTCCTTCATCATTGATCAACTGCCAGACAAATATTTCTATCTCTCTCTCCCTCTCCATTCCTCTCTGAGGTCAAAAAGAAATATTTTTTTAAAAAAGAAGGAAAGCCCCAACTTCTTTAATCAAAGTTTAGAGGCTGTACTTTGTAGGCAGTGATCTTGAGGCACACTATTATTGAAGTATGCTTCCCAATTTCAATGGTTTTGTGAAGATCTCACATTGGCAAAGGCCAAACAGTAGCTCATTATTACCACAAACAAAGAAGTTGTGGACACCATAGTAATAAAAACCATGGTCTGTACAGACTCAACTGTAGGAATCTAAAGTGATAGCTAATTCATCATGAGGTCATCAGTTCCCGAAGACGTAAGTGAATGAGGTATCACCTCACACCTGTCAGAATCATTCTCATCAACAAATGACAAGTGCTGGTGAGGATGTGGAGAAAAGGGAACCCTAGTAAACTGCTGGTGGGAATGAAGACTAGTGCAGCCATTATGAAAAACAGCATGAAGTGTTCTCAAAAAATTAAATATGAAACTGCCATTTGACCCAGTGATCTCACTTCTAGGACTATATCCTAAGAAACCCAAAACACCAATCAGAGAGAATGTATGCATGCCCCTATGTTCATAGCAGCACAATTTACAATAGCTAAGATCTGGAAACAGTCCAAGTACCCATTAGTAGATGAGTGGATAAAAAAAGTTGTGGTACATTTATACTTGGAATACTATGCAGCAGTAAAAAAGAAGAATCTCTTACCCTTTGAGACAGCCTGGAGGGACCTGGAGAGTATCATGCTAAGTGAAATAAGACAGTCAGAGAAAGACAAGTATCACATGATCTCACTCATCTGTGAAATCTAAGTAACAAAATAAACTGATGAACAGAGTGGATCAAGAGACAAGAAAGCATGAACAGCCGAAACCGGTTTGGCTCAATGGATAGAGCATCGGCTTGGGGACTGAAGGGTCCCGGGTTCGATTCCAGTCAAGGGCATGTACCTTGGTTGCGGGCATATCCCCAGTAGGGGGTGTTCAAGAGGCAGCTGATCGATGACTCTCTCTCATCGATATTTCTAATTCTCTATCTCTCTCCCTTCCTCTCTGTACAAAATCAATAAAATATATTTTTAAAAAAATAAAAATAAAGCATGAACAGAGTGAGAAATCTCAGAGGGAAGGCAGAAGAGGGTGGGTGGTTGGGAAGGAATCAACCAAAGATCTTGTATGCATATATGCGTAATGCATAAATACAAACAATAGGGTGCTGAAGGCCTGGGGTGGAGGTGGGGTTGGGGGTGTAGAGGCAGGCTGGGAGTAGAGGCAGGCTGGACAGGGTCAATGGGGGAAAAGGGGAGATATATGTAATACTTTCAACAATACATAATTTTTTTAAAAAAGACATCTGGTTCAATTCCAGCTCTGGTGGACAGAGGCTGGTCTTAGATACCAAAATAAAAGTCATGACTCCTTACCAAGATATTAAACAATTTACTAACCTAGAGTTTCTTGAATGAGGAAGTTGGTTGCCCATAGAGAAGGACCCTGAAATAATATATACTATGACTCTTCTTTTCAGTCTTCTCTAAAGGTTGTTATATCCATTGAGCAGGGTAAAAGTGTCCTGAGAAAAGAGATGTGGGGTTTATCAGCAAAGCAAGTGATTTTTTTAGCTTGACACTGGACCGAAGGCAAGATGGACAATAGGCCATGCATGCCCAGGAGACTCCAACATTAAATGAAGCTTATTTACATAGAAACAGGGTCTGAGCAAATCATTCCCACTCCTGAGCATTCCATTACTCCTGCCTCACTACCACCCCTCCCTCAGTGTCTCTGTAGAAGGTTCTCTGTGATCACTTGGCCAACGATGAAAAAACATTGGATCCTGGTTTGGTATGGTGCTGCAGAATGTGCTGAATCAAGCTAAAGCATTACAGCCCTTAACAAGGATGGTTCAATTCAATGAAAAAATAAAATTCTCTCTGGAAAAAAAATCTATGAAATGTTATGTCTTTAAAATAGGAAATATAAGGAAGTACATCCCTAGGGCCTGATGCTGGAGCTGCTCAGGCCTTAGAAGTGGCCTACGTACAAAACCGGTTTGGCTCAGTGGTAGTGTCAGTCTGCAGACTGAAAGGTCCCGGGTTCGATTCCGCATGTACGTTGCGGGCACATCCCCGGTGGGGGGTGTGCAAGAGGCGGCTGGTCGATGTTTCTCTCTCATCAACGTTTCTGGCTCTCTATATCTCTCTCTCTTCCTCTTTGTAAAAAATCAATAAAATATATTAAAAAAAAAAAAAAAAAAAAAAAAGAAGAAGAAGAAGAAGAAGAAGAAGAAGAAGAAGAAGAAGAAGAAGAAGAAGAAGAAGAAGAAGAAGAAGAAGTGGCCTATGTAGTTTTTTAATACATTCACCCCAAACTCCTGCATGGCCTACCTAAGTAATGCCCCCCCCCCCTCTATGATATGACAAGCCCTGTCATAAAACAAGGGAACAAGAGAACCCCCCAAAAGCAAAAGGATAGATCTCTTTCTCTTTCTCCCAAATCCACAGTGAAACCTCAAGATAACTACAAAAAGCAAAGCAGAGGCAGAGTTGCTGCCCATTACTCTGCCCTGAATCCCATTACTTATCTCTACCGAGCCTTAAACATGCCGTCTTTAATATGGCCAAATTAGATTTCATAGCATCCTGTCATATGAGCTGATGATCCCAAACGCCCTTGGAAAATTAGAAAATGTTTTATGAGTATGAGATACAGTTACTGTTGATATTCTCAAAGTAGATCACTGGTCAGTGGACAAGGGCAGCTATTAATGAACCCATTGATTGGGCCCAGTTTATAGTTCTAAAATAAAAGATGACTGAAGGGTAAAACAAATATTTAAGGGAAACTTCCCTCATATTAAAATACAGTGGCAGGCTGGATTCCTGCTGGAATACATAGGCTCACATATGGATTCCTCATTCATGACTGTACAACTCCAGCCAAGCAATAATGATCATAATAAACTAAGAAGACCTTGGGTTAAACAAATGATTATCGTTGACAATAGAGGTGTAAACATGACTCTAATTAATGAATCTTTAATCTCCCTTCTGAATTTCTGGCCAGTAGCCACGCTTCTAATTAAACCGAGTGCGGGAGTCACATTCCATCATCCGAGGGCTGCTGCAGTGGTATCCTGAATTTCTCAACAGACTGACTACCCCAGTCTTTCTTTTTCAGCCTCTGTTTCTTTTTCTTTTGAGACTCAAGCAAGGCTTTACTTGTTAATAAGACTCTCCTTCAAAACATTGTTAACCTCTGGTCAATCTTTATCTTTATTTGGCAAGAAGCTGGAATGAAAAGCAAAAATGAACACTGCGTGTATTTACCACATGGCCCTTCCATGGGCTACATGAACCAAGAGATGGAGCAGGTCCTTGTCCTTAAAAAGCCAACAAATGAATATTCTTTAAAAAATAATAACAACAGTGAAATCATCTACTTCAGACTGTCAAATGAAATGAGAACTATTTGGAGGTTAATAAATCCATCCTCCTACCTCAGAGTATGGGTCTCTTCTAAGGATTATAGACTCCTACTACTGCTTAAGGTCCATTATGACTTAAGACCATCTCTAAGCTATCAATGTGCATTCCCCGTGCTTTCTGACTCCATTGAACCAGAGTATTTTGGTCTCTAAGGAATTGGTAGATTTCTCACATACACTCTATGACATCTGTTCTTTAGCCTGCCAGCCATATTTGATGCTTAAAGGAGAAGGAGAGAACTGTCTCCCAAACAGAATTTTTTTTGCCATACATCTCTCGTGTGGTGTTGACAGTCCTTCATGCAGTATGGTGCGGGGGCAATGAGATCTCAGTAAAAATTCTCACTAGGATCCAATGATTTATTTAGCTAACAGCTTAGTTAATTATGTCAGTTTGACAATTTCAAGAGTGAAGGAAAAACACACACAGGCTGGATGAGGAGACTATCTCAGTAATATTTTATACCAAGCTATGGTTAGGAAACCCACTGATTTCTTGGTAAAATCTCTTAAGTAAAATCTCAAGCATTGCCCTATAATCAAGACCATCACTAAATTTTGAGAGAAACTTTTTTTCTCCACACTTGAACAAGGCAAAGTAAGGCAAAATAGCAAGTAAATAATAAGCATTAATTTTTCAAATAATAGAATGTTTCTTCTGAAGGAAAAGGGGACTTTACCCTAGGAATATGAAGGCCTGGATTTCAGTTTCTATCCTGTTTCTAGGTGGCTCTCCCTTGACTTTAGCTTTCTCACTGTACAACCAAAGGGGCCAGGTTTGAGGCCAAGAGCTCTTGCAGTTCTTGCCAGAATCCTATGAGACCATGAATGTTCAGATTTCAAGAGATTCCTCAGACAGAGGCTGAAATTGGGCAGACACTGGGATTAAGCAGACATCACATGTTCCCTGCCTTAGAACCAAAACCATAATACCCTGGCTGGGAAAGACCTTTCTTGTTTTCTGTAGCATTGGTCTCAACACCTCTATTTCATTCAAAGGCTCTACTGTTGCTTTAAAAAAAAAAAAAAAAAAAAAAAAAAAAAAAATTCTTCCTGGTCGTTCTCCCATAGGTCTTGAGGCTAGTTGTGATTTATTAATCTTTTTCATACATATTTTTGAGTGCCTTCTATAAAAAGGTCACTGTTCCCAGTCCTGGGGATACAGAGAAAACAACAATCACTGTTGTTATGGAGATACCTACTAGAGTCTTAATATTTTCTTATATGAGAAATGAGCCGAGTATCAGTCTCACATTGAGGATGGAAAAAGGAGGAACCATAGACAAACAATTTCAGCACTCTGGAGGTGGAAGACAAAAATAAAGTCTACAAACAGACTGTAATAAAATAGTCCACAAGTTTGCAGCATACAGCATTCCTTTATTCTCTTCCACAACTAGCAATACTAAGTATAACAGCAATCACTAACATTTACATGGCACTCTATGGTTGAGAAATCCCTTTTACAAATATTTCATCATTTTCTCTAATAAAAACCCATCAAGATATTATTATTCTCGCCTTTTGATAGCTGAAATTGATTAGTGCACAGGAAATTTTAAACAGCCAACCCAAGATAACTAGTCGACAGCAGAGCTGAGACTGACTCTAGTTTTTACTTCAAATTTAATACTCATTTTATTACAATAAAACTTCTCTGAGCATTTCTTTTTTTTTTTAAGACTGTTTTAGTGGACTGAAGCTTGCCAAAACCTCATTCTAATTACAAATCATGGTTCCTACCCCCATGACTTTACCAACTGCTCCCAGAGCCACTTCTTTTTTTTTTTTTTTTTTTTTTTTTTTTTTTTTTTTTTTTTTTTTCTCTATCCATTGAGCCAAACCGGTTTCGGCAGTCATCTTTATTTTTTTTTTTTTTTTTTTTTTTTTTTTTTTTTTAATTTATTTATTTATTTATTTATTTATTTTTTACATATTTTCTTGATTTTTTTTTTTTTTTTTTATTGCCCCCCTCCCTCCCTCCCACACATCCCCTCCCTCCCCATAGTTTTATGTCCATTGGTTGTACTTATATGCATTTATACAAGTCCTTCGGTTGATCTATTATCTCCCCCTGATATCCCTACCCTCCCCACTGTAATTTGACAGTCTGCCTGTTGCTTTACTTTCTCTATATCTGTCTCTTGGTTCATCAGTTTATAAAGATCTTTATCATCCACCGATGTGTGAGGTCATGTGGTGTTTCTCTTTCGTTGATTGGCTTATTTCACTCAGCATGATGCTCTCCAATTCCATCCAGGTTGCTGCAAATGATGAGAATTCCTTCTTCTTTATGGCAGCATAGTATTCCATTGTGTAGATGTACCATAGTTTTTGGATCCAATCATCTGCTGACGGGCACCTAGGCTGTTTCCAAATTCTGGCTATTGTAGATTGTGCTGCTATGAACATAGGGGTGCATATATCCTTTCTGATTGGTGTTTCTAGTTTCTTGGGATATATTCCTAGAAGTGGGATTACTGGGTCAAATGGGAGTTCCATTTTCAGTTTTTTGAGGAAACTCCACACTGTTCTCCACAGTGGTTGCACCAGTCTGCATTCCCACCAGCAGTGCACGAGAGTTCCTTTTTCTCCGCAACCTCGCCAACACTTGTCGTTTGTTGATTTGTTGATGTTGGCCATTCTGACAGGTGTGAGATGGTACCGCATTGTTGTTTTGATTTGCACCTCTCGGATACTTAGTGACTTTGAGCATGTTTTCATGTGCCTTTTGGCCTTCCTTCTGTCTTCTTTTGAAAATATTCTGTTTAGGTCCATTGCCCATTTTTTAATTGGATCATTCATCTTCCTTTTATTTAGTTGTATAAGCTGTCTGTAAATGTTGGAGATTAAACCTTTATCAGTGGTAATATTTGCAAATATGATCTCCCACACCGTGGGCTTTCTTGTTGTTTTATTGATGGTTTCTTTTGCTGTAAAAAAGCTTTTTATTTTGAAGTAGTCCCATTTGTTTATTTTCTCTTTAGCTTCCATTGCCCTAGGGGCAGTATCAGTGAAGAAGTTATTTTGGCATACGTCTGAGATTTTGCTACCTGTGGATGCTTCTAGTATTTTTATGGTTTCCCGTCTGATGTTTAAGTCCTGTATCCATTTTGAGTTTATCCTTGTGAATGGTGTAAGTTGGTGATCTAGTTTCATTCTTTTGCATGTGTCTTTCCAATTTTCCCAACACCATTTATTGAAGAGACTGTCTTGACTCCATTGTATATTCGTGCCTCCTTTGTCAAATATTAATTGAGCATAGTGATTTGGGTTGATATCTGGGTTCTCAATTCTATTCCATTGATCTATTTGTCTGTTCTTGTGCCAGTACCAGGCTGTTTTGAGAACAGTGGCTTTGTAGTATAGTTTGAAGTCTGGTATTGAGATCCCTCCTACTTTACTCTTCTTTCTCAGAATCGCTGTGGCTATTCGGGGTCTTTTATTGTTCCAAATGAACTTTTGGAGAGTTCTTTCTAGGTCAGTGAAATATGTCGTTGGTATTTTAATGGGGAGTGCATTGAACCTATAGATTGCTTTAGGAAGTATGGACATTTTGATGATGTTGATCCTACCAATCCATGAACATGGTATGTTCTTCCATCTCCTTACATCTTCCTCTATCTCTTTTTTCAGTGTCGTGTAGTTTTCCGCAAATAGGTCCTTTATTTCTTTAGTTAAATTTATTCCTAGGTATCTTAATTTTTTTGGTGCGATGGTGAATGGAATTGCTTTTTTAGCCTCTGTTTCTGTAGTTTCCCAGAGCCACTTCTTAAATCTTGTTTTAGCCATCAAATTTTGGTTCAATAAATAAAGCCCTCGTCTTAATTATATAAGAGAAACTAAAAAAAAAAAGGGGGGGGGGATGATTAATCCCTCGCTATATTTTGCTTGTTGACTGAGACAAAACAATTCAGGAATGGATTTAGAAGTTTGTCAATGGTTCTAGAGATGAGGAGTTTTGAGGGTTGTCTTCAGGTCCATCAAAAATACCTCATTTCAGGCAGATAGAAATGATCAAGCTTGTAAAAATGAGTTTAAAGACACAACAGAACTTGAAGAAAGTGAGAGCTATGATTCAATGAAATGGATAGTAGCCTCGGGAACTTGCAGAATCTGCTTCTTTTGGCATGTGGAGTTAACTAAGAGGAGTTAATGGAGAATAGGAAATGGAAGGTGATGGCTGGCTTGAGTTCATGAGGTTCTAGATAGTCCTCATTGCGTAGGTTCAAGGCAGAATGGTACAGGAGAGAGAGTAACAGGTGGTGAAGATGGTCTGGGCTCTCCAGGGCTCTGCCACTATCTAGTTGTGTTCCCTCAGGCAGGACACTTAACATCTCCAAGCCTTGGTTTCTTCACCTCAATCAAAAATAAGACTGACGGATCTTGGTCTAACCTCATAACAGATTGTCATGAGAAGCATTTGAGAAAACCTCCACTATATGTTTAGTTCATTAGGGCAAACTTCTTTTGTTTGTTTGTTTGTTTTCATTATTACTGTATCAAGTCTATGCCTTTGGACATCTACTGAATTTGGTACACAGTAGGCATTTAATGAATGAATGAATTAAATAGGTGTATAAATAACATGTAAAAATACTTTGAGGTGTAGAAAAGTAGAAGTGGAAAGTATTACAGCTGTGTCAACTGTCTGTGGAGACTATTCCAATGTACTAGTATATCTTGCTACCTCTCCTACCTCCATATTGTCCCAAGACCATTCCTATCACTTAGAGGAGTTCAAAATAGACAAACCAACAATGATCTCTACAAAATAAAATCAAGCTTGTGGCTGTGGGAAGCACAACATAATACCTGGCAAATGTGGATGTGAGGGATGCTCCTCCCTTAGATCACCATCCCTCCTATTTTCCATAAATCTTAAAAGAAAAGGGAAGAAACCCACTTTGCTATTTTGATCAGAAAATTCAACAGGGACATGGGCATAGAAAACAGGAGGAAAATCCTCCTCTTTGAAGAAAGCCTTCTGATGAACCATTCTCTAATTCCTAGAGAGGTCAGTTAGTTTCCATCCCAATTGACTGAAGGCAGTAATGATCAGACAATTGAAAAAGCACATATCCTATATAATCAAAATCTCTCCTTATTAACTTAGCATTTTTCCAGATAGCCTCTCTGCCCCATCACAGAGTTGCTTCTCAAATATAAATGTCAAGTGAGGCAGCAAAAATTAATTTAATATGCTTTATGAGCACTGAGTAATACCCAGAAGGCTAACAATGGCAGGCAAGAATTATAAGAGAATGAGCATGCTTTATAGATGCTGGCACATGGCCAAGGGCAGTAGAATAAGTGGGAGAAGGAAACACTGGTAATTGGGGTCAGCGGTCAGCTTTCTTTTCAGCAGGAATGGTTTTTAAAACAACCAGAATTTTCCCTTTCAAAGACAGCAGGCAGGCTTTTTGTTCTGAAACCTAACACAGAGACATGATGCTCATGTTTTCTGAGGTACAGGTACCATGTGGCTGGAGGTGTTAATCAATTTGGTTCTAGCAACTATGGAATTCTTTGTGTGAGGAATTAGGATAGGAGCACCTGATTGGTACCCTCTACATCAAAACATTTTAGCAAATGATTAAGTAGCTAGCTCTGAAATTAGATTACCTAGATTTAAATTCTATTTTTGCCATTTATTGACTGCACAACCTTCGGCAGCTTACTTAACCTCCCTGTGCCTTAGTCTTCATATTTATAAACTGGAAGTAATACTGGCAGCTACTTCATAGGGTCGTTGAAAGAATTAAATCACTTGATATAGGTAAACTAGGTAACAGTGCCCAATATATAATAAGTACTCAGCATTGGTTACAATAATTATCCTGTCAATAAGTATGCAATGTGAAGTTTCCAACTTTAGGTTAGGAATGGCTATCTTTTCCAACTTTGTTATTTCTACACTGTGTCTAGAATCATAATGCTTCTGTAATTTTATAATATTATCCTTGCTTTTGGATCTCAACCTCCATCAATGGAAGGTAAAGATGAAAGATCACTTCTGAGAGTAAAAAATCTTGAGTTTGAATGCCAGTTCAGCTAGTTAGTTAGATGACTCTATGGTAAAGTCATTTTCCCTCTTTGGAGTCTCAACTTCCTAATTATTAAAATGAGAGGGTTGGACATCTCTAATAATGTGTCTAGTCCCAAGATTTAAAATATTTACTGCCCCCGTGGAAATTCAAAGACCCTCATTCCTAACTTAGCTTGCCTTCTAAAAGGTTGTGTTAAAAAGCCAGAGATGCATCAGCAACTCTTCTTTCCCAAGTTACAGTTTCACTATATTTTCTGTCTTATTCTCTTCCTACTTATCCTCCATCACTTGGTGAATTAGGGGTCCCAGTATGAATAAGTGAGAGGTACTGGACTTTCCTGAGTGCAAGTAGAGTGAAAACTTCCCTCTCTTCTGCCCTACTCCTACCTCCTTACCCTTACCCCATTTCTTGCAGTTTATCAAAATAAGTGGTCTTTTTTCTTCTAGAGTATCCTCTTGACTGAAAACATTCTATAAGAGGAGGGGAAACATATAAATGGGTCTGTCTCATGTAGTCATGGAGCCATCATCTTTCCCATAATTTATCATTCAGTCAGTCAATAATTGAAGTCCCAATATCATATGTATTATCCAGCATGAGTTAAACTTCTAACCTAGATGTGTTCTTAAAAGTCAGGATAGATATGAGATTGTAATATAACATGATTCTTAACTTAGAACTCTGATGTAGAAAAATGACATATGACCATAAAATGGTTTAGCAGTGCTCTCGCCTATTAAATTCATGTCTGATTCCCCTGCCAAACTTAAGTTCCATGAAATAGGAAGTATATTTTTACTTATCATTGCATCCCCAGCATTGAACAGAGTGTATGATATATAATAAATATCAGATCTCAATAAATGTTTATTGAATGAATTGAGTAAATGGGTATAGATTTGTCTATTAGATTAGTCGTTTGGAACTTAAAATCATATCAAATCTCTCTTGGAAATTATATTTCACTAAGAATAAATGGAAATAGTACAGAAGTCATAAAAGTGACCAAGGTTATTCTGTTATACTACAGGAACCTGTCAACTTGGCCATGTGTACATCACACTGTCCTCACCCTCTAAAAAAGTGGCCTCAGGAAACTCTCAGTCCAATCATCTCTGATGCCTAGAAGGGCAAGAGACACCTTTTAGAGCCAACCTTCTGAGCAGGTCACAGAGAATATATCAGCCAAAATAAGGTATAAAAAGAACAATTCATCATGATAAAATGGGGCTTATGCCTGGAATGTATTATTCAAAATCAATCAATATAATACATTATATTAATGTCTAAAGGGGGGAGGACCAGAAAATAGTATCAATTGATACAGAAAAAGCATGTGACAAAATTCAATATCTATTCCTAACACAAACTCTCAGCAACATAGGAGAATCAGGGAACTGTCTAACTTGATAAGAAACATCTACACAAAAGTCAATTGTTAACATTATACTTAATGTTAAAAGATAGATCACTTCCTATCTAAGGTCAGGAATGAGGCAAACATATCCATTCTAATCACTCCTATTCAACATCATACTGGAATTCTTAGCTAATGCAAGTAAGAAAAAAGGAATAAAAGTCACCCAGACTGAAAACAATGTGACTACAAAGGGGTAGCATGGGGGAGTGCTTTGGGGTTAGGGAACTGTCCTGCATTCTGATTATAGTGGTAGTTACATGATTCTATATACATTTTAAACCCCTACAAAAATCAATCATGCTATATTTTAATTTTTAAACAATGAATACAAAGCTATTTCAAGTGAAATCCTACATAATAAAAGCCTAATATGCAAGTCAACTGAATAGCAGAACTACTCTTCACTATGATGCACACTGACCATCAGGGGGCAGATGTTCAATGCAGGAGTTGCCCGTTGGCCCCAGGCCAGCCAAGGCGGGTGCCAGAAAGACCCCCACCACCACCACCCCACCAGCACTAGGACGACCAAGGCGGGTGCCAGCAGGGGAAGGGGGGTGAGGGGGGGGGCCTGACCACCCTGTCAGTCACCCCACAGATCAGTCCTGATCACCAAACACTACCAGGGACACTACTAATGCACAAATTTCATGCACCAGACCTCTAGTAAATATATAAAAGGGCAACCCAGGAAGAGAAGGAGGCAGTGGCAGAATTTTCCTTGGTGCATGTTTATGGTTTTATCTTGAATATGAACCTTGGATCTTATTCAGCAATAACTTGCAGAAGCTATGCCTCTTCCATCCCTCTGGATGCCTCTTTGGGTTCACATCTCTCCCCATGCCATTCGAGTAGGCACTCCATCATGGGTTGTGGTTTCCCTGCAAGACTTAGGCTTTCCAAATGACTGGGCTCTCAGTAAGGGTTGCCTAATCATCAGTCAGCAGCAGTAGTAATTTCCTTCTTGCCCACTCCTCTCCCTCCCTGCATTCTGGATGCCCTCCAAGTGGCACCAGCCCAAACCAGGGTCAGTCACTTGTCTACTCACTTCCCAAATATTTACTTATTGGGTACCAGGCACAGCCAGGGACCCTGCTGCCAGGCTGAGACCCACGGCATACTCTGGAGGGCCTGGCTGTCGGAGCAGCTGTCCCCACAAGGGCCAGCAGTGGTATGTCCTGTCCCAGAGGTCCTAAGCTGTTATCTCATTTCCCATCTTTGCCAATTTTAAATACTTTCCAACTCTTCTCCCCTTTCTCGGATGAAGATTTAAACATAGGCAGATGTATATCCAATATGGCAACATTTGTCTGTTGACTCAATAACCTCCATTGGCACGTGCTTCCTTAATTCTCTGATCCCATTCAGTTTATACTTGGGATGACTTTTCTCAGCCTACTGGCAGAAAAATTATTTTTCTGTTTCCAAAGAGAAAATACAAGAGATTTGGGATTTTTAAAATGGCAGTGACTTGTGCAAGGTCATCCAGCAGATGGGCAAGAGAACTGAGACTAGAGCTTATTCCACAAGGGTGCCAAGGCTTTTTTCACAATCAGACTGGGATGGTGAAGCTCATACATACAGAAGAATTGCTAAAAATCCCTCTCCAAAAACTGAACAGAAATGGAAGAAGCTCTCTCCCACATATCTGCACAAGCAGCACAGGGCAGAAATGCTTTAAAACCCAGTCATGTCCTGGGGGCAAAAGATGTTTTTTATATAAGTTGCGATGACAGCAGTTTGCAACAGACCCACATTCAGGGAACTGTTCCAGCATGCCAGAGGCAGGGCGCTTTTAACTCTTGTAATTCATACACACACACACACACACACACACACACACACACACACACACGCCAACTAAGCTAAAGCAATGTGAAGGGGTTGACAAACCACAAAGACCAGAAAATGCAGAGTGAATGCTGATCGGAAGAGCAATGGAAGGCAAATGTGTATCAAGATGTAATCGGGGAGCACAGGTCGCCTACTGGGGCTTGGAAGCAACTGTGATGATTTCCCAGCACTCACAGAGGCCTCCAGCCAGAAGGTGCCGAGAGAAGAAAGGGAAGGAGATGGATGAAACCCTTCACTTATCCAGCATGCATTGCAAATGTGCCACCGGGTTAGTGTGCAATGAGGCTAGCCTGAGGTTCAACCAGGTCAGGGCATCACTGAGAGAGGGGGGCCTTTTCCCACACGTGATGCACTGCTTTCTTAAATTGGTCTCATTTTCCTGGAAGTAAGGACAGAGTTAGGGAATCAGGGTTAGTTTAAAAGGGTGTCACCAAGTGGGGCCATTCAGTCACATGGGACAATTTCACCCGTTTACCACTCACCCCCAACCCTGCCCCCATGCAGGTCTTATCTACCTCATTTTCCTCACCTTCCCTATTCCTGATGTTTCTCATTCCAACTTCAAATTCTTTGGATAAGAACAAGAGTTCAAACTTGAAATATACTTCTACCTGCCTGCTCTTTTGATTCTGGTAAATATGCCACCCTGCGGATAACAGAAATTCAGAATGGACAGAGTTAGAGGAAGAAGAGAGTTCAGGAATACACACCAGGAAGGCACACTCCTACTGTCCATCCCCTGCCTGCTCTCCTCCCTGCTTCAGTGACCATTTATCACCTGACCCAGGATGCGACTGTCCACCGGCATCGATTTCCACCCATGAGGCCTCCCCACCTGCTCTCCCGGTTGTTCAACTGGAAGATAAGGACAAGTGAATGCTGAGACCCTACATGACCTCTGATTGGTTACAACTGGTACCTACTGTGAGACTGAGTGTTGGGAATGAAATTTTGACATTACCCTTGACCTTGGCAGTCTTGAGTGGTAGGGAGAGAGCACTTGACAGACATTAGCAGATCTCTGTGCTAGTGCCAGCTCTCACCAGTTGGGGACTAAACAAGGTACTGCCTGCTGCAGTCTCCCTCAGTTGCAGCTCTTTGCTCTCCTGTCGACAAGTCAGATTAGGGAAGGGCACGATGGGATTTTTCACCCAGGTGGCCCTTTCTCCACAACTCCTGACTCTTCATATCTAGCGCCTCTCAGGCTTCAGGCACAAAAGCTCTGCTAGGTTCCTAAACCCATAGGACCTGAGCCTTCTGATGCTTTTTGATGGGACCATCAGGCCACTGTGGGCCAAGGACATTCTAAAAAAAAGTTGTTCCCAGTGTGAAAGCCACCTTTTTCCTACCCCCACCCCATCTTTCCCCCATCCCTTCCTTCCGGCCCATTAAATCTGAATGGCAAGGACTAAGAACAATTCTCTGGTTACCACATAATCTGCTGCTCCCTTTAAGAGGGCTGGAAAGGGCTGTACCACTGGTGAAAGAAACCTTAGGGAGATGCTGCCCTCTTCTGGGAGACACGCAAAAGAAAGACCCAAAGAGCAGGAATTTCCTCCCTTGTCTGTAATTCTCACTGTGGACCAAATCTATAGCCCTGTGCTTTGGGAATAGCAAAAAAGGATATCCTATATATAGAATCATATGGAAGCAGAGGAAGCATGGATGAAATTCATAATCAAATAATCACTGGGATCTTCTCTGAAAGATGGGCAAAACTCCCAAAAGGGCAGGAGAGAATTTGAGGGCAGGATTTGAGAGCTTATTGCTGCCATCCCCCTACCTCTGAGCATGACCTAGCCTGAGGTTCAACCAGGTCAGGGCATCACTGAGAGAGGGGGGCCTTTTCCCACACGTGATGGCTCACCCTCCTAGAACCTTACCATTGGGGGGGTGGGAAAGGGATCTCCCTTTGCCTAACAATCCCCTTTCTGCTGCCCTTCAAGTTCACACTTCCTTTATGCCAGTGATTAACTAAACAAACCAAATTGAGTACTTACTATGTACTTAGTAGCTCATGACTAAGTCCCAGCCTTGCCCTCAAGAAGGTTACAGGTTAATCAGAGAGGCAGAAATTGGCCAAAAGAAAAAATGTTATGTATGAATGAGCTCAGTGTGTTAAAAGAGCAGATGGGAATGACAGGCCACGAAGGCTGAATGTCAGGCATCAGGATCCTGAAGAAGGCATCCTCAGCAGAAGACACCTTGACAGAGCCTGAAAGAGTGCCTGGGACTCAGGGAGTGATGGTCCAGAAGGAAAGTGTAGAGTGTGGGAATGTATTCAGATAGGCATGCAGATAGGAAAAACAGGACTTGCTCTTTCTCTCTCTCTTTTCTTCCCTGCAGGGTTGAGAAAACAATAGACCCCTTCAGCTTGAGTTGGACAGCACACCCTTGAAAGCAGTGGCCACTGTCCGAGTTTACATACAACCTTCGTCTATAAATAGTACTCCCATGTATTTACACACACCCCCCCTCTGAAAATAGCCTTGGCTGTTCTCACAGTGACTTTGAACCAAGAGTTTATATTTAGTTTACTCTCTCCCATCTATTTATATTCCTTTTGTTTACATAAATATTCATCTCGATTTATTGCTGTCATGTCTGGGCACCTGATGTCATTAGAAGAACACATAGCAACTTCATTCCATACAAACTAGGTAACTAAATCCATCTCCCCTTCTCCCCATCTGTTCCCGAATGTGTTTCTTAGAATTCCACAATTCCAGGCTTGAGGCCTGAAAAGAGAACTAAGTCTTTTTTTTTTTTTTTCCTATAACTCTGCCTCCAGCTAGATTCCCTGGAACTGGACTGTTTATATTTCACAAGCCTCGCAGGAAGGGATCTGCACCACACCCTCTGGTCCTAAATTGGCATTTTGCAGCATTTTGTAACCACGAACTGCTGACCCTGCTCAAGGGGCCCTTCAAATGCTCACAGGCTGCGTATCTGCAGCCAGTCCCTATTCTCAATCAACATTCCCACCTTACATTTCTTTGGCCCTCACTTCTTATCTGCATCAATTCTTTCACCCTTGTCACTATATTCTCACCAGAACCTCCCTTTTGATGCTGTGCTTTCCTCAAGGTTCAGAATCCTAGTGAGATTCTGGAGTCAGTGTAAGACCATTGGAAAATTGCTCTGAGTTCCTGGGATGGCAACCCGGAGCCCAATCAGGTATGTTCTGTTATCACCTCAGTGTGTCAGAAATGGCACAAGGATAGATGTGAACTCTGGACTCTTCTTCCCTTCTCCCAGGAGAGGAGAAGGAATACGGACTTTGGAGGCAGGTAGTCTAGAGACAAAGCTCTGCCACATACAGCTGTGGAGTCTTGGGCAATTCATAAACCTCTCTGGGCCTCAGTTTCCTCGTCTGTAAAATGGAGATAATACACTGTCCTTTCAAAGTTAGGAGACAATATAAAGAGTAGGAAGAGCAGATGTCCAATAGTAAATGTCTAATATTCCCTTTCTTTGTCTTCCTTGAGAAACCCACATCTCAGTCATTTTCTGAGACCCAATTCCAATGAATACTTCCTATAGTTTCTGTGGGTTCTAAGGAAGTCTAATTCGGCCCTCTGAGATGAGAGCCATGCTCCCAGGCTGGTGCAAGCCATTCTTAATATAAAGCAGCAGCTTTGAGGCATATTCTGAATCCCTGGAAAGAGGCTGAGCTGCTGCATAGTCTCGGAGCCTTCAATGGACTGCTTGGGGAAACGTGAACAGAATGCTGTACCGTGGTGCATAGCTTCCCAGGGGGAAGTGCACACCCTCCACCTCTGATGAAGAATGAGCAGGCCAAGGAGGTGGATATGGAGAGTGAGGCACCCAGAGAAAGAACATTCCCATTAGGAGGGTCACACCCCTGAGGAGAGGCAAGGCCAGCAGACACCTCATCCTCACCACAGCCTCTCATTCTAGGCTCCAAATTCACCTTCTCAAGCTCTCACTGAACACTCTTGGAGCCACTGGATGGAGTCTAGCTAGTCTGGCATTTATTTCAGGTAATCTTATGTTTTATTGCAATCTTAAATCAAAGGAGGAAGAAACAGAATTAAAAAAAAAAAAACTCAGAGGAAAATAAAGTTCTAAATTGTATCCAGGTTCAAAGCTCTTCTTGAATATGCCTTCTGGGTGTGACATGAGCCCAGGACTCTCAGTGCCTGCTCACTACAGTCTCCCTCCCAAGTCAGAGTCCGTGTCTTGCTTCTGGGAGGTGGGTGGGGATTGACGCCCCAGATCCTCTAAAGCAGTGGTCACCAGCAGGTTAGTCCATGGACCAGTGGTTGTTCATGAGGTCCGAAAGGCTGCTCTAGAGAATCTGTGGCTGAAGCAGGCAGTCATCAAGAAAAGCCAAGGATTTGCTGTTGGATCGAGGCCACTAGCCAGAGAGACAATCCCTACAGAATCCAGTTTTGTTTATGAAATAGAGAGTCAAAGGGGCTGCACATATCCTCTTTTTCCCTCCCTCACCTGATTAGCTTCTACCTTCTTTCAGCCCTAAAGTGGACATCAGCTCCTCCCCCAGGAAACCTGCAAGATGTGTCTTGAGGGGCTGGTGCTTCCATGTTCTTTCATGACTAATTTTGCACCTTCCCAGTAGTCTCATGCTCCATTATTTCTTGCCTATCTCATGCCACCACATCACCTCATTCTGTTTCCAGTGGGCGTAGCTGATCACAGTAGTTCTGAGTCCCAGTTAACCTAGAATTCAGTCAAATCACCCCTTTCTCTTTCATTCAATAGCCATTTGTAAAGCCCCTGCTCTGACCAAACATTGTTCTGAGCATTTGGCATCCTTTAATGAGCACATGGGGAGGGGAAACCTCTATGACCATGAAGCTTCCATTGGCTTTCCTGGTCTATGGTTAATTCTCACCTCCAACATTAATGTGACAATTCATTCCTGACAATTATCTTTACATTCACTCTCTATTTGAACCTTGGGGCAGCCTTTGATGTTGACTTGGGAGGTCTTGCAGGCACCATTAGTAGAGAAGAGGAGAGACACATAGAGCTGACAACCTGTTTATCATTCAGTGATTCGGAAATGGGGTCAGAACTAGAATCCAGGGCTTCTACTTTTCAATAGAAGGGTCTGCCTCTGCAGCTCTGCTACCTGCCTCAATGTTAACAAAGTCCAAGTCTGTCACTTCTAAGTCAATGCTATTCCTCTAGGAAGCTGCTAGATCCCTTCACCATGCGCGTCTTCCCCATCCCTGAGTTACTGTAATCCTCTGGTCTAGCCACACCATGCAGCACTTACTCAAGAGTTGCATTAGCTGTCCAATGCTATTCTGAGTGTCACACTTCCCCATGGAGAATGTAAACTCCTGCTTGACAAGACAGCACAGAGAACCTCTGGACTCCATGTCGTGCCTCTTGACTCATGTCTGCACTGGTCTATGAGCTGTCCCATGATGGCTCTTGGAGCCACTGAATGGGATCTAGTGCCTCAGATGGCCTCAACCTGCAGGTAGCCTCGTTTGTTTATTCTGATGAGCTGTGAAAATAATTGTATATGTGTGCCATTTTATTTAAAAAATGTTAGAAAGCTCTACTTAAATTCCCTAGCAGAGTACTGGACACAGGTGGGTAGTTAATAGATACTGAGCAATAAATGTCACATGATGTCAGAGCTGGGAGGGCTGGGAGAATATATCCAGTTACTGCAAATGACAACAGAAACCTAAAGAGGCTAATGACTTGTTGAAGGTGACACAACGAATAAGTAACAGAGCTGGGGAGATTGTCCAAATAAATACCTTTAAATTTGCCTGGCCTTGAAGAGTAAGGGGCATGGAGATAGAGCACCCTGGAGAGAGGCTGAGGTTGGAGACCCGACCTTTTTCATTAGTCTCACATGCCCAGCATCTCCAAGGACAGCTGGGGCCACTTGACAAGAGGTCTCCACTCCCATACAAAGCAGCATCTCAGAGGGCACAGCGGACACCTGCAAGCCAGATGTGATGGCTGGAGGTTGGAGGTTGGATTTTGTTGGTACTAGGTACAGTGCACCCCACTTAACCCCATCCCTGATAACCTTATTAGTAAGTACAATTTTGTGAAAAGAGAAGAAAGGCTGAGCAGAAACACATCTGACATGCAATGTACCATGCAAAATGCTGAGATAGTATGTGGTCTATCAGTGACTCATTCCCCACAGCATTCTGCCCAGGCTATTGGTTAGAAACAGTAGGAGCACTTACAGAGATTATGAGACACCCAGACACCACAAGTTTGAGTCCTAACTCTTGAGTTAGCATTGACATTTATCATCTAATGGCTCAGTTTTCTCAGTTATGATGAAATTAAAAGCTCAGACTAAGATAGTACCTAAGATCTCTTTTATTTCTGACATTCAGTTAATTCATCTTTTTTAACGTCTTCAGACTTTAGCAGAAGAGCTGTAGTTCACACTGGTGCATTCTTCCTGTCTGTCTCTAGCAGGAAAGAATAGATAGTACTATACTAGAGTTAGAATATAATGAAATCAAAACATGTATTGCAGTGCATAACAAAATGTGGTATCTGGCATGTAGTGGACTTTCATTGAATGTGTATTGAGATGGAGGAAACAGGAAGAAAGGGAGAGAAGAACAGAAGGAGTAAAGAGGGAGGGAGCAAAGGAGGGCCAATTAGGCATACTGTTTTTTTCCCATATGTACACATCCTGATTTCCACCTAAATAGTGAAAACTAACATCACCTTAAAATGTATTATTCTAAGTATTTTTCTAAATACTTAAACCTGTTAATTATTTAATATTTATACCCAATTTGTGAGAAAGATGCTATTTTTATCCCCATTTTACAGATGAAGAAATGGAAGTGCAAAGAAATTTACTAACTTGCCCAAAGTTATCCAGCTAGTAAATGGGAGAGTTGGGACTTCACTTTCCATCATTTATTCCCCATCTGTGTCTCCCACCCCTATATAGTCCCTACCATCCACCATGTTAAGGTAGGTAGAAGAAAGAACACAAAGGATGGTTAGGGCTGAGAAACCAAAAGACAATGGTACCATAGAGATTCCAGCTTCAAGAGACCCATACAAGGTCTGCTCCCCCTGTACTTAAGCTCCAGAAAGACTAAGATGGAGAAGGTAAGTAGCTGGTAATTTTTCAGTGTAAGAAGTTTAGACTCTTAAATACCTTCACTTTCTACAGTGAAGTTACTTCCACAGTAATATGGTTCAATGGAGAGAATTGTTGGAGCTAAAACATGTCTGGGTGTGAACATTAGCTCTGCCATTTAATTTGTGACCTTGGGCCAGTCATACCTCTTTGTGCCTCCGCTTCCTAATCTGCAATCATAAAGATATTTTTTGAAGATTTTTATTGATTTTTAGAGAGAGAGAGGAAGGGAGAAGGAAAGAGAAACATCAATGTGAGAGAGAAACATTGATTGGTTGCTTCCTGTACGTGCCCCAACCAAGGATTGAACCCACAGCCTAGCTATGTGCTCTGACTGGGAATTGAACTGGTGAACCTTTGGTGCATAGAATGATGTTCAACCAACTATCACACTGATTTATACCAGCCAAGGTTATTATCATAAAAATTTTAAAAAGTCTTTAAACCATGTAGCCTGGAGCCTGAAAAATACTCAGCCTCTAATGATATAACTTCCTTTACTTCTGTTTGTTTCTTGGATGGTGGAAACCTAACAGCAGATTATATTGTTAATTCTAAGTTGGGGTAGAGATACCCAAAGGATTCAATATCTCTAAAGTCATAGTTCCAAGAAATATCCACAAGCTGTCAGGTGGTGGTAGGCATGCAGGAAGCCAGGGTGTTCATGAGCTAAGCCAGAGCTTATCACCTTAGGCCCCGGCTAACACCCATCCTCTACTCTCAGGCAGGGATCCAATTAAACCACAGATAGCTCACCCTCATCAAAGATTCCCTTAGGTGCAGCAAGCACTCCACACACTTCCTTGGCAATCAGTTCCCTCTTTTGTCTAACTGACGTCCCTTCTATTATAATTTGATCTCACTTCCTTTGCTCTGAAAGAAAAACAGCTGGTCACCACCACCCACATCCTGGCCCTTCCGATAAAGGATGCTTGTGCCAAAAGATGGGGTTCCAAAAGCCTGCTCTTTCATCCTGTCATAAAACTTGATCCAACTAAGTCGAGAGCTTTGTGGTTTAGGTGTCAGTTGAATCAACCTCAATGGGTACCAGGCTGTCTGTGGGCAGCAGATGATATTTCCCATCCATAGGAGTGGGCCTCGTGATCTTACTGTGGTGGCAGGTGGAACAGGGTCCACCTGTCATTCCATTAACCTTCTACCCAAGGTGTGAGTGAGAAGGAAGGGTTTCCAGGTATGTCTGCTGGGTGGAGTGGCAGGAGAAGGGCAACGGGAAGGAAGACCCAGATACTCCCCTAGAATAATGTGGGTGCTCTAAAAAGGGAATATAAATAGCCTATAAATATGTGAAAAGTTATCATCTGTATTAGTTATCAAAGAATATAACTTAATTTCAAAAAATGCCATTTTCTTCTTACTGGTAAATTTTTGGCTTTTGTAATATTTTTTAATAACTGCAAACATATTTATGGAACAAATTACATTCCCAATGATAAGGACTTAGTTAAATAAATTAAAAGTCATCATGATTGTGGAGAAGTGTACAATTAAATATAAAAAGTATACAAAAACAGAAAATACTCAAGATATATATAACTGAAAAACTAAGTATCAAAAAAGCATACGCAACATCTATTGAGGTCAATATTTATATCTATATTCAGTGAGAGAATTATATATTTTTCTCTCTTTCTCTCTATCTCTGGAGGGATACACACCAAAATGTGAATTGTAATTAGGGTTGGGTGGTGATATTTTAGATCATCTTAATGTTGTTATTTGCCTTTCCTTAAATTTAGAAGTGGATTCTAATATTTTTACAATTATATATTCAAATTGTATTGAGGAAAAATAACAATGTGATTTTAAGAGTAGCAAAGAACAAGAAAACCCTCCCCCATACCAATTCCCTTTTAAAAAGGAAAATCCAAGATCAGCTAACATGCTTGAGAGATTCAACCCATCGAATGCATCTATTTATTCAAGTATTCATTCATCAAGTATTTTAAAGTGCCCACAATTATTATCTCACTAATAATATGAGAGTGAAGGAAACAAATTACTGTGTTTTAGTGATATGTAAATCAGTTTACATGTTGGTATCTATCAAGACTTTTAAATACAGAGGCAGGGACATCTGTATTTATCTTTTTTATCTTTTCAGCCCTTAGACCTTGCAGAGTGCCTGGCATACATAGACCCTATTCAACATATGTTGTTAGATAAATGAATTCAGTAGATATAAGAGAGCCTGAAAGTTTAGAGAGAGAGCTTATGCCTTCCCCAAGCTGGTCCCTGGAGTAGAACATAAGGAAGAGGATGGCAAGGGAAGAATACTTCAAGGCTATGGAAAGAAGATACAAATCTTCTGCTGGCTTCTCAGGACCAGGAAAGAGTCATTCTGAAGCTCTGATTAATCAGGGTTGGCAGATGGTAAGGTGTATGTGGTGCTCCTTCATTCCATTTTTTTCTAAGATCTTGTCCAACATATGGTGATGGTTCAAGCACAGAGACTGGAAGCTTCTAATTCTGAGAATGTCTGAGCTCTGAGCCTCATGCTATTAGCCCAAGCCCACCCTTTCTTGGGGGATACAAGGGAGGGAACTGCTGAGCATCTCTGCTTCCACTTTCCAGTGAGCTCAAGGTCCCTATTTGGCCCTGGCCACCTGGTAGGGAATGATTGTCAACATCAGGGCACCACCACCCTCATCTGGAGTATTTCAGACCTTGATTTCATTGCCCCTACACTTAGAAACCTCTTGGAACTTCGTAATGGTGTGCAGAGCTGAAAAGATTATTATTCCCTTTGATCCAGTAATTTTACTTCTCAGAACAAACTGAAAGAAAACAGAGAGGTTTGTAATGAATTTATAAGGCTGTTTGCTGTGGTAATATCTGTAACATTGATGCCATTGCAACTTTGGAAGCTGCCTAACAGAAAAAACAATAGGGAAATGATTAATTCACAGTACAACTATGTGATGAAATACTATGCCATCATAGCAATCCTGTTGCAAGTGAAATTAATTATAAAAGGGAGAGATCTGACCTTGGTCTATAAATAAGCAAGAAATGTACATTGCAATATGCTACATGGAGTATCATCTCAACTTTATAGTTTATATTTGTGCTATCTATTTGGAGGGAGGAACAGCAGGAAGAAGGGAATTAGAGTTTGGGGCAGCAGAGTGTTCAGGCAGCTGGTGAATCCATGCATACACGTGCATGGAGAAAAATGGCAGGATATGCATGAACATTAGAATAGTCATTATCTCAGGTTGGTGGTATTATGGCAGATATTAGTGCGTATTATATATTTGAAGAAAATATTTTCAGGCCCACAACATATGTCCAAAACAATTATACTAAATGACTGAAGAATATGGAACATGAACATAGTTAACCACTTTTTTATTGTTGAACATTTTGGATATATTCATTTCTATACAATAAATTTAATTAAAGGCAAATTTTTTATCTATCCATTAATGATATACTTTTAGCAGTGAATTTGTTGCACTCAATAATGTAGAATGTGTAATTATAAGTACACATTCTTTTTTTTTTTTATGAGACTCAAACAAAAATGAAATGTATTGGAATTCCCCTTTTGTAGGGCCCAAACTTGCATTAGTCCTATAAATAGCAAATCCTTTCATCGTGTTTTTTAATGCTCACTGTTAAAAAACAAATTTTGATCAACTGTGCTAGAAGAACCTTAATCAATAATGAAATTAATTTTAAAAAAAGAAAGAAAATTAGTAAAATGTACAAGAAAATAATATATAAATTGATTAATAAAAAACAATAACAACATGATATAACAATGAATATTTTCCATGAAAAAGAAAAGAAAAACTGAGCTATCTTTCCTTCCTCTCACAGAAAATGGTTTCACAAAGTGGTTGCCAAATGAAGAGGTGACTGAGAAAATGTAGAGGAAAAATGCACTTTGTCAAGAAGTTAATGAAAATATTGTAAATTTCCTGGATTTTAGGATGTGTGTTATATTATAGACATCAGCTTTTTTAAACTTTAATTTATTATGATTTCTTTTCTCATTCTAATTAAATGAGAAATGATGCTTTTCTACTTAACTTTATCTGTATCACTTTTGCATTCTTTTCTAAAATTGTGTAAGCTTATGCCTATTGAAGCCTCGATGCCCTCTGGTTAACCCCCACATTTCCCTAGTTCAGAGCAGGGCAAAGAGGAGTTTCCTCAATTAATGTTTATTGATCAGGACTGACAGCATCAAACTTGGATGAGGCAGAGGCAGACCCACCAGAAGGTATAGAGACTAAAGAAACAGTCTTGTGTCCCCTTACTAGTCAATGTCCTATGGTTCCTTAACAAAGACATCTGCTTGCCCTTTTCCTGAGTTTCCACTTTTCCCATCTCCCCCCAATAACACAACTTTCACCATTGTTTTACCTACTTATTTATTCTCTTTTTCCCCCTTCAAGTCACTCTCCCTCTCTCTCCCTCTTTTCTTCTCTCCCTCCATCCCTTCCTCTCTCCCTCCCTCTCTCCTTCCCTCTCCCTTTTCCTGTTTCATCTTTGCCTCATGCTCTCATTTTCCTTCCAAATCTGGAATGGAGAGCTTCATAAAAAGTTGGCAAACACAGCGGATGAAAAAATGAAGGCCTCCTGGCTGAGCTGGCACCCACTTCTGATTCCCCTCTAGCCCGGGCAGGCATTGCAGAATATAAGGTCAAAATCACTCTTACAGGGAGTGAAAACTACCAGTCTGTCAGCCTGTCTCCTTCCTCTGGCCTGAGGGGTCTGGTAGAGGCAGAGTGGGGACCAGCAGTCCTGCAGAGCCCTGTAGTGCCTGTGTGGTGCCCTGTTGCCTGCCTTTCTCAGTCCTCTCCTCCCTCACCAGTCCTCAGGAATTGGTGTGTGGGGCCTCCTGGAGGCCAGTGGGCTACATGGAGAATTTGGCAAACGGTAAATCTGTCTTTGAGGATCTCAGGGGCAGCAGTATGGGTGCTGTCCACCTGGCCAGCCTCCCACCACCACGGGCTCCCAGGATGCTTACTCAGCCCACACCCAGGGGTGACAGCCAGCCCCAGCCCTCCACAAGTGCAGACTTTGCACCCATTCTGGAAGAGGGCAGGAAGGGGGAGGAGGGCCAGAGGAAAATAGGGAGAAGGGAGTCTTGCAAAAATCCTACCTTTTCCACAAACTTATCCTGCCCCTCGAGCCCTTGGCCTCGCTCTTTCCTCTCTAGGGGTGTCGAACTCAATCAGAGACGGGGCCAAAATCTAAAATCCAGCCTAAATCGCGGGCCAAATGGTTTACTGAACAGTCATAAACTGACAATGTCATAAACTGACAGCGGAGTGCAGTGATGACAGCGCAGTGCGGGCCACATTGCAAGGCCTGGCGGGCTGGATTTGGCCCGCGGCCTTGTGTTTGACACATGTGCTCTAGGCTTCCAGGACATTCATCAGTATGTGTGTAGCATGTACATCCTTGTTACCCTATGAATGCAGTTTGTCTCTACTACGCAAAGCCACTCTAAGTACAGGATGCATTATGATGCATTATTTATTGCTGTGACCCCATACCTAGCAGGGGCCGGTGAGTAAGAACCATTTGCCAACTGGGTCACTACTTGGGCCAATACTAAGATTACAACTCCATGCTGTGCTTGAAAGAGACCCTATTTTGCCTGGAGTGCTATGTTCTATTTTGCCTGGAGTATTTGATATCCCCACAGAGGAGGGAATCCTAATCACTTCTGTCATCATATTAACACGATGACTTATGGGGGCAGCAGTAAAGGGGAGTTGGGGGTTATCTAGCATACAGAAAATCACATAGCTATCTCTCAGATTCAAGAACTTTGTTAATCACCCTCTGTGAGTCTGTGTCCCTTTCCAGGAGGTTCCCCACCAGCAATTTGTGTGAAAACCCTGCCAGCCAACGATAAAATCAACGTTAAAATGTTTCCGCAAGAGCCACTGAACACACTTTTTTAAATGTGCAAGGAATACTCTGTCTGTCTTCTGCATCGGGGAAGCCTCCCCCAGAGAAGGAAAAATCCGCAAAGCAAAGGGCCCACGCTCCCTCAGAGGCAGCACCCTCTCCTGCAGTGATTCCTACGTGGGATGCACGGAGAGGCATTAACTCTGTGGGAAGGTTGCTCCCATTTCGATTCCCCTTCTTCCCCTCATGGACACTGGTCCCATCAGGCACTGGGACCTCCTTTACTCTTCTCAAACACTGAGCTCCCACATTAACCCCAAATAACTAGAGTGATAGCCCTCACCAAATCACGATATTTATCTAGTTTCATAGCTCAGGTCTCAGTGAATACATTTGCCCTTTGGTCTCCAATATTTAAAGCAAGTAATGTGGCTTTTCTTTTTCATTGGCATTTGTGATATAGTTTCCTTTTAAAGGAACTACATTTAAGTAAAATATTGGGTCTGGCTGTTAAAAGAAAAGGATTAAGTAATAGTACAGGGGTTCGCAGCGATGCCAAAAATGATGACCATTGAATGCTCAAAACCACAGGTTGGGAACCACTGGAATTGGGAAAAGGAGAAAGAAATCAGACAAGTCCGGTTCTCATCTTTGTCCTGACACTTTCCAGTGTGTGGCCTCGGACAAGCCACTGTGCCTCTTTCCATGACTGTTTCCTCATATGTAACATGAGGAGAGTTGGCGAGCCAAAGGCTTTTAAAGCATATTCCAATTCTGAAATTCCAGGATGCTTTATTATTGTGTGTGTGGGTGGGGAGGGGGGGGGGGAGAGAAGGGGGAATGGGGGGAAGAAAAGAGCATGGAAAAAATATAGTAAAAAGAGGTGGAATTCTTCTGCCATTCTTCTGCCTTTTGTCTTTGAAGATAGCAAAGGGGAGCTCTCTCTTTGATTTCACTATGAACGGAGACCCAACAGTAATGCCCATCTGTTAGCAATTCCATCTGTAATCCTCCCTGGCCCACCCACTGGCCCTCAGAGGCAGGGCAAGCAGCAATCCTTCCCCCACCCCATTTCCTCGGAGATGGCAGCCACTTAGTTAGTTCTGAAGACGAACAGCCAGAAAGGGAAATGGAGAGTCCGTGCCCTGTCTGCCTGGTCGGAAGGCCCCCTCACTAATCTCCCCATCCTGAAACCCGAGGCCCTGGGAATGGCCTGTGCATGAATGGCCTGGGCCTGGCCTAATAGCCAGAGAACTCCTGGGGGAATCCTATCAGCCCCCACTCATCTCCCCATTGTGACAGGTGAAATGGGAAGCTTGGGCACAGAGCAGTCGGTCCCCTTTCCAGAAGCCTGGTTGGAGCTGGGGATGGATCAGGGAAGCAAGGCAAACCCCCTGTGTTAGCCTCAGAGGCCTTTTTGAAAAGAGAAAGAATTTGATCTTGAATAGATTTGTCTAACAGTCCTTAAAACGGATTGAACAAAATGTCTGGATCTGAAGAGCTCAGAGGTGGGCCAACCTCTCACATGGCTCTGGGCAAATCAAGACAGGGAAACCAAGTCCAGACACCTGAGATGAGGCAGGCACGGGCACCTGCTGGCTCAGAGCCTGAGGACCACTCCTCAGATAACACCAGGCCTGTTTATATGTGCAATTCTTTTAAAGAGTGGGGCTCTGAAATAAAGAGCCTGGGAGAGTTATGTAAGAAGGAAATCTCCCAATGCAACTAGCTTTGGCCTGCAGTCTTCTCTCTCGAACCCATCACTTGTCATTCTTCTGGCATCTCCTTGGAATTTCTACCTACAGACTCTAAATTAGAAATATATATATATTTACAAAGAGAAAGAGAGAGGGATAGAGAGTCAGAAACATCGATGAGAGAGAAACATCGATCAGCTGCCTCTTGCACACCCCCTACTGGAGATGTGCCTGCAAACAAGGTACATGCCCCCAACTGGAATCGAACCTGAGACCTTTCAGTCCGAAGGCCACTACTCTATCCACTGAGCCAAACCGGTTTTGGCTAAATTATAATTTTTAATTGTTTCTGTTCACTCTTTGTATCAGGGCAGCCAACTGAAATGCCCAGGGAGAGTGCACTGAGTGTGTATGATGAGGAATGGTGGGAGCTGGTGAGGGGGATCCAGACCCATCTCCAGGAGGTGGCTGAGGCTCACTCCCCCTGCCGGCTGGCAGGGAGGCCAGCTCGGAGTCCCTAATTATTTGGGTTCTACCCTCAATCCCAACGTGTTGTGGGTGCACATGGGGTGTTTCCCCCACACCACCAATAACTAATTCTCTGACACCAGCTGGGTGTCCTACAATTCAGCTTGATTCCAACACTATAGAGAAATAGTATCAGATCCCACAGGTTGGGGCCTCAGTCTCACAGGACTGTGCCCTGGCCCCAACTTCAGATGCCAATCCCAAATCCAGGTTGTTACCTGTGCTTCTGACCAACTGGCTACAAATCAGAGGTTCCACAACCCCCTCTCCTTGGGCTTGATTAATGTGCTAGCGCAGCTCACAGAAACATTTTACTTAGTAGATCACTAGTTTATTGTAAAAAGCTTATAACCCAGGCCCTAGCCAGTTTGATTCAGTGGTTAGAGGATCTCAGGCTTGATTCCAGTCAAGAGCATGTCCTTTGATTGCAGGCTCAATCCATGGCCCAGATCAGGGTGCGTGCAGGAGTCAAACAATGTATCTCTCTCACATCGATGTTTTATTCTGTCTCTCCCCTTCCCTTCCACTCTCTCTAAAAAATCAATGAGAAAAATATCCTCAGGTAAGGATTCTCTCTCTCTCTCTCACACACACACACAATCAATCAATCAATCAATCAATCAATAAGCTGAGTATATATTTCACCAAGTAGGGATGCGTTGGGCCTGGCTGAGATCCAGAGTTAATCCAATGAATAAATGGCAAATGTAGTTTGCATGCCTGCTAGGCTTCAGGGCTGGCTTAGAATGGGCAGCTTCTCAGTTCAAAGAAAAGGAAAAAAACTTCCTCAGTTATAATATGTTTAAGCCAGTCTGATAACATCAGCTGGCAAAAGGTTCCTGGAACAGAGAGTTGCTTTGACTGAACAATATTTTGTTGTGTTAAATGCAAATGAACCAGAACCATGTGTGGCCAGACTCCTGCCTTGGGGTTCAGTGGGGATGGAATAGAGGTTGTTGGGATGAAGAAGGGCATTGACAGAAAACATTTTAGATTCTAAAAAAAAAAAAAAAAAAAAAAAAAAAAAAAAAATAGCAGCTGTTGCTCCCAACCTACTTTCTCCAATTCTAAAGTTGTCCTGAGGTTTCCCTGGTCCTAATCTGATTAATGAAATAAAGCCAGACTTTCCAAGTGCTCACTGGTAGACCTGAAGCCAGTTCATGACAGGCTAGGGATGCTGGTGGTTTAGCCACCTAATCCTCTGTTTGCCTGTTTCCACTCAGGTAGAAACAAGGCTTGGGGCTCTCTGGGAATGGAGGCAAGGAAGAGCCTGAATAATGCAAATTCCTTTGTAATCTCACCTATATTTGGAAAATGTATTAAGGAATTACTTCAAACGCTACTTACTCTCTTGCCTTGCACTCATGGTTTTATGTATTTGCACTTTGGAAAGGTGGTCTGGATGTGTGTGGGGTGTGAGTCATTGAAGTAGGGAGATGGAAACAGCAAGAGAAGGAAGATAGGGAGGAACTTATAACTTAACTGGCTTTGTTTTTTATTGTTGTTGTTTGTTTGTTTTGTTTTTTGTTTTAAGAGGAGGAGGAGCTGGAGAGTTGAATGGAACCCTGGGAGGAGGCCTGGACAGCTCATCCCTCAAGAAAAAGGATTGCACATTAGTCATTAAAGAATCCACTTAATTAAAAAGCAGCATTTGATGAATTCTTCCTTTTACTAGTACAAGTCCCTCTTAGGCCCCTCTGTATCATGTCTTATGCACCACCTCAGCTTTTCAGTGAAGTGCTTACAAGAGAGGCTGGGTGTGGTAAGCACTATAGACATGTTTGGTGGTGGTGGCGTTGCTATTATTATTGATTTTTTTTTTTTTTAGAATCTCAACATATCTATATTGAGCAACCTGCTCTTTATCAGGCATTATGTAAGGCACTGAGGATGCAGAGGGAAATGACACAGTCTGGGTCCTCGAGGATTCACATTTCTAGGCCTCAATTTAACTTCCTCAGGATGTATTGCAGTCTGTCCCCTACATGCACACCTCCTCCCCAGCTGTCCTCACATACACAAGTGAAGGCTCAGAGGACCTATAAAGGAAGTATAGCAGAGGGGTTTATGTGGGTAAAGAGATAGAATCCCACTGGCTGGCCAGACTAGTCTGGCCATCGAGAACCATGAAATCTGCCTTGCCAACCCCATCTCCTTTTTCCACATACTTTTCCCTATCAGACTCTTGTAACTGTGCCCTTGTCCAACACAACCCTTAAGAGAACATCTAGCCAAAACCGGTTTGGCTCAATGGATAGAGCTTCAGCTTGGGGACTGAAAGGTCCCAGGTTCGATTCTGGTCAAGAGCATGTAGTACCTTGGTTGCGGGCATATCCCCAGTAGGGGGTGTGCAAGAGGCAGCTGATCAGTGACTCTCTCTCATCGATGTTTCTAACTCTCTATCTCTCTCCCTTCCTCTCTGTACAAAATCAATAAAATATAAATGAAAAAAAAGAGAGAACATCTATACTTAATGTTTATACTTAATGTAAATTCAATTCTCCCAGGGATAATCTATAATAATAAAAGTGTAATATGCTAATTAGACCAGACATCCTTCCAGGCGACCTTCTGGATGAATCCAGGGCTGGAGGGAAGCCGGGGTCCTGGGAGCCAGAGGGTAGCTGGTGCCAGCAGTCAGGGAAAGGAAGGCCTACACTTGCATGAATTTTGTGCCTCGGGCCTCTAGTTTAACTATAAGCCTTAGTTTTAATTATGTTGGCAAGTCTATGTCCCTCTTTGAAAGAAAGTTAGGCTCTAGTTAAGGAATGGGTAGTATTAGTTCAGGAATAATTCTTCCCTTGATCTGTGAAATCACACCGCTGAGCCATGTCTGAGGCCAGCTCTGCTTCCACCTGCTCCACCTCTCCTTCTTGGCCACCCAGCAGCAATTGCACCATTTTGAGAAGGGAATTGAATCCCTGAGTCCCCACTGCAGGTAGCCTCAGGACTTCTCTTGGTCTGTTCCTCAGATGCCTTCTCCCAGCTGCAGACGAATCTCCAGAGCTCCACATTCATAGATGCCCAATGCCATCCCCTAACTCCTCTGCATGCCAACCAAAGCCTGGCCAGGAGACACTCCAGCCATCCTGGAAAAGGGCACACAGCATGTTTCCCTTCCCTGGTGAATACCTGAATCTTTCCCTTGGCTATCCATCTTTATTCTTGTGAGGCACCGGTTCCAAATTCTTGCTGGGCAATAGCTTTCAAAGAGCTGCTTCATTTGGCAGACACTTTGTCTCTGCCCTTTGTGTAGTTAATGATGTGTGCAAAACCTACATTCATCACAAAAGACAGGCAACCTCACACAGAGTCACTTCCTTTCTCTGGGACTCTCCCTGCCTCAGTGACCCCTCACAGAAGGAAATGTAATACCAACTGAATTTTTATCCAGCACCTTTTATCCCTAAGGCTCAAATTCACCAGCCCTCTTCTACACATACAACCTTCACAGTCAAAAGGTAAAGATAATTTTTCAACCGTTTACTCCCCTTTCCTTGTTCTTTTCTGACAAATGTTCACTCACCCTGGTGACTCCTTTGAGGGTCTCACTTTTGTCTTCTGTCATCTGGTCCTGTCTGGATGCTTTTTCCCCTTTTCAGAGCTTGTCCTTGTTACCCAAAACCCACTATTCTTGAGGTGAATGTCTAATTTGGCTCTGAAAGTGCCTCTTATTTTCTCCCAGTGATAGCAACAATTTTAGCTGAGGAGAAAATGCAGATCTGGGTTCTAAAACCTGGATGTACTCTCCCTTAAATTTTTTTATCTGGCCTTGGGACCTAAAGGGGTGGAATGTATTAGACTTGAAATATCTTAAGATTCGACACTATGTATTATCTATCTCTTTATTCACGTAGCACAAGGTAAGGGCCTGGCACATAGTATGTGCACAAAAGTGACTGACAATCAATGAATGATGCTCCCACTTTAGATGTTTTGCTCTTAAGTGTGGATTTGATGTACGAATGTGGTCTACCAAGAACCAATATCAATAAGGATGTTAAAGTCTTACCATATTGTAGAACATTTAAGACAATGGTTGTCAGTTCTCAAGAACAGGTTAGAAATTCTAACTTCATACTATGTTGATTTTTGAGTGACATGTTGGCATACCTGGAGCTTTAAGAATTAAATTATTAGCAAAATGAATGGCTATAGCCGAAACCGGTTTGGCTCAGTGGATAGAGCATCAACCTGCAGACTGAAGGGTTCCGGGTTCGATTCCTGTCAAGGGCATGTACTTTGGTTGCGGGCACATCCCCAGTGGGGGGTATGCAAGAGGCAGCTGATCGATGTTTCTCTCTCATCGATGTTTCTAACTTTCTATCCCTCTCCCTTCCTCTCTCTAAAAAATCAATAAAATACATTTTTTTAAATGAATGGCTATTAATCCCAAAGCTAAGAAAACCAAAGAATGGTCTAGAAACATAGGATAGAGATTTGAAGAAACCCAAGGCCATCAGGATGATTTAGGCTGATCCCGGGGAGGCGGTCTAGAAAACCATTGCAACTAGAAAGCTGAAAACTGTATTGACCTAACAGTGGTGCCCAGCTATTCAGAGAGAGCAAGAATTTGGAACTGGTCATTGAATGCTACCCAAGAGAGAAACTGGTCAGAATAAAGATTCCAGATTGATGTGCAAACAACTGATTTTTAACAAAGGTGCAAATTCAGTGGAAAAAGAAAAGTTTTTTCCACAAGTGGTGCTAGAACAGTTAGTTATCTATAGCAAAATAAAATTTAAAATCAACTTCAATTTGTACTTTATATTGTATACAAAAATTAACTCAAATTGTATCAGAGATTTGAATATAAAACTTAAAACTCTAAAACATCTAGGAAAAAAAACACCTTGTGACGTTCAATTAGGCAGATTTCTTAGATATGACAGCAAAAGCATGATTCATAAAATAACAAATTGATCAATTAAACTTTATCAAAGTTAAGATCAAAAGATCTTAAATGAAGATACAAGATACAAGCTATAGAATGTGAGAAAATAGTTGTAAATCACATATTTTATAAATGCTTGAATCCAGACTATTATAAAGTATTCTCAAAACTCAATAATAAGAAAATAAACAATCTGAATAGTAAAATGGGGGAAACAGTTACCTCATTTCAAATTTATGTGTGATGTTTAGTTGTTGTCATGTTTACTGTTTTAAAGCAAATGCCTTAATTCAATCACAATTTCTAAATGTGGATATTTTCTTATATAACCAAATGCTATTCTCAAATCTAACAAAATTATCAATAATTTTTAGTATCATCTAAAATATGCAACTCGTACTAAATGTCAACAATTGTCTCAAAAATGTGTTTTACACTAAGTTTCTATAACTCAGGATCCAAACAAGCGCCACACATGTTTTGTTTTAATGTGTCTTAAATTGCTTTAAATCAAGAGCAGGGTCTCTTTCTCCCCACCCCCACCCTTATTCCATTGTTAAAGAAACTGAATCAATTGTCCCTCAGATTATCCTACAGTCTAGCTTTACCTTTTTGCTTTCTCCTGGTGTCATTTAACTTATTTCTTCTCCTATATTCCCCATACAAGAAAGTTTGTGCTAGAGATTTGGTTAAATTCAAGTTCAACATTTTTGGCAAGAGCACTTCTTAGGTTATGGTAAATACTGCCATTGAATCATATCAGGAGATACAACATGTTGTAATGATGGTAAAATTGATAAAAATTACAAAGATGGTATCACCTAAATCCCTCCACTGAAAAGTTCCCCATTAACCTTTCCTTTTTATCTCCAACATTTCATCTGATAATTTCACCCATTGATGATCATTGCCTGGTTTAGGGATATGATTGAAAATTGCAAGATGGTGATTTTTTAATTCCATCAATTCTTTCACTTTAGTACACTGAATCATTCTCTTAAAAATATATCATCTACAAGGACTATTTAGTTATCCTGAAATGGAGTTCACACAGGAATCACACTAGATTAATTTCCTTTGACTGCCAGTTTTCAGAATTAAGAGTTGCTTTTCTTCCTTTAAAAAAAAAACAACAAAAAAAAAAAACCTGAAATAAAAAATATGAGGGTAGTTTCTGGAGAAATCTTTTGTTTTTGTTGTGTGTGTGTGTGTGTGTGTGTGTGTGTGTGTGTGTGTGTTTCACTCCTACTAAGAGGATTGCATGAGGAGAAGCCTGCTGTTGTGCTTCACATACAACTGTGCACAGGAGCAGTGCCATGCTGACTGATACAGCTGCCTTTCATGGCCCACAGACAATGTCATTATGCTGCAGGGGAGTGGGGGATAAGTTGGTTGGAGATTCTAGATGGCAATCTAAGAGGATCCTGAGCTCACCTCCGATCTAGCACCAAATCTGCAGATCTGCAGGTACACGTGAAACAACTGGCTGGTGACATCTACACCCCTTAGAATTGGACAAACAGGTAGCACAGGCTGGGACACACCTCACCATCTCCCCACAAACCCCCACCTCCTACTGACCTCCACGCACAGCGCATAGCCTGGAGGAAACTCAAACTCGGAGCTGCTTCTTGAGGAACAAACTATTTGAACCCCACATCCAGAACCACCGACTTTTAAAACCTACCCCTGAGGGACAAGCCCCAAAACATGTAACTTGGAAAACCAAGAAGACCCACCGGCTGGAGCAAATTTAGCACCGCGCGCGAGGACTCACCCGGCCAGCGGAGGGTGGAGCCTGGGCTCTGTGGGGTTGAGGCCCCCACTGCGGCCTGCGGGGCGGGCACCTGGTCTGACACATCTGCACCTGCTGGATGGACGCTGCCTAGGATGACGATACTGTCTGTTTTCTGTCCTTCCAGAATTCCAGTATCTCCTGGGTGGGAGCTTAGACATGGGTCTGCTGCCAGCAGCATCACCTCGCCATGGCCAGGCTCTGGTGGCCACTGGGGTTTTTTCTTGCGGGTCCCTCGGGACTACAACCAGGGGAGAAAGGGCTCTTAAGCGGCCATTACCTCCAGGGCACAGCCAGAGACAACAGACCCTGGAGCTCAGTCTTTCTGGGAGAGGCCTGTTAGCTTTGGCTCATGGCTGCAGCCTGAGGGCCAGGCTTCTAATTAAATACATCTGGGGTCTGACTAATCCTTTGCAGAAGCTTCAGAGCATGCGCCTGCTCTGTCCTCGCGAGACACCTCACCATCTCCCCACAAACCCCCATCCGCTACTGACCCCCATGCAGGGCACACAGTCTGCAAGAAACTCAAACTCGGAGGTGCGCTCCCCCCGCTCACTCCCCCCCCCCCCCCCCAAGAGCTGCAGAGTGCTAATACCTCCCTGAGAGAGCTTTTTACCTATGCCTGGTGCACTTGTCTCTTTGGCTGCCCCCCATGGGACACCCCTTGATTGCCTGTCTCAGGGGCCAAAGGACTTTGTTCCTGGGTCCCACAATCGTAACTATTGGAGAGTTAGCTCTGGGCAGGCTTACCATCCCCAGGACACAGACAACCCAATGAGGCACACCCTCAGTCTTTCTGTCAGAGGCTTGTTTGCTTGTCCTGGAGCTTGAGCCTGAAGCAGGCTTCCGTTTTGGCACACATTAGAGGCCTACAGAGGTCAAATTATATTACAAAGCCATAGAGATCAAAACAATATGTGGTTGGCATAAAACACACACAGATCAATGGAATAAAATAGAGCACCCAGAAATAATTATATATATATATATATATATATATATATATATATATATATATATATATATTTTTTATTTTTTTTTTTATTTTTTTTTTTTAATTATGTGCTGACAGTGCCAGCCCCGCTCACACCTGCTGGCAGCAAGAAGCGATTGGGGCTGGCACTAGCAGCAGGTGCAAACGGGGCCATTGCCATCAGCAGGTACAAGCAGCAGCTGCTGCCCTGATTGCTCCTCAGGAGCAGGGGAAAGTAGAGAAGCTCTGAGGGACATCTGGGCCAGCAGCTGCTGCTTTCATCAACTGATGGCACCAAGCAATTGGGACAGGTGCCAGGCACCGGCAGCAGGTGTGAGTGCTCAGTGGGACTGCAGCACACAGAAGCAAAGAATTTTCAGTAACCACCAGAGGCTCACCCTGATGACAGCTACTGGTGTCCTGCCACTGTCTGGCGCCCCTGCTCACCTGCTCTACCATCCAGCCACAGCCGATGCCCACCATGTTCCACACTCTGCTGCCTGCTGCTCACACCTACCATGTTCCGCACCCATCCCCTGGTGGTCAGCACACATCATAACAACTGGTTGTCTGGTTGTTCCACAGTTCAGTCTATTTGCATATCAGGGTTTTATATATATACTAGAGGCCTGATGCACAAAGATTTGTGCAAGAATGGGTCTTACTTCCCCTGGCTGCCAACACTGCCTTGGCTCTGGCCAGAGATGCCTTTCTGCCTTTGCTCCTACCCGGAGCTGCTTTTCTGCCTTCCCACGCTGCCCAGAGGCCCAGAGTGGCTGGGGTGGTGTGGAACACCTGTGTCACCACCATGGCAATGATGCAAGTATCCCACCCTGCCCCTAGCCACTTGGTGTCTGGGTATGCAAATTAACCCGCTATCTTTGTTGGGTTAATTTGCATACTCACTCTTGATTGGCTGGTTGGTGTCATGAAGGTATAGTCAATTTGCATCTTTCTCTTTTATTAGTATAGATAGATATGGTGGTATGTATTTTTTAATATATCTGATTGTTAAAATTTTATAAAGCTGGCTGGTAAATATTCAAGTGTTTATGCGATTCTCTAAACCTTTCTAAAGTTTGAACTATTTTATGTTGAAATGTTTAACTGAACAGGAAAAATACCTATTTTTTTAAAGTTCAAAATATACTTGAAGTGTTTATTGGCATTAAAATAGAAGCTTGACCTAAGCTTTGGGATTAGAAGTATATGGGATTTTAGTGGCCTAATGAAATTTGTTTAAACGATAGAAAGGAAGGAAAGAAGAAATAAGCTAAAAAAAATATAAACCAGTCAAGTGAGGAGGCACATAGCAAAAACAGCTGCTCAAGGACCAGGGGAGCAGTGAGAGTGGGGAGTGATGGGACACAGTTCCAGGGAGTATCGCTGTGGTCCAACTGCCTTGCTCAGGTCAGGAGAAAATGTCAGTAAACCAAGCAAACAAACAAAAACAGAAAAACTAAAACTAAATGCTTTTTGAAAGAGGCCAGACTTAAGAGGGGAAAGGTAACACCGCAAGCAGCTCCCAGGTAAGGTCACAAGAGGTCCAGCAACCTCAGATGCCCTAGCAGCTGGCGGAGTGCCGCACAGGGAGGGGAGAAGGGAAATGACATTTTGGAACAAGCCTAGGAGAAGCATTGGCAGAAGTTGTACGCCCCTAAGAATGCATTCAAGCATTTCTATTTAGGCACCAGAGAAGGCAATGAGCACATAAACACACATGATCTTAGTTAAGCTGAACTGTGTTCTGATGAAACTTGAAGAAAGGCAAGGAATCTAACAGGCAAAGAGCTGGGTTCCATGAGGCAAGAAAACCCGTGTTTGAATCTGGAGCCCACACCTTCCAGTTGGGTCACCCTAAACCTGTTACTTAACCACTCAGTTTCCTCTTTAACAAAATGGGGTAAAAACATTTATACTTCCAATGGCTGCTGTAAGGATTAAATGAGATGGTTGTGCCACACATCACAGGTTTTGAACAAAAAGTTTTCTGCTCTTGCTACTATCATTATTATCTGTCTTATCTAAATGTCCAAATCAGTTGGTACAGATGCTATGTTAGAAAAGCAACTCAGGTGGGATAAACCATCATTCTAGTTATATCATGTTAGATACTCTAAAATAATTTTTCAGCCCAACCAGTGTGGCTCAGTGGTTAAATGTCAACCTATGAACCAGGAGGTTATGATTTGATTCCTGATCAGGGCACATGCCTAGGTTGAGGGCTTAATCCCCAGTGAGGAGTGTGCAGGAGGTAGACGATCAATGATTCTCTCTCATCATTGATGTTTCTCTCTCTCTCCCCACCTTCTTTCTGAAATCAATAAAAACATATATTAAAAATAAAATAATTTTTACTGCAAGACTATCTGTGAAAATGAGAAAGTCTCCTTATGTATCTGTTTATTTTATTTACAAACCTAGATTCATGGGAAACTCAGGATTAAGAGAATATTTTTGTGAAAGAGAAAGGGACAGAGGGAGGCTGAGAGGGAAGGACCTGTGGTCAAGTGAGTGTACCTCTCTGGGCCCTAGTTTCCTCATCTACGGAAATCCACAGACATAGGTCCATGTTAAATTAATGTTATTTCCACAGCATTTTACACTGTGCATCTTTGTACATACCTGGCAGAATAACCTTCACCAACATGTATCATACTGAACTGCACCACCCACTAAATATGCCACTTAATAATCCAGCAAAGAGGGAATTTGGGCAGTGATTATGTATGTACATATGTGTCTGTACATCCCAAACACATTCTTCTGTATCCTCTAGGCCTGGATCAAATGGAAGGTGATATTTCAAAGAGAGCACAAAACCAGTTGAAAGCTCTGAAAGTTATTATGAATGTGAGCCAGCCCTGGAGGCATCCCGGAAAGGTGCCTGCTCCCTCACTGTTCTCCATGGCTTCTGTTTATAACCCTGTTCCCGGACCTCTTCTCTTGCACTTCCTCTGAATTCTCCCTGCTCCACCTTTCTCAGCTTTACCGAATTTGTTGTAATGATGCAGCTGTCACCCATCAGTTTACACTCCGTGGTGGTGGTAGCTGCTCACAGGACTCTTTGGGTATTGCAACCACAGCCCATCTCTTGGCAGCTTACTTGTCAAAGGGTCTTTTTGCTTCTCTCTTCCCCTTTGATTTTCACCCTGCAGAGATGCAAGTCAACAGATGCTAGAAATGCTTATCTATGACCAGGATACTCTCCATCTACTGTGAGGGAAAGGGTCTGAAATGCCACTCACAGCAGCGATTATGTGCCAAGGTGAGGCCACCCTCACTCTTAGTTTTCTCCTCACAAATAAAGAATGTCAGAGAGATGCCAAATGATTAAGCAAAGCCTAAACTTCAAGAGGCTGACACACAAAACACAATGGGCCTTCGGACAAGGATCCTTGGTGGCCTCCACGTGAATGAAGGGGCCATGAGCCTTGCCCTGTGGGGCCGAACACACACAGAGACAGCGCAGCACCAGGAATGCTCCTGTGGAAATGTGTAATCCAAAGGAGATTCGTCTGGCACAAACCAGATATAGAAATGGCATGAGAATGCAGATTGTGGATTGGGGGGTGGTGGAAAGGAACCAACATTTTGACATAGCAATTGAAAAACAAACTTCTAAAGACTCTGCTGGTTGATGGGTCAGATCTGGATGCCAACTGGGCACCATTCAACAATGAGGGTACACATTGCACGGTCCTGGGCAATTGCTTCCTCAAATGAGCCCATAAAAGGAAAAGCTGAGATGAAGTGGTTGAATCTGATGGATCTGTGTGCCAGATAGGAGCCCAATTTGCAGAACAGGGACTCTATTTCACAAGGAGTCCTCAGAAGAAATTAATGCATTCCATCAATAAACATTTAATGCCTGCCCGTGGCAAACAGGTCCTCATGATACACAGACAGAGAGGTCTTGCTCTCGAGGATCTCTGAGTTATAGGTAGACAGTATCCTAAGTAAACAAGTTCCTGAAAGGATGATTCGTTAAGAGGAGTTAGGAAAAGAAAAACTGATGTCATGAGGGCTAAACTAGAGACACATAGAGAATGACTTCTCACCAAGAGGATTGAATACTTTATAAATGAAATTAGACCTTCCTGCTTAGTATGTTTGGGATCAGAATAACCTCTGATGTGTGGGCTTTGTGGATGCCTTTACTTCATTTCATGTAGTCAGAAAAGCAGATAGGACATACCATTCACACCTGTGGTTTCAGAAAAACAGGATGGATTGTGGCACAGTCCATCCAAAAGGTCAAAGATCAGAAAAGTTACTTCACATAGATGTAAAATGAAATTTTTCACCAAATAAATATAGAAAAAAGAGTTTAAAAAATATCTAAAAATCCCACACAAAATCCAACATAATTTACATAATAAGATCTAAACAATTCAAGCAATTTTTGAAGTTTAGAGTGAGGGCCATGTTACCACGTCTCCACCACAAAGACACACAGGCACACATGCATGCAGACACATCAATGCAGCATTTCAGAATAAGGTAGGTTTCAGCCATGGTGCAGTGAAATGGGCATGGGCTTTTGAAGCAAGTAGACCTGAATTCAGATATGACTCCATCATGCAATAATTGTGTAGCTTGGGCAAACTATTTAACCTCTGAGTTTTCATTTCCTTGTTGTATTAATGTTGGGAAGCACAAGAGACTTGGTTAGAAAGTTCTAAGGAGGTGACCTCATGGAAGGTCGCCTGCCCTGTTTTTTTGAATTCTGACTTAGGAGAAAACATAGGGGAGTGTTGAAAGCAGTGCCCCTAATTATTCCTTGACCTTTTCAAATAAGCCTGTGTATTTGCAGACCCCCGAGTGTTTACTGGAATCCTTATGCTTAATCTCTGGATGCCCTTGCCTAGGGTATAATGTAAACACATATGCCCTTCCAAGATTACTCACTCTACTTATAGTATCTAAAGAAAAAAGTTCCAATAAAGGCCTAATGAGGCGGACAGTAGAGGCTGCTCTGGCCACTAGAGCTGGAGGCCCCTTATCCCTCTCTTGCACAGTTAAACTGTGTCTGAGTAATCTGTTCATTATTGTTCAGGGACTGCTGGTCAGCCCTGGCATATTAAGAATAATATGTACTGGTATTATTATTTGTATTGTTATACATTTTAATAATGATATTACTCATCATCTATTGAGGATTAACTCTGAACCAAGCAATGAGCAAGGCACTTTATCAATATTATTTCATTTAGTTTATACAACAACCCTGCAATGTAGGTATTATTACCTCCATTTTAAAGATGGCAAAAGTGAACTTCAGAGAAGCTAAGTAGCTAGACTGTCCACATACAATTAAAGATGGTTGTAGGCAAATTCCAAGACTGCACTATGATCTCCTGCAAGGAGTCCCAGGAAGTATATGAAGAACAGAAGTCATCCAATGAATGGGATTTCCACATCCCCCCACCTCTTTTCCTTGTTTCTCCCAATGTGTGGGTCTCTAAATGTGTGTGTTTCTACTTTCTTTATCCGGGCCTATGTAAATCCTGGGTATATGATCATTTCTCTATCTGTATGAAAGGGTGTGTGTGTGTGTGTGTGTGTGTGTGTGTGTGTGTGTCTATGTGAAAGAGTTTCTATTTAAATCTTTGCCTGACTATAGCTGTATCTGTTTCTCTATCTCTTTGTCTATACCTGTATCAAAGGCTCAGTTTTTGTCTTTTTCCTCTGCCACCTCCCTCACCATCTTCTCTCCTATTTCTCCCTCTCCCTTCTGCTCCCATATACTTCTCTCCAAATTGGATACAGTATATGATAGTTATAATTAAATTTTTTTGCTGAATTATAAAAATTATAATTTAACAGAGAGATGAAAAGATTTTCTTTTTTTTATTCTTTGTTTTTGGGGGGTTTGGGGGGGGTTTGTTTGTTTGTTTGTTTGTTTGTTTGTTTTGTTTTTTGTAATTCATGTGTCCTTAATTGTTGCCCACCCCTTGGAAATAAGCAGCAACAATTTTTAAAATTGAAAGCTTGCCCTGGCCAGGTAGCTCACTTGGTTAGAGCATCACCCCTTTACACCCAGGTTGTGGGTTGAAACTCCAGTCAGGGCACATGCAAGAATCAACCAATGGCCAAAACCGCTTTGGCTCAGCGATAGAGCGTCCGTCTGCGGACTGAAAGGTCCTGGGTTCGATTCCGATCAAGGGCATGTGCATTGGTTGTGGGCACATCCCTGGTGGGGGGTGTGCAGGAGGTGGCTGGTCGATGTTTCTCTCTCATCCGATATTTCTAGCTCTCTCTCTCTCTCTCTCTCTCTCTCTCTCTCTCTCTCTCTCTCTCCCTTCCTCTCTGTAAAAAATCAAAAAGTATATATATATTTTTTTTTTTAAAAAAAGAATCAACCAATGAATGTATAAATAAATGAAACAATAAATCTCTCTCTTTCTCTCTCTCTCTCTCTCTATTTCTCTCTCTGTCTCTCTGAAAATCAATCAAAAAATAAATAAATTGAAAGCTCTTTTACCTCTGGTGAAGTGTAAGCCAAAGGATGGATTAATTAAGCTGTTGTTTATGGTTTCAGAGCCACTGACCCAGTAAGCAGTTGTTCCATTCCTGGACACAGGCACATACTCTAGAAGGAAACAATTTATTTGAGGTTTTTCATGTGAACCCTTGTGTATATATGCTCCTTCTTGGAATATACTTCAGTTTTCCTTGCTTTTGCTTGTTTACATAGCCTTACTAAGGGAGGTACAGATATGCTTGATTCCATAGAAAAACAAAAAGTGAAAATTATTTCCCCCACAACGCTTAAGAACCCATATTTATAAACAAAATAAACCTAATAGAGTCTGCCATGAGAGGAAGAAAAAAAAATCTCTTCAGCCTGCTGCAAGAGCATGCAGTGTGTGGCCAGTGAAGAAAGTTTGAACAGGAAGCATTCCATTGCCAGAAAAAGTCCAAAGATAAATCATCCACATTCCAACCTTACCTGGTGCCTTCCTGGAATGAGAGGCCTGGGGCTCTTTTCCTCCCTGGCTGCTTGAAGGTCAGCTGTCATCATGAACAACACAGTGACTACCCAGACCAGGAAGTTCATGACCAACAGACTACTTCTGTGGAAACAAATGGTCATTAATGTCCTTTACCCTGGGAAGGCAGCAATACCTCAGACATAAATTCAGGGGAAACTAACCAAAATGTCTAAGGGCTGGCCTTCACTCAGTGGATCTTTCAACTACAAAATGTCTAAGTCCACACCAGATGTTATCTTCGTGTTTGGATTCAGAACCCATTTTAGTGGTGGCAAGACAACTGGCTTTGGCAGGATTTATGATTCCTTGGATTATGCAAAGAAAAATGAACCCACACATACACTTGCAAGCCATGACCTGTATGAGAAGAAGAAGACCTCAAGGAGACAGGGGAAGGAATGCAAGAACAGAATGAAGAAAGCCAGGGGGATGTCAAAGGCCAATGTTGGTGCTGGCAAAAGTGAGCTGGAGCAGCCAGGCTTGTAGCAGCAACAGCCAAGTCCAGAGCAACTAGGTCGGGAGCGGCAGTGACCAGACCCGGAGCAGCTGGTTGTGGAACGAACCAGAGCAACAGAGGCCAGGCCCGGAGCAGCCAGGCCCGAAACAGCTCGCTCCTCGCCTGTACCTGCCCACGGCTGCCTCTCAGACATGGCTGGAAACTTTTGCGGGAACTTGAGGGTCTGCTGAATCAAGTGATGAAGGCTTAGATCTGGATGTGTTGAGTTAGTGTAGCGCTGGGGTGTTGATCTGTAAGTGCCTTGGGTGGGGCCTGGATGAGGCTGGTTGACCTATTTGGAAATGTCTTTTGTGTGAAGTGTATCATTGGGCATGTGGAGGTATTATTGATATGAGATAATGCTAAGTAACAGATTTACTATCTGAAAAGGGATTTACTATCGGGGAAAGGGAGGGAGGAAGAGACTGAACATAAACTGTGCACCTATGGATGAGGACAATGGGGGATGGGGAGGGGGCGGAGGGTGGGGTGGGAACCTGGTGGAGGGGGGAAGAAATGAGGAACCTTTGTAATAATATGAACAATAAAGATTGATTTAAAAAAAAATAAAAAATAAAAAATAAAATAAAATAAAATAAAAAAATAAAATAAAAAAATAAATAAAAAAAAATAAAAAATAAAAAAAAAAAAAAAAAAAAAAAAAAAAAAAGTGAGCTGGAGATGGGACAGCAGAAGGAGTAAAGATTCTCCAGTGACTTTATCTGTGGTGACTGCAGAGGTTTCATGAGAGGAGTAATAAACTAAGAACTTAAAAAAGATCGAGATAAAGAGGAGGGAGGGGGGCTGGAGGATAAGGAAAGAAGAAAACTTTTCATTGGCCCTGAACAAGTGGAAAACTCACTGCATAAGAAAGGCTTTTCGTGATTTGGTAGAGGAAGGACAGAGTGAGGTTGGGATGTGAGGGTTTACATATTGTGTTCCTGTAAAGGAAAAGGTTAGACTATGTGGATAGAGAAGGTCAATGCTCAAACTATATTTTGTTTGTGATGTGTTCTGTGTTATGCCATAACAGTACCTTGCCACGGCCTTAGAAAAAAAAAAATCATCTATACTAATCATTTTGTATATCAGTATTTTCTAGAAACCCCTAATCTGGGAGTTGCCATCGAGTATACATGGAAAGAATCATAGACTTTCAGACCTTATCAGAGAACAAACTTATTCTTCTATGAAAAACTCTGATTTCTTCTGCAATGTTTGCACCTACTAGAGTTATAACTTTGACAAATGAATTACTAAAATCCATACAGTCCAAATATATATATTGCATTTGCCTGACTTGCCAGTAGGAAACATTTTTCACTGGACACATTTGTGACTTGTTTTTTAGTGCACCCCGGATGGTTCCTAAATGATCAGGTCACTCCCTTTCCCAAATTCACTTTCTATCTCCCTCCAAACCCTCCTGGATTCTGCCCTGGCTCCCAGGCCTCCATATTCTCCCACTTTTGACCATCAGGTCAATGTTTTCTTGGAGGCTGAGGTCCACCATATGTCCTATTATATCTGGTTTCTCACAGTCTACCAAAAGTGATTCAGCAAGCACATTGCAAGTGCTCTCTGCATCGGAATCCCATTCAATGGGGAGGTGATTCACATAAAGAACACCTAGGGGCTCCCCAGCACCTCTTCACCTATGGTAGCTTCATTTCCCTCCCATCCTGGCCATGCCAGTGAGAACATCAGAGCTGGAGAGGACCTGGGGAGCTCCGCCATCTCTCTGCTACTCTTTGTCTCACTGGTGACCCAAAGCACCAAGCCTGGGACTTGATTCAGTTCCAAATGTATGGTAGAAGCCCTTGGAGTTGTTTTACATTTGTTACAATTCTTAGCTCCTCAAAGCTTTGACAAGAGTTCATTTTGGAACAAATTATAGAGATGACAGGAGAAAGCCTACCCCCCCCCTTCAAAATATTAGATTTACTTCAAACTAAAGACTAGGAAAAGTTAGGAGACTGAAAATAAACAGGAAGCTCCAACTTAACGATTTCATATCCCTAGTCCTCTGGATCCCTGGAAAAGAAATTCTCTTGCACGTCTAGCCATTATCAAGAGTCTCTTATCAGGTGTGTACTAGATTTATTGAGGTGAACACTCTGTAAGTTATATAAATGTCTAATCACTATGTTGTATACCTGAAACTAATATAATATTATTATATTAGTTTCAGGTATACAACATATACAACTAATTGATTATATATATATATATATATATATATATATATATATATATATCTCAACTGTAATTGAAAATATTTTTTTTAAAAGAATCTCCTTCTCTGTGTCCTCTTGGCTCGACTCCCATGTGTTCCCTTGACCCTGTGTCACTATTACATTGCAAGGCACCCAGGACCAGAGGCCCCATCTAGTCTACATAATCTGAGTACAAAGTCCCATGCAGATGGACACTGTCAGACTGAGCAACAAAACAGTGCTCTTGGCTGTCCAATTTATCGATTATTGAATAAAGACAGTAATATCTTTGAAATTTTCCCAGTTGACTTTTACTTTTTAACAGAGTTAAGAAGTAGGTTAAGCCAATAACTAATTAGCTATTAGATCAATGCTAAGTACTTTGTATGTGTTTACAGGACAGAAAAGTGAACAAGTAATGGAAAATTCTGCCTTCTCTTTCTCCTACCTTCAGTCATTTTCCCCTACCCTAGGAATGCTCTGGTCCACCAACTCAGAACTACTTAATGCCTTACTTATGGAAGGCTCTCTATAGCAGTCAATCATGAATAGCAATCAGCCTACAGAGTCTTGGCAATTTCCAAAGAGAATTACTTGAAGCTCCTCTGAAAGACTCTTTGTGAATGGTCCTACCGTTGTGTGTAAGGCATTTCAATGCCATCAAAGGTCACATCAGTAGACCAGGAGGACACCATTCCCTTGAGGAGCTCAAAGATAGAGATTTTGCATGAACAGGGGAAATAGGAGAGAGTAGTGGAGAGAGAACTGGTTGGCCTCCAGTTTTCAGTGAGAAAAAAAAAAATCTTAATCATCACCATCATCATCGTCATTACCAGCATCTTCAACAGTAACAAATTCACAGACTGAAAACCTTTACAAAGCTTGATTCACTATTAAGTTCATGGGTTCATTTTTGAATGCATCTGCTTGCTTCAGACAACATTATATGGGAAGTAAAAGGAATCAACCAAAGATTTTAAATGTATTTAGCTAGGCCATTTCCAGTAATCTTCAAATAAGTTTTTTAAGTTTGAATGAAGTAAACAAAATGACCATACACTTTATAAAAATGTGAATCTCTGTAGCATATTTTGAATCCATTTAATAAGATTAAAAACATACCTTTACTGTTTCCAATGATTTTACTCACTTGTTATTGTATAGTGTCTTATAATATATGCGGTCAATCATTAGCTCTGATCTAAAGCCCAGTACTTGGTCAGGAATGTAATCTCCTAAATTACAACACAGTTCTAAGGAAAAATAGAAACATGCTTTACATTAGTGCATTTTATTACAAGAGTTCCCAGAATGCCATGTGTAAAAAGTGGAGTGTTCATACAATAAAAAGCATCCCTGATAGTTAGATTGGGAAATGATTAAGTGACTTTTGAAGTTAAAAGGTGATTTTTCAAGATTATAAAATACTCATTAGGTTATTCTGCCAACACCGAGTTTTATACAGGTTGTTGACTGACTGATCAACTCCCTGATATTCATTCATTCACTAAGAAAATATTTTTTGAGCATAAATTATGTTTCAAATAGGAGTTGGGGATATAGCTGGATGATACTGTCATTACTTTCAAGAAGATAAAATCTTTTTAGAAAGATATCCCAATCATGGTAACAAGCAAAGGGAGTCTGCATACTACAAAGACTTAGAGCTTGAAAAAAATGATAGCTCAGATGTAGACCTAGAAGAATTGGGAGATAGACCAGAGAAACATGCAGGGACATGTAGACTGTGGCAAGGAATTAACCTAAAATTTGAAATCATTAGAATGGCAGCACTTGAGCATAGTTCAAAAAGTTGGCACAGAAAATCAACTGCAACAGCTTTGCATTGACAGGGAAGGCAAGAAGAGAGTGTCTGGGAGGGAACTAACTTGTTAGCAGGAGGGAAGGCATTTAGAGGCCATCAGGCAGACAGGCAGGTGAGTAGTTAGGAGCCAGTGGTCCTGGATTGCGAGAGGTATATCCAACTGCCTAAACCAGCAGTCAGACATCCCCCAAGGGGTCCTGGATTGGAGAGGGTACAGGCTTGGCTGAGGGGACCCCCAAGCCCCATGCATGAATTTCATGTACCAGGCCTCTAGTTAATGTTATAAAAGGCCCAGTGAAAGCCTCTACATATGAATATGGTAAACCAAAGGAAATACAGTATTCCTGGAGAGACTGCAGAGATTACTGCCAATACAAGGACTTGAAAAGTGCAGGAGTGGTGATTCATTCTCAGTATATCCCTGTTCAACTTGCCTACTTGGCCCGTGTGAAAAGCAGATGTCATTCTCCAAGAGAATGACAATGGATTATCATGAACTTAACCAGGTGGTGACTCTAAGTGCAGCTGCTGTTCTGGATGTGGCTTCATTCCTTGATCCCACATGCATATTCCCAAATACTTCTGATGCAGTTGTTGATCTGACCAATGCTTTTTACCTGATACCTGTTAGTAATGACAACCTGAGCAGTTTGCTTTCAGCTGGCAAGGCCTTCCTGTCTTAGGGGTATAGAAGCTTTGCAACTCTGTGTTATGATTTAGGAACCTCAATCACCTTTCCCTTCTACAAGGTATCACACTAGTCAATGCACAGATTACATTAGGCTGATTGGACTTGTGAGCAAGAAGTAGCAACTACTTTAGACTCATTGGTAAGATACTTGCATGTCAGTGGATGGGAAGTAAATTGAACAAAAATTCAGAGGGCTTTACCTCAATGAAATTTCTAGATGTTCAAGGACATGAGGGCATCCTGAGATAGCCTAAGGTGAAAGATAATTAGTATGTCCTCAGTTGACTGTTGAGAGGGTAACAAGGAATGTGGTGATGGGGTGATGAGGAGGTGAGTTGAGCCCTGCTTGTACTTGCCATAGACCTAAGCATTGGTGTTCTCAGGAAAAAAAGGAGGAGGAGAGAATTGAAAAAGATACCAAGCCCAGCTGGCATGGCTCAGTGGTTGAGCAACAACCTATGAACCAAGAGGTTACTGTTTGATTCCCCATCAGGATACATGCCTGGGTTGCAGGCTCAATCCCCAATGTGGGGCATGTAGAGGGCAGCTGATCAATGATTCTCTCTAATTCATCACTGATGTTTCTACCTCTCTCTCTCTCTCTCTCCCTTCCTTTCTGAAATCATTTTTTTTTTAATTTGGAAATATCAGTGAGGAAATAAAAGCAGTAAGGAGAGTTGGGGGTGGGGAAGGAGGAGTAGAGTTGTCCCTGGATTGTTAGCCTAAGGTGACATTCTTTTAAATCCTTTATAAATATGAAATAAAAAGGAAAAAAAAACAATTTTATTGGACAAAGGCTACTGCTTTCAATTCTCCCATGGCAAGAAAAACAAAAGCAAGAGATTCATTCCTGGATTTTGTCAAGTCACATAAGAAGGATAGTCTAATTCCCAAGAAGCTTTATAGAAAACATCAGAATGAATGAAATTTAAGCCTGGATGCAAACATCTGTGGAATTTTTTTCATAGAGGAAGAAAAAAAAAGTGAGATTAAGACCTACAGCATCTGAAAGAGTGGGCTAATAAAAAGAATAAGTATTTACCAGAGTTCTGTAACTCAAAGGCACTCCCACATGTCACAGATTTTCCTGAAACATCAACATCTTTGAGAAACCACAATGTTTATTCCGCGTTTCACACGCATGTAATGTATCCATGGGCATTGTTTCTGCTTTCCCAGACCTCTTTCATTTCCTCCTCTGCTACAGAAATCCATTCGGCGGTTCAGATGGGGCTGCCCTGACACCAGTCTGCCCTGTGCCCTGCCAAAGGGGTACTTCTGCAATAGCGGCCTCCCCGGCTACAGCACCTCAGCCCTCAGGCCAGAATTAATTGCTCAGAAAGGGGCACCAAAGCGGACAACCAGAGCCTGCCTGTAGTTTGGTGGGTAGATTTTGGGGAAGAGGAAGGGGCTTTCTTCTTCCTGGGTATCATGAGAGCTGAGGACCAGAAATCCTGGAGAAACTTGGAGCCATCCTTGCCATTGCATGTGGGTGCCTGCTGAGGACAAAGATGATGAAGAGGAGAGGAACCAGATTCAACACGTAAAGAGGGATGACAGCTTTCCAACAGGGAGCTTTGTGTTCTGGGTCCCTAAGGGAAGCCCTGAGTGACCAGCAGCTATTAAAAAAAAAAAAAAAAGGAAGGGGGGCGGGGGGCTTTTGGCCCAGCCAGTATTGCTCAGTGTTGATCATTGGTCCATGAACCAGTAGGTCGTGGTTCTATTCCCAGTCAGGCCACATGCCCATATTGCAGACTCGATCCCCAGTGGGGGGGTTGCAGGAGGTAGCTGATCAATGTCTCTCCCTCATCACTGATGTTTCTCCCTCTCCCTTTCTCTCTAAAATCAATAAAAATATAAAATAAAATAAATAAATGGGCTGCTCAAGTGGCATGGGCCCCAGAAAGAAAGCTTTCCCCATTTACCTCCTGAGATGGGTCCATGGAGGACAAGGGGGAGAAGCCTTCCTGTCCCTGGTGTGGAGCCCAATAGTTATCATGGCTCACCAGGGCCCTCACTGCTCTGACATGAGGCACCCTCTGCCTCTGTCAGGAATCAGATGGTGACTGTGCTATATTCTTGTTCTTCTCTCCCTCTCTAAATGGGAGTTTTTAGTGTAAAGTCCCTTCAGATAAAATCTTACTTAATTGAGACCACATTCCTCTAGCATCTTCTAAGTCTTTTAATGTAAACATCAGCATGATTGCTTAAAGAGCTACAAGATGTAGTTATAGGAAATAGAGGAAGTAACAGAGTGACAAATGTGCTCTCAACTTAAGACAGGCCTTCCTATGAGGGACTCATTGTGATTGTCTTAAATGGAAGCTTACCATGTTGCCACCAGCTCAAATGACCAAACCGGTGACCCTTGGAGGATAAAAGCCAAAAGGCTGGAATGGGATAGTCAAGTGACAATTTCCATCTCAAAAACTAGGGTCTATAACTGACTCCAAGGCACAAGGTATAGCAGCCAGCATACTTGTACTTAGGCTCCAAGGCAGCTCAATTAGTCCCAGTCCAATGTGGCAGCAGGCAGAGGAAGGAATAAAGCAAATGGCACAAACAAGGAGGCATTGATATCTGTTACTAAAACCTACCCGTGTTTCCCCAAAAATAAGACATCCTCCGAAAATAAGACCTAGCACGTGGAAAAATAAGACATCCCCTGAAAATAAGATCTAGCGCATCTTTGGGGGGAGGGGGAATTAATATAAGACACTGTCTTATTTTCAGGAAACAGGGTAAAAGAAATAAAACAGATCAAGTGGAGTGAGCGGTGAGAGGGAAATGTTTTGATGCTTATAAAAATCTGAAAATCAAAATTGACATGTCTCCTATGACCTTTAGCTTAATAGTCATTCTTATAGAAAGGGAAGAGAAAGAATAAAAGAAGAATCAAAAGCAGACCTGGGACCAAATTTTAGTGCTATCAGAATGTGTTCATTGTAATAAGTTATTTAAATGGTCTCACTTTGTGAGCAAAATGTAAAGTGAGAATAATGCTGCCTACCTGATAAGACCATTGAGAGAGATGAATGACAACGTGCATGAAAAATGTCCAGTACAGTGTCTGGTAGGTGGAAAGTTCAAAACCATGAGCTTTCATTTTCCTCTTCCCTGTGCCCTGGTAATGTTCCCAGTGCCCAAGCCAGAGCTTCTAAATAACGATGCCAGACTTATTCCCCGATTCTGGAACAAGACAATGGACACATGTCCAACCTCAGGTATGTACATTACAAATAATGACCTGAAGGCTAGGAGACTGTTGACTCCTCCTGAAGCAAGGAAGGTAGTGGATGGGTGATCCAGCCCAAGTACAAGTCCCCTGGCCCCGATGGCATCACCTTTTTTGAAGCGCCAGTGGTTCCACAGTTACCATTTTTATGTTCACAACAAGCAATGCATGGGGCTTAAGTGCATCTGCAGAGTGAGAACCATCCATAGCAAATACCTCTTTCCCAAAACCATATGCTGGGCCCCAGGCCAAACAGCAGGGCTCATGCCTGCCTCTGATTTCCTTGAATCAGCTGCCAGTGGCTGTGTGGCTCTGCTCCCCAGGTTTCTGATAAAGCAGCTTAACTCTTCAAATAAGCTGTGACTGTGCAGACACAAAGGAATGGCAGACTTGCCAAAACACTTCCAGGGTGCTCTGTCTTTGAATGGGGCAAGGTAGGGGCGGGAGGGCGATTGTCCTGCACTCACATACACATCTTCTTTGAACGCCTGAAAGTAGTGTGGGTATCATGCAGAAACAAAGGAATGGGTAGTTATTATTATTTTTTTAAATAACTTTATTTTCTATCTTCAAAAGTAACGCATATTTACTGTAGGAAACCTAAAACCACGTGTTAGTCAGGATAATTAACATTACCTCCTATAACAAACAGCATTACCAGACTAACAATGTATTTTTCATTCACACGAAGTTCAACGATGTTCCTAGGCATGTGGCTCTCTTTGGTGACTCACCTTTAAGTAGTGACTCAGGGATGCAGGATTCTTCCATCTGGCTATGCTGATGTCCGAGAGAGAGAGAGAGAGAGAGAGAGAGAGAGAGAGAGAGAGAGAGAGAGAGAGAGAGAGAGAGAGAGAGAGAGTGTATCTTGGTATTTTCTAAAACCAGCCCTCTAAGTACACCACTTTTCCTACATTCTTTTGGCCAAAACTAATCTCATGGCCAACATACAAGGTTCCCCAGCAAGGAGAAGACTGGGAAACACTGTTTTTCTGTGTGCCTAGGAGGACAGTGACAAGGTATGGCTAACACAGAGCTTTGCCACTACCACAGCATCTAAAACTACACAGGCACCACAAATATGCAATATAATATATTTGCAAAATGGCATCATACAACATATTCTGTTTTAGAGCATTTTCTTAAATTTTCAACTTACCTGTAAATATTTCTCACTAACTCAATTTTAAGAGGCTGTTCCGCACGGGTTACCTGTTGTGACAATCCAGTTGCTAGATAGTTTTTGTTTTCTTTCATAAACTGCAATGTAATTATAAGCCTGCATAATATTCTGAGTATTTCTCAGGATAAATTCTCAGAAATAAAGTTTGTAAATCAAAATTAAGCACACTTTTAGTGCTGATGAAGTGGCTTCACAATGCTTCCTTTCCTAGGATTTTACTTTGGGAAGTTTAACCTCCATGGTAATATTGAATTCTTTGCAGACAATTCTAACTTTCTAGTCTTGTCTTTGCTAATGTGGACTCACAGCTTCTATTTGCTAAGGAAACAGTCTTGACTTTGGCAAGAGTAAAGGGAAAACACAGAGTCATGGAGACGATGGTTGGCTGAGCCAACACTATACACCAGGCACAATGCAATATGCTTTACAAAAAAATACATTTAATATTTATGACAAGCTTGGGAGGTAAGTATTATCCAAGTATTATGAAGAACAATAAGATTCAGGGAAGCTCAGTCATTTGCCCAAGACTGAATGGTGGAAGGCTCAAATAGGACCTGCCTTGGCCAAAATTGTGAGACTGATGAAGGAAAGAGGTCATTCTCTATTCTTTCCCTTTCCTTATCTCTGGGTTGCCATGATTCTCCTATCTCTAGCCCTGTTATGCTACCAACACAGGAATATGACAAAGGCACTGGTCAGAGAATCAGAAGAATTAAACTGGAATCCTGTCTAGGTATCTTTCAATCAATGTGCTGCACTAACCTTGGTGAAACTCTTTTCTCATCTGTTGAAAGAGGCATTTGGACCAGATAACCTCAAAGTATCTTTAATGTCCCCAAATCATAAGACAGAGAGCCCTAAATTTTAAAGTGCAAACACCAAGACTTGAGGTTCAGCTCTGTCATGTGTATTTTGAATAAACCTGGCAAGACACTAAACCCTTGAGTCTCGGGACTTCTATTCATAAATGAGGGTCTTAGCCCAAGTACATTTCAGAGTCTTTTTCTGATTCCAGAATTCTTCTACAAAGCCTAGCTGAAGACCTGGCACATAGAAGGATATAATAAATGTTTATTGACTATTGGCTCTTTAAACCTCTCCATTTTGACACCCTAAAAGGTGCTGAATATATATTTAATTGCATGGAATTTGGCTCCTGCTTGCCTTAATGTTATTCTGCAGGAGAGACAGACTCCTGATGAAGAATGTCAGCTAGGACACTATGTCCATGTCTACATCCAATTAACCCAGATAAATGGTTTTCTATAGCTGTACAGATCTACATTTGGTTGTAAAAAAAAAAAAAAAAAAGTTTACCTGGACATTAATCAAATATGATCAAATATTTGAGGCTCCTGTGCTCCTCCATCAGTCCTGGTGGGAGAAGACCGTAGGAACAGTGATTTGTGGTACCAGCTTTTTTTGAACTATTGGCTTGCATGACCCTTTTTTGAAAATTTTGGCAAGGTAGTCTACACGCAAATCTAGAGACCTGAACTCACTACTAGGCATTGGGAATCAAGTCAAATGTCACAGTAAAATTATAGTTCTGGCATCATTGTTCTCAATCTTTTGGGGTTCAAAGGTATCTTGGACAACCTACTTAAAGGCTATATATGGGCCCAGCCAGCATGGCTCAGTAGTTGGATTCCTGGTCGGGGCACATACCTGGGTCATGAGCTCCATCCCCAGTGTGAGGCATGCAGGAGGTAGCCAATCAATGATTCTCTCTCATCACTGATGTTTCTATCTCTCCCTCTCCCTTCCTCTCTGAAATCAATAAAACTATATGTTTTAAAAATAAATAATAGTTCAAATGCTGCTTCCTCAAACCCTTTTATGGAGCTAACTAGATTATAAATAAATTGGCATGGGGTCAACCATTCACAATAGCTTTCTAAAATGAGTCATGAACTGCCATGAATTAAAAACTTGTTTTGCAGTCATGGGAGTTAGAGGACAGCTGGTCACCACAGTCTGTAAAATGACCTTTCCTGGGTTTAAATGCTTTATTGAGTCATCCTTTGGCCTCCATTACTCCAAGCAAAGCCATTTCAGTTTCTTTACCTTCTTCTTCAGTCCCATTTTCAGGGTGAAATCGATTAGCAAGAGATCTGGGCCTGGAAATTTGGGAAGGTTCTGACCAAAGTAAGTTGAGAAGAAGGTATTCTTTCACCAATAGACAACCTTCCCTCATTCAGTTATGAGTTATTTCCATAGACAAACCTCAGATAATCTCTCTCTTCCATTGTTCAAGCTGCTTATAAAATCCCACACCCACCATGAAACTAAGGCCTCTGTGTTGCGTAGTCTACTTTATTCTTTATATGGTGGCCCTGGAATTGTGTAATGCAGAAGAACTCCATGAAGCTTTCTTGATAAACTCAAATGTCTCAAGGATTTTCCTTGCCTGTCCAACCTAGGAGCTTCCTAATCTTAGAGGAAAAGGTTTATTTCACTGTTCAATATGCTGCAAAATACAAGTTTTTCTTAGATATTATCAGATGACAGAAGTTCTCTTCTATTCCTAGGTTATTGAAGGTAAGTTTCACTTATATTCCATGAATAGGTGTTAAATATTGTGAAACGTTTTCTCTGTATCTATAGATATGATTTGTAGATTAATGTGGTAAATTATATTAATTAATTTTTAATATTTAATAAATTTTGCTTTCCTGAATAAGTTTATTTTATCATAATAACATATCTTTTAATACATTAAATATTAAATAGTACATACTTACTTGGTCATAAATATTGTATATAAATTTTATATGGATAGAATTACTAATACTTTATTAAGAATTTTTATGTTGAGATTTTTATGGGCCACAGAATTAATAATTAATAAGTGGAAAGCCAAAATATGAAGCCATGTCTATTTGACTTTGCATCCAGTATTCTTCCTAATAAAACATCCTACCAATTCTCTGTTGACATATAAGTTCTGGTGTGTTTGGTTTAAAAATATTAAATTATATCACCATATCATTATAAAAAAAAAATCCTACCATATTCCACTGAAGCATATCAGAAAACCTGTGTTTTATAAAACATCTATGGAGATCCTAGAAAATCTGCTCAGTGGCTGGTATCTTTGGCATGTCCCTATTCACACTCTGTGATGGAAAGACACCTACAATTGGTAAGGTGGGCTGGTTAGATCAGAGCCAAGGGCATATCTCCTTCAGGGAGATTTTGGGAGAAATTAGAATCTTAATTATCAATCAAACCCACTTCAATACCTGGGAACAATGGTTCTACTCATGCTGAAGTATATTGTTAAGCTAATGAAATCTGAGTGGAGATACTTGGGTTTGTCCCCAGTTCTGTTACAAGTTAGATATATACCTGTGTATAACATTTTAATCTCTATTTATGAGGAATTACTTCTTGAAGATTATAGTAAGTGCCTCAATTATGAACAATTAAAATCACAAATTGACCTTAATAATGCATCGTCAATATTTTCACCTTTGTGTATTTTGATTTTGGTAATAGCTTTCTAAAAAAATCAGGATTTTCTATATGCTTTCCCTTTTTAGAGCAAGCACATTTCAAAACACTTTGTGAAAGTTTAATAAAAATAAACAGAAAAGGCAATAGAATGAAGAAGAAGAAGAGAAAGGAGGAAGAGGAGGGGAAAGAGGAATTGGGCCCAGTTCTCCTAGACCATTTATGGCATGTGCAATGCTCAGCCTTCAAGATCACAAAAGGGAGCAAGTCCTGCTGAAGTAAAAGTAAAATTCTCCAAAAGTAAATTTAAACTCAAGGTGAGCATAGCATCCAAGACTCAAAGCCCAACATTCATAGAATAGATATTTTAAATCAATAATATTTGCAGCAATGGGCAAAATAGTGCTTTGGCTCCTCGTGTCATTTGCATAAAGATAATCTATATATTCACAAGAAGAATTATATTTATAAAAATCAGTAATAATAGAAATGATGAAGCATTAGCATGACCAGAACTCACTTTCTTATATTGAGCCTATCTGTCTCTTTAAAAATATTTATATTTCTATTAATTTCAGAGAGGAAGGTAGAGGGAGAGAGATAATAGAAACATCAATGATGAGAAAGAATTATTGATCGGCTGCCTCCTGCTCACCCCCATTGGGGATCAAGCCACAACACAGGCATGTGCCTGACCCAGAATCAAATTGTGACCTCTTGGTTTATAGGCTGATGCTCAACTACTGAGCCATGTCAGCCAGGCCCATCTATCTTTTAAAGTTCAAGAAAAGTCCACAGCCCTTTGTCTCAGGATAAATCCATGCAGCTTCCGAATGGCGCTGAAATGCATGTGTTTCTCATTCCTCCAAGATTTAAGCTCCCCAGACTCTACTCAGAAGAGCAATCAGATGTCAATCTGACAACCTATACTCTCCTCCCTCATGCTAAATTAAGTCCTTGTAGACCTTCAGAGTCCATTACGGTCAGTGGCCCAAACCAGGCCAGGCTTATGGGAGCTGAGACCTGGGAGGGAGAGGTTCTAACAACTCTACAACTGGCTCACAATGAGGAATGTTTCCCTCTTCTGCTGGGATCTGGGTCACCAGCACTTCTTCAGCCCATCAATCTCTTTTTCTTTCTCTTATTTATTTATTTATTTATTTATTTTTATGAGCACCCAGCAGGTGGGAATGGCTTCCTGAAACCCCTTCTTTGTTCCTCCCTGAATTGATGATGAATTCACGGGTTTGCTTAAGAAAAATAAGCCCAGGACTTCCGGCCACTGGATTCTATATTTTGTTCCCCAGATTAGACAAAAGGCTTATGCCTCTTTCAAACACACCAAATTATCCCCAGATCAAAGGGAAAGCCCTTGAAACAAGTGATAAATGGTAAGACCCACCGGCCCTTGGCTACTCCTAAAAGGGATTCTCTGGTGAGAAAGAAAATCTGGTTCCAATAGTGGTCGCAGAAATGAAGTACTTTATAATCCTATTATAAGGGGAGAGGATCAGACCCACAGGGGTCCAGCCGGCTTCTACTTGACTGATCATAATGCTCAGAGGCCATGGGGTGTACCTCAATATGTATAGTCAGCACTGGGGTTATTTTTTAGCTTTACTGTTAATATATATGATTTTTAAATGTCAAAAGGATATAATTTTGAATAATTAAGGAAATGAGACATTCTGGAGAGTTTATTATTTTTAATAGCCAGAAAATCATATGATTGAAAGTATTGCTATGACCAGGAGCTAATATCCTTGTAGGCAGAGAGAACACTCAAGTAAGAGTTCAAGAAAAGAGGATCTGATTAACTCATTTTTTCACTAACCAGCTGAGTGACCTCTTCCCTCCCTGAGCCTCAGTTTTCAAATTCGTGGAGTGAGAAATCTGGACTCCATGATAGCTAGAGCTTCCCCTGCCCACTTACTACTATCCCACTAAATGGGTTAAGAGGGAAAGAGTTAGAACATCTTCCCAGAAGATCAAAGAGAACAAGAGACACCCATCCCTCTAAGGCAGACTGGAGAAGGAATGAGGAGGCAGATGGCCCTGGGGATTCTCTCTAAGTTCCAGGTTTCAAGGACTGTAGGGGTACATGCCTATGGGTGCTGTTAACTACCCCTCTAAAGGTTGGGACTTTGCCTGGCTGGTGTGACTCAGTGGTTGAGCTTCAACCTATGAACCAGGGTGTAATGATTTGATACCTGGTCAAGGCACATGCCCGGATTGCAGGCTCAGTCTCCAATGGGAGGCTTGCAGAAGGCAGCCAATCAATGATTCTCTCTCATCATGGATGTTCTATCTCTCTCTTCCTCTCCCTTCTCTGAAATCAATAAAAAATGTTTTTTAAAGATAGGGGCTAAAGAAAAACACTGGTGGTTCAAGCACAAACTTTGCCTATTCCTTATGACTCAGGAGAAATCACAGGAGTTGCCCTAATCTGATCCCTTCCCTGGAATGATGGGTAAGGCTACACAGCAAGGATAGCCTCCCACAAGGTGGACTTGGACCCTGATGCTACCACTTATTAGCTGTGAGAACTTGGGAAAGATATTTAACTCCTCTGATCCTTAATTTTTCCATTTAAAAACAGGAATAAAAAATAGCTATCTTCTTGTATCAATCTGTAAAAATAACTATATCATGAATTTATGGAAAGAATCTAGAATAATCCATGGTATATAGCAAGTATATACAGTTAAATAGTCTTTCTTCATTTTCAAGATAAATTGATAACCTTAGAATCATTTGCAAGTAGTTTTGGCATTCATTCCTGCACCAAGTCTCCTAGACATATACAGATCATAACACACTTACACATGTAGACATTCTTGAACAAGTTTGACACACCTGGGCATCATTCCCAGATCAGCTCTTTGTAAGATGCTCAACACACGAGTGACAGAATCAAAATCCTCAGAACATTGCAAATAAGAGATGCCAATGGCTCATAACTGACTTTAGGGACACTCTTTGTCAGGTGATGCCTGAGAAAGGGAAATTATAGAAAGAGAAATAGCTATCAAGAAGGACAAAGATTTCAAAATAGATTGGTAAGAAGTGTCCAAAAGAAGGACTGACATTGCTAAACCATCATGGGGGAAAGGTGGGTGGCCAGAGGGAGTTCTAAGAAAAAAATTCTCCAAACATGTTAAGAGTGAAAAAAAATTCCTAGAACCAATCTATTATAGAGTGAAGCTCTGAAAATAGCTCAAAGTCAGGCTGAAAGGAAAGGAGAAAGGACTTTTAACAAAGCAGAAGTGGTCTTATTTGGTTATACCCATAGAAGGGACTGTGAATTCCGGGAGCCAAAATCTTATGATAGGAAGCTCACTGTGAAGTCAGCAGCAGAAAAAAGTTGTTAGAAATTAGGTTTAGAAACTGAGACACTACATTTCCAGTCTGGCCTGTACTCAACGGGATTGAGAATTTATAGCAAAATTAGAGATGGAAGATGGGTAATTTAGAGATAATCGAGTCCTACACACTTATTTGGTGGTTTGAAGAGGCAGAGGTAAAACTCTTGTGTAGAAAGGGTTTTAAAAAAATTGGAACAGCTGAATTGCAGAATGCAATTTATATATCATACATTTTACAGTTAAAGGATTTTTTTTAAGGCATCAAAGTGGAACCTGCCAATTTTCTTTCTTATTTATAGAATCCATCATTTCTATTTGTTAAGCCACCTCAGATCCTCCCAGACTTACCTGTTTCTTTAGTCATTGGCCACTTATTCTGTGAAAAATACAAATGATCCCATGCAGGTGCAAACCAAGGGCCCCCATCTCTCTGCTCTGTCCTCTCTGCTCCCATCTAGGGGTTTCCTATTGCCTGCTGGGGACTGCTAGGTAACCCCACATATTCGGCTTGAAAGTCCAAGAGAGTTGATGCATAGGGGGCTAACTTTTGATCCATGGGGCGCAGGAGCTGGTAGACATATTTTTCTCCTTCCTCCTTCCAAATGGACTTTCTTAGGTGTCAAGCAGTGGTCAACATGGCTCTATAAATTGACTGTTCTAGGGGCCTCATAAAAGTGGAATCACACAATATCTGCCTTTTTGTGACTGGCTTATTTCACTTAGCATAATGTCTTTATTCATCAGTGTGATGGCATGTATCAAAAAACCCTTTTTAAGGCTGAGTACCAGTAATATTCCATTATATGTACATACCACATTTTGTTTATCCATTTATCAGTTGATGAATATTGATTAGATAGCTTGCATCTTTCAATTATTGTGAATAATGTTGCTATGAACATCGGTGTGCACATATCTCTTCAAGACTTTGCCTTGGATTTTTTATATATACCCAAAAGTGGAATTGCTGGATCATACAGTAATTCTATTTTAAATTTTTTAGAAACTGCTATACTGTTTTCCATAGCAAACACAGCATTTTGCATTCTCACCAACAGAACACAAGAGTCTCAATTTCTCCACATCCTTGCCAACACTTGTTATTTTCTTCTTTTTTTTCTTTTGGGTGTGAAGTGGTCCAACACTTTTTTTTTATAACAACAACAACAAAAAGCCTGTCTTTCCACACCTTCCAGTACTCATACAAATAATGAAAGGCTTTACTGAATATGAAAGAGATAAAAGGCATAAAAACATAAGTATTTCAATAAGTCAATGTTCAGGTATAATTATGCTTAAAGAAAAGAAAACTGTTCCCACAAATTTCCCAAGTGCCTTTTAGAAGATGGCATTGCCTCAGTCAAGGCCACCAGTGTTGGTGACTGATAAAAGCCTAGGTGTTATCCCTCCCAGAAATACAGGGACTTTGATATAATCAAACCTTAAGCCTAACGAGTTTCAGCCTCATCAGATGATAGGGGAGCTGTTTTGAAGAGACACAGACAGATCTCAGCAGCACCTCTGAGACACAATGTGAATGGAGCCAACACATTCCCTCTCTTACCCACACAACATCTGTCACAACTGTCTGGGTCAGTGACTCCTCTGGCAAATTCGGTCTCACTTGGAACTGCACTGTGGTACCTCATTGACCTTAGGGAAAAGATCAAAAGCTTATCTCTCTCTTCAGAACTGAGAAACAAGCGCATCAGATGGGATAAATAGTTGCTCCAGGGCCACCAGCAGGTAGGTGAGAAAAGTGGGACTAAAGCCCATTCTTCTAGCCTTGGTCCTGTAGTCTTCTGACCAAACTACATCACAAAAATGTCCCCAGTCCTTATTCCTGAAGAGGTGGGTGACAATAACTGCAGGTGGCTCCTTCTCTGGAGGGGTTTGAATGCCATCCTTCCTGAAGGTGGGGGAAACACCAGCTGAGAAATTGATGGTGTCAGTCCAGACTCTAAAGAAAGAGATGAGCGTAGACAGGGGCCTGGCATAATGGACATCGTGCCAGTCAGAAAAAGCAATCCTGTAAGCTCAGGGCCACAGATTCCAACTCAGAGTTAACAAACTAACTGATACCCCTTCTGCTCTAATGCGGAGGCATTTGAGCAATGCAGAGCGGTGAATTTTCCACGTTTAAGTCCAATATCACAAGGAATTTCAGCTCCACAAATCCCTTCTCTCTTTTCAGCCAGCTGTCTCCTTTCTTCATTGTGCTCTTTGTGTGCAGGCCTCTCCGGACCAGTCAGCTCCTATCATGGAAATAATTCTGTTTCTCACTAGAAGGGAAAAGAAAATTCACCCATTGAACCAAAGCAAATTGCAGTGACAGCGTGGAGACCCTGGAGAGGCGCCATATTGATTAAAATGTTCAAGTTAGTAAAGAAGGGAGCAAGGAGAGGAGGAGAGGAAGAAGAGCAGAGAGGGGAGGAAAAAGAAAAGGGGTGGGTAGGAGCATTTGCCTTCTGGCAGTCTGTCCCCTTGGGGAACTTCCAAAACGAGTTGGGTGGGTAGACCAGGAGAAAAAGCATTTAGAGTGGAGAGAGCCAGCAGGAATCCTGCACATGCCTTCACTAGCTGCTTTCTGCTTTCCGATGGAGCGCTCCACTATCGCCCCCTGGTGGGAAACAGCACTGACAGGTGCAGCCGGGATTTTGCAGAGCAGACCCTAATGGTATCATCTATAGGAGGCAGCTCGTGCTGCCATCGCCTGAGGGTGTGAATCCTTCTGAATGACCCTGGGAAAAATAGGTCTATCCCAAGTGTCAGCTTAACTGGTTCTCTCCGCAGTCATTTTTACACGAAGTGATGCAGCTCACAGTGTCACTGAACTTGACCGCTTACAAAGTGCATTATCTCATCGAATCTTCATTGCCTCCCAGTAAAGGAGAAATTATTGTCCTTGTCTTACAGATGAGGTGGAAGTTCAATGAGATCGTGATTTGCCCGGAAGGAAAGAGGAAAACACAGTGCCTTGCCCTGCTTGGGGACCTAGCTCTCAGCATTCATAAAGCACCCTCCAGACCCTGAGGAAGGAAGTCTAGTTCTTCCCACTTCCCTTCCCTTTTCCCCACTCCTTTGCATGGTAATGACTTCCCACCATGGACCCACAGCGGTGGTCTGACTGTAAGTCTTCATGTAATTTCTTGGGGGCATGTGAACTCAAGCAGACACAGTTCACTTAGCAAACAATTTTTGAGTTCCTATTAGAAATTGGAGGATTCCTACTAGTGACTAGGGGATTCAGTGGTTTAAAAAAATAAAAATAAAACCCCTAGGTCCAGTGGGCTACAAATTATTCTCTCCACCCAACAGAGAAACAACAAAAACTAAGAAATAGCCAGCTGCCTCAGTCACAGCACAGATTGACCAGACACTCTTTGTACCCAGCATGTAACCAGCAGTCAGGTGCCGATCTCCTTTGCAGAGAAGCAGGAAATTGGATGGTGTGACCTCGAGAAGCTCCTGAGGCAGGGGTCTCTTGTGTTGTTCTGTGTCAGGCTTAGACGTGTGGTAACTGAGTCCTCCACACCTAACCTCTCCAGGATCAGTGGAAGGGGATTTGGGAGGCTGTCATCGTAGGTTTACGTTTTTCATTCTAAGTGTCCAAGTCGGGCAAGTCACTCCGCCTTTCGGAGCATTGGTTCCCCGTGTGTGACAGGAGGAGTTGGATGAGCTGGATTTTCTCACCCCTGAATGTGCAGGCCCGAGAGCAAGGCGGCCTCACGGGCTGCTCGTCTTCTGCACTGGTCGCTGATGAGGGTGTTGACTGAGTTCATCTGTTTACCAAGAGAGATGCAGCTGTCCCCCTCCAATTATTTCATCATAGGCGCTGACGGACCCTCCCGCTAGGGCTCTTGGCACCGCCTCACTGGGGAGCATCCACAATCGGAGCCCATCCTCTCATCAAATTGAGATTTATGGAGTGTGAGGCTGGAAGAGGCCCCAGGAAGGTCGTGAAACACATGGTCTCCGGGGCCCTGGGAGCTCATGTGCTGGCTTGTGGGCCTTTTCCTAAGACACTATGCCAAGCAGATCAGCGTCAGTGTTCTCACCCTCCATTCCATGGGGTTGGACTGAATGGGCTGAAGAGCATGCCACTATAACAGGTCACTCAGCGGCTTTGCCAACCCCTACAAGACCAACCCCTATAAGAAACGGGTATACTTTTTTTTTTTAATCTATGATTTTGAACGACCAATTTTGCTCTGGGTGTAGTGAAGAGCAATAGGTAGAGAGAGTCTTGAATCTAAATAATTACATTATATTTATAACAATAAATAGTGTTTTTAAACAGTTATTGTGTACCACCTATTATTCTAAGTCCTTCACATAGTTTTACTCATTTACTCCTTACAATAATCCCACAGAGGCATATAATTCACCCCATTTCATTGACAAGAGAGTGCTGCCTTAGAGAGTTCAAATTGTCTGCCTGGGACTTAAACTGAGGTCTGACGCCTCACTCTTGCCATTGCACCCCAGCTTCATTGGGTTGACCAGCTACTCCATGCACAAAACAATGGCAGACAATGGAACAGTCTGTCAGTAAGAGCTAAAACTAGTGCCACCAAGTTCATGCATGTGGAGTTGGGAGGAAGAAGAGAGCAGTGTAGGATGGAGCATTGTGGGAGGTTTCCCTGAAGAGGTTGGGTGGGGCTGGCCTTTTCAGAACTAGTAGGATTTATCCAGATAAAGTAGAGGGGGTGGGTTAAGAGCAGGAAAGAGCCCTTCATGAGGTGGAGGAGAAGGAACAGCATGGTGGGTGGAAAAGAAAATGGAGTATGTTGCATTCTTACCTTCCTTTGCTCTGTCCTCATTCATGGCTTGATTTCCAGGGACTCTGAGTATCTGTGAGCTACTGTGCTCTGTGGGGATCCCAGACAAATGTTTGCTTTCTGATGAACCTGCAGGAGAGGAGGAAGGGAAAGAGGCTATAACCCCAAGGATTTTCTGTGCCCATCTGTGAGGTCATTTCCCTGTGGTTTTCAACCATTTATGTGCTTGAGGCAGAACTTCATACACTAGTTTGGGGGCTGCAGATGAGATGGGATTATGCTGCACTGTGCATGAGTGAACTAATCTTGTGGAGACTTTCTAGCCCTGGTTTGCTCTTTGATACCCATAAGTAGACTTCTTGGGTGTTCTCATGACAATTTGTCCTCAAGACATGCCTCCCTCCCAGTGCAATGTCTCAGCTCTAGTGGGCATCCCCAGCACGGTATGCATCCAAATGAACCCAAAGTCATTTAATCAAAAATAAGCAGCACACCTGTGAAGGGGGTATGGTGCATGTGTGCACTGACCAGAGGGTAAGAACCGTGCCTCTGCCACTGAGAGATCAGCCCATGCTGGTGAGCACCACGGTGGATGGTAGACTCAGGTAAAGGATGCTGGCTCATGTGACTGGCATTCTGGCTTTTGGTTTTAGGTATTCCCACTAACCTACAACTTAGCTTCAAGAATCAGGGCTGGAGACTCTCAGCTCCCCACTATGCTTGTCCCTGCTTCCCCTGCCCCCACAACACATACACTCCACACACATTCAGAAATAGCAACGGTCACGCTGCAAATCTTCCCCCGATGGCTCTGTCCCCACAGCTTTATTTTTAGGTTAGAAAAGACCCTATTCCTTCTGAGTCATAGTCCTGCTGACAAATATGCCCTGAGTGGGGCAAGCTAAATAAGAGTCATTCCCATGTCACGGTCTTTCTTATCAAAGGGGCCCTTGTGACTACATCCTGTTTTGTCAATTTGCTCCTCCCCTCCCCAGTGCCCATGGCCTGTGGGCACTTCTACAGAGCAGGGCTCTAAGGCCAAATAATCCACTCCCTATACTCAATACCTCCCAACCTCCCCACAGCAGTCTAAGGAGTTTTAGTTTAACTTCTTAGATGATGCTATAGGGCAATTTGCTCAGGAGCCACTCGGTAGATGTTAGAGCACACCTATCTCTAGAGTAACTAGGACTTTAAAGGGGACTGGACTCCAAGGTAAGCTACTGGTTTAGGTGCGAGACTCTCAATACTGTCTTAGCCTAAGGACTTGCAGTGTGAGAGCTAGATAGCAGGCCCTGCTCTAAATTATGATTTTGGATTACTCTGGTCCCTTTTCTGGATCTCAGTCCAATCTAGTCATTAGATCCACTAATTCCATACCTTTCCTCTGTGATCTTCTAGTCAGTCTATTGCTTATTGGTTTCTTTGTAGTAAGTGGGAATTAAGGCATCAATATCTATCCAGCATGTCTACTTGCCTATTATTCTTTTGTTGTTGCTATTAATCCTCACCTGAGGGTATTTTCCCATGGATTTTAGAGAGAGTGGAAAGGAGGGGGAGAGACAGTGAGAGAAACATTGATGTGAGAGAGACACATGAATTGGTTGCGCCCTGACCGGGGTCAGGGATCAAGCCCGCAACCAAGGTATGTGCCCTTGACTGAATCAAACCCATGGCCTTCAACCCATGGGCTGACTATCTACTGAGCCAAACTGATTAGAGCACCTATTATTATTTTTATAGAAAAAAATGTCTAAATGATATTTTTAAATTGGAGACTGGAGGCTAACGTGACCCTTTTATAAGTTTCAGTTCTCCACGTCATCTGTTACTGGAACAGATGCTTGGTTGCAAGCATCCCAAACTGTAAATTAAATAATCTCAAATTGCAGCCGAAACCGGTTTGGCTCAGTAGATAGAGCATCAGCATGCGGACTGAAAGGTCCCAGATTCGATTCCGGTCAAGGGTATGTACCTTGGTTGCGGGCACATTCCCAGTAGGGGGTGTGTAAGAGGCAGCTGATCTATGTCTCTCTCTCATGGATGTTTCTAGCTCTCTATCCCTCTCTCTTCCTCTCTGTAAAAAATCAATAAAATATTTTTTTAAACTTTGTTTAAAAAATAATAATAATAATCTCAAATTGCAAGTGTGCAATCTCTTCCAAACTCTTCCAGGCAACTTTCCTGGGATGTTGTCCCCCATGGTCACAGGACCCAGGATTGCAGGAGAGAACAGCCCAGGCACACAGCTGGTTCCCCTGCCACTCTCCCTCCTCTGCTCCCAAGGAAAAGAAACCCAATCTCCCAGCCCAGTGTGATGCCCCCTGGGAGCCTCAGCCCAGCAGTGGCAGATTGGATTATCTTTATTGGCCTTAGCGCCATGGCTGAACCCCCGGGGAAGTGAGCCAGATGTCCCCATTTGACCAACCTCTGCAGTTGTGTCCAGCAATGCCCAGCTGTCCCAGACTCTGTTCACAGAGCATCTCATTTAGCTGGGATTTCCTGGTGCCATGGCCAAGCTGCCACTGGAGAAAGGGATGCTCCATTCCTGACATCAGGGGGAAACTAAGAACCAGGAATCTAGGAAATGCTGCTAAGCCTTGTTTCTTCCCAACATGGGTCCGCCCAACTCCCCTTTCTTCCCCACTGAACCAGGGAGGCATGCTGCGCTTTCCTTCCTTGAAGAATCTGATCCAGGCATCTCTCCTTTCAGAAAAGATTTTCCAATCATTTCTGAAAATCTGTTGCATTTTAAGGGCAACCCCATTAAGGGATTAGCTTTGGGGTTTTAGTTCCATGTCTTTAGAGAATTGGGGGAGCACAGCTGGAGGGGATAACTCAGCTCTACAGATCTACCCAGGAGAGCTTTACATCCAGGGAATTATTGGGAAGCTCAGCCCTTCACCTCCTCTCTCTACCCAAGTGCTATTTCACACTTATTTACAAGCATTGGGATAATATGCCACTCTAGCTTGAATTTGATCAAGACAGGAAGTCAAGCTGACTCTGACTCGGTGCCTAATGTGGGTAGAGGTGTTGAAGAGAAACCCACACTGCTCGGGAAGTCGAGGGGACTGTGCTCTCACTCTGACTGTGCCCCAGACTTGCTGTGTGAATTGAGCACCCACTGTGGTTGCTCATCTCACAGAGATCTCTAGGGAATGGTCTCCACCCCATCCCAATACTGAGGCGAGTTCCAATCAGATGTATATAAGCAATTTGTTCTTGTACCTCTGGATCCAAATGAATGGGTCAGGACTTGGTTACTAACCCAGACTGCACCAAAAGCCCATCCCTAGGGATGTGGATGTGGCACAAAGAGGGTCCATCCCCTTGGACAGGTCCTCTGAAACATGAGAGATGCTCACCACACATACTGGTGAGCAGCGATGGCCATACGGGGAGAGAGAGAAAAGAATCAAGGCTGAAAGAGGAAAAGCTGATACGTGTGTATGCACAGGTTTGCACACATACACACATTCCTTAGCTCTGTCTGCTGAAAGGGCTTAGGAGCAATAGTACCCCAGTAGCAATGAGCACCCCAAGTGCCCAGATCTTGGGTTTTAAATATTCTGCAAGCCTGACCAGCATGACTTGGTGGTTGAGTATTGACCTGTGAACCAGTAGGTCACGTTTCAATTCCTGTGCACATGCCGGGGTTGCCAACTTGATCCCTTGTGGGGGATGTTCAGGAGGCAGCCATTTTCTCTCATCATTGATGTTTCTATATCTCTTTCCTTCTTCCTTCCTCTCTGAAATCTATGAAAATATATTTTAAAATAGCAATAAAAAATAAATATCATCCTCCAAGAAAGAGTCTAGGGCTCCTGAGAGAAATAGAAAAACTGAGATAGGAAAGGAAGAAGTCCCAGGAGCACCCTAAAACAGTTCCCTGGTTTGAGACAAAGCATTTCAAATCCCCTACAAAATAGTCAGGAGAGCTGTGTCGGCAATGCCCCTCTTGCTGGGTTACCATCCGGCTCAAACAGCACAAGTACCTTGAAAAAGTAAAAAGAAAAACAGAAAAAGTAGAGCTGGGGTCACTGTCATGGTTAGTGGAGCCCCCATGGTGAGGACATCTCTGTAACAGTGAAGAGTAATCAGAGATGGGTCACACCATCCTTCGTAAGCACATACAGAAGAGAACAGTGGCCATCCTCGCTGGGGTCTGGATGAGGTGTGTGGTTCACTCTTAAACATGTGTCTCTCACTTCCCCCAAGTCCCCTTTTCTGGGACCGCGATTTCCAGAGCTCAGCTTGCAGAATCGCATTTGTTAACTCATGGATCTGATTCTTGGCCTGGCCAACCGCCTTCAATGATGGAAACAAATCTAACATTTTGAACAAGTCTACATTTTCCTGGTAATTGTGAACTAGCAGAAGAAAAGAAAGGAAAAAAAAAGTTTGCAATATGGCATTTGCCCACCAGGTGGTGACCACGGCCTGTATTTGAGATTCAGTTTTGACAAAAACGTCCTGTTCAAAACCCTGTCCTAGGGAACCAGAGAAGATACTGCAGGCTTTGCAAGTTGTTCTCTTTGCACCGCAAGTCTATGATGACAGAACAAGGGCAGACGGCCTAAAACTACATAATCGATGAATGGAAATGAGGTGAAAATCTGAACATTCTAAAGCTGATGTGCGCTTATCTCTGCAGAGGTCTTAAATGAATGGCCTCTGAGCAGCCTTAAAGCTGCCAGCCTTCCTGGAGACAGGCGATGGGAAAGCCAACCTCTGTTGTTTATTCCCATCTGGAATGCATGTTTTTCCGCGTGTGAAGATTGGCCTATCCTAGTCTTAGGACCCCATCTTCAAGCTCTAAACTTTTGGTCATTCACACTGCCTCGCTTAGAAGTTTCAGAAAAGATGAAGAGAATTTGGGCCCAAAAAACATCTGAAATTGTACACACTGCATTCCTTCCATCAAATAATTACTGTTGAATTTGATTGGGCACTTAGTATAAGCAAAGCACTCTTCGGGAATGGTCTGATTTAAGAATCATACCCTTCTCATCCTCACAGATGGGGAAACGAGGCTCTGAGCCATCACACAGCAAGTGAGCAGCAGAGCCAGGACTTCTACACAGTCCTGTCCCAGTTCAGAGTCATGCCTACCGAGGCTCCAGGGTGCACACTTGAATGGGAGCTGTGCTGGGGACTGGGCATAGAAATTAAGAAATTAATGGGACATAATCCCTGAGCCTAGGGAATAAGGGAGTCACAGATACAAAGGGCCAAGTTGAATACACCTGTATGTACAAAGTGCTCCAATCGCCAGAAAACAGGCCGATTAGGCTGTGATGTTCTCAAGGAAGGTCCTGGTAACTCGAGAGGCAAAGAAGGACATCCGAGCACAGAGAAGAGGATGCACAAAGGCACAGGAACATGGACTTACAGTGCCCATAAAGAACAGCGAGCATGGAGTGCATGCAAAGGGCAGGAGGAGAGGACTTAAAACTCCACTTAACTCTGGAGAACCACGTATGGCACAACACAGAGGCTGGATGTCCAGCCACAGGGCACAGGACCTGGCTGGGCCAGTGGGTTTGGGTGGTTGCTTCCCAGAGGACACGGTGCAAGTGTCCATTGGCCACATCGTCTTGAGTGCTTTTTCAAGGAACAGGAAAGGGCAGCTTCCTTTGTTGCCATGAATCAAGAAGAAATCAGAAACTTGAATACCACCTTGAAAACCTACTGGAAAGACCCACCTCATCTGTTATATACCATGGGCCAGGCTTTAGACTAAACTTCTTCGAGTGCAGATAATAGTCTGAGCACAGTAAACACCTGGCAAGAGCTGGCAGGAGCTCAGCAGGGTGGGGAGCCAGCACTATGATGTTTAGGAATACTGTGGAAGTCTCTTTCCTTCAGTCTCCTTTAGGACAAATAGCCCCATCCAAGAGCTAGGAACCAGGGTTCACAGCTTCTATTTGCCATCAAAAGGAACGTCCCCTGTGCTTCCTTTTCACAGATGGTGTCTGGGTTAACATGTCTTTTGTTTTTACTTTTTCTGAGCTACTCCTCAACTTAAAAAAAAAAAACTTAAGAATGCCAACCTAGGACCCTAAAGTGGTCAGAAAAGCCTATTATTAAGTATAGGAGACTAAGCCCTAACCAGTTTTGCTCAGTGGATAGATCGTCATCTTGAGGACTGAAAGGTCCCAGGTTCAATTCCGGTCAAGGGCATGTACCTTGATTGCAGGCATATCTCCAGTAGGAGGTGTGCAGGAGGCAGCTGATTGATGTTTCTCTCTCATCAATATTTCTAACTCTCTATCTCTCTTCCTTTCTTTCTGTAAAAAAGTCTGGGAGACTAGGCAGAAGGAAAATACACCACAGCACTCTTTTTTCTCTTCTCCTTTCCCTGTTGTTTAGGTAGAAAATTCTTACTCCCCAGATTGTCTTCCTGAACATGATATGACCCTGAGACAAGCAAGAGTTGCCCCAGCAGCCTGACCTTTAACAGGCATTTGACCTTCTCTCACTCCCACGCCCCTTCATCAGAACAGGGTTTTATCTGTCTCCCTCCCGACAGGCTGTCACGTCAGAGCGGGCTTATCCTCACGGCTTTATCTTGTTTAAGAAAACAGATTTGGCAGCACAAGAAATCAAAACATTTCTCTGGCTAGATCCTGCTGACCAGGGCACAGTTATCTCTGACCCACCAGACATGGAAAATGCCTTTATTCTTATAGAAACAATTGCATGCCCATGATCTGAAAACATAATTACATTGCAGAAAGACATAAAGTGAGGAAATTTTCCCTCCTCTGGCTTCCAGAGACAACCTCCTTCAGCATTTCTGGGTTTCAATCTCTTGCCTTTATCATTGCAGCATAAAATAAAATGTTTATGCCTCTATTCCTTGACTTATTCCTTGATTTAATTAGAATGTTAAATTTGGTGTTTAGACAGTTCTGTTAACCTCTTTCTGTGAAAGATAAGGGATTCTATGAGTTTACCCTTCCTTCCACCTTTTCTTGACCCCTCAAAATGTCAATTTATTGTGTTATTCTTTCCATGTCAAGATAACAGCAATCATTTTCCATGCCAAAATGTATCTTCTGAGACTTAGACAAGAGTAAGATTCTGGTTTCTCATTTTCAGTGTAAGGATGGAGCATGTGAATAACAATTCCATAAAGAAAAATCCGCAAACAATACCTCTACTTCCCACCTTAACAAACTAATAACAACGAATAATAAGAACAACTTCTGGATCCATCTCCTAACAGCATAGAAACTGAAATTAGGACAAACAATGTCTATGGTGTAGAAGAAAGGAGATAGTTTCCACTCCATCTTCTTCAAGAAGGTCACCAGGTACAGTGTCTCTTTTCCATTTATCACTGGGCAGGATCAGCTCACCCAGCAAGTCCAATAGAAGACTGTGGACATAAAACCAGCCTGGGGTAGGGGGTTAGGGAGGGGAGTGGGGATGGAGGGAGCATTTCAGTTCCAATGGCTGATGATGAAGCAGCTTAGAAAGAAGCTCAGAGAGCCGAAACCGGTTTGACTCAGTGGATAGAGCGTCAGCCTGCGGACTGAAAGGTCCCAGGTTTGATTCCAGTCAAGGGCATGTACCTTGGTTGCAGGCACATCCCCAGTAGGGGGTGTGCAAGAGGTGGCTGATGGATGATTCTCTCTCATCAATGTTTCTAACTCTCTATCCGAGCCTCTCTCTTCCTCTCCGTAAAAAATCAATAAAAATATATTTTTTTAAAAAAAAGAAATAAGCTCAGAGAGATGCTCTGAGTCTCTAGCATCAAGAGGACTCCATAGAAAAGTCTAAAATGATAAGAGACTCCCTCTACTAACCCAATAAATGACTTCCTTGTCTAGAAAGGAACCTTGAAACACTACACCATCTGTGACTTGCAGTTATATGGTAGGCTAAATTCCTTGCAAGCTTCCACCTCAACAACAACAACAACAAAAATACTAACTAAAATAAGTTTTTAAATTAAATATGCAGTTGGGCTCATAAGAAAGAAAGCAAACTCCATAGATATCTGAAATGATGATGGAATTGAACGCCAGAAGAATATTTGCTCTAATTGCAATGGCCCTGGGAGAGAAGGACAAGAGGCCTAGATTCTGACTTGGGCCCTAACAGGCAAAGGCGTCACTAGCAGACACAGACCAGGAAACAGGGTTTTAAGGGTCAGGATCTGAGAACCTTATGCCACCTGTGATTCTCAAGTAAAAAGAAACTAGAAAGTCTCTACCTCTTTCTCAACAACCTTAGTAAAAAGCAGGTATAAAATCTCTACCTTCTAACCCAGGGTGCTGGCAAAGAAGTCAGTCTCTACTTGGAGTTCTGAGTGAGGAAAGGCTCTGTTAAGAAATCAAAGAACCTCAAGGCAATGTTGAGTATGAGTTTGGTGCCCAAAACTACCCTATGCTCCTGACGGAGGAGCACATCAGCACAGCAGCTGTTCCTGGGCCATGACACCCACGCTGAGGCCTCGCGTGGAAGCAGAATTCACGCACGTCAGGGGCAGGTCCTGAGAATGCATGACTACAAGTTCCCAAGTGGCATTGATGCTGCTGGCCCATGGACCACAGTGGAGAACCACCAGGCCAAAGCACTACTTCTCAAACATTCATGGGCATGGAAGTCACCTGAGTATCTTGTTACAGAGGTGAAGCTTGAGGTTCCTTACGTTTAACAAGTGCCCAGGTGGGGCCAGTGGTGCTGCTGGCTCTGGGTTCACATAGCAAGGCTCCAGGGGTTACTTTTCTATATTCTACTTCTTATTACTTAGACCTATTACAAGTAGATATGGAAGAGAAGAAAGAGCCACTGTCGTTCTTCTTAAGGGCTCTTTTCCATCAGAGAAGCTGTCCAACCCACCCTTAGTCACTTACAGTGATGGTGAGCAAGTCAGGGAGGCCAGAACTGAGCCCACTACATTAGCTCCAGAAGCCAGGAGACCTCATAGTTACTACTGCCTTCCGAATTGGGTGATACTAGGAGAAGGCATAGATAGTGAGATGGAGAACTGAGAGCCAGGGTAGCAGGAATGACCATGGGGAGAGAAAGTCCGAGAAAGCTCAGGAATACCTTAGCATGAAACCGTGCAGAATGTCCTGTACTGGCACCAGCTTGCTTAGAAAAAAAAAAAAGAAAGAAAGAAAACTGTTCTAAAATTGGCCTTTCTTCTCTTGGGAAAGTCAGATTCTTTCCCAACAGCCACTAGGCTGAGGAAGATTGTGAGAGGAGGAGGGGAGGCAAAGCTTTCCACGCGCCATTACCTTCTATGATGGATGGCTTTTCCCTTGGGCTTTGTTGAAAGCCAGCATTCTGAGTCTTGGCGCAGGCCCAGGCTGTCTGGGAACCCGGACAGCTGCAGCTGATAGTGAGGGCACCGGGAACCAGTACTTCAGTTGGGTTCCCAGCTCCAGCCACGGTTTTCTAATTATAACAGTCTCTCGCTCAGGTTGTATATACACTCCTCAAAACACTTCATTTACTTATTCCTCTCATCAACAAATATTTATTGGTCACATGCAACCTGCATAGCATCCCATTATGCCCTCAAGGAAGGAGCTGAGAACCAAAAGGCCATATTGATCCAAGAAAAAGGCCAACGCTGCCCCGGTATTTAGACCTCTGACAGTGCTCACATCTCATGACATTTTTATATGCAGGAAGGCCCAAGGGAAGTGCCTTTCCTGACCCAGAGAGGAGCATCCAAGGTCACAGGACACAGTTTGCCCTGAGCCAGGACTACAATTCAAAGTTAATTTCGTCAAAGCACATAACACATTCTGCATTCCCACATCAGATTTATGCTGGGCCTCCCTTCTCCTTCTCTCAGACCCCAAAAGGAGGAAATGGGTTCAGAAGTTTGAAATGAGACCAAATAAGAACCTTCTGAGTGAGGGCTGGGAGACCCCAAAAGATCCACAGAAAAGCCCTGTGACACCTGAATGCAGAGTATTCTTGCAACATGCCCAGGGTGGTCAGAAGTAATCCTGACAGGCAGCGAACTAGCAAGATGGCTTTGAGTTTTCATCAAGCTCTCTGACTTCAGCTGTCCTGACTGCCTGTGGCTAGAACACACCAAGGTTTCCCCTAACAGCAAGAAGCACCATGTCCTGGTAGAAGCCTACTCCAGAGGTGGCTTCTGAAATCAGAGCAGAAGTTCACCTGGACAGAAGGCCAATGTCGGATCAGGACCTTGTTGAGAGAACCTTCAGTGTACACTTGATAGTTGGGTAGACCAGTAGAAGTTTGTGTTCACTTCTTATGGCATCTCATCTGACCCTGGTGGGGTAAGCATTACTATTGGGTCAGCTTTCCGAAACTGACTTACCTGGGACTCTAGCTTGATTCCTAAGACTGAGGGGAACCCTGGATGTCACTGGTAGTTCTGATACAGTTAGAACTGAGAACCATGACTAGTGGGAAAAGGTGTAGGACAACTCTTCACAAACAGAATTCTCTTTATCCTTTTACCCAGCTCTTTTCCTTCTTTCTCTTTTTTTTAAAGTTTTGCTCTATTGTAGAATGTTTAAATAATCAGGAAATAATGAGTGTACCTACTGCCAAGATTCAACAGATTTTTATAGCTGATATATTTGTTCAGGATATTTTTGTTCAGAAATAAGATTCAGCCCAGCCAGCGTAGCTCAGTAGTTGAGCCTTGACCTATGAACCAGGAGGTCACAGTTCAATTTCTGGTCAGGGTATATGCCCAAGTTGTAGGCTTGATCCCCAGTGTGGGTCTTGCAGACGGCATCCAATCAATAGTTCTCTCATCGTTTCTATCTCTCTCTTCCTCTCCCTTCCTTTCTGAAATCAATTTTAAATATATATATTTTTTTTTAAAAGAAAAAATAAGATTACAAATAAGTACTAAAACTCATGAACACTCCACCTTACTACCCGCTCTCCCATCCAACAGGAAACCATTCTCCTGATGTCAGCACGCATCCTTCACAAACATGGGTTCCACTTAATTACAAATTCATATGCTTGTTTACAAAGTTTGCACAGATAGCACCTGAATGCAGCGATTTTCAAATCTTTTTCATCTCATGGCACACATAATTACTAAAATTCTGCAGCACACCAAAAAGTACATTTTAGCCGATCTGACCAAAAAAGGTATGATTTTGATTCATTCATACCAGATGGCTATTGTGTAGTTCCGTGCCACTAACTAAATAGTCAGGTGATGCACATTTTAAAAATCTGTGCAGCACACCAGTTGAAAATCGCTCTCCTGATACATGTGTCTTTTCGCACCTTGGTTTGTTCACTTATCATTATGACTTCAAGGGCTACTGATCCATATCTACTTCGTTTGCCTTAATTGCTATTGAGAGATTGGCAGGCCCTGGACCTGGATCACTGGCTGAGGTCTGGGTGAAGGATTTGCCTCTTTATCCTAGAATCTTTCTCCTGGGGCTTGGATCTCCTGAGGCTTGGATCTGGCTCTTGGATCAGGCGCCTATGGACTCCATTGGAGTTGGCCTCACACCGAGGGTTGCAGGTGCCACGGGAGTTCATACTGTGTGCTCAATAGAGCATGTCAGGAGTATGTCCATTGCAGCCATCACGGAAAAACAGATCCTCTCAACTAGAAAATGCTAGGTCTGAGCTCCTTGGAGTTCTCTTGTTTCCTTTCCACCACCTGAGAAAGGAAGGACCACCTTGACCAGACAGAGCCAGGGGACTGTCAGGCCACAGTTCTCGGCTCTCGCTTCATGCAGCTGTGGAATTTCATTTTTCTAAAGTGAGGATCAGACACAGTGGGACTGAGCACCAGTTTACTCTAGCAACCGTCCGGAATGAACGTAGGCAGATCTAAGGAAAGCCCTGAGTTTGTAACTTACCTACGGACTCACAGTACCTTGGGGGAAGTGGGGAATCCTAAGGTTACTATTATAGGTGAATTCACGTTTGGGTTTCCCATTCCTGTATTCCAATCCCCTTATAAGCCTGAGAATGCCCTAAGGCAGACCCTCACCTCTTCACCATAACTCCTGTTTTGAATGCTGTTCTTTCTTATGTTTACTGAGCACAAAGCACAAAGCTTGTCATGAGGTATAGGAGGAGGTGGCAGGGACTATAAGTATTAATGAAAATCAAGCCTTCCCTCACCCCCACCCAGGAGCCCTTGCACCTGTGTCCACACCTCCCTGATGCAGAGTAGATTCTGATGAGTGATAATAGTGTCATATGGGGCTGGGTGGATACATGGAGACTTTAGGGGGACCTGATTTAGGGAATCTAGCGAGCTTCTTGGATAAAGTTTGCTTAACCTAGCTACAGAGGATACACCTACTGCTTGGAACACAGATGACATCCCAGGGTCTTCATCAGTGCTTTCTGGAAGCTGTGTCAGCTGTTGTTATGAGTAAGGAAGAAGAGAAATGAAAGACTAGTCAAGCCAAAACTGGTTTGGCTCAGTGGATAGAGCGTCAGCCTGCAGACTGAAGGGTCCCAGGTTCGATTCAAGGTCAAGGGCACAGTAACTTGGTTGTGGGCACATCCCCACTGAGAGATGTGCAGGAGGCAGCTGATCGATGTTTCTCTGTCATCGATGTTTCTCTCTATCTCTCTCTCCCTTCCTCTCTGTAAAAAATCAATAAAATATATTTTTTTAAAAGAAAAAAAGACTAGTCAAGCAAGGAGGTAGAAGTTAGGTTTACTAACTGTTCACTGTTTAAAATGAAATCGAAGCCTAAATGTGCTCCTGTGAGAAGGGCATCACACAGAGACAGACCAGCCTGAGCCTCAGCTACTCAGTCGTAGACCACAGAGCACTCCTCACCACACCTGGAGGGATGGTGATGAGGAGAGGCAGTCCCACCCATGCTGTGAAGACACTCCAGTCCTCTCTGTGTTCAGCTGGGTAAGATCATGGGTGAAACTTGCTTCGGAGCCAAGAGACAGTGTCTTCTGCTTTTCCCAAAGAGAACCCCATAAAACTGGAATGAGATTTTGGGTCATAATAAAAACAATCCTCTATAGTTTATCTTGTTCTCTCATCAACATGAACTCATCAGGTTTATCATAAACCCTGGGATTTAAGCCACATGGTTACTATCACTTTTTTATAGAAACTATTCAGAGATGCTAAAGTCTGCACTCAGCTCTCTGAGAAGCCAGGGACACAATTCCAGTCCTCTGATCACAAAGCCTGTGGGATTTCCACGCTGCCATACTTTCTCACATATACGATGCAATAGATGAACACTGACAGCAATGATGTCAGAAGGAATGGGCTCAGACATGCCTTTCTCTTTCGCTCATAAAAGAGTATTTCCAGTGACCATGCAAGAGGATGAGAGAGAGGGCACATTAGAGAGAGAATGCCTTCACGCTTATAGGACACTACCACATTTAGCTGCATGTTCATAAGCAGCATAACAGAGCTCTAAGTAAGTCATGTGACAATAAGCGATCAGGTGTGCTCAGATAGAGAGCTTGGTCTGGGGATCTCAGAAGCAAAAAAAAAGAAAAAAAAAATCTAAATTGCCTCACTGTGTGAAATGCCCTGGGCTACCAAATCACTCCAGGTCGACCTAAATCTAAATCAAGTCACACCCATCCCTTACCATCTCTGGACCCTTTTGCTTGTCATGTATTCTGATCATCTTTGCCCTAACTATTGCTATTGACCAAAGTCCTAGCAAGATCTATGTCCCCAAATGAAGCATGCACTTTCTGAGTAATGTGTCCTATTCAGCATTTTTTATTTTTTACTAAATTAAGTATTTTGTTTAAATGGTATCTGTTGCTACCTGAAAAACATTTTTCTAAACTGGAAGATAACTTCATTTGTACTCTGAAGGTAGCCACTTTCTTGGCTTTGGGAAATGGAGAAATTGCAGCATTTGGGCTGCTTTGATGTTGTGAAACTGATCCAAAACCCCCGGGATCTTGCAGGTTGTAGAATTAAAGCACCAAGAGAACCCAGGTTCTGCTGTTCATCTTCTCCCTTCAGCACCTTCTTCTGCTCCATGCTCCAATTTGTAGGACAGTGAGCCTCTAAGTGAGCTCCTTGGGCCATCTGTGGCTCCAACTGTTTCTATCTTCAAAGGATCCAAGTGCATGTGCTCACAGAAGGGAAGCTGAAAAAGCAGGTTCAGAGGTGGGCATGGAATCACATTGGGATGAGGCAAAGCTGAACTCAGAAGGAGTCCAGCTGCTCTGCTCCCCAGGTAAGTGTGGCTCATGAGGAAAGTAAGCATGCCTGCACCATTTAGATTTCCTAGTGGGGAGGAGGGAAAGAGGAGGAGAGCATGCTGATGCCTCCTCTTGGATTGGAGAAGGTCCCTCTACAACCTCATGCTCCCAATTCCCAGAATGAAATCCCTGGAAGTATTTTATTGGGGGTTGGGAGGAAGTCATGGAATGAACCAGAAACCTGAACCTTGGTTCCAGGGCAGCTGCCTTCGACTATGTCATAATAGGGTGTTCTGCAGGCAAATCCCTGCATGGTGCTCCCCTGGGGCAGTCACACTAGGAAACACTGCCATCTGCTGGGAACTTTGCAAAGTTCCCCCTTTTCCAGGCCCCATGCCAAGAAAGGAGGAGCATCTCAAAATGGCTGAAGGTCAGCTCTAGAGACCCCAGGGTCTTCCAATCCCGCCAGGACTTCCTATCACCATGGCCCTCACCTTCTTAGGGTGTGAGAATCCCGGCTACTGCAGCAGGTTTGTGCTCTAAAATCCGGGCACTCATGTCCTCAAGACTTTCCCTAGAATCATAATATAGCCCACCTCTGTATCTTCCCCACTGTGCCTTTACCTAATGCTCTCTCTCTTCTCTGGGCACCAGCCCAAGGATGCCCTTTTTTTTTTTTAAGACCTAGTTCACTGCCTATAGTCTCACAGCCTCCAATTTTTGCATCCTCCAGTTTGGTTTCCCTAATTCTGACATATCCCCTAAGTTATTTTATATTCCTACTAGAGACCCGGTGCATGAAATTTGTGTACTCAGCCTGGCCTGCACCCTCTCATAGTCTGGGAGCCCTTGGGGGATGTCTGACTGACAGCATAGGCCCAGCAGGGAGCAGGCCTACACTGGCAGTCAGCCCTAGCCAGTTTGGCTCAATGGATTGTCAGCCTGAGGACTGAAAGGTCCCAGGTTTGATTCCAGTCAAGGATATATGTCCAGGTTGTGGGCTCAATCCCCAGGAGGGGGTGTGCAGGAGGCAGCCAATCAATGATTCTCTTTCAGCACTGATGTTTCTATCTCTCTCTCCCTCTCCCTTCATCTATGAAACCAATAAGAATATATTGAAGAAAAAAAAAAAACTGGCAGTCAGACATCCTTAGCACTGCCGCAGCGGCAGGAGAGGCTCCCACCACTGCTGCTGTGCTCTCCAGTAATACTCCCCCTGTGGGAGTGCACTGACCACCAAGGGGCAGCTCCTGCATTGAGTGTCTCCCCCCTGGTGGTCAGTGCACATCATAGCAACTGATCGTTCTGCTGTTCAGTCAATTTGCATATTACCTTTTATTATATAGGTTATCTTCTCCACAGGCCTGGCATATTGCTCAGCAGTTAGATGATACTCAATGGAGGGCTGCCAATTGATGTCCAGCTAAGATCCTTCTAGTTATAATAAGTACATTTCCTTTCTTTTTTTAAGTTGTGTTTTTTTTTTCAATTGACTTTAGAGAGAGGGAATGGAGAGGAATAGAGAGGTAGAAGCATTGATGAAAAAGAAACATCAATTGGCTGCCTCCTGCACACCCTGAGCCTGCAGCCTGGGCATGTGCCCTGACCAGGAATCAAACTGGCGACCTCATGATTCATGGATCAACCCTCAACCACTGAGTCACCACAGCCGGGCACCAAGTACATTTCTTGAATTAGGAATCTGAATGTATAAACAAGGCTGGACCCAATCCTTAGAAGCAAAGGAAGAACCAGAGACACCTTTGATTCCATTTTCAAAGATGAGATTGTAAGATAAAGCAGAGGATTCTGGCTGGGGGTGAACCTGTGAGCCTAATACTGAAATGCAAAGCTCCTATGCATTCTTCTCCTGTGTCATTCCAGGTCTGCGGAAGAGGGACATGGCAGGAGATATTAAAGTGGGCTGACCCTAGAGAATACCCAGCTGTGTGGTATGATGCAAGCAGTTTGAATCCTAAATCTGAGTTCTGACACTGTGTATTAAACACTTACTAAAATGTCATTAATAATTCAAAATATATTTAACCAGCAAAAATGTCTTGATGCCAATTCCTATCTCCAATCATATTGTAAGAATTCAATATAATAAATATTTTTGAAAGAAAAGTATCTACCTTAACGCTATTGTGGATAGTTAAATAAGATGACATGAAAGCAATGTGTAAACTGAAATGCCATACCCACTCCCACTGGTGACATTTGGAGTAGAAGCTGCAGTGGGAGTGGTTTGGGGCTCTCAGCACCCACCACCCCATCCTTTCCTTCATAACAAGGGTTCCTGTGCGCTTGTGTTTCTCCACCCATCCTCCATGGGCTTCTATTTGGATGATAACCTGTGCTAAGCGTGGGTACTTCTAACAACAGAGCCCAAGGGCACCCTAGTCCCTTTTCCTCAGGCTCAATTCCTGCAAGTTTGTGCTCTGGGAAGCCCATCACAGCAGATTTGGCCCTCCAACAGTGAAGGCACAATGACTGCTTCCCCTTCGTTTCCTTTTGAAAGTAGATCCTGCCAGTACCTCCCAAAAACCCTCTTCTGAAGCTTCCTTGGCCAACAACGTACGACCTTCTCCAGCACCTTCCCCCTGTGCTCCAGTGAGCAGTTCAGAGCGACTGAGGGCAGGCTGGCTGAGAGGCTGCTAAGGGGCCAGGAGCAGGCAGAGGCAATGTGGAAATGAGCAAAAGTGCCTGAGGACTCATCTCCCCATTGAGGAGGGAGAGAGAATCTGGTTTCAGACCAGAACTACCCTCTTTTAACCTCTTGTCCAGCTCTACAGTATGTCCTTGTCCTGTGACCATTTTTACTTCCAACATGGAACATGGGTCCCTGTCTATGGAGCACTGACTATGTCTGGTGCTGCAACAGCTGCCTTAAGTACATTTAATGTGAGCTCCTAACAAGCACATTAGACCAGTATTATCATTCTCATTTACAATTAAAGGGACTGAGATTCTATTAGCTTAAGTGGAAGCCTCACTAGAAGGAGGGGGGATTATTTTTAAATGTAAGACATTCTACCCCAAAGCCCATATGGATAGAAAGTAAGAAAAGAGGTCACCAGGGAATGCCCTGTAAAAAAGGAGTGGTACCTGCATTAGTCAAGATTCCCCAAAGAGGGGAGGGAGGGTATGTACTGGGGTGGGGGGGGGATGTTAAAATATGTACACAGATAATAATTTAATAAAAAAAAGATTCCCTAGAGAAACAGATTAGATAGATATAGATAGATAGATATAGATATAGATATAGATATAGATATAGATATAGATATAGATATAGATATAGATATAGATATAAATATAGATATAGATATAGATATAGATATAGATATAGATATAGAGATTTATTATATCATTGGCTCACACAGTTAATGGAGGCTAAAAAAGTCCCATATTCTGCCATCTGCAAGCTTCAAACCCAGGAAAGCCCATAGGGGTCCAGTCCAAGTCCCAAGGCCTGGGAATTGGGGGTTGATGGTGTAGGTCCCAGTCTTATTCCAAAAGCCTTAGAGCCAAGAACAACAATGTTCAAGGGCAGAAGAGGGTGCATGTCTCAGTTCAAGCAGAGAGAGCAAATTCTCCCCTCCTGCATTCTTTTGTTCTACTCAGGCCCTCAGTGGATGGGCTGATGCCCAGCCCCATGGGTAAAGGCGATCTTCTTTACTCAGTCTACTGATTCAAATGCTAATCTCTCCCAGAGACACCCTCACACACCCAGTTCTCTTGGCATGCCTTAGCCCCATCAAGGTGACAGAAAATAAACCATCACTATGCCTTGCAGACATGTGGCATGTTTGGCTCATCACTAAAATAAACATCGTGATTACATTGTTTATCCATCCAGTTCTTAGTCATTTCATTTAGTTATTTATCGCCTCATTTACTGTTCACAAGAACTCCATGGGAGATATAGAATAAGCCCCTATTGAGAAAAGAGGAAAAAGAGCCCAGCTGGTGTGGCTCAGTGGTTGAGCATTGACCCAGAAACCAAGAGGTTGCTAGTTTGATTCTTGGTCAGGGCACATGCCCAGGTTTTGGGCTTGATCCCCAATAGGGGGCATGCAGGAGGCAGCCAATGATGTTGCCATTTCTTTCTCATCAATGTTTCTACCTCTCTCTCCCTCCCTTCCTCTCTCTCTAAAAATATTAATAAAAACATATTTTTTAGAAAGGGGGGGGGGGGGGCCTGTAGAAAACTGACTCACTATGGGATTGGTGACTGGTCGTCTGCCTTCACGCCAGGTTCCTCTTGCTAGACCACAATTGGAAAGAAGGAGTCCTCAGTGTCCTTTGCCCTTTCTGGCCTCAATTTTCCAATTCACAGCCAGAATAAGCATGAAGAATCTGCCTCTTGCCCATTCCAGGATAAATGCTGCACCAGCAAGTCAACCTCTCCATGCTTCTAGCCACAGTTCTTTAACTCTTCTTTACTCCCATGTTAAACTGGATAAAGTCCATCTCCCTCCCCCAGCTCACTACAGCCCCGGACAACCTACCCCCAACTCCTGTCTCCAGCCTACTTATCTGAGTCCTCACTCTTGGGCTCAGCATCTGAGAGGTGGTCTCTGCTCAAGGTCAAAGAGCCCTGAGACCCATGAGCCTTGGGTTTCAGCCTTGGGAAAGCAGCTCCACTATTTAGAGCCTGAGGTCCCTGGGTAAGTCTCTGCCACCCACTACAAGTCCTTACGTCTCTAAGCTTCAGCCTCCTTATGCACAGTGTGGAGGTAATAATAACGGTCAGCTTGTGGGATTATTCTGAGGATTTAATGAAATAATGTATATGTGTATTGTTGTTAATATAATTATCCTTAACAATCTTATGGAAGTTGTTTACAGGTTTAAACTAGATAAATACATGTGAAAATGTGTCTGATAAATAAGAATATTCAACAAGTGTTCATCACTTTCTTGCCAACATCACAATCATTTTTGCCAATGTAAGTGGTGACACTCACACAAATTTTTGGAGGTGATGTGACATCTGGGGTCCCCAGGCTTTCTCTCACTCACTACAGAAGGCATGCCAGGCAAACAGAAAAGGATGTGTCCCCCTCTCCAGGATCTGCCCTCAGGACACCAGCTCTCATGGAGCCCCCACTTCCTCTCCCCTGAATTCCGCATGCCTGACACCCATTTCTCTCCCAGCAGATCTGATGTGGTTGATTCTTTTTAAGAACTTTCTTCTTCCACAGAAGGGCCTGGTGCTGAGTTCACCTCCTGGGAAAGACAAGCTTTCAGGGTGACCTCTAGGAGGCCCAGCTCCTTTGCTCTTCTCCAGGGTCCAACCCCAGGGCTGAAAAAGCAGCAGGTAAGAGAGAGGAGAGAAGCTGCCTAGAGGGTTGCCTCACATATTTTCCTGTGTCTCCTCTTCTCCTTCCACCCCAAGGGTTCCAAAACGGGGTTGTGACTAGCACAGGGTCCTTAGCAAATGTGGGCACAGATAGGCTTTCAAGTCCTTGTCATTAGGGGCCCGTCACTTCAGGCACCCACCTCACACCTACCTGACAAGGTAAAACCATCCCATCTTGCACTTTCATGGCATCACGGGCATCTCCTTCAGTGCTTTCTGCATTTTCTCACAAGCAGGTTTGTAGGATAATTTGATTTATGTCTTTCTCCCCCATTAGGCTAAGCTACATAAAGTCAGAGACCATGCAGTTTTCTCACACCTGGCCAACAGTGGGCACTCAATAAATATTTGTTGGATGGATGATTTAATCTTCATTGCTGACATAGCAAGAGAAGACGAGTCTAAGCTCCTCTAGGGCTGCACAGGTTTTAATTCCTGGCTCTGCAACAGGCTTCTCACTCAACCTTAGACAAGTATCACCGTCCACCTCGTATTATAGTCTAAATGGTGGTAATAGTAGTTCTTACTCCTTACGGTTGTTCTGAGGATTAGAGAAGATAATACATGCAACACCCTTCAAACAGTCTCTGGGAGCTAGAAGGGATCAAACATACTCTCTGGGTTCCCTGGTTGTTTGTGCTCCAAGATCACTAGCTTTTCTTAAGTAAAATAACAAAAGTGATGAGACCAGCTTTGCATTCAACTGGTGAGCCAGTTTCCTAGAGCCCAGAGACACATCCAAACACCAGTCTTAGGATAAAATCAGCCTGTGCTTCTAAGAGGAGAAGCCCTTGAGGGCTTGATCTGCAAGCCACGGCTTCCTCTGTTGAGCTGCCTGGGAACACCAGCAGCTTGCTAAGGAAACCAGTTGGTTGTCAAAACACATGCTGGCTTCTCCTGTCAAGGGTGTCAGCCGACATCTTGGAGGAGGGCAGAGCGGGCTCTTGGGAGTTCCGCGCTGATAAATGATTTGTAAATGTCACGTAGGCCCAAGGGGTGGATGCCAGTGTCGATAGAAGTCACCTCTCTTTCAAAGCAATGGAAAATTGTGAAAGCTCCAACTTTCTTATATAAGCTCATGTACCGTGTTTTTAAACCTATAAACAGTAAAAGTGACTATAAATCTACTTGTCATTACCACACCACAATAACAGAATCTCCCTACACTAAAAACAATTTCCTATGCTTTTTTTTGTGTGTGTGGTCCTCTAACCCATAATCTTATCATTTCCTTTACTTCATCCAAGTATACCTCCTCTCTGAGGCTATTGATTCAAACAACCCACTAAAAAGTATTTATCATGCTCTACTGTGTGCCCAAAGCAAGATAACAAAAGGCCAAGAAAGATAACAGAAGAAAGCACAGCCTCTGTCCTCATGGACCAACTTAAAGTCAGTTTTGTCAGACCTGCATCACTCTAAGACATGCAGCCTTCACTCAGCACTCAGTCAATCACCAAGTATTTATCAATATTGCTGCGTGCCTGGGATCCAGAGTGTGTGTGAACCAGGCAAGGTCCTTGTTCACATGGAATTAGCATTTCAGTAGGAGAAAGAGGCAATGAGCAAGTAAGCAAGTATTGTACGTTCAGAAAATGGTAAGTACTATGAAGGAATTAGGTAAAGAGAGGGAAATGGGATTGAAGGGGCTGGAGGCTATGGAAAACATTTCTGAAGAGGTGGCATTGCTGAAACCGATTTGGCTCAGTGGATAGAGCATCAGCCTGCCGACTGAAAGGTCCCAGGTTCGATTCCAGTCAAGGGCATGTACCTTGGTTGTGGGCATATCCCCCTGTGCATGAGGCAGCTGATCGATGTTTCTCTCTCATTGATGTTTCTAACTCTCTATCCCTCTCCATTCCTCTCTGTAAAAAAATCAATAAAATATTTTTTTTAAAGAAGAGGTGGCACTACTAGTCTGTAAAAAATGCTAGGATAAGTCTGGTCCACATCGCTCAGTGACCAGGAGGTCACGGTTCGATTCTGTGGTCAGGGCACATGCCCTGGTTGCAGGCAAGATCCCCGTGGGGGGCATGCAGGAGGCAGCTGATCAATGATTCTCTCTCATCATTAATGTTTCTATCTCTCTTTCTCTCTGAAATCAATAAAAATATTTTTTAAAGTGCTAAGATACAAGATAAGAGTCCTGCTGGTAGGGATCCCACTCATAAACCCTGAGGAAACACAAAGGACATGGTAATGAACTCAGGGCTGCCTCCATCTGTAAGCTTCTCTGCCTCTTGGTTGAGGGCTGCACATTATTCATAGCTCTAAGCACAGCATCTGACTTATAGTAGATATTGAATGACAGTGATCACAGGAGTCACTATGGGCCAGGCAATACACTAAGGACTTGCCATGCACTATTTCATTTAAGTCTCAAAACCACCACATGAAGAAGGTACTAGTATCCCCACATGACAAACACAAAGAGGCAGAAACTAAGCTGATGCTAGACTGCAAACCCAGACACTCTCTTTACAGACCACCTGGTCTCCACTCCCACTGTAGTACAGGCACCATAACGAATGCACATGTGACTCTTCCGTTTGACCTTAGATCTTATTCATTTCTAGGAGGGGTACAGAAGTGGAGGCTATCTGCTCCAGGCCGGGGATCATCAGAATCCATGTATTCAGTAGCATCTAAAATGCTGCTACACTCAAATGTTCATGCCTTTTTGAATACACAACCAAATAGCTGCTTGTCCCAGACAAGAGGCAGGCTGAGAGAAGAAATTTCATTTCTGAGGTTGGATAAATCAAATAGCAAAAATCACGGCTTTTTTTCCTCCTATGTTGTAGCTCCTCAGTTCACAAATAGATTTTTACATTTGAGTCTTAACCATTATAAACTCATTAGAAGCCTGGTGCATGAATTCCTGCACCAGGAGGCTGACCTGCAGGGATCTGGCTGAAACAGGCTCTCTGACATCCCCTGAGGGTTCCTGGATTGTGAGAGGGTACAAGCCAGGCCAAGGGATCCCACTGGTGCACGATTGGGACCAGAAAGGAATATGGGATATTGGCCAGCCTGGGAGGAACCTGAGGAGGGTTCCAAAGCATGCTCAGCCAGTCTTGCTGAGTCTCTATCTGCTGAACCCTAGCAGCAAGCTAACCTACTGGTTGGAGTGTCTGCCCCCTGGTGGTCAGTGCACATCATAGCGGTTGAATGACCTTAGCATATCATTAGCATATTATGATTTGATTGGTTGAACAGATGACTGGATGACCAGGCATTTAGCATATTAGGCTTTTATTATATAGGATTATAATATTGACCATTAATGTCCACTGGCCCAATAGGATCAGGAATGAGCCCAGTTCTCAGACCTGTACTGGAAATGAAACTCGAGCTGAGATAAGGTGAGAAGCCAGGAACATGCCCAGGGCTTCACATACTCTGCAACAAGACAGCTCATTCCCACTCTGCAGGACTAGCTGGTCTAGACCTCTCACCTCCATCCTCTGCTAAAATGATTTTTTTGCATGTATTGCCCTGCCTGGTCCCCCCACCTGGGTCAGTCTCCCCTCTCCCTCCAGAGCCACCTCAAAAGCCTGATTCCTACATCTGTTTTGTCATTTGTGGCCTTAGTTTGTGCTGCTTGTCAGATTGTTGGTGCATACTTCTCTTCATCTGCTTACATCTCCAAGCTCTGTCTCAGTTACTGTTGTCGAGTTAAATTTGATGGTGGCCCCACTTTGAAAGGACAAGGCTAATCATTGTAGGCTCTCTCCTAGAACTTCATATCATCATCATCATCATCATCACTAACATCATAACTGAACCTCCCTGATGGCTTCCTGCCTAACAAATAAACTAAGTACGTAGTTTATTTCAAAGTTGCCTCATGACAACTCTGAGAGAAGGCCTTTTTATTCCTATTATATAGAGGTAAAAAGCTATTTTATAGAACATCATTTAGAAACTGAAGGCCCAGTGCACAAATTCATGCATGGGTGGGGTCACTTGGGGCTGCCTGTGGCGATCGGGCCCCAGCTTGCACCCCCAGCTTCACAGCCCCACTTGGCATTTCACCTTGGCCTGGCACCATCCACTCACCTGCTCCACCATCCTGCCTGAGGAGCAATCGATCAGGGCCAGCTCCCACCTGGCTCCCTCAGTGCCTGGGAGCCAGCAGCAGCCCCACCCCCTGCCGCTGCTGCTGGTCTTCATCTGTTGGCTGTTGATGGGGTGATTGGACCCCCACTCATATGTGCCTTGGCCTGGAGCCACCTGCTCATCTACTCAACCATCCCACCACAGTCCCACTCATCAGGGCTAGCAGTGCCTTCATTGCTGTCCACTGCCAGCACTGTGTCACCAACGCCTGCCTTTTTCTGGGCCAACCCCTGGTGGACAGCACACATCATAGCAAGCAATCGAAGTCCTATTCTCTGAGTGGAATGATTGCCCTAGGGCAGTGTTTCCCAACCTTCTCTCATGATGAGAATCACCTGGTGGAGTTGTTAAAACACAGATTCCTGAATCCCAACTAAGAAGTGCTAAACTAGGATTTTTGGGAACATATAGGTAAAATTGTATACTTAACTAGTGCTCTAAGACAGATGTTATATACAGAGCACTAAGTTAGGTATGCAATTTTACCTATATGTTCTCAAAAATCCTAGTTTAGCACTTCTTAGTTGGGATTCAGGAATCTGTGTTTTAACAACTCCACCAGGTGATTCTCATCATGAGAGAAGGTTGGGAAACACTGCCCTAGGGGACAATTTGCATATTAGGCTTTTATTATAGAGGAAGTGTCACTTGCATTTGGTCAAATGACTAAAAAATGACAAAACTAGGATTAGGACTCAGATCTACTTGCCTTCAAGACTCAGTTACCCAAAACCTTTGACTGCCTGGATGCTTCCTCATGTATTGGCCTGAAGGGTCATCTTAGCATTCTTAATTCTCTCCTACCCTTGGCCCAATATACTAGCCCTTCAGTCTGTGACCTCCTGGGGACAGCATATGCCCCAGCTGCTCTCCACAGAGCTAAGTTCTCCAGTCCCCACAATTCTTTACTCTGCCATTCACCATTCCACTGCCAAGCTTTGTCTCCATATATCCTTCTGCTTAAACACCCATTTACTAGACTGTTGGATTATAGTTAAATTGCATTTTATTTAAGTAGTTCACACCAAAGTGTAAGTGACTACTAAGCCCTTAATGGTGGGAATTTGCCAAAGAGGATATCTGCTAACTTCAAAGACTAAATCTGAATGTGTTCCCAAAGGTGATCCCTAAAACATTGTCCAGTTACTTGGATGGCCTTCCCCAAGATGACCCCTAAAATACTTATATGTATGGTTGAAGATCTTGCATATATATATATTTGCTTAAAAATAAGTCTAATGAAATGTTTCATTAATGCACACTTTTCACTGTGATTCTCTCATTATTCCTTTGTTTCAGGTTAGTCCCTTCAAGTTCTGAAATTTTGGGTCCACACTATAAATCCCTTTGTTTGCCCACAAGCACCAGGATGGTCCAGGCCCAGCGTCAGAAAGACGTGATCATTAATTTACAGCAGAGACTTACTCCTTAGCTTTGCCCTCTCGGCATTTTCCAGAAAAGACCCAACAAACCATGGCTCAGTAGGGGTGGCATCAGAGCAGCCCCTTCAAAGCTGCAGAACAATGGTCTCTGTGTGGCTCCAAGAAATTCCATGCCACTCAGACTCAGATTTGTCTCGGTGACCACCAGCTGTCGGCATCTGTAATCCATTTGCCCATTCCATAAAGCCACTCAGACAGAACTTTCTGTAACCAGGATGGGGCCCAGTGATGTGGTCTAGGGAGGATAGCTAGGAGTGATTGGGCCAGTGCCAGATTATCCATAAGAAGAGACAACCTGAGCTGAGGGCACCAGCTCAACAGAGGTGAGATCATTTTTTTTAAATAACTTGACACTAGCTATGTCCATAAAAGCATTGAGGAAAATATTAGAACTTTTGGGGGCTTTCTTAAATTTATGTTTTGGTAGGTATTGTTTTTATTTTGAATTACATTTGCAGGAGCATCATATTCTTTTCAGTGCTTAAGACTTCTATGCCGAAACCGGTTTGGCTCAGTGGATAGAGCGTCGGCCTGAGGACTGAAGGGTCCCAGGTTCGATTCTGGTCAAAGGTATGTACCTTGGTTGCGGGCACATCCGGTGGGGGGGGGGGGAGTGCAAGAGGCATCTGATCGATGTTTCTCTCTCATCGATGTTTCTAACTCTCTATCCCTCTCTCTTCCTCTCTGTAAAAAAAATCAATAAAATATATTTTTTTTAAAAAGACTTCTAAATCTCTGGTCCAGGGTTGGGAACTATATTATATTGGATTGGGGTCAAGGATATGGACTACATACCACATAGGGGTCCCCAAGTCTTATGTGTATCTAAATCCCAGTGTCCAGCACAGTTCTGGCATTTGGGAACTCAGAAAATGTGTGGTGACCTGATCATGCTTATCCCTGCAGGCACCACTGCTGCTGGTGTTGCAGTCAACCAACCTGGCCACCCTGGGCTCCCCCCTGAAAACGGTAGCAGAGAATGATGAAGAGACCATCACCACCTCTACCCCTGCCCACCTCTGGTGACCACTCACTCTATCTTCCAAACTGAAGCATTTGGGAATGAAGAGACTGGAGGGTTAGAAATAATTCATAAGACTTTCTTAATTACCAACAGGTGTACTCCCGGTTGTTCTTGGCAGACCTGATGTATATCAATCTATCTATCCCTCACCAATGTTTTTTCACACAGGGTGACAATTTTTCCAGTCCCCACCTCTTTTCCTCCTTCATCCCTACCCAATGGCTCTTCCTTGGTCTCTGAGACACTCCCCTGAATTGTCACCCTCTAAGTCTTTCTAATTCTAGGAGGCCCAGCTCACATCAAATGTGACCATCCACCTGGACTACATCCGCAATGAGTGAAGGCAGAGCAATGGCACCTGTCAAACAAAGGCCATTCTTCCACGGGGTCCTGGATGCCAGGGAATGGCTGTATCAATGATTGTTCCCCACAATTCAATGTGGGAGGCCCAGAGTCATGTATTTTATTGCATTATAAAACAGCTTGTCAAGGCCTTAATCAAGTTCCTAATGCAAAGCAGATACTTCATCAACACATCTCATACGAAGACAGTGATGAAGCTAGTGTCTATGTCCAGTGCCTTGGAAGGTACAGGTACAGGCAAGAAGTATAAAAGACATCATTTCAACCGAGAAAGCCTTATCATTGAGCACCTGCTATGTTCCAGGCCCGATTCTAGGCACTGAGATGAACAGGAATCTGACAGAATTCCTACTCTAAAGGAAGAATTCATCTGAGCTTGAGTGGGAGAGAGGTAGGTAAACAACTGACCACAGCTGAAGCAGAATGCATTTAAGATAGGAGCACTGAGGAAGGAAAATGGCTTTGGACTGGAGAGACTAAGGATGGCTCCTTTGAATAGAGATACATGTGTTTTGAAGAATGAGTAGGAATGCAGTAGATTAAAGTCCACCCAAGAGGATGACTGATGAGCAGGCATACCAATGGGTGTCATCTGGGGCCATGACTTTGTCCAGTGTAGGTACTGAGTATATATGTTTTGGGGGTAGATAATGTAGAGAAAGAAAAGGCTAAAAAGGAAGATTTCGTATCACATTATAGAGGATTTTAAAAGTCAGGCTAAAGGAGAGAGATTATCCTATTTACTACTAGGAACCCTGGAAAGATCTGATTATAGGGGATATCCTCTGGAGAAATTAATTTAGAAGTGATGAATGTGGACTGGAGGCAGACAGGGAAATAAAGGCAGAAAGGACATGAGAAGATTACCATGCCCACCCCAGGGTGCATGTCACACCTGGGGCCCTAATAATGTGGTATTTATAGATAACTTCATTACAACCAAAGAAGAATAATAAGTAATAATCTATATATATAAAACCCTAATATGCAAATAGACCAAATGGTGGAACAACCGATCAACTGCTGACCACGAGGGGGCATGCACGGAGCATGGTGGGTGTCAGCAACAGGCAGCAGAGTGCAGAATATGGTGGGTGTTGGCCATTGGCCACAGTGGGATGGTGGAGCAGGAGAGCTGGGGGGGGGGGGGGGGGGCGGTGCGTGTAACTAGACCAAGATGGGGCACTAGTCCCTGTCATCAGGGCGAGCCTCTGGTGGTTACTGAAAATTCTTTGCTCCCACACACTGCTGTCTCGCCCAAGCACTGGCCCCACTTGCATCCACTGCCAATACCTGGCACCGCACCAATCGCTTGGCGCCATCAGTGGGGGGGAATGGTGGTGCCGGCCCCAATCGACCCTCAGGGCTTCTCCACCTCCCCCTGCTACTAAGGGGCGATTGGGGCAGCAGCCACTGCTCAAACCCACTGACAATGTCGGCCCTGCTCACACCCACTGCTGGTGACAGCCCCAATTGCTCTGCACTATCAGAGAGTGGAGTGGGGCTGGTGCCATTAGCACATGGAGTGGTGGCAGTGGGAGCAGGGCTGCAGGCAGACAGGGGACTGGGGCTGCAGTGGGAGGAGACAGGCGGGGGCACGGAGGATGGGCTGAGACCCGCCCTTGTGCCCACTGCAGCCTCGCAGCCTATAGTTCCTTTCAAAGTGCACGAATTCATGCACTAGGTCCCTAGTAATATAATAACATACACTATAAAGTAAGTACAACAGAAGCACAAACCACTGCCTGTTGCTTCAACTGGATATTTTGTGAGAAAAAGTCTCTTACAACTGGATGCCTTGGCCTTTTTTTTTCTCTTTATTGATTAAGGTATTACATATGTGTCCTTATTCCACCATTACCCCTCCCCCAACTCCTATTCATGCCCCCACCTCCCTTTTGTCTGTGTTCATTGATTAGACTTACATGCATGCATATAAGTCCTTTGGTTGATCTCTCCCCCTTACCCCTGCGGTCCCCTACCTTCCCTGAGGTTTGATGTTCTGGTTGATTTTTTCTCTGTCTCTGAATCTATTTTTATCCATCAGTTTATGATGTTCATTATATTCCACAAATGAGGGCGATCATGTGATATTCATCTTTCTCTGCCTGAGGATGCCTTGGCCTCTTAAGCACAACTGGGACCACTCCCCTAACTTCCCAGGTGGCATCCATTTAAAAAATGCCAATGATCCCAGTCATAGAAAGGTTTATCAGCTGGAGAGGAAAGCTAGGAACACACATGGGCACCTGTGTCCTGCTCCCATAAAAAGAAGCAAAACAAAAAGCCAGCAGAAATCCTGCTGTTTCCTTTGGTGAGGTGGTCCCGCTGCATTTTTTTTTTTTTTCCTTCTTTTTCTGTGTGGTGCTGGGATTGAAAATCCTGCCTGGAGCTTCCCAGGAGGCCTCGGCCTTTCTCCACCCCCACTCCTGCCTGAGGTCTCCACCCCTCTGCTTCTGCAGGAAAACATAGTCTCCTCCTAACGCCCCCAGAGTCCTCACGTCCCTGTCCCCCATACCTCACCTTATTTCATGCCTTCTCATGCTTCACTCACGTCATTCTTCTCTGACCAGGCTGCTCTCTAAGGTTGTACCTCTCTCCTCTGATTACAGTGCTGCTCACTTCCTCCATGGCTCTTTCCTCCATTTAAAAATGATTTACTTAACGTGATTGCTGATTCTCCCCTCAATGGACTGGAATGGCAATCAGGAAAGATCCCAGTGTCTTAGCACAATGCCTGCCTGTCAAATATTTGTCAAATAAATGGAGGGATAAATTAATGAGTGAATGGATGGTGAATGCGTGATAGCACGAAGGACACTGGGTTATAAGTGCTTCAGTTTCCCCTCTAGACAGTGAGAAGTTCGTATATAGGAACCTATTTATCACAATGCTGTATCCCCGTTGCCAACACAGGCTTCACGTTTGCAATAAGCACAGGTTGAAATGAGTAAAATCAAATTGGAGGAGACAGATCAGGGCTGCGTAAGCATAGGAGAGCCAGGAGGCAGCCTTCCCAGGCAGACTGGATTCTGGATTCGGATAAACTGATGTGGCAGGGATGTGCCTCCGGAGGCAGGGTAGAGAGAGGGCAGCTTAATGAGAACTGGGGGACTTCCATGCAGAAGGAGCAGAAGGCAACACAGAGGGAAATCCAGGCTGAGAGTCTGGGGAAACAAGCCCAGGCCTGGATTACTTTAACTGGGGTGTGACTTTGGATGTACCACCTCTTTCTCCTGGCCTCCGTTTGCTCCTCTGTAAAAGAAGTGGGACAGACCAGATTGTTTATAAGGTTCCTTCTCGCTGAAATATTGCATTGTGCAAAGTTTGACATTGAAAATAAATGCCAGCCCGGCTGAGGTGGCTCAATGGTTGAGTGTCAACCTATGAACTAGGAGGTCATGGTTCGATTCCTGATAAAGGCACATGCCCAGGTTGTGGGCTTGATCCCCAGTAGGGAGCATGCAGGAGGCAGCCAAGCAATTATTCTCATCATTGATGTTCCTCTCTCTCTCTCTCTCTCTCTCTCTCTCTCTCTCTCTCTCTCTCTCTCCCTTCCTCTCTGAAATCAATAAAAAAAAATATTTTTTTTTTTTAAAAGATAAGCCGAAACCGGTTTGGCTCAGTAGATAGAGCGTCAGCCTGCAGACTGAAGGGTCCTGGGTTCGATTTCAGTCGAGGGCATGTACCTTGTTTGCAGGCACATCCCCGGTTGGGGATGTGCAGGAGGCAGCTGGTCGATGCTTCTCTCTCATCGATGTTTCTAGCTCTCTATCCCTCTCCCTTCCTCTCTGTAAAAAATCAATAAAATATATATTTATATAAAAAAAAGATAAAGAAAATAAATGTCAGTTAAGGGAATGTAATAAGCATCTTGCTCATTCTGCAAGTCTGTGGTCTGCAGGTGACTCACTCCAGGCTGGGCCACACCTCCCCCATCATGCACACTCCTCCACATGTGCACACCAAATGCACACACAGAGGCCATGCCAGCCCAGGGCCCATCTCTACAGCCAAAGAAGAGCCAGGCAAAGACGGGCAGAGAAGTGTAACATTTACTACCTGGCTGTTTTGGGAACTTCTGCCAACCCCGTCCCTACACAAGTTCTGAGTCCCCTGCCATTGGCAAAACCCGAACTCCATTGGTCCTCAACTCTGGACTCCATGCCCGAATGACAGTGATGGGGACAGGGCAGCCATTCTCCTCTAGCCCTCTATTGCCACTTCCCTCTTCCCGAATGCCCTCCCTTCTTCCTAACCCCCCCTTCAAAGTCTCTAGAAGCTTCCCTTTCCTATTCCATTCCCCCTCTCCTTCCCACTTCTGACCTGTAACACTTCATTTCTGAGCCCCTTGCAAGGCACTCAATGCCACTGTCTTTCGTGATTTGCTTGTGTTTTGCCCTGATGGCTTCCCCACTGGGACTGGGAAGCATATGAAGGCAGGGACCACATTCTTTTTTTTTTTTTTTCATATGCTATTATGAACCCTTGTATTTTATTCGATTTCCTTCATTTTTACCTAATATCCTATTTCTTTTATTTTTCATTTTTTTAATTAAGGTATTATATGCATACATATCTTACCATTGCCCCCCCCACACTCCCCTACATGTCCTCCCTCCCCAGAGTTTTTCATCCATTGGTTGTACTTATATGCATGCATACAAGTCCTTGGGTTGGTCTCTTATCTCCCCCATATCTCCCTACCCTCCACGCTGTAATTTAACAGTCTGTTTGTTGTTTTTCTGTCTCTGTATCTATCTTTTTATTCATCAGTTTATGATGTTCTTTATTATCCATAAATGAGTGAGATCATGTTGTGTTTTTCTTTCAAGGGACCGCATTCTAATTGTTGTTCCAGGATCCCCAGCACACCAAGGAGGGCCGGGCCCAGGTAGCTGCCAAGCAGATGGGAGCTGCTGAGGTCCAAATCAGAGCAGAGCACGAGACGACCACCCAGGGTCCCCCTCCACATGCACAGCCTGCCACTTCTGGAGGAGATTTGGAGCAAGGAGTGCCTGCACCAAGAGAAATGCTTGGCTCCATGCAGCCCAAGCCTGGAAGTGCTCATGTCTTTTACCACTAGAATACCTCAAAGCCGAACTCTACGAAAAGGTTCCTCAAGGACTGGCTCTGTTTCATTTTCCCCTCCAGGGAGTGTCCCTGGCAGGGTGAACCAAGGAGCGGGGGCTTTTAAAGCATGTGAAAAGGCCCAACCGACGTGGCTGTAGTTGAGCGTTGACCTATGAACCAGGAGGTCACGGTTCGATTCCAGGTCAGGGCACATGCCCAGGATGAGAGCTCCATCCCCAGTGTGGGGCCTGCTGGAGGCAGCCAATCAATGATTCTCTCGTATCATTGATGTTTCAATCTCTCTCCCTCTCCCTTCCTCTCTGAAATCAATAAAAATATGTTTTATTTAAAAAAAAAAAAAAAAGCATGTAAAAAAAATTTTTTTCTGAGTCTGTCATTGCTTAGGGTTCAGCAATCAGATAGGCAAAAAGCAGGTAGTGGAAGGGGGCCACTGCTCTGCAGGGGAGACGCTGTTCTTACCCCAGAGCACAGCCCAAGCACAGCCCTGCTCTCCGCACTGCGGTTGCTGAAGCTGGGAGATGGGGTGGTTTCCTGCTGTGGGGGCCAAGAAGCAACATCTGGATAAAAAGCTTGGCTGAGGCCACTTGATGCAATCTCCTCAGGAAGGTAAAGGCGGTGGGAAATCAATTCAAGAGAGGAGGGGAGGCTGAGAGGGCACAGGAGGGGCCTCTTACCTCAGGCAGCCCGAGTAAGAGCCTTGACATTCAGGCTCCTTTCCCGATAAGCACAGGAACAGGTGAACCAGCCTTTCTCATAACCATAGCAACAGGCACATTGAGAAGACACAGAGGCTGAAATGCTTGTGCTGTCCAGTGGGTGCCCCTCCCAGCACCCCAGGACAGATTCCACACCCCTGGCGACAGAGATGAGGGGCAGCAGCTTATCACCCCCACTTTGGGAGGCCCCCTGGAGCCCCCCTGATTCCCTTGGTAAGCCTGTTCTGCAGTATCCTCTCCTTTCACACAAAATAGGAATTTACTCTCTCCTTTCCTCCACGGCACCCTGAAGATTTCAGCTTGCACCCACTTACTGGGCATTAAAGATGCAGGCTGGCCCTAACCAGTTTGGCTCTGTGAATAGAGCGTCGGCCCGCAGACAGAAGGGTCCCGGGTTTGATTTTGGTCAAGAGCAGGGAACTCAGTTGCAGGCTCAATCCCAGGTCCAGGTCATGGTGCTGCGGGGGGCAACCAATTGATGAGTCTCCCTCACACTAATGTTTATCTCTCTGTCTTGCCCTCTCCCTTCCACTCTCTCTGATAATCAGTGGGAAAATATCCTCAGGCCCTAGCTGGTTTGGCTCAGTGGATAGAAGGTCAGCCTGTGAACTGAAAGGTGCCAGGTTTGATTCCAGTCAAGGTCACATGCACAGGTTGTGGGCTCAATCCCCAGTGAGGGACTTGCAGGAGGCAGCCGATCCATGATTCTCTCTCATCATGGCTGTTTCTCTCTCTCTCCCTCTTCCTTCCTCTCTGAAGTTAATAAAAATATATTTTTAGCCAAAACCAGTTTGACTCAGTGGTAGAGCATCGGTCTGCGGATTGAAAGGTCCCAGGTTCGATTCCGGTCAAGGGCATGTACGTTGGCTGTGGGCACATCCCCCGTGGGGGTTGTACAGAAGGCGGCTGGTCAATGTTTCTCTCTCATCGACGTTTCTGGCTCTCTATCTCTCTCCCTTCCTCTCTGTAAAAAATCAATAAAATATATTTTATTAAATATATATATATATATATATATATATATATATATATTTTTTTTTTTTTTTTTTTAACTATCCTCAGGTGAGGATTAACAAAACAAAATGATGCAGACTGTCAGGCACCTGGACACCTCTAAGCCCTGGGCACCGCAGTTTTTGTTGCTTAAGCCTGAAAGAACTGTCCTTCCGGTCCACGGTAGTAACTTCTCTGTTGCCTTGAAGGGAGGGTTGAGCCCGGGACTGGGTGGCCCAGTCCCAATCACGAGGTGTGCACTGAACTTCACGCATTGGCTTTAAAGCCATAGAGGGCTTGGAGGTGAGACTCCGTGGAGTTGAGCTTTGGCAAGATGCCTGCTTTGAGGCAGATTGTAAATTATAAATAAGTAAAACGGCTCTGCTTCTCTTCCTTTGCCCCAGCATGTGGTGAAAAACAACAGAACCCAGCCTGCAGCCCTGTTTCCTCCTCAGGTTGGCTGCTCAGTCACGGGCACTGGCTTTATCATTGTGTCAGCATCTTAAGCCCATAATCCCCAGGCAACAATTTAGCAGATCCTCCCTCACCCCACGGAGACCTGGATGCGGATGCACCCTCACTACTAGCCATCAGCTCACTGTTGTTGTGGGGGAGGCGTGACTGTGGACCACCAGCCTCCCTGGTGACCATGTGAAATAACCAGGCTTCGGATAACTCGGCAGAAAAAGCAACAGCAGGAATTCAGAGCCCCCACGGGAATAGCTAATCCCAGAGAGAAATTCTAGCCAGTGTTGTACCTACCCACTGTGATGTTTTTCCACAACCGTCCAGTGAAAAGGAAACAAAGAGATTCGTTCTGGGTTTAGGGAATACGCCAGACACGGCAGAAACCAGCCTTTACCGTGGACAAGCAAATCCTCCCTCTTGGACTCTGGCTGCCTCCGCCCACCAAAGGGCAGTGCATTCTCCTCTGTCCATCGTGGTTGGCAGGGAGAGCACAGCAGGTGCTGCCCCCCTCCCCCCCACCTCCCTCTGTGACCTTCACTCCAGGGCCTCGTTTGTGAACGGACTTCATGCCTGAGAATCGGGCCTGTTTCCCAGGGCTGCTGAGAGCCATGGCAGGGACGGCTTAAAACCTGCAGACAAAGGAGAGTTCAGAATCCAGCAGCCGGAGACCACAGCAGTGGTGGGGGGAGGAGTGGAAAGGGGTCCCTGTCACCCTCGCCTTTAGCTCCATCCCAGTCCATGCTGATGGCTGGGTCTCATACCAACATGTTACAGGGGGTCCATGCCATCAAAGGCCCGAGATGAACAGAATTTGCTCCTCTACGCGTCACAGAGGGGACCCAGCAAGAATATGTTGATGATCAAATCATTGGGGTTCCCAGTTTTCTTCCCCAGTCAAGGTGGCATTTGCTCTGACTCCAAAACCAGAAACAGCAAGTGACAGGCTTATTATTATTATTATTATTATTATTATTATTATTATTATTTAAGAAAGAAAAGCATCAGTGTAGAAAATGAACGCTTGCCTCAACCAAGTAACATTTTATTTCATGGGATAAAAGCAAAGAGAACGAATTGTCAGAAGTCTCCCTCCAACATCATGAACATGCTTTCCGAAGGAAGTTATAAGAATTGTTTAAGGCGCGCAGAAAAGAGTCAGGCTTGCCTTTCTTCCAGAACATTCCCTGCCCTAGATGCACAGCACCGATACCACATCCCAGAAAAGAGAGAGGCTCACAGACACAGGAGCCAGACCCTGTACCCAGGGTCTCCGACTCTACGTTTCACAGAAAAACACCACAGTAACTCTCTCTTCCATAAAGACAACATATGTCCAAGAAAAATATATCCAAAATATCTTCATCTGAACTACAGTACAAAAATCCTCTCACTAGCCATAAAAATATTTCCCCCTATACACAAATATAATAATATGTAAAGCAAATTTGGAACACATGGATGGGGGGGGGGGGCGGTATAAAATCCCTGGGGATCTGGGCTATTTAAAGTCATTTTTGTTTGGGTTATTCCTCTGCTGGGTATAGGAAACTGGCTACAAATACATCCATCTCATGGCGCTCACCATTTTAACAGCTCTTTGCGTCATGGAATGTGGTACTTTTTAAAAATAGGCGACCCTTGGTGTCATGGAAAGAAGAGGAAAAGTTGGGGGGATCCAGGGAAAGAGGGAGGGAGGAAGGGAGGGGAGGAGGGAAGGGAAGAGGGACAGACTTGGGTTTCGGGGTGGGTTTGAAATACTCTGTGGTATAATGTAAAGAGGCCCAAGCTCGGGAGGCTTCCGCCATCCCACCAGATCCCCCCCATTCCCCTCACAAATCTGTCTCTCGGCTGGTGTCCAGGCAGAGGGCATACAGGGACCTCCGCAGGTCCACATTGCTCTTGGCCTTGAGGTGACACTTCTCTAGAGGGCAGCTGCCCCCTCGGGCCCCCTCAGCATTCTCCGGGGGTGACCCCTTGCAGAAGGACCCCTTGTTCCAGCTGGCCTTCCGCTGCTGGCCTCTGCCCTCCGGCCCCAGCCCCTGGCTCTGGTTGCCCTGCTCCTCCTTGAGGGCGGCCAGCTCCTCCGACTCGCGGTGGTCCGTCTCCCGGTGGTAGAAGTAGTTAAAGTTGGAGACGATGACGGGCACGGGCAGCGCGATGGTGAGGACCCCAGCGATGGCACACAGGGAGCCCACGATCTTGCCGCCGACAGTGACGGGCCTCATGTCCCCGTAGCCCACCGTGGTCATGGTGACCACCGCCCACCAGAAGGCGTCGGGGATGCTGGAGAAGTGGCTCTTCTGGTGGTCCACCTCGGCGAAGTAGACGGCGCTGGAGAAGAGGATGACGCCGATGAAGAGGAAGAAGATGAGCAGGCCCAGCTCGCGCATGGAGGCCTGCAGGGTCTTGCCCAGGATCTGCAGCCCCTTGGAGTGGCGGGACAGCTTGAAGATGCGGAACACGCGGACCAGGCGGATCACCCGGAGGATGGCCAGGGACATGGCCTGCTGCCCGTTCTGGCCGCCGCCGCCCCCGGAGGACTGCGGCTCGGCCAGCTCGGTGCCCAGGGTGATGAAGTAGGGGAAGATGGCCACCACGTCGATGATGTTCATGATGTTCCTGCAAAAGTCGGCCTTGCTCGGGCAGGCCAGGAAGCGCGCCAGCAGCTCGAAGGTGAACCAGATGACGCACGTGGTCTCCACGATGAAGAAGGGGTCGGCCAGGGTCCTGGGCAGCCGAGGAGGAGGAGGCGCCGCCGCCGTGGGGCCCGGGCCTGAGGAGGAGGGCGCCCCGACCCCGCCGCTGCTGCCATTGGCCCCCCAAGCCGCCGACCCCCCCAAAGGCGGGGGATGGAGAGCCGCCGCCGCCGCCGCCGCCGGGGGATGGCGGTGCAGCTCGCGCTCGTCCTTGAACTCGGGCAAGGTCTCCAGGCAGAAGGTGATGATGGAGACGAGGATGACCAGGACCGAGACGATGGCGACGGCGCGCGCGGAGCCCGAGCTCTCCGGGTACTCGAAGATGAGCCATACCTGGCGCTGGAACGGGCGGCGGGGCAGGGGCTTCACCTCCTCCTTGATGAAGCCCTCGTCCTCCCGGAAGCGCTCCATGGCCTCGTCCCCGAGCTGGTAGAAGCGGATCTCGTCGGCGAACACGTCCAGGGAGACGTTGACGGGCCGGCGGAGGCGGCCCCCGGACTGGTAGTAGTAGAGGATGCCGTCGAAGCTGGGCCGGTGGCGGTCGAAGAAGTACTCGTTGCGCAGGGGGTCGAAGTAGCGCAGGCGCCGGGCGGGGTCCCCCAGGAGGGTGTCGGGGAACTGCGCCAGGGTGCCCAGCTGCGTCTCGAAGCGCAAGCCCGAGATGTTGATGTGGACGCGCTGGTGGTGCAGAGCCGGCGCCGCGCTGTTGGGCACCGGGTGGTCCTCCGCCGCCGCGCCCCGGGCGGGGTCGCCTTCGCCCTCCTCGTCCCCCGGGGGGACCTGTCTATGCGGCTGCAGCTGCTGCGGGTGCAGCCGGGGCGAAGGCCGCCCTCCCGGCTCCGCGCTCCGGGGCGCGCCGCACCCCCCGGGCGCTGGCCCTCTGGGTCCGTCGCACAGCGCGGCCGTCGAGGGGCACTGGAGCTCCCCCTCTGGGACCTGGCCGCAGCCCCCCCGGGCCTCACCTCCTCCTCCTCGGACGGTCATGGCCCCGCCGTTCTCCAGGGGCAGCAGGGAGATCTCCATGGCCGCGGGGCGCGGGGCATGCTGCGCCCCTGTGGGTCCGTTCCCGCGCCCCCGCTCACACCCCGCGAGGGCCTGGCGTGGGGCTCCTCTCCCGCCGTCGGCTGGCGCACCAGTGGGGCGGGCGCTGCTGGGGTTGCTGGCGCGCGCGATCCCCTCGCTAGGTCCTGACGTCAAGAAGCCGCTGCCCAGCTAGCTCGCTGCCTTTCTCTGGGTTCTGGCAGCCCGTTACCAAGCAGCCAAAAGCCTCCTTCCAGCAGATGCAACCTTCAGCCGCCCCTCCCGGCGGCGCGGCGCCCGGCCTCTCCCTCCCTTTCCCTCCCCCCCCCCCCCCCCTTTCCCGCCTCCTCCCCTCCCCTCCTCTTCCTCCCGCCTCCCCTCCCGGGTACCCAAACAGCGTGCCTCTGGTCTCTCCGGAGGGCGCAGCGGGGGCCCTGAGCAGGGGAGGGAGGAGGGCTGAGAGGTCGCGCCAGGGCGAGGGAGAGAGGTTGGGAGGGAGCGGCGAGGATGGAGGAACAGGTTGTACCAAGAGCGCTGAAACTCCCGGGGCAACCAGATGAGAATAGCTCGGGGTTTCAGTTCACCTGGGAGCCCGCTGAACGCAGAGTGGACTCGAGGGGAAATGAATTGTCATGGGTTGAAGGGATAAATCTTTGGCTGCGTCAGAGTGAGAAAGAAGAGGCAACGGTCCTTTTCACATCTCTGCCCTTGGAGGAATGACGGTTCTCTCTTCTTTGGGAAACATTTCACACTGAAAGGGGCGAGGGAGAACTATATAGGCCTTGAAAGATGAGATAGATAGGTGACAAATAGATAGATAGATAGATAGATAGATAGATTTCCAAACCAATGGAGAAGCCTCTTCCCAACTCCTAACAAACCCACCAAGAGGTAATAGGCTGCAACCTTGCAGCTACCCCTGCCCTTGCCCTGGGAAAGCCCTCATTTCCGGTCCAGATAGCAGTGGTCAGCAGCCCTGTAAGTTAAGGTAGTGAGTTTGATACCTGGTCAGGGCACATACAAAAAGCAATCAATGAATGAATAGATAAGTGGAACTACAAATTGATGCCCCCCCCCAAAAAAAAATCAATAAATAACATATTTTTTAAAACTCCTTAATAGGGAAGGGGAGGAGGGATGAAGAAATCCTGGTGAGAGCTGTTCTTGCCCGGTGAAGGGAGCTAGCCACGGTGGAGGGACAGTTTACTTTTTGTAACATATTTTATTGATTTTTTACAGAGAGGAAGGGAGAGGGAAAGAGAGTTAGAAACATAGATGAGAGAGAAACATTGATCAGCTGCCTCCTGCACACACCATACTGGGGATGTGCCTGCATCCAAGGTACATGCCCTTGACTGGAATCGAACCTGGGACCCTTCAGTCTGCAGGCCAACGCTCTATCCCCTGAGCCAAACTGGTTAGGGCTAGGGACAAGTTTGCATGAGAGAACCAGGGACCTTGTGGAAGCCCTAGAGCTGAGGAACTCCCAGCAGTAGAATAATAACCAACACATACTTTGCTCTTATGATGCACCAGGCCCAGCAACCTGCTTCGTAAGTACTAAGATTATCCTTATTTTATAGATGAGGGAAATGAAACACAGTGAGACTGACTAACTTGCCAAGGTCATACAGGCAGGAAGTGGCAATGCTGAGGTTCAAACTTAAACATGCATGGATTGGGCTCTTGCTCCCGGCACTCCACTCCTCTGCAGAAGTGTGTGATCCCCTTTCCAGATGCAGGCACTCTCTCCCCGAAACGTGGGGCCTGAGAGCTTAAGTTCCCTCCTGCAGGAGGCAAGGGATGGCTAAGATAACAGCCAAGTCCTTCTGGGTTACCACACTGGGCTATCTATCTGCCCCTGCCCCAGCTCCAGCCACGTTTCAGTGGGCATCTATAGTCAAAGGAAATATCTTTCAAGGCAATTCTGGCAGTTCCAGATGTTTGTAGGTTTTAAGTTACCATAAAGTCACTGTGTTTTTTTAATGTCTGATTAGTTTTGTTCCTTTATATTTTTTTTTTTTTTTGGGGGGGGGGGCGGTGTTATGAGTGTGGATGCTACAGTCTCTTGTCTGCCATCTGCACAGGCGGGATGTTTTGGAAACTTGGTACCAGGTGCACAAGTGTGGGTTGAAATAGCAGGGTGTGGACATGAAGGCCCCTGTCTGGCTGGAGAAGTGTATGTGCGTGTGGCTTTTTGAAGTGTATGTGAGAGTGGACATGATTTCAGCAGGTGGACATGTTTTCATTGTGTGTGACTTGTGCATGTGATTGGCTGTGCTTACAGATGTGCATGAGTGAGGAAGGGGCAGGAAAGTGAAAACCAGTATGTGGAGGCATCGCTGGTTGACCGAAGGGCCTTGCACGCCCCTCCCCAGACCTCTACCATTCCTGCTCCGTCTGCTCTGGGTTTTTGTTTTTGTTTTTGTTTTTTTAATATATTTTATTGATTTTTCACAGAGAGGAAGAGAGAGGGATAGAGAGTTAGAAACATCGATGAGAGAGAATCATCGATCAGCTGCCTCTTGCATACCCCCTACTAGGGATGTGCCCACAACCAACGTACATGCCCTCAACCGGAGTCTAACCCGGGACCTTTCAGTCCGCAGGCCGACGCTCTATCCACTGAGCCAAACCGGTCCCGGCTGCTCTGGGTTTTTATTTTCTCTGGCTCTGAGGTTGCCAGTCAGGGTCAGGTATGCCCTTGGGGAGCCCGGGGCTTGCTGAGCTGCAGACCCCTGGCCTTGCTTCTTGTTTACTGACTCATGCATCTTGTAACTACAGGGACACCATATTGGTTCTTCCTGGGCTCCCCAAGGAAAAATGTTCTCTGGACCTTGTCTTCCAGGGGGAGACCGTTTTCTGAAGAATCAGCACAACATAAACAGTCCTGGAAAAGCACACAGGCCAGGCTTCCTTTAATGTGGTCATTTCTTAAATCTGCTTTCCATACGTCTATTGCTTTCGAAATTTTTTTTTTTTTTTTTTTTTGCAAAATTGCCTCCAGATGCCACATGTGGCAGCCATGGGTCTCCCCTTAAACAAAGAACTTACTTTTTTAGTTTCAAGGAGTACAGTTAGCTGACAGCCTCAGCTGGTAGTGTTAGGGGCAGAAATAGAATATTGGGGACTAGCTGTTAGTTATAAGAATCATGAATCGTTCTCTGTTAACTGTGATTGTTTTGTTCTGATTGAAGAAAGCACATTCTATCCAGGCTGAGAGTTATACACCCTTGGGATGTGGGAGTCAACCTTTGAATGTGGTCCATTCTCAACCAAGAACTGCCTATTATCCTGGAAAGACTAACAACCTTATTGCCCACACAATGAAGGCCCACAATGCCTGTAATCTGTAACTGTCATATCCATTCTTATTCCTTTTGCCTATTTGCCTGGTTTATGCAGGGTGCAGGGCGGATTTTCATGAATGACCTGCTGCTCTCCCATGCTGCTGGCATTATTGGAAAAAATGCTCATATAAGATTCAACCCTGTCTCTGTTTACTCGGCTCAAGTAGTGACCGGCACTCCAGATCCACAGGGTAACAAGGACAGGCCATTTCTGCTCCGTGCGGACGCGGCTGTTTTCCCAGTCCTTTTTCTCTCACTCCGGTAAACCAGCTATTTCATATCACCCCCATCACCCTCCCTCTCCCCTCCATCAAAAAAGGAAAGTGAAGAAAACCATCTTAGCATCTCCTCTACGAGGGAAGCTGGCACCCCCAGACTGGGGGGACTTGTTTGTTCCCACTTCCCCACAGTTCCTCACATCTTTGTAAGCAAACATGAAGATGTTGGGAGTCAGAGGAGAGAGCTTGGGACTTCTTAGGCTGGACCGGGGAGAGGCAGTAAAAGGCAGCATAGATAAAATTCACCAAAATGCCTTTAAACAATTTTTTAAAAATATATATCTTTATTGATTTCAGAGAGGAAGGGAGAAGGAAAGAGAGATAGAAACATCAATGATGAGAGAGAATCTTTGACTGCCTGCCTCCTGCACGCCCCAACTGGGGATGGAGCCTGCAACCCAGGCATGTGCCCCCGCCTTCTTTTTAAATATATTTCATTTATTTTATTTTTTTATTTATTTTTTTACAGAGAGGAAGGGAGAGAGATAGAGAGCTAGAAATATTGATGAGAGAGAAACATCGACCAGCTGCCTGCTGCACACCCCCCACCGGGGATGTGCCCACAACCAATATACATGGCCTTGATGGAATCAAACCCAGGACGCCCCAGTCCACAGACCGACGCTCTATCCATTGAGCCAAACCAGTTTCAGCAGTCATGTGCCCTTGACTGGAATTGAACCTGGGCCCCCTCAGTCTGCAGGCTGACGCTCTACCCACTGAGCCAAACCAGCTTGGGCTAAATAATTTTTTTAAAAATGGTAGGCTGGGTCTTACTGCTCAGTGTTACAAGTGTAGATTCTGTGGTGCATTACTATTAAATAAGATATGGCAAGGCTATGTTGCCAAGCAATGATTGAGTAGAGAATTATCAATCAGCAAAAGGGTAAAGCCCTCTCTCACTTAATCCTGTCCCCCAGATGCACTCCATGTAGATTTGTAGTAAAAAAACATTTTAATGAGGGGAGCAGCTGTTCTTCCTCTCCCTGCCCTGCCCTCTCACTTGCCCCTCAATGCAACACCTTGGGAAGGAAACCCTGGAAATGATCTTCCTTTCCTGTTTGATGGAAGCGTCAATGGTGAAGTAAAGCAAAACACATGAACAAAACAAACGTGTTTGAGGGGTGTGGGGGGGAGAGGATGTGTTTACTGTGCTAAGAGATGGAAGCTGGAGAAAAAGCTGGGGGTTAGAGGAGAGGGAGAGATTATGCTTAAATTGACCCAGATCTGACAGAGGCCTCAGGAAGACTGTTCTGATTTCCGGTTTAGAGGGATTGAGATGAGAGGTCATTCACAAATCAAGACACATCTGGAGCTTGGCTTTTCCCCTCCCTCCCTCCCTCCTGTCCTCTTTCCCTCTCTCCATTAATCCAGGAATAAATTCATTAATGGATCCAGTGCATTTTCAGAGACCAAACATAGAAAGGAAAGTTACTGAGATATACAGGGGCCCGGAGGGCTTTGCCTTGGTGAGTGTGGTATTCCTGCCCCCACCCTCCATATCACCCTTCCCCCCCACACACACACCTTTTCCTGCCTCCGTTGACAAGCTGCTGGGTTATAGATTAATTGTGACTATTTTTCTGTCACTCTTTTGCTCAAGTCCATCCTTTCTTCCCTAAACACATCCAACAATGCTATTCACTTGCATAAGATGAAAACCTTCTAACTTTGAACCAAGAGCTACATTTGTTGTTAGGGTTGGAGATGTTTGAATTGGTTGTTGTTATTGTTTTTACTTTCTCAGCAACAGCTGCAGCTTTCATTTCCCAACTCTCTGCTTAGGTACCCAAATCAAGGGAAGCAGTAATTGAGTATTTTAGATTCATTTTCCAGCTAGATTATTGCCCACACTGCATAAATACATATTTATGAACTTAGGTTCTGTATCAAGATCTATGGGGGAAAAAAGTATTTTAAAAGTGCTAAGCAAGTGTAAGATTGTTTTTATTATTATGTAAGGAGCATCCCTGCTAAGTCTGGGAAAACCTGTGGTCACGACACAACCCATGCAGGCCAGGAAGTGGTCTGGGTCAGATTAGTCCCATTCCAGCCACATGGGCATTTTCATGCTTCCAGGTCTAGAGACAGAGTTTTCTTGTTCCCAGGAGTTAGCATCTCAAGAGTCAGATTTTCAAACTTTGGTAAGAGGTTCAGAGGTAACTGACACCTTGGGCCCCAGGTGGGATTTTAATTCTCATGATTTCTAGATCCCTTTAGACTCCCCCGGTGGGGCACATTTGGTCTCATAAGGAATGTCAAGCCAGAGATATCAACATCCCATCTCAGGACATCCTGGTCAGATCAGCCTTCCAGCCCTCCCTGCTTGCGGTCCAGTTCTTGCATGGTCTTATACTGCTCTGAAACTAGGCATTCTCATCCTCTTCCCTCTTTCCCTCTCTCCCTTTCCACTCTTCTCCCAGACTTTACCACCAAGACACACTGCTATTACCTTCAGGTAATGAAATCTGTAGAAGGAGGCTCAACTCAACCTGTGCTAAGCCCAATTGCCCAAAGATGGAATAATCACATAGTGCTTGCCCAGGAGACAGACTTGTTTTTTAAAATATGTTTTGTTCTTTTTATTGAATTCAGAGAGAGCAAGGGAGAGGGAGAGAGAGATAGAGACATCAGTGATTAGGGAGAATCGTTGATGAGTTGCCTCTGCATGCCCCCTCCTGGGAATCAATCCCACACCCTGGCATGTACCCTGACCAGGAATCAAACTGTGACTTCCTGGTCCACAGGTTGATGCTCACCCACAGGCTGGGCCACACTGTGATTCTTTAAAATCACCCCTTCTCTAATCAAAAGCAGATCCTCAAATATTTGTTGAATAAATGAATGAAATGTTAACAGTGCTTGTTTCTGGGCCAAGGAACTAGAGTTTGTTTTTGTTTCTACCTTTAAATTACCCAGACACAGATATTGCTGAGAAAGGAGGTGATATTGGTGGAATGAAACATCAATGATACAAAAGAGGGAGCTACACAAAGATATTACTATTCCAGGAAGAAGGAACAGCAAGTGCAAAGATCCCCAAGGCAAGAATGAAGCTGTATGTCAATCAAAACCACAATGAGCTACCACCCACAGCTGTTAGAATGACTATTAACAATAAGACAAGAACTAATAAGAACTAACAAGTTGGAGAGGATGTGGAGAAAAAGGAACCCTCAAGCACTGCTGGTGAGAATACTCTAGTGGTGGGAATGTAAATTGGTACAGCCACTATTGGAAAGCAGTATGGAGATTCTTCAAAAACAAGTAACAGAGCTACCATATGGCCCAGCAATCTCTCTACTGGGTATCTACCAAAAACAAAACAAAACAAAAAACAAACAAACAAACAAACAAAAAACACAAAAAAACACACAAAAACAAAAAACAACCCTTGAAAACACTATTTATAAAGATATTAGAGGCCCAATGCACAAAATTCGTGCAAGAGTAGGCCTTCCTTCCTCTGGCTGCTGGCACTGGCTTCCCTCTGGCACCCAGGACTCGGGCTTCCTTTGCAGCCCTGGATTCATCTGGAAGGTTGTCCTGAAGGACATCTGGTCTAATTAGCATATTATGCTTTTATTATTATAGATATGAACCCCTATGTTCTCTGAAGCATTATTCACAATAGCCAAGACATGGAAACAACCTAAGTGTCCTTCAAGCAATGATTGGATGAAGATGTGGTACATGAATACAATGGAATACTACTCAGTCATAAAAGATGACAAAATATTTGCGACAACATGGATGGATCCTTAGGGTACCAAACTAAGTCAGACAGTAAAGAACAAGAACCATATAAAGTCATTGATTGTGGGAAATAAAACATCAACAAACAAATAAAACAGACAAACTCATAGACATGAAAAAAGTATGGTAGTCCCAGAAGGGAAGGGGTGAGGGAAAATGAAGAGGGTAAAGGGGGATCAAATATATGGTGAGGGAAGGAGACTAGACTTTGGGTGGTAAGCACACAATGCAATATACAGATGATGTATTATAAATTTGTATACCTAAAACTTATATAATGTTATTCACTAATGTTACCCCAATACCTTCCATTTTTATTTTTAAAATATATTTTTATTGATTTCAGAGAGGAGGGAAGAGGGAGAGAGAGATAAAAATATCAATAAGAGAAAATCATTGACTGGCTCCCTCCTACATGCCCCACACTGGGGATCAAGCCCCAAACCTGGGCATGTGCCCTGACCAGGAATTGAACAGTGACTTCCTGGTTCATAGGTCGATGCTCAACCACTGAGCCATACCAGCTGGGCAATACATTCAATTTTTAAAAAGAATAAAGAGAGGATTAGTATGACTGACACATGGTAGGTGCTGGAGGGAAAAATGAAAAAGATGACATTTGAGAGGTAAATGGGCATGCTATGAACTCAAGCAGGGATCCCTGCAAACACTAGTTTATGGCCTCTTTTCTATGAACTGGTTTTCTTGGCCAGGGCACTATCCTATATATGATGAAGCAGAAGGCATTCTAAGTCCATGAATGTTGGCATTGGCTAAGTTATGATAGGCAAGGAAAGCAGACCCAAATTCAGAACAACATCCATTTCCATGAAAACAAATCAAGCTTCGCCCCAATGAAATGAACTTGCCACCAGGAGGCTGCTGGCCTCGGGTGTGTTTTTACATTGTGTTCACCCACAAGCCAACGCCGAGACAAGAACTTGTGCTCAGATGACCCTGCAAGCACCTGGCTGCTTTGTTCTTAATCTCTGTGGCCCAATCCTCAAAGTTCATTGGCAAAGCCCTTCCCAAAACCTTCACAGCAATTTCCAATGCTGCTTTTTTCAAGTCTGACATGGAGCCAGTGACTGGTGACAGAGCCGGACTCAGGTCATGTCTCCTTGCAGTCAAAATACATAAAAGGCATTGCCTGAAAGCCTGCCTGATTCCTGCTGAAATCCTGCCCTCTGCTGTCCTTCACAGCAGCTGCTGATAGGGGGTGTGATTCACAATAGGAGACTTCCAGCTGGTAGTGCATCTTGCTCAACATCTATAAACCAGACTTGACTTTTATTATCCTCACTTAATTGGCCAACAACTCTCCACCAGGGCAAAGGAACAGACTGGCCATGACAAGGTGTGGAAATAGTGTTGTCAAAAGCACACAGTGGGAAGAAATCTGCTTACACAAACTAAGTGCCTTAATGGCCTGCTCTGGCCCCATCTACGAGGTGATGGAGTGTTACTGGACATGGTCCACTCTATGAGTAGGTGGGTTAGATAGCATCTTGCGTCCCATGGTTTCCAACACACTAGTAGCTTGTCAAAACTGCTTCTGAAAAGGAAAGTAGTCATCTTCCTTAGGATTGGCCTTGCTCCCCAACCCTGTGTGCTTCCACGATTTTCTGGAGAGATTTGTTTCTTATTTCACTAGGTCTCCCAGGTATTTTGAGAGGGCTGAGGAGCAGACCTGCTTAGATGGCAGCCTAGGCCTCCTATAGAGAATGCTTTGCACTTACAGGTTTTTAGGTCACCTAGAAAATGAATCTGCAAAACACCCATGTGCCATATGCTGTCTCTACCAAAAGGTGCTGTGCTTTTCCTAGTTGTAGAAGGGGCAAGATGTAGCAATGTATCCTTACCACAGGAGGGGGTATCACCACAGGTACTAGACCACTGAATCCCTGGAGATATTACTAAGCAGTCAAGTGCCTATACCTCTATGAGATTCGGAGTTTATCCTTTGAATACATGACTCTGGCGTGGTATTCGCATGTTTGGTGATGCATTAAATGTCCTCATGTAGCACACAGCTGGAGTTGGCATCTGTGGGACAGACTTATAAAGCTATTTCTGTCCCTAGCAGGTAAAAGCAAACTGCTAGTGGACTCCGCTAACTAAAAATGCAGTGGTTAGACCAATAATTACATATCAAATGTAACTAAGGCTGTTAACTAAGTTAACCTTGGTTAATTAAGGCTGTTCTAAGATGCTCCAATAGAGACCATTTCAGGAACAGCAGCTGTAATTCGGATCACCTCAAGATTAAGTTTTAATGCAGAGTTCACTGTCATTTCCAAGAGCTATCAATCTTTCTCACTGGTCAAACAGAAATACACTCTACGTTCATGGACTCTCCACTTGGGGCTATGACAGATTACCTCATTTGTATCTTTCTATCCTCTGAAGGTTGTACAACTTCTGTAATTACCCACAAAGACATACTACTTTTTTACTTAGTATTTTGGAGGAACAGAATGCTCCAATGTCTTCCCCTTGGCCCTTCTACCACAGAGCACTTACTCCTTGGGGCAGGGAGCTAATGGAGAGATTCTGCAAAGGATGTGTGTCCTATCTACACTTAGGAACTGAGGAAATGGATCTGGGTGATGAAGGTGGGGGGGGACAAGTCCATTGTCCAGTTTCCCTCCCATGACCTCTAGTCTGACCAGGAGTCATAGTCTTCTCAATCCCCTCATAACTTAGAACAAGTATCCACAGATCCCTAAAAACTTTGGATATTTCTCATTTCTGACTGCATATCAACTAAAGAAATAGCTAGGTGAAAGATTCATAACACACATCTCTATTGTTATAGCAAAGGCCCTTAAATAAAGTGTTCTGAGAATTGCTCAACATCTATAAGCCAGGCTTGACTTTCATTATTCTCAGTTAATTGAATCACCCAGGAATTGAGAAGCTGTGATCTTCTGGCTTGATTTAAGTGTCTGTTACACAGACCTATCAAGTTGGCTTAAAAAAAAAAAAAAAAAAAATCAGGTTAAAACCGCTGTTACTTTCATGCCTGACTCTAAGATTACCTAACCACAGTAAGAGATTGTGCAAATGGAACATTTCCTAATTACCACCTTTCCATCTTATCCCTCCCCATGAAGCCCAACTTCCCCCCTCTTGCCCCCCGCCTCACTTTTTTCTTCTAGCAGGTGACCCTCCAACATGCTTGACCCAGAAAGAACAGCAAGCCAGGACGACAGGATTTCCAATTGCTCGCTGGTTTCCCCGCTTTAGGCCCTGGCAGAAAAGTTACTGAAGTGGCAGATGACAGAGTATGTGAAATCTCAATCTAGCACTGGCCAACTTTTAGTGTTTGGTCCTGTTCTACATTGGTCTATCAGCAAATTGCAGACAGCTGCCCAAAACAGCACATGGAATTTAGCATCTCCTGAGGGTCCCAAATTCAATCGGATCCAGCTAAGCAGTGAGGCTGTAAGAAAACTGGTTTCCTATAATTGAGAAAAACTTTCAGAACTAGTTTGGTATGATTTCTTAAGCTCAGTAGTGCACAACCTGAGCTGCAATGGAACCATTGGGTTGGAACCCTCAGAGATGCTGGTTTAATAGCTTGGGCCTCTAGAGCAGTGTTTCCCAAACTTCTCTCATGATGAGAATCACCTGGTGGAGTTGTTAAAACACAGATTCCTGAATCCCAACTAAGAAGTGCTAAACTAGAATTTTGGGGAACATATAGGTAAAATTGTATACTTAACTAGTGCTCTAAGACAGATTTTATATACAGAGCACTAAGTTAGGTATGCAATTTTACCTATATGTTCCCCAAAATTCTAGTTTAGCACTTCTTAGTTGGGATTCAGGAATCTGTGTTTTAACAACTCCACCAGGTGATTCTCATCATGAGAGAAGGTTGGGAAACACTGCTCTAGAGAGCTTAAAAATTGCCTGAGGTGATGTTAAAGTGCACTCAAGGACTTTCTAGCTCCTGCCCCATATCCCTATACCAACATCAGGACACCACTCTATTCCATAATCTATACTAATAAAGGAGTAATATGCTAATTAGACCAGAGACCTTCCGGACATACTTCTGGACAAAGCCATTGTGGCGGGGCCAAGGATCACCCAAGGTTAGGGGTGATCAGGCCAGGAGGGGAGGGCAGTTGGGGATGATCAGGCTGGCATGTGGGCGGGAGGACAGTTGGGGGTTAGTAGGCCAGCAGGGAGGGCCAGTTGGGGAAAAGCAGGCCAGTGGGGGAGGGAGGGGCAGTTAGGGGCAATCAGGCTAGCAAGAGAGGGCAGTTGGGGGAGAGAAGGCTGGCAGGGGGACAGGTGGGGGCGAGCAGGCAAGCAGGCAGAGTGGTCAGGAGCCACCAGGCAGGCAGGTGAGCAATTAGGAGCCAATGGTCCTGGATTGTGAGAGAGATGTCCACAGGGATCGGGCCTAAACCAGCAGTTGGACAACCCCCCAGAAGTCGCAGATTGGAGGGTGCAGGCTGGGTTAAGGGACGTTGTCCCCCTCCCCGCATGCATGAATTTCATGCACCAGGCCACTAGTTTTCATATAAGAAACTTGAGGTTAGCAAAGTCATTTTATTGTCCAGAGTTTCACTCAATGCCTTAAGTTGAGGCTTGGGAATTAAGTTATCAGTGCCCTTGAAAGCAACTATCTGACTCCATAATCCTTGCATTCTTTTTCCATCACCAGTGTAGTGTTCTACATTGGCAGCTAAGCAGTACCCAAGGACCTTATCCTCAGCTTTAGGTCTTCCCCCATCAATCAGCTGTGATAGGGAGCAGGGTCACAAAGCACAGACACAGCCCCGGGTAAGGAGAACTGTAAACCAGCACCCACCCCAACAGAAGTCTACTTCAATTACCCACATCTGTAAGCCTCTATTTTGCAACTGATAAATAACAAGGGCAAAAAAAACATTGTTTAATCAAATTATTTTAATTAACAGTAAGCAGTAAAAGTGCAATTACATGAAAAGCCTCAAATTTTACATGTTTAAATTGTTCAGTGTCTTTATTTGTAAGGTGTTGAAGGTGGGACCCACTCGTGAATCTTCTTTCTAGTGGTGGAATAAGGTACATATTGCTCTGCAGTGCCACTCAGGTTGAATTTATGGTTTGTCCAAATGAATTTACGGGCAGTTGGTGGTTTTGTTGTTGGAGGATCGTCAGTCATACAGTGAAGCCAACGGTGCCTTAAAGAGGGGAAAGAAGACAGTTAGGAAGAGGCAGCGCAATGCTGGGGGAGGAAGGTTAAGAGGGCAGCTCTGGGGCTATTTTGTTGCTTGAGTTCAAGTCATTAACAACTGAACTTTTTATAACCTAGTTATTTCATCTGAACATCTTATTTCCTAAAGAGGGATAAGGATTAAATGAGATAATACATATAAAGCACTTAGAAAAATTCCTGTGCATAGTAGGAATTCAACAAATGCTAGCTTACTGTATTTCATCAAATCTGGGACAACATCAATTTTAAGATACACCATTATTTTATGTATCTCTAAAAATCAAAAAAAATGTTGCCAATTAAATTATGACACTATTGATAGAATATGTAAAAAATGTTAGAAAATTGATGAACTACAGTATCACTATGAGATGCTAGAGCCTGAAAGTTCCTGTGTGCTGAGTTGCTCTGCCTCATGAAGCTGTAGTAGGAAACCCAATGCTGAGGAAAAGGAAGAGGAAGAGGGTCTCAGCATGCACCTTAAATTCAAGGTTAAGTCTGAACACTGGAGATCATAACATCTATTACCTTAAAATTATTAAATCACAGTTTACAAGTATTTCAGCTTTAAGTATTTAACCATTTAATTTCAAAGGACATTTGTCGGGAGGTGCCAGAAATCTGGCCTGAAGGAAGCGGGGTGCTTTCCTTGGAGTCTACAGGGGAATGTCTCTCTAATGACAGAGGAAGGAAGAATCTATGTCCACGGGACAAAGAGTCGAACTGAGCAGGAAGCCACGCTGAATATTATGGGAAAGGAAGGAGAGAGAACTCATCCCAGATCCCCCAAGGCTCAGAGCTCAAAATACAGATATGACCCTATAACAACAGGGAATGAGGAGACAGGCATAGAACTGCAGCTCCAATTAAAAAAAAAAAAAAAAAGTTGACTAGCTACAGAGAAAAGGGTAAGAGGAGGTTTCACTAAAATAATTAAGACTAAACCTAATAAGAAAAATTTCTGATGTTATGTATGTTCAAGAATATTTATTAGCAATAATTGATAATACTTAAAATCTGAAAATGTTTACACAGTAAGGCTACTGGCAAGAGTCAGGGAATGAGTAAACAATTTATTTTCATCGTGGCAGTGTAAGGAACTAAGAAACAGGCTAACATAATCCTTCTGCTACAATTAGTATTAAATAAAGGCTAAAGAAATAATATGATTTCCACACCAAAGAGTTTTCAGCTGGGTCATTTTTATTCCAATTAATTAAAGACACCATTGGACTAACAGCACTGTCTAGAAAACTATGTTGCAGTTAGCTTTAGAGCTTCAATTTTATGTCACTGCTATTTCTTTTTTTTTTTTTTAAATATATTTTATTGATTTTATACAAAGAGGAAGGGAGAGAGATAGAGAGTTAGAAATATCGATGAGAGAGAGTCATCGATCAGCTGCCTCTTGCACACCCCCTACTGGGGATATACCCGCAACCAAGGTACATGCCCTTGACCGGAATCGAACTTGGGACCCTTCAGTCCCCAAGCCGACGCTCTATCCATTGAGCCAAACCGGTCCCGGCTCACTGCTATTTTCTTAAAGGACAAAATACAAAATTACTTAAACTTGATGATAAAGGCAGTGAGACTACAAATGAGGACCCTGGGAGAAAGGCAAAATGTTATAAATACCAAAGAGATAAATATTTATAATGAAAATATAATACATTTTGGGGAAAACTCAGTACTCAAATATAAGTTGTGTTAAAATAACTGGAAACAAAGATATTAAATGACAATTATATACTAAGCTGCTGTAAGAAAGAACTCTTACCATTTGCAACAGCATGGATGGACCTGGAAAGCATTATGCTAAGTGAAATAAGCCAGTCAGAGAAAGATAAATATCACACACTCTCACTCATTTGTGGAATATAATGAACAACATAAACTGATGAATAAAAATAGATACAGAGACATAGAAGCATTGAACAGACCAAGAAACCTCAGCGGGAAGGCAGGAGAGGGTGTGTGCGTTGGGGGGTGGGGATGGGGGGAGGGTAAGAGATCAACCAAAGGACTGGTATGCATGCATATAAGCAAAACCAATGGACACAGATAGTAGGGGGATGAAGGCATGTGCTGGAGGGCAGGAACAGGCGGGGAGAGGTCAATGGAGGAAAAAGGAGACATAGGTAATACTTTCAACAATAAAGAATTCAATTTAAAAAAAAATTACAACACAACTCAAATGAAAATAAATCTAATAAATGGTTGATCCTATTTTCAGCTGTATAAGAGAAAGTGTGTCAGGGAACAGGGAAGAAAGACTAGTCCTTTCATTTTGAATATATACTAACTTCACTTAAATAGCCCCTCAGTTTGGGTACATTCAAAGTGCAAAATGAAGGGGTTTATTTTGAAAATCAGTGCAAATTAAAACAGTCTTTAAGATTAGAATTAATAACAAAAATTAAAAAGTTTAATTTTCCCCCCTAGCTAGTTTGGCTCCTTGGATAGCGCGTCGGCCTGAGGACTGACGGATCCTGGGTTTGATTCTGGTCAAGGGCACATGCCTAGGTTGTGGGCTTGATCTCATGAGGGGCATGCAGGAGGCAGCCAATCAGTGATTCTCTCTTATCATTGATGTTCTATCAATCTTTCCTTCTCCTTTTCTCTCTAAAATCAATCTATATATATAAAAGCCTAAGTGACTGTCCAACCATTCAACAGGTAGCTATGATGCACAATGACCAGCAGGAGGCAGATGCTCTAACCAGTAGCTATGATGTGCAGACCACTAGGGGGCCATATTGCTGTTCTTTGAATACAAGCAACACATCTCAAGCACACAGGGCTTTTGTACTTGATTCCTGCTGCATGGAGCTCTTCACCACCACCACCACCCCACCCCTCTTCTCCTCCTCTCTTCATTTCCTTGAAGAAGTCTTTACGTATAGACATAATCCAATACTGTGGTTTTCAAACCACATCCATGTCATGGTTCAATGCTCCTAACTGGTCCACATGGCAGACGAGGTTAAAAACTGGTTGTAGTGAAATCCTATAAACATTTTTGCTTAACTCACACAATAAAAAACAAACAAATAAATAAAAAGAAACCTATTCGGAACAATCAAATAGCCTATTTAGTTTAAATAAAATTAAAAATTCACTTCCTTTGTCACATTTCAAAGGGACATATATGGCTAGTGGCTACCCTACTGATCAGAACAGATATAGAACACCCAGCCATGTATTAGACAGTGATGTATTTAAGTTGACAAATATTTTAAGTTAACATATAAAAAACAAGAAATCTCACCATAAAATACAGATTTTTTTCTCTTGAAAATCATTTATCTGGAAACCCTTAGTCAAATTCTCACCTAATGGAACTGAGGAAGGATGAATAGTGCTGCCCTCTTTGATGTAGTGTGTGCTTTTCAGTTCACTATAGTCCTCACTGTTCCTTATTGTCTCACATCTCACTCACTTTGGTTAAATTCGTGGGTTTCTAATTGAGCTTTTACAATGGAAGTGAATGCACTGAGATTATCCCACTTGCCAAAAACTATTTCTGATGATTAAGCTCAACTAAAATAAAATGTCAGTTAACTTGATAAACTTACAAATGGTATTATTTCAGCAATCTATGGAATAGAGATCAGTACTTTGTTTTGAAATATTTAATATAAAATTTGGCAATTCAAGTAAAACCATTAGAATTTCATTTCAAAATGTTTATGTAGTTTATAGTTATAAAAATCAGTTTTTAGAGATCTAAGGAACTTGGGGCTCTCTTTTTACAGGTGAGAAAACTAAGTCCCAGAGAGGTTAAGGAACTTGCTTAGGGTCGAGCTGCCAAAGAAGACTAGAGGCAGAGTTCTTTTTGCTTTTCCCTTAACCCACAGCCAGGTGATACTGTGGAATATTGTTTTTCCCCCCCAAATCAGCCACACCACTATCTATCCCAACAAATAATATGTTGTCACACCTCCATCAAGAGATAGGGTCTATGTTCTCTCCCATTAAACCTGGGCAGAATATCTAATTGCTTCGACCAATGAAATGAGAAACTGATATTGGGCAATCTCTAAGACTAAGTGTGGACAAGGCCTCTGCCTCTCTCTCTCTCTCTCTCTCTCTCTCTCTCTCTCTCTCTCTCTCTCAGCACTTGCCTGAGAAAGCCCCAGCTATGTCCCCAACTCTGACAGTCAACATCAGCTTCCAGAAACTGAATGAAATCTTCAGATGGCTTCATTCTGCTTTTAAATCTTGCACCTAAGGCCAGATACCCTGGAGCAGAGATAAGCCATCCACAAGTTGTATCTATCTAAATTCCTGACCCACAAAAACTATGAAATATATAGCTGAGACCGATGCTTTCAGAATACCATTAATTGTCTTATAAATAAATAAGCTATTTAATAAATATTTGTATAATAAAATAAACATTGCCAAATCCCCTCATAGCCCCCTCCAACCAAAAAAGGAGAATGTTGACTTAGCTTACCACTCCGGGGGCACCATGCTTCCATCCACATCCCAGAATGTATCTTTGCCATTCATTTCAGTAGTGTATATAACCCATCGGTGACGGCCTGAGTGGGAAGGACAACATTTAGAAAAATGTGAAAAAATAAACACAACTTTAAAAGAAAACACAAAAAAACATAATTGCAAAATGTCAAAGAAGACAACCTTTTAATTAAGACTTATATGTGCGCTTACCTAAGAGAAATAGCACCCAGGCTGTAAGAGTGAAGGCAAGTTCCAGGAAGTGTATGGCAAGCTTCTATCAAACCCTGGCAGCTGCCAGAGCCAAATCCCTGCACAGGGACTAAGACCTCTCTGTGGGTGGGGCTCAGGCCTTCCCCACAGTGGAGAACCCTTGCCTCCACCCATGCCAAGAAAGCAATGGGGAGGGTAGGAGAATGGGCTCCCAGCCAGTCAGGGTATTCAGGAGAGAAAGTGCTCCTCCTGAGAATGGGGCAGGAGAAATGTACTCTCAGCAATCATACTTGGATTATATGTTTCCATATAAATATATATATATATATATATATATATATATATATATATATATATATAAAATATATTTTATTGATTTTGTACAGAGAGGAAGGGAGAGAGATAGAGAGTTAGAAACATTGATGAGAGAGAGTCATCGATCAGCTGCCTTTGCACACCCCCTACTGGGGATATGCCCGCAACCAAGGTACATGCCCTTGAACGGAATTGAACCTGGGACCTTTCAGTCCCCAAGCCGATGCTCTATCTACTGAGCCAAACCTGTTTCGGCCATATAAATATTTTTAAAGGACTACCAGAAATCCTTTCAGAAATTGATTACACATAATAAGCAAACTATATAAATGATGGTTAAATAAGTAGGACCATTCATGTCATCAAAATAATATGGTTACATTCTTGTTTAACACATTTCTAATGGAGTAGTTAGAGGCCTAATCACAATTTACAAGACTATTACTTTCTTTTTTATTCTTTTAGAGAGTGGAAGGGAGGGGGAGACAGAGGAACATCGATGTGAGAGACACACTGATTGGTCGCCTCCCACACACGCCCCGATGGGATCTGGGGATTAAGCCTGTAACTGAGATACATGCCCTTGACCAGAATCAAACCTGGAGCCCTTTAGTCCATGGGCTGATGCTCTATCCACTGAGCCAAACTGGCTAGGGCTATAAGACTATTTCTATTGGGTCCTTAAGATAGGCAAAGACCTGGATTCCAATCAAGATTCTGTCATTTATCTGTGGATATTAGGTACATTTTATGAGACTCAGTCAGTTTCTTTGTCTATAAAAGTAGATGATTATACCTCATCTGAAGGTTGCTGTGAAAATTAAATATCACACACATACACCTACTTCAACATCAGACATGTAAGTGCATAATAAATATCAATTCCTTCTACCCCTTCCTCACTGCCCCATCCCACAGGGAATACTGAATTCAACTCTACAATAGATTTTAAACCAATAAGCACAAGGTAATCTGCATTTACTTTATAACCAACAAATATAGAGCAATACAATTTAAACATGACCATATCTATTTAAAGAAATACAGCTTTCACCCAGGATTTGCTTCTTCGATTAGAGAGATCAATCTTGACAATAGTAACTAAAAATAAGCTATAATCCAATAAGGCAGGGGAACGTGAAGACAAATGGAGAAAATCTTGGGTAAGGTTCATAGAGTCAGGCCATGATGCTAGAGCTGGGCCTGAACAATCTTGAGATAAATATATTAAATTTTTAAATGTGTATACTCAGACTCAGCAATTCCACTTTACAGAAATTTATTCTTAGACTATTTAAAGTAGGTACAAGCAAGTTTACTGAAGCATTGTTTCTAGTAGAAAAAAAAAAAAGTTGAAGGCAGCCTAAATGTCTATAATAGTAAAATGTTTGGCCATAGCCAGTTTGGCTTCAGTGTATAGAGCGTAGGCCTGCAGACTCAAGGGTCCCAAGTTCGATTCCAGTCAGGAGCCCATGCCTGGTTTGCGAGCTTAGTCTCCAATGAGGGGGCATGCAGGGGGTAGCCAATCGATGATTCTCTCTCATCATTGATGTTTTTATCTCTCTTTTCCTCTCAACTTCCTCTCTGAAATCAATAATATATATATATATTAAAGTGTTTGAAAAAATAGTTCTTCCATACAATGGAATATTGTGTTGCTATTAAAAAGAATGCTGTGAAAAAAATATAATAAAAATATACAGACAAATATCCAAACAAAAAATAATGCTGTAGATAATTCCAAATAACTAATATGGAAAAATTGCCCAAGGTTTTTATTAAAAAAAAAAAAAAATTCCGTTTATCAACAACATGAATAACATGAAATAAAAAGAGTAGATGTAGTATATACATTCATTAAAGAAGCCACATGTATATTAACAGAGTCAAATCAAAATTTAAGCTCACTCCCTTTATTCATACCAGTGCTGCACTCACCAAAAAACTGCTTGTTGTCTTCATAGTATTTGTTTCCATATTTGTCTTCCCCCACCAACGTACCAACCCTCACATCATTTGTCCTGTGAATACCCAAAAGAAAAGATATTTTAGAGAGCTTCTTTGTTCAAAGCACAAATATAAGTAGAGAATACCGACTTTAAGAAACAAAGCTGCTGCATCAATAAGAAAAATGAGGACATGCTTGGGTTTGCGCACTAGTGGTAGCCTTCTAGCTTCTTCATCTGGAGGCTCTCCACTACCCACTGCTGAACCATCAGCTCCCAGGGACAGCTCTAGAATGCACGCTCATGCTGCCCTCAGTATAAGGTGACCAGACGTCCCGCTTTTGGCGGGACAGTCCCGATTTTTAACAATTTGTCCCGCGTCGTTTTAAAAAAGTCCCCAGTACCACCAAAGGAGCACAGGAAGAGATAAGCTGACCCACCGATATAAGTTAAACTACATTAAATATAAAGATGCAACTTACAAAAACTACTTTTATCTACTACAAGAGGCCCTGGAGTTAGTAAACACCTTCAGGAAATCAGGAAGCCAAAGTACATCATCTTAAATGCTATTCATGTCCGAGCTTTCATTCCACTCTGGCTCTCCAACTGGCTTCCAGGGACGACCCTGCCAGTCGGACTCAACGAATGTCAGGACCAGAGACCTTTACGATCACCTTGATCAACGCCTCGCCGCGTAGAGGAGGAGACCGGAGACCAATAAAGGGTCACAAAGACCGTCCCCAAGGTCACAGAGTGCGGGGGTGAAAGGCAGGGATCGGGCCGGCTGTCCTTGGCCGGAGCGGCGGTTCCTCCAAGGTGACCCAGCCCGCGCCCCCTCCTTCCAAACACCCCGCCAACCCAGCCCAGCCCAGCCCAGCCCGGAGGCCGGGCGCACGGCTCCGCCGCCTACCTGAAGAGCATTCGCAGCCAGCCTCGGAGGCCGTTGTGGCCGCTGACCTGCTGCAGTCCTCGCCTGAATACCTGCAGCAACTCCATCTTGCCCCGCAGGCGGGGCCTTCCGGGTGCGCCGTTCAAAGGCGGCCGGGGGGAAGCGCACGCTCGCTCGCAGGGAGCCTCCCGCACAGGGTTCCCACGGCTCTGCGCATGCGCGAAGAGCTGGCGCTCGCGCGCGCGGGACCGCTTTCCCACTTCCCAAGAAAGTGCGGGAAGAAAGAGCGGTTAGGTTTCCTTGGGAAGCAAAGGCACAATAAACTTTCACCAATTCATAAAAGTTGCCTTTAGAATAAGGTGACCAGACATCCCGATTTTTAACAATTTGTCCCCAAAATCGGGACTTCTTTAAAACGCCGCGGAACGCGGGACAAATCGTCAAAAATCGGGACGTCAGGTCACCTTAATTTAGAAGGCGGTATATGTGATGGAAAACACCTAGACTAGGCTTCCCCAGGTGCAAGTTCCTCTGGGGGCCCCAGGTTCCCCATCTCAAATGATTGATTCAGACTTCAAAATCCTTTCTAGTGCCAAGACTCTTTAGAAACAAGATACCATTAAGGAATTAAATATCGAGCACATAATGATATTGATTACACATACTAGCGTTGTGCAGGAATAGCAAGGAGGAATAAAAAAGTATATGATTAAGTATCTGCTCTCATTGATTTGGTGATTTAGTTTCAAAGTTAAAATTCAAGTATTTAAATTCATAACAAAAGTAATTTGTGCACTATATATACAGCAGAAACTAATGCAATTTAAGCATGACCATATCTATTTAAAGAAATACAGATTTCAATCAGGATTTGCTTCTTCTATTAGATCAATCTTGAGAATAAGTAACAAAAAGTAAGGTATAATCCAATAAAGCAGGGGAATGCAAAGGCAGATGGAGGAAACCTTGGGTAGGTTTTCATAGAATTAGGCATGACCTTAGAGCTGGGCCTTAATCTCTCAATAAATTCATTAAAAATGTAAATGTGTGTACATATGGATGTACACACATTTACATTTTTACATATGCACATAATTTTTTGATAGTTCAATTGTGTCTTTCATTTCAGATTTAACCCATTGGAATTAATATTCAAAGTGTGTATACTTTCTTTTTGGATTCTCTCATATATATATATATATATATATATATATATATATATATATATATATATATATATACATACACACACACACACACACACACACACACAGTCACACAGGAAGGGAGCAATAGTTAGTTGCAAATGAAGCCCCTAAACCTGTTCCCCCTCACCCAGGGTTGCTTGGAGTGAGGCGGGGCTCAGAGTCTGATCAGGAGGCCTCCTGGAACATTAGAGGCCCGTGCCCTTAGCTCCTTTGCTTGAGGATGTGTAAACCTGCTCCAGCACTGGCACAAGGCCTCATCCCTGCGTGTCCTGCTGTTAGGAGAAATCTTCAGCTTGTCCAGGTAGGAGTCCTGAGACCTCAACAGGTCAGGGGCACTCTAGTAGAACTCCACTTGCAGCAACCATCTCATCAAGGATGTCATTAGTCAGGAAGCTGTCCTGGACATAGGCTATCTCCACCTCTGTGGGGATGCTGTAAGTCACTGGGCCTTTGCTGGCATGGACACCAGCTGGTCACTACCAAACACCCAAGCCTCCCATCCCATAATGCTCCATCCCACACATCAGGCCCTGCTGTGCATATTTAAAATTTTAAATAGTGCAGGCTATTAAATAAAGACTATTCCTAATTTTCCAGTGGCTATTTCATTTTAAACAATGTTTTCAAAAATCTATATATTCCTTGACCCATCGACTTGGAACATTCTTTTTTGATTTTCAACTATTTGAGATGAGAAATTTAGCACCTCACTTTCCTCACCTATTCTCATCCTTTGCTCTTCAGACTCTAAGTCACCATTATCATTACTTTCAAAAGATTAAGGTTTATAAGATTTACACTTGAATTGTAACTGCAAGTTTCCATTGTTGTGAGTTTAAAAACTGAAACACAGTATTTCATGAAAGAATCAAGTAATATAACTAGATCCAGGAAAAATATTTCATTTTATACTATTCAATCTTCAACCCCCAGGGAAAAACTTGCAAATATCAGGGTCAAATTTTCTTAGACTCTATTAATTAGTCAAAATTCAAAATCACATTTGAATTTATTTCATGTTGAACTGTGATTTTCATGCACTTTTTGTTTTCCCATTTAAAAAAAAAAAATCCATCTGAAATATTTTTATATATCTACGAACTCTTAAAAATAGATTATCATGCCAAAACCGGTTTGGCTCAGTGGATAGAGCCAAAGGACTGAAAGGTCCCAGGTTCGATTCTGGTGGGGGGTGTGCAGGAGGCAGCCAATCAATTTTCTAATTCTCTATCCCTCTCCCTTCCTCTCTGTGAAAAATCAATACAATATAGTAAAAAAAATTATCATCTCACATTAAACAGTAATTCCTTAATATTAAATATTCAGAGGATTCAAATTTTCCCAACTGTCTCAATACTTTGTTTTTCCAACCATATGTTGTAACTGGTTGATCTTAATTTCTTTTAGTCTATAGGTTTCTCCCATTTTCCACCCCCTGCTCTTTTTTTGTCCTTCCAATGTATTTGATGAAGATACTGGTATAGAAGAATTTCCCCTAGTCTGGATTTTGTTGATTGTATGCCCTCCCTTCCCCCCAACCCACATTAATATTCTTCTATCCCCTGTATTTCCTATATATTAGTAATTAACCTAAGTGCTTGACTAGGATATCATCACATAAAAATTAACCATATTTTATGTGATGATATCCTTCAATCAGGATGCACACATGGTATCCACTTGCTTCACTTTTCATGATTTTAGCAGCCACTGATGTCAGTGGCTAGGTAATAATTTCCTAATATTCCTAAAGTTCTTTTGTTTTCCTTGAAATTTTAAATTGAGATAATTATAGTCCTATGGTAAATACAGAGAGATCCTATCCTGTTTAAACTTCTCTTTCTCTTAATAGTATATCATTTTGCAAACAATACCAACACAACCAGGATAGTGACATTAATGCAATCCACTGAGCTTTACCTCTACTCATTTGTGTATGTGCGTATTTAGTTCTATAGTTTTACCACGTGCAAGTTCTTGTATGTCACCACAGTCAAGATAGTGAACAGTTATATCACAAGATCTCTGTTACCTTTTTATTATATACTTCTCTCCCCTCTAAAACCCCCTTTTCCTTATACTTTTAATATTAAAATATAAGATCTCCTGATTTGACTCCCTAATGTTATTTTTTTCTTTTTTATTTATCCTTTCTTATGCTTTCTGGGTGAGTTCAACTTCACCTTCCAAACTTTCCAATGAATTGCTTTGGCTATAGTTTTTAATTTCCAGGGGCTGTTCCTTGCACCAAATTTCCCTTTTTAAAACTTCCTGTTCTCATTTAATGGATATTAACACCTAGCTTCTGTCAAAATAGCAATGAGGCCAAAACTGGTTTGGCTCAATGCATGGAGTGTAAATCTGCGAAATAACGGGTCCCAGGTTTTATTCTGGTCAAGGGACGTACATTGGTTGCAGGCACATCCTTAGTAGGGGGTGTGCAGGAGGCAACTGGTCGATGTTTCTCTCTCATCAATGTTTCTGGCTTTCTATCCCTCTCCCTTCCTCTCTGTAAAAAATCAATATATATATTTTTTAAATAGCAATGGGGGTATTGTTGTGATCCCTGCATTATATTTCCCCGCTCTATGTGTGATCTCTTAGATATTACAGATTTTCCTTAAATATCTGGAAATCCTGGTTCCACACTCATATTTAATAGGCACCAAAGAGTTCAATGAAAATACATTATACACACATGACTTGATTGTGGGTTTGTGATAAAATGATAATCAGGCATCATATCTAGACACAACCAAAAGTGAATGCCTGGAGATCATTTTTCTGGAGGTAGTTTTTCTGAAGAGAAAAGCTATACCTGATGGCCGGCATTCTGGAAACACAATTAGAGGGCCCACATTCAGAATGCATATTTTAACTTAATCTATATATTTTTTTGTTAGTCCTCACTTAAGGCTATTTTGTTCCATTGATTTTTTTAGAGAATGGGAGGAGGAGAAACAGAAAAACATGGATTGGTTGTCTCTTGCACGTGCTGTGAGGGGAGTGTGGGTGACAGGGATTGGCGCCTGCAACTGAGGTACAAGTTAAGTGTCCTTGATTGGAATAAAACCCATTATCCTTCAGTCCCTTGGCCAATGTTTTAACCACTAAGCTAACTGATTAGGGCTTAATATTTTTAATCCTGTATCTAATCCAAGCCTTCTATTATGCCTGGCATCCTGTAAGTCCTACGATCTTCCAGTTAGCTTTTTAATAGCATTAACCTTTGACTTGATGCTCAAAAAGGGAGGAGAGGGAACAGCCCAGCCTGCATGGCTCAGTGGTTGAGCATCAACCAATGAACCAGGAGGCCATAGTTCAATTCCCAGTCAGGGCACATGCCCAGGTTGCGGAACCAATCCCCAGTGTGGGGCATGCAAGAGGCAGCCCATTAATGATTCTCTCTTATAATTTGATGTTTCTCTCTCTCCCTCTCTGAAGTCAATCCTATCTAAAAGAGTAATATGTAAATTGACTGTCACTCCAACACACAAGATGGCTGCCCTTATATGGTTAAAGATGGCTGCCACAAGATGGCCAGCAGGGGAGGGCAGTTAGAGGGACCAGGCCTGCAAGGGAGGGCAGTTGGGGGCAATCAAGCCTGTAGGTAAGGGCAATTGTGGGTGGGGGGGGACCCAGGCCTGCAGGGAAGGGCAGTTAGGCATCAATCAGGCTAGCAGGGGATTAGTTAGGGGGTGATTAGGCTGGCAGGCAGTAGCGTTAGGGGCAACCAGGAAGGCAGGCAGACAAGCAGTCCTGGATTGTGAGAAGGATGTCTGACTGCCCATTTAAGCCCAATCCCAGGACTAAATGGGCAGTTGGACATCCCTCAATGGGCCCCAGATTGGAGAGGGTACAGGCTGGGCTGAGGAACAAGCTTCCACCCCATGCACAAATTTGTGTACTGGGCCTCTAGTACAAATATATTTTTTTAAAAAAAGGGCAGGGGGAGGGTGGAGACAGAAAATGATCACCTGACTTGTGTAGAGACAGTTCAATGAGTCTGTATACAGACTTGCAATCAACCTTTTTTAGGTCCCAAACATTATCTCTGAATACAAGTACTTGGGTCCTCCAGATAATGAGCACTTTTTCTGGACACTGCAAGGTGTACAGGCTTCTTTCTCAGTGTATTTTCTTTTGCAGGCACTCAGGTTAGAGTGTCCTTGATTCTGGCTCTGCTAAATCAGTCTTTCTCTACAGATTTTGTTTTCTAAAGACTTATCGGATTCTCTTATCCTTTGATTTCTTCTCTTTTATCATGATGTAGTTATACTTTACTGTGGCAAACAAAAGGATAACTACTCAACAAATAGAACTCTGAGCCGGGACCGGTTTGGCTCAGTGGATAGAGCGTCAGCTTGGGGACTGAAGGGTCCCGGGTTCGATTCCGGTCAAGGGCATGTACCTTGGTTGCAGGCCTTTCCCCAGTAGGGGGTGTGCAAGAGGCAGCTGATCGATGACTCTCATCGATGTTTCTAACTATCTCTCTCCCTTCCTCTCTGTATAAAATCAATAAAATATATTAAAAAAAAAAAAAAAAAAAAAGAGAACTCTGAAATCAAATAAATATATTGTCAGGAAACAAATTTATAATGCAGGTCACATTTTAATATAGATCTAAATACACTTCCAAATATAACTACAAATTTAATCATGAAAAATACCTGCAGTAAACGTGTGTTAATTGACCATTATTACATTATTTCTAAATCCTTGGCTTACTTCTTGGGGTTATAAAGGTATAAAGCTACTAATTTTCCCATTTGTATATTTTTATAGTAAATGTAGTTTTCTACAGCTAATATTATAAATAAACCTAATGACAAAAAAACAAAAAACATGTTTTAAATAGGTAAAAATTTCCCTTAGTAAGATGGTAAAGACTGTACGGTGATATTTTTAAACTTTTGATTTACTATAAAGTAGTAATTAGTAAAATCCACAGCCTCCCCAAATTTAGCTTCTCTTCTATTACAAAAATCTTTGTAAAAGATGTACTCCAAGTACAATGAAATCTCCATTTTGTTTTTTATAACAAAGCAACAAATAAACACACTAAAACAATTCATCATGAAATCAGAGCAAATAAATATTTAACAGTATTAGGTTTGCTATGAAAAACATTACTGTGGAAGACATCCAAAGAATTAAAAATGCTTTTGTTGTAGCAATAACAAGGTTTTAGGCCAATGCTCATACTAAAATAGCCCTTCCCTCTTTATAGTGAAAAATCAGTGCATATTCCTTTATATACTAAAAAGTTTGTTTTTAAAAACTATTAACTGCCTTAAAATAATTCTTTCACTCACCTTGACAACACAGATTGGTTATGATAAATCCATTATTTAACAAACTGTATTTCTAATGACCTAAAAGAAATTGGCTAACACCCATGGAAAGGTCAGGAAACTATATAATATGGATCAGGAAAGAGGAAGAGGACAGATGTTTTCTGTGCAATGAAAGAGCAACATTTTAAGATCTACTCTGCAATACTGAAACATTTTGGGCTCAACCAGTTTTGACTACTTTTAAAACACTTCAGTAAACTGAAAATATTAAAACATGAACCTTATCTTATTCTCAAAAACAATTTTCTGTTACATACATAAATAAAAAGTGCTTGTAACTAATAACATAAACCACTAAAAAAGTCAAGTTTTAAGATCGTGAATATCCTGTCTCACTGCCAGCAATGAGTGGTCTATGCTATGGGTGCCATAATATTTATAAAAGACAAAAAAATATATATTCAATTATGATTTCCTCTGGTTCGAATGTTATCATTACACCATTGACCATAAAATAATCTTTTAACAAAGTAATTAAAACAGATTATATTACAAAAGTGTACTATACAAGGATATCCTCAGAGACTTCTGACAATTATGTATTTGTACTAGCTCATAATGAAGTTAAACATGAATAGAACACAATTCTGGGGGAAAAAACACTAATTTATTTATTTCACCAAATAAGATATGAGAGATTTTAGTTTAGATAGTTAAAAGGTGACAGCTTTAGATATCATCTTAACCAAGAAAAAATTCATAGTATTTCTTATCACTTAAATAAGACAGGAAAGGAAACTCTAATTCCTGCTACCTGCCCAGTCACTTTGAAAATTCTTCTTAAGAAAGTAAAAATAAAAATATCTTGGTTTTTGGTTATTCTTTTTTTTTTTTTTTAAATATATTTTATTGATTTTTTACAGAGAGGAAGAGAGAGGGATAGAGTTAGAACATCGATGAGAGAGAATCATCGATCAGCTGCCTCTTGCACACCCACTACTGGGGATATGCCCGCAACTAAGATACATGCCCTTGACCGGAATCGAACCTGGGACCTTCAGTCCGCAGGCCGATGCTCTATCCACTGAGCCAAACCGGTTTTGGCGGTTTTTGGTAATTCTTGAAAGTCAAAATTTCCAGGTGCTCTGGAAACAGTGAGTTCAATTTGGTGTCTTGTGTTCTGAGAAAGAACGATAAGTTTACACTGAGTGCTCAGCTTTCATATGCTGTGACCAATTATTTGTGAGTTATAATCTGCAGGTTCCATTTTTAAAATATGTGGGATAACACTGTCAATTCGTACATTGCCAATGAGACCTTTGAAAAACAATTCTTCGGTGATGGTAGCATTCATCAACCTCAAAGCTGGCAATCTGAGTAGGAGTCTGGACAACCTAAAAACAAAAAAGAAAGAAGAGGGGGACAAGGTTATAAATCAAAGACAGAGTAAGTAGAAAAATGAGTAATTTTTGCATGTTATTTTTTGTAGCCTAATTGAATAAAAGATCTAATTTTCAAAAGTTAAAATAAAAACCTTAGAATTCAAGCTTTAAAGTGTATGACAATCTACTGGATATAAGTGCAGTCTTACAGATTTCATAGTCAAGCCTTGCTCTTAACTGCTATGCTATTAAACCACAGTTCAAGCTATACGTCTAAAAATGGCAGAGGAACTTATTTTAGGTTATAAGAACAGTAATATTTTGTGTTATCAGGGCACACAGACTCAATTATAATAGTTTTCTTGGTTTTGCTTTATGAAATACTTCCGGGAATGGCAAAACAGGCAATGGTTGTTATTACTGGGAAAAGCACAAGACAATGGAATCAAGATCACTGGACTCACATTTTGATTCAGTTGCCCTCCTAGCTATGTACAGCCTGCCTTTCTTCAGCTTTTTTTTTGTAAAAATTACAATGATATCTGCCAGTTTCTGTATAGTGAGGTTTTTAAATTTTGGCAGGATATCTTATGTGAAAGTTCATTATACATTGAAAACTGCTATTGAAAGATAATTTATTATTTTTAAATAACTAGAAATGTAAGAAACTCAGAAATAATTCCAAAGATCAGTGAAAGCAGCTGGAATCTAATCAAATAGAAGTCAGCAAACAACTACACATCTAAACGAGAATAAATGTAAATATTGTACTTATTTTATAATGAGGCATAAAACAACTTTAGAAACATTTTTAAAAATCTGGGGGGGAAAATCATGACAAATTTATTATTTAATACGTATAAAACATTGTTATATGTGAAATGTTCTTTTACTAGCTTGAAGTATATCAAATAAATAATGTTAGTAACCATATTTATATAGCCCTTGCTATGAAACAAGTACTGTTCTAAGCTCTTCACATTATTAACTGATTTAAGCATTACACTAATTGTAAAATGTGGATACTATTATCTTCTTCATTTTACAGGTGAAGAAACTGAAGTTAAAAACTACTTGCCCATTGTCTTACAGCTAATAAGGAAAGTCAGAAGTCAAACCTACGTACTCTGGCTCTGATGGCCATGTGTTTACAATACTGTCCTTCCTTCAAAAATTTAACTGATCTTATATTTTTTTAAAAGAACACCAACAAGAAATACGTTAGTATAAATATCATAAGCCAAATATCTCATTTATTTAAAAGAAAGAGTTTGGCACTATTGCCAGACTACCTGGATCCAGTCAGGCTCTGCCAATTATTGTGATCTTGAGCCAGTTACTTAACCTTTGTATGCTAACGTCATCTCTATATAAATGTAAGAACTGGGTGAAATATAACATGCAATAATGCATACTGCTTTTTATAGCATTAGCTATTTCATTTCAAAGGTTAACTAGAACACTTTATTTACTCTTGAAATATAAAATAATGAAAGAATAGATTCACAAAACTGTTTAAAATTAATATAGTTAAATAGTATTTAACTTCTAGATACCTGTAGGTGTCATCTGGATATGTTCTGGTTATATAATCTTGAAATTCCACATAAGCCTTTTCCTGAAATTTCTCAATCTGTTCCATGTTTTCTAGGCCTGGATGGTCTGAAACATGAAAGAACATATTGTTACCCTGCTTCTGAATGTTCATTTAATAAGACATCTAAAGTGGAGGTGGAAGGGAATAAGAATAGTTCAGTCAAAAATGAAACCTCTTCATACGTGTGGCTCTTTCCATAAATATTACTAAGTACCAGGTACTGTACTTAAAGCCTATAAAACTATTTTATCTCATATACAAATTCTAATACTAATAAAAAATGAGATCAATGAGATCTACTAAAATAGTATTTTTGTTTATCCCAAAAGTGGAGAAGGAATTTTGCTCACTGGTTTCAAATGTTTTTTCACACCCAAATAAGTGTCCAACATTCATAAAACTCACCAATTTAAAGTGTATAATTCAATTGTTTTAGATTATTCACAGAACTGTGCAACCATCACCACAATCTAATTTTAGAACATTTATGTCATTCTAAAAGACCTCTGTACCATTCACAGTCACTCCTTATTCTTCCTTCTCCTTAGTCCTTGGTAATTACTAATTTCTAACCTACTTTGTCTGTAAAGTTTGCCCATTCTAGATATCCCATTTAAATAGAATCAGTAATATGTGATCTTTTGTGACTGGCTTCTTTCACTTAGCATAGTTTTCAAGGTTCATTCATGTTGTAGCATGTGTAAGAACTTAATTTTATAGCTGAATGATATACCATTGTATGCATATATTACATTTGGTTCACTTAGACATATGTTGATGAACACTTGTTTCCACTTTAATTGCATCATCTTACTACTCCCACCAACAGGGTATGAGGGATCCAATTTCACCACAAGCTCAAACATTGTATTTTAGATAAGATGTCACTATTTGTGTACCTGGACTGAAGAGTACTATTGCTTTTAGGTAGGCATATTCATAGCCATCAACGCAGAGTTTAACCATGCTGTTGCAAAACTCTTGAAGTTTGAAGATGTGCTCCATCAATAATTTTCTTCTTTCTGTTGACATTTTATCTTTAATTAAAAACAAACAAAAGCTTTTAATTTTCTGCTAAAAAGTATAACTATTTTTATCCAACATATCTCCTTCCCATTAATTTCCAGCATTAAATATAACCAATCTATAAATGCTTCAAATTCAATGTCTCTACAAGTATAGCTGACACTAATTAGAGGTCTTTGGATACTCTTCATTCAAGAAAAAACAAAACAAGTTGTTTATATATAAAAAAAAAAACAACCCTAAATATAATGTTTCTCCTTTCAAGATACACCTTTGACAATATAAGGCAATCATCTGAAAAACTGGCAAAAGAAAATTCAAAAGATTCAAATTTGGTAAGAGGATTTTATTTAAGCTTACATTGATTTTAAAAAGTGAGCAAAATCATCTAGATTTTTTAAAGGTAACAACACTGCCCAGCTGGTGTGGTTCAGTGTTTGAGTGTTGACCTATGAACCAGGAAGTCATGGTTGGATAACAGTGAGGGCACCTGCCTGGGTTGTGGGCCCAATCCCCAGTAGGGGGCATACAGAAGGCGGCAGATCAAATATTCCCCCTCCCTCTCCTTTCCAGTCTGAAATTAAATAAATAAATAAGTAAGTAAGTAAGTAAATAAATAAATAAATCTTGGAATTCAAAGGGTTACAATGAAGAAAGGTAATGGTTGGAAGAATACATTTTGAAGTATTTACTCAGCTTTATATAAGCTATACCTGGATTCCTTGGTACCTATAGCAAAGTACAAAAATTCACAAGGCCTGGTCAGAAATAGCCAACCAAACTTAAATATACTTGTTTCAATTTTGTTGTGCTTTAAAACATTCTAAAATTCAAGAATTATTTTCAAGTGTCCAGGGCATGAACCAGGCATGGGCCCAGACCAAAAGCTAAGCTAGGATAAACAAGGAGTTGTCCCTTGCTGACATGAAACAAGCACCACTAAACTAGGTGCAACTCTATCCAGGGACATACAAATTTAAATATTCAAAAGTATTTTTTCGGTGGTCAATGAAATGAAATGATCAAAACTTAAAAATTATCTAAAGTAAAAAGGATGTTGGTATGTAAAACATTATTTTCAGAAATGTAACTTTAATAGTAAAACACTTTATAAAACTGACATCCTCTCTTATATCCTGGAAAAGGGAAATAAGGTGCTTTTTACCTTGTTGAAGGCTACTGTGAAGGCAATTGACAAATGTTGCTAATATAGTTGCCACATTCATTACTTGCCAGCACTGGGCAAGACCAAGAGTAAAAAGTTCATTCCAATAAGCTTTCACCAAAGATATGCTGTTTTCCTGCCTATTAAAAATACACACACACAAATCAGGAATTATTAAGATATATTTTATAAACTTTACAATTGACTCATATATTTTATAGTAAAATACTAGTGAAGTACAATTACTCTAGAAAGACAAACTTGATCAATTCTGTATACCTCACTGCACTTGATGAAAGGCTTAGAACCTTAATTAGCTAGCTCATTAATCAGTCAGCTAGTTTATAAAGAACAGATTCAAACTGCAGAAGTTGGGGCTTTAATACCACATTTCATGGAAACAGCATAAAGATTGTTTTTAAAAATATTAAAATTAATTTAAAAAACCTTCCCCAAGTTTTATTTTGCCTTTAATGCAGGTAAATACTTTTTTTTTTAAAGGCAATTTAAATTATTTAATGGTAGATAACCAATTTTCTAGGAGAAAAGGTTTCTTCTTTAAGTAAGTTTCAGATAAGATATTATCTCTATAAATGAGAAACCAAGAATTATACTAGGGGTAAGAGGGCAAGAAAGGTCAAAAGTTTTTTCCCCCCTGAATTTCTAAATAAGAAATTTCAGCATGAGAGAATAGAAAAAATAATAGGAGTCAAGAGACCAGGGTTTTAAAACCTAGATTATAAACTTATTATCCATTTAAAATGAGGTAAATAAGCTCCCAAGTTCAGGTGTTTAGCTATATAAAATGCAGAGACTCTAATGCCTGTATCTAGCTCAATTATTATGAGGCACAAATGTAAGAATTATGTGAACAGGCCATGACATAAAGTACAAAAAGCCAGGCATTGTAGGAAGCACTGTAAAAATAGTAACAAACAACATGGATTAGGTCTGCCTTCATGAAACAGAAGGGCAACATAATAAATATGCCATTTTAAATATTTTATATAAATATATATACACATATTCATATGGTTATACAAACATTGTTAGTTTTAGGCAATAAAAATTCTACATTACTATAAAGTAGGATGCTGCAATAGAAAATGGGGATTTGGGGCCATGTTCAGGTAAGATAGTTGTGTAAGTGCCTGACATTTGAATAGAGAAAAACAGAAAAGAACTTAAAAAAAAAAAAAAAAAATTTCCAGTAGAACAGTTATCCAGGAAAAAAAGAACAAGGGCCAAACTTGTTAAGGTGAGAACCAGTATGTAGCAGATACTCAATAAAAACTATTGAGTGGATTAATAAATGATATCCTCCCTTAGTTTTTTTTAAATTTCTAAACATTTTATTTCAAACTATGGTCCTTTTATGAGTCAGCAGTTATATTAACTTTTTCCTTTAAGTTTATTGGGGTAACACTGGTTAATAAAATTATATGGTTTCAAGTGAACAATTCTATAATACATCTGTCTATTGCGTTGTGCAATCACCACCCAAAGTCAAGTCTCCTTTTGTCACTATATTTGACCCCCGTTACCCCTTATTAATTAACTCTCCACTCTCCTTCCCCAATGGTAACTACCATACTGTTGTCTGTGTCTGAGTTTCAGTTTTATATCCCATGTGAGTGAAATCATATGGTACTTGAGTTTTTCTGTCTGACTTATTTTCCTTAACATGATATTTTCAAGATCCATCCATGTTGTCGCAAATGACAGTATTTAATTTTTTCTTATGGCTGAGTAGTATTCCACTGTATATATGTACCACATCTTCCTTAGCTAGTCATCTATTGAAGGATACTTTGGCTGTTTCCATGTCTTGGCTAGGATTAATAATGCTTCAGATGTTTTAATTCATGGATCTCTTAGATGAGCTTATGTGATGAGCTGGGAATCCTTTGTTAAATCATAGCAATGTAAGGGAAGAAAACAGGGAACCTCCCATGCCTCAATTCCTCTGATGTAACCTCCTCCTCCCTTCTTAAATATCCTTTCACTGGCTAGTCTTTCTTATCCATTAATCCATAGCTCAGAGCTCACTTAAAAAAAAAATTCTCTTACCACATTCCTCTCCCAAGATAGTTCATCATTCCTCCTTCAGTGTCACATATTCATTTACATTTTATACTTATTTCATGGTATTCTAATTTATTGGTTTTGGAGTCTGTCTCCTATACTAGATTAAGACCTTACTGAAGGCTTATTCATGTCTGTATCTTTGTCAACAGCACAGTAGATGGCATACAGAAGAAATTCAGCAAATGATTTCTGATTTCAGGGGATATAGAACAGGGAGAAGTAAGAATTTAGAAAAAACAGAGTTAGAAAAGCTGTGGGCATGGACTCTTTTCCTAACAAATAATCTTTAAATCCAAACCTATATACTTAAATCATTTGTTAAGTTAAAACACATAGCCTTCTTTATGATATTACATTTTATTTAAGAAATGAATACCTCAAACAAAAGCTTATATTGCCAACTTAAGAGATATAGAAAGTAATTTTTCTCACTGGGAATTTTTCAGCTGAAATTTTTACTCCAGGCTAATCACTCTTTTCCATTCAGTACCTGAGAATTACTTACCATAAAAAATTGTCCATTTAAAATTTATTTTAAAGTAAAATTTAAATGAAAAGAAAGTCAATAGTTTTAATCTCCATATGGAAATGAAAAATTTTAATCTCAAACTAAAATAAGATACTATTTTCATTTATCAGAAAAGGTGGATAAAATCCAGAATTAATGAGGATGTGAGAAAATAACCATTCATTCTTGTACATTGCTGATTTGGGTGTAAACTGTCTCAACATCATTTTGGAGGACAATTTGGTAGTGCCTAGCAAAAAATGGAAACATACACCTCAGACTCAGCAGTTCCACCTGTAACAACATACTTTATAGAAATACTAACACAAGTTCTCAGTCAGCATAAATCTGTTTAATTCAAACTAAAAATTATTTAGTGACTAGAAGCCCAATGCATGAAGATTTGTGTAAGAATGGGCCTTCCTTCCCACAGCTGCTGGCACTGCCTTTGCTCTCGCCAGAGCTGACTTTCCACTCCGACCCAAAGCCTCCTTTTTGCTCCAGCCCAGAGACCCAGAGCGGCTGGGGTGCTGCAGAACACCCCTTCGGCACTTGCATATGCAAACTAACCCACCACATTTGTTGAGTTAATTTGCATACTCACTCCTGATTGGCTGGTGGGTGCCACAAAGGTACGATCAATTAACATGTTACTCTTTATTATGTAAATTAGAGGCCCAGTGCATGAAATTCGTGCACGGGGGTGTGTGTCCCTCAGTCCAGCCTGCACCCTCTCTAATGTGGGATCCCTTGAGGGATGTCCGACTGCTCAGTGGGATGGGCAGTTGGACATCCCTCTCACAATTCAGGAATGCTAGCTCCCAACTGTTCGCATGCCTGCCATCCTGATTGCCCCTAACCGCTTCTGCCTGCCAGCCTGATCACTCCCTAACTACTCCCTTACCAGCCTGTTTGCCCCTAACTGCCCTCCACTGATGCCTAACTGCTCCCCTGCCAGCCTGCTTGCCCCTAATTGCCCTCTATTGCAGGTCTGGTCACCCCTAACTGTTCTCCCCTGCAGGCCTAGTTCCCTTCCAGCTGCCCTTCCCTGCAGGCCTGGTTGCCCCCAACTTCCCTCCTCTGCCGGCTTGGTCACCCCTAACTGCCCTCCACTGCAGGCTTGATTGTCCCCATCTGCCCTCCCTTGCAGGCCTGGTCCCTTCTAACTGCCCTCCCCTGCTGGCCATCTTGTGGCAGCCATCTTGTGTTCATATGAGGGCAGCCATCTTGTTTGTTGGAGTAATGGTCAATCTGTATATTACTCTTTTGTTAGATAGGATAGAGGCCTGATGCAAGGGTGAAGGCCAGCTGGTTTGACCTGAAGGATGTCCCAGATCAGGGTGGGGGTTCCCTGGAGGCATGGGGTGGCCTGGGAAAGGGGCCTGTGGTAGTTTATAGGCCGGGCATGTCCCCTGGAGGCCTAAGCGGAGGCCCTGGAATCTAGAGTATATTTATCTTCTACAATTGAAACTTTGTAGCCTGCAGAGGATGGAGCCAAGCCTCCTGCAGCAGCCATTTCTGTTGGAATTTATGTATCTTCTGTAATTGAAACTTTGTAGCCTGGAGTGAAGGCCTGAGAGGGCCAACTCTGCAGAAGCTTCCTCCATCGCCTGGGGCAACCCTAGCCTCATGCTTTCCCAGCTCCGTGGCTGCCGCTATTTCTGTTGGAATTTATTTACCTTCTGTAATTGAAACTTTGTACCCTTGAGTGGAGGCCTGGGCCCGCCAGGGTGTGTGGAAAGCTTGGCTTCCTCCATTGCCAGGGAAACCCAAGCCTCCCTCCTGCTCTCTGTGGCTGCAGCCATCTTGGTTGGGGTTAATTTGCATAATCACTCTGATTGGCTGGTGGGCATGGCTTGTGGGTATATTGGAATGATGGTTAATCTGCATATTGCTCTTTTATTAGATAGGATAATAAGTAGAACTTACACAACAGCTACACTAATAGTAGGTAAGTCTAACTTCAAGGAGTCAGATTGGCTATTACATTGAACCAGATTTTTTTTTTTTTTTTTATATATTTTTATTGATTTTTTACAGAGAGGAAGGGAGAGAGATAGAGAGCTAGAAACATTGATGAGAGAAACATCGACAAGCTGCCTCCGGCATACTCCCTATCGGGGATGTGCCCGCAACCAATGTACATGCCCTTGACCGGAATCGAACATGGGACCTTTCAGTCCGCAGACCGACGCTCTACCACTGAGCCAAACCGGTTTGGCTGAACCAGATTTTTAATACAGATCACAGGGAAATGTGGATGCCACATAAAATTACACTGTTATAATCAGAAACCTCAGGTTTTATAATTTTGCTTTCTTCAACATCTGGACTATTTCTATAGAAAAGTCACACTTAATTTAAAAGAAGTACTTAAGATAGGTAGTGTTGCCGAAACCGGCTTGGTTCTGTGGATAGGTCTTTGATCTCAAAGATCCCAGGTTCGATTCCGGTCAAGGGCATGTACATTGGTTGCGGGCACATCCCCGGTAAGGGGCATGCAGGAGGCAGCTGGTAGGTGTTTCTCATCGATGTTTCTAGCTCTCTATCCCTCTCCCTTCCTCTCTGTAAAAAAATCAATAAAATATATTAGGTAGTGTTACAAATAGCTCAAGGAGTTCAAGTCACTACCCCCAAAATCCTTCCTTTTGTTGTTTTATTATAATAATTAATATCCAATTATAAAAAACAGCATCAGATTACTTTTCAAGGTACAAGTATGCCAATTACAAGCTTAGGGAACTACAGTTAATGCTTTAAAATAAACTGCTAATGTATAAATTTATATTATATTTTAATTTTTCTTAAAAAATGTATTGGAGAAATTCTTAAAGTTAAATGTTATTTTGAGAGAAAGAGCTAACAATCATTTTAAAGGTTAATCATTATAAATCAGGCTCTTAGTCTACTGTAATTATAATATTTAAATACATTACCTAATACATGATATTAATATATGGTATGTCCAACATTGATTACTAAGCCAAATTACAGTGGGGTTCTATGTATGCCTCTTAAAGTTATAATTCAGATATGTTCTTTAGTTATATTGTAAATATTCCCTAAGGATAAAGGATGGCAGTTATTATTCTTATTTGGAAAATGGAAAAACAGATCTACAGAATATGAAAGTGAATGGTTTACAAAATCATACTGATGAATAGGGTCCTGTAACTAGAATAATACTTTTCTAACTATGGGATTAACATATTCCATGGTCCTTTTGCTTCTTCATACCAGCTCCTTTAAAGCAATCTAAATAAATCTGGCAAACTTGAGGCAAAGCTTGGGTTTTTTATAGTAAGCCATTTCTATTAACATCTGATTACCTCAGAACAGACTACAGATGTGCTATTCAATAGAAAGAACAAATTTCTAAATTATCATGGGGTTTACATTTTCTTCCTTTTTCCCGCTCAATCACACAACTGGAAAACAATTATTTCTATTTTTAAACATATTCACTGCTCACAAGTTTCAGCTCCTTATTAAAATGTTTGAGATGAGCCAAAACTGGTTTGGCTCAGTGGATAGAGCGTCGGTCTGCGGACTGGAAGGTCCCAGGTTCGATTCCGGCCAAGGGCATTGGTTGTGGGCACATCCCTGATAGGGGGTGTGCAAGAGGCAGCTGGTCGATGTTTCTCTCTCATCGACGTTTCTAGCTCTCTATCTCTCTCCCTTCCTCTCTGTAAAAAATCAATAAAATATATTTTAAAATGTTTGAGATGAATACTGGTCATGTAAGGAAAACAACCACCCTGGGACAACCCTATAGGCTCCCTATCTTTAAGTCATTCAGAGACAGGCTATTACAAATGCTGGCCATGATTTATCAGTTCCACTCCATTTATCCCCTTTAAATTAACTTAGTCAAATCATGAAATATGAATACTCTTCCACATAAATATAATAAAAAAGTACGAGCTGCCATGATTTGTGACATAAGTGACAAAACTTGAAGTTACGTTGTACCATTTTTTTCCTTTAATGCAGATCCTTCCAAAATAAAAGTTCTTGTTTAATGTACATTTGAGCTACAAAACCTTATTTATATTTAAGATTTTAAAACACTTACCCCAAAGCCTGGAAGGAAGGAATAGAAAGTGCCCAGTGCATCGATAAGAACAGCAGTCTGGAGGCAGACTCCCCGATGTAGTGTACATTCAGGTACTCAGGCATAGGAGAAGGCATTGTGAGCTAGTGTGAACAGGGATTGAGGTAAATTATTTTATGACCAACAATCCTAAAGTGTACTTTCTTTGAAAAAATTAAATGCAAATCATAACATATTACATATGAGTCTAATAGATTCACCAAAAGATAAATCCTAAAATAATCTAAGAGACTGGACTTTACAGCTAAAAATATGATTTAGAATAAATGAGTATCTTAGTTTCTAACAAAGCAATATTCAGACAAGCAGAATCCTACTTAATAAATATCCAACCATGATATTATCGGGCTGTATTTTTATAAAATATACTTTTATTGAATTCAGAGAGGAAAGGGGAGGGAGAGAGAGAAACATCAATGAGAGAGAATAATTAATTGGCTGCTTCCCATACATTCCCTTCTGGGGATAGAACCCTGGCAAGTGCCCTGATTGGGAATTGAACTGTGACCTTCTGGTTCATTAGCTGACACTCAACCACTGAGGCATGCCAGCTAAGCTATCCGGATGCTTTTAAAGGTTACTTTCTCTCTTAGTCTAAAAATTTCTTCCTTTCCTCCCTTTGTTTATTAACAACTAGTGGCCCGGTGCAAGAAATTAGTGAACGGCGGGGGGGGAGGTTTGTCCCCTTAGCCCAGCCTGTACCCTTTCCAATCAGAAATCCCTCTTGCAATCTGGGACCACTGGCTACTAATCGCTCACCTACCTGCCTGCTTGATCACGCCTAACTGCCTGTGTCTGCCTGCCTAATTGCTCCTACCTGTCTTCCACTGCTAGCCTGATCTCATCCCCAACTGCTCTCCCCTGCTGGCCTGATCTTGCCCCCAACTACCTCTGCCTGCCTGATCACTCCTAACTGTTCTCCACTGCCTACCTGATCTCGCCCACAATGGCCCTCCCCTGCCAGCCTGATCTCACCACCAACTGCCTTCCCCTGCTGACCTGATCACCCCTAATGGCCTCTGCCTCAACCATTACCACCATGGCTTTGTCCGGAAGGAAGTCGGACACCCAGAAGATGGCCTGAGACCCAGTCTAATTAGCATATTACCCTTTTAGTAGTATAGATAGATTAAAAGCCTTTTTCAGCAGGAGGAGATGTTCTTGGCAGAGAAAAATACATTTATATCTGAACTGATAGCCAGCCATATGCACTATACTGCCAAACCAGTCATTAAAAAATTGAACCGCTTTCTTACATCTTACACCAAATAGCTATTGCCCTTAAAACCCCTCCTCAGCCCCCACCTTAGGTCCTGCCTTCACAGTTTACCCAGATTAGGTTCTGATTGGTTGGTTTCTATGCCAGGCAGAGTCAAAAGCTCCAACTCCTAGGCAGCCATCGGCTCCTCACACTTCACCCCAATTTGGTTCTGATTGGTTGGTTTCTATGCCAGTCAGGATCTCTGGGACTATCAACAGGCCTGATCAGAGAGGTGGAGCTGAGAGAAAGAGAGAAAGAGAGGTATGGCTGCTGGCCAGACTCCAAGAGAAAGAGAGAGGCAAGGGCTGATCAACAGCTGCCATGGAAACTACAGTTCAGACCCTGCTTCTCTGTCCAGGCCTCTCTCCAGGCCTGATCCACAGCCCCCTTAGCAGTCAGTGCTGAGTCACCATGCCCAATATCTTCCAGTCAGGCATGGTGACTTCCAGTTGGTGGAGCCTTTGGTTGTTTTGGATGTTATGGACCCTGGATTTTTATGTATTAGGATTAGGGTAGTATACAACAAATTCACTTTAAAGAGCAATCCTGTATTTGTTAAACGTCCCTTTCATTTATGCTATGGAGTTAAATTCAAATGCTTATAGGCTCAGGAAAGTATTGATTGAAGCAAGCCATCTGTGAAGATGAATATGAGTTCAACACATCAAAAACATATGGGAAAAACAGATGCCTGCTATCAATTTTTCAAAGAGCAGGTTCTGTGTAAAAATAAATAAATAAATAAAAAATCCCCATTTAATAAACAGGAAAAACCAAGTATGTCTGTGGCCATAATACTCACAGGCTTCCAGTTTTACTGCTGACCTTATGTAGTTATTTCAATATATTTTTCACTGGTTTTTATTTTATTTTTCAAAGAGAGAGGGGAACGGGATAGAGATAGAAACATCGATTGGCTGCCTCTTGTATGCCCCCTACTGGGGATCGAGCCAATAACCCAGGCATGTGCCTAGCCAGGAATTGAACAAGTGATCTTTTGGATCAGGGGTTGATGCTCAACCACTGAGCTACACTGGCCAGGCCTTAGGTAGTTATTTTAAATGTGTGACCAATACTTGGCTAGTGTGGTTCAGTGATTGAATGTCAACCTATGAACTAGGTTGATGGATTCAAATCTTTCATTAAAGAAAAGAATAATCCAGATATAGAGTACCTTTTAGGTATTAAAATTAATAAGATAAACTGAGATGTGGCACAGAAAAAAACATCTCATAGATATATCTAAGTGAAAAAAATTGTAAAATAATATGTGGATGATCCAACTTATACATATAAATAAAGCAGAGAAGGAAATACACCACACAGTTAATAGCAGTGGCTAACCCTGGGGTGGGATAAGCTAGATGTGCCCATTATTTATTTTTCTGGGGAATAAATATTTAGCTTTCAACAGATTCTCAAAGGTATCTATGATGCCAAGCAGATAAAAAGATTTGTTGTTGTTGTTAATCACCTGTGGATATTTTCCCACTGAGAGAGTGGCATGTCTCAGTGGTTAAGTGTCGACCTATGAACCAGCAGTTCATGGTTCCATTCCTGGTCAGGTCACATGTCCAGAATGCAGGCTTCATTATCCAGTGGGGGGCATGCAAGAGGCACCCAATCAATGATTCTCTCTCATTACTGACCATGGCTGAGATGGAGCCTGCAACCAAGATACCTGCCCTTAACTGGAATCAAACCCAGGACCCTTCAGTCCATAGGCCAATGCTCTAACCGCAGAGCAAACCAGCTAGGGCTGAGATGTTGTTTTTTTTAGTGTTGAGACATGACTAAACAAGGATACCTACTTTAGAAGATATTGTCTACAATTACCTTTCCAGTAGTTTCTATATGTAATTTTCATAATGGGTTAAATAATATAGCTTTAAAAAATTTTGACTTGTGTTAGAAGATCTGGGTTCTACTCCCAACTTGTCATTAATTGTGTGGCCTGAATCACATATTAATTCAGCAACCAATTATTTAGAGTTCATTGTGAGCCATCTAGCTAAGTGCTGTATGTATGCTGTAGTCTCAACAGAGAAATAAAATGGAAAGTGAATGAGCTGCAGAAAAGGCTAAAAAAAGAGAATGGCATGTCTCAAAAATGATGGGCAATGGGAAGCTATTGAAGGTTTTTATATAGCAGAATAACATAACTGGATTAAGTTTTAACCATTATTATTCAGTTATCAGTGCTCAAGATGGAGAAGAGAGACTGTAAGCAAAGATATGACTATAACACTTTAAGAAATTTTAAGAGGCCTGGAATACGGCATTGAAAATGAAGAGAAAGGGAGAAATTCTAATAGAATGTTTAGGATTTAGTCAGGGAATGAGGCTAGGAAAATGAAAATGACTTCCAAATAGCAAGTGTGGTGACTAGGATTGTGATTCTAATATTTGGATAATAAATTTTAGAGAAGAGTTTGGGAAATCACCTACCTCTACCTCAAACACTTATTTCCAAATGGGAATAGTATCCACCTTGATTATTTGTATAAGCAAATTGAAATAATCAAGTGAGACAAAGCATATGAAATCATACCAAAAACTCTGAAGTTTAACAGAAATGTTAAATACTGCTGCTGTCCTAGATTCTTCAGAATATAAATTTAAGAAGCATTATTAGACTATTTCTCCTTACTGTCTGGGTTGCTTTTAACAATACACTAAAAACCTCCAAATCTCTTTTTTTATTCAGAAAAATGACAATAAAAATCTGAACCATCTTAATAGACTGTAGTGAGGCTCAAAAGAAAGAATGAATGTGAAAGCCTGCTGCAAACTATACTCACTGTATATAAAAATGCAAGAAAGGAACAAAATGTTATTCCGAGCTCAGCAATCAAGAGAAAAATCCATTTTTATTTATTTTTTTATTACAGATGGCATGTCCTGAAACTCATGATCAGAAAACATTAAGGAAAGAACTAACCCTGAAGGTAGTAGCTGGGAAGTCACTAAAAAGTGAGACTCTGACTTGACAGTCTGTAAATAAGATTCAAGGAAAGAAGGAGCTGTCCTTTTTATAGGAGAACAAGAAACTTTATAGTGCTGATTATGAGGATATCCCGACTTTAGTAGAACAAAGATGGAATGGAAAAAAGAAAAAGTTCTATTTACCTAATTCATCTGTCCAAAACAAATATTTGAAAGAAGAAAAAAAACTTTGAGGACCAATATCAACAATATAAATGGGGAACTACTTCTACTTTCAATAGAAGCATTTTTGAGTACCTTTTCCTTGCAATGGGTTCTACTTCTTTTACCCTTCCTTCCCATTTAAATCCAAAGAGGAAAAATAAAACTAATAAAATATCTTTTACTTAGAATAAGAAAGAGCAATGGGGAAAATCAGTTTTGCTTTGCTCCACCCCAGTCCAATGTTTAAGGATGACAATTATTCCCCTCGCCTCCTCTTGTAGCCTTCCTAATAAGTTTTCTTATACAATGCAAATAGAACTTTTCTCTTTTTTTTCATGTTATCTTTGTAAAATTTTACATAAAGATTGGTTTCACTGATGTTTTATTAACTATCAAATTAGAGCAATTATTATTTAAATCACTGTGTTTTCTCTGTGGCTTTTTCTACCAAGTAGTTAAAATTTGCATAAACAAACTTAATTATATGCAATTTTGGCCAGTATTAGATTAATTTTGTGATCTTTATTTCTACCAGTGAAATCATTTTGATAACTATATGTTTTCATAAAAACATTTGATAACTATATGTTTTCATAAAAAATTCATGGAAATGTGTATTCTATTGTCAAGTTATGAACAAAATTACTCAGGTATTCCAGAACGAATATATATTGTTAAATGTCCTACATACTTCCAAACACTCTGCATATAATTTGCTAACAGCAGTCACAGCTAGCTGGCAGAGCAAAGATACAAAGTGGTTAAAATGGAGGGTCAAAAACAGCTGGATCTTAATTAGGGTCTCAATGGTCAGCATATCTATAGCTGAATGTCAACCATCTGTATTACAAATAAAATATTATAAAGTTATTTTCTAATGTTTTATATGTATTATTCCCAGTATTCTAACTGTAGTTTCCATCATAAATTTATGTATATTAGGGGAGCAGAAAATAAGTTACAAATGTACCTTCTCCAAATCCTTAAAGAGTTAAAAGTTAACACAAAGTTAAAATTTGTTAAATGATTTTTACCTTCTTAAAATAATTCTGAGAGCTAGCTAATTAGGGTAATACATAATAAGTGGAGTTCTCTGCAATTACTCTGGTAAGAGCAGAGTATCTGAGTCTTAGATACTGGTTTATACTATTATAAAGTAGTAATAGTAGTAAGACATTGAACAAACCAGTGCATTTGACAGATCATGGCTGCCAATGCTTAATTAAAAAAAAAAGAAACAACGTATGTATAAATTTCTAAAAGCTAACTTTTATAAACTTAAGCCCATTAATTAATATTATAACTATGTCTTAGAAATAGGATTTATTAAGCCATTATTTTATGTAGGCAGATGTATATGTTTTAGCTGCTGTTTTGAATTCTATCAGGGATATTTCTGACTTTTAAAAGCACAACAAATATACTTTGATTTTTGAAAGGAAGATTAAAATCAAAATGGATAATACAACACAAAAACTATAAAATATATATATATATGGAAATACCCTGAAAGCTACATGTGAATCGCTGAGAAGTGGCCCCTCTTTTTCGATGTAATTTATGCTCGAGTCTCCAGCAATTAGGTGTACGTTTCCTTCCATGCCCTCTACTGAGCTCTGACAGGCTGTGCTCTCTCCGGGATTCAATGCTTTTGCAAGAGTGTCAAATGCCCTATAAGGAGACATCAGAAGCTGTGACCTTGGCCATCTCCACAATAAAATAAAAATTCTACATAAAATTCTGGAATTAAGATTTAGGCCTAAAAACTGTTTAGGAAGTAAAACTTTGGTGCATCACTGAACACTCTATTTCAGTGATATCTATGACTCTCCAAAGAAACAAATTAAGACTTCATAAGTATGAAAAATATATTAATGTATTATCAGAGAACTAGTCTTTAAAAAAATATTATGGAATTAAGGAGGTATAATTTTTATACTTTGGTATAAAAATATGCTTTTACAAGTTATACATTTGTTACAAGATATCAGCCCATTCATTTTACATATAGGAGTTATTTAGAAAGAACAAGGGCTAGAACTTACACTTGACTGTGCTCTACACAACATAAAGTTAGGTTTTAATTTTATTTTATAATTCAGAGAATATTTTAAAACTGTGGTTACATAGCTATATCTAAACAGTAAGAATCTGAGATTCGAATAGCAAATAATTAACTAATGTTAATAATTATTCAAAGTAGTTCTCCATATTTTCTAATGAGATGCCTTCTAGATTTACTTGAAACCTCTTGTTCAACCAAGTACTTAATGAGATTCTTAAGTGAAGTTTCTTCAATATTTGAGGTGATGGAAAGAAGAAAAAAGCCTAAAGAAATCTGGTTTCTACATACTAAGTATTAATATTGAGAGAATGAAAAATATAATTCTGATGAGTTTCCTGAAGTGTAACTAAAAAATTTGATTTAACTAAATCTTTAAATATATTTCATCACTAAAAATTGATGGGGAAAATGAACATGACTCTCTAATAAAGATAAATGATTAACTCTAAATACACAGAAGATAAAATCTGACAACTAAACTAAGTATGAAATTTCAGACCCACATTATCATCTTCAGTGGAAAAAAAATTCCTGAATTTTATAACTACATTTCTAACATATAATAATATTCGCTTATTGCTCATTATTTATAATGTAACCTGCTGAAAAACATTTTACATAGAATGGAATTTTTTAGTTAAAACTGACTATGCCTTACATTTTCTAAACCTAAAGAAATATCGGTTTTTTGAAACTTCTATAAATAGTGTTCAACATAAAAATATCTTAAGAAATACTAAAAGACACTTAAACAAAGGACACTTAAGATCAAAACAGACCTTACCTTGAAACATCACCATTGGTATGAATTTCTTGATTAAATTCACACAAAGAGGTATCACCATTACTTAATCCTTCAGTCACAGACATTTTATTACTATTTTGAAAAAGATCTTTAGTTTTTCCAAGATTTGCTAAAGATGTAACCACACTGGCCAATGTACTTAAATCTCCTTGACATGAATCAGCCTTAAAAAAAAGAAAAAGAAAACTTAAATCTGCAAGTAGGTATCTATAAACTTTTAAATCTGAAATATCCAATTACAGATTATGAAATGCCAAAATAAAAGTACTCTAAGATGAAATTTAAAAAGTAAAATCAAAGAGCTGTGAGCACTTAGAAGCTTCTTGAGGAAAATATATGTTTAAAAACATCAGGTACATTTACTATGTTTATAACAAAATGTTATACAAAAGTTACTTCAAATCAAAAAGGACACTTAATGGCTCACCTATCCATCCATGTCACAGTCACTTAAAAGGCTATTAAATTACCTGGTCAGGTGGCTCAATTGGTTGGCAAGTCAACCTGTACACCAAAAGATTTTAGGTTCAATTCCCAGTCACAGCACATACCTAGGTTGTGAGTTTGAAACCCGATGCAGCAATATGGGAGGCAATCAATCAATGTTTTACATCAATGCCTCTATCTCTCACCTTTCCTCTCTCTCTAAAACCAATAAGAACTTATCCTTGGTGAGGATAAAATAAAAATAAAAAGGCTATTAGATTATCCATTTAAAATTTTGAAATTGTTATAATTTCCAAATCATAAATTAGAAAGTAAAAAGAATGTAATAAAATTATTAGTGAACAAAGGGGAAAATGAAAAAGTATTATTGAACAGACTTCCTAGGATACCAACTTTGACCAGGTACTGTGTATTAAATACCAGGAAATGTGCAGTCCAAAAATCTTAAATATTTAAGATACTGGGCTATTTTTACACATTACATTATTTTCCCATTTGCCTTCAGCTTTTATTTTTGTTACTGGTGCATATGTTTGTATATATTTATGTATTAATTAGCTTATTAAAAACAACTTTCCTTAACTCTGATTACCCCGAAATACAATTTGTACAAAGGCAGTTAAGTGCTTGATTCTTCTTCCTTTTATTCTTCAATTTGTAAAGCAGTAAGTCAATGTCATAGCAACCTCTAATGGTGATAGTGAGTTTTGAGTATCATTTTAAATTCATATTATTTTTATATATTGATGTTTTCTAATCCATTAGTCATTCTTTTTTTAAATGTTCAAATTATTCCACCCTAACCTTCAGTTGCCTTATCTGATGTATTGACAGGATCCTTTAATGGTATTTTTTATTCTTCTTTTATAGTTTTTTTTTCAGTGTCCTTAATCCTAAGAGAAAACATGTTTCTGTGATTAATTTATTATGGTAATTCTTTAGTACATGTGAAATTAATTTTAGTGAATAAGTAGAATGAAATGATTTTTGAGTTCTCCCCAAATGAATGAATGGTCCCAGAACCATTTACCGAGTAACCCACCAGTTACTGAGTTCTTGCATCACTACTTATATATTTTATTTAATCCTAATAACAACACTGTGAAATAGGAATCATCATCCCTTTATTGTTAAGAATTATCCACTGTCACTCCAGCAGTAGATAGGGGAAGCAGAGTGGGAAGCCAGGTCTGATGGGAAAACCCATGTTCCTAACCATTCTGCTGTAGCCTTCCTATATACGAGTAAAAGATTTGCCCTAGCCAGTTTGGCTCAGTAGATAGAGCGTCAGCCTGTGGATGCTCTAATTACAGTCAGGGACACATACCTTGGTTGCAGATTCCTCCCCGGGCCAGGCCCTGGTCAGGGCTTGTGCAGGAGGCAACCAGTTGGTGTGTTTCCCTCACATCAATGTTTCTCTCTGACTTTCCCTCTCTTCTACATTCGCGAAAAATCAATGGAAAAATATTCTCGGAGGGGGATTAACAAAAAAAATATATAAAATAAAAAATTTAACATTTTTCAACTAAAACTTAAACACATATATTCTCTTCCATTTCATAACAGGTCTATGTAAATAAAAAATTTTAATTTTCGCCACTCTTGGGCATTGTGGAAAGACCTCACTCAGTCTGTGACTTGAAAGTTTGGGGACCATTTGTCAGAAACTTACCACATAAGGTTGGTATTACAATTAAATCAAAGATATATAGACTGCACAATATCTGGACAAATAGTCATTTCTCAACAAAACTTAGTTCTTTTCCTTTCCCAAAGGAGTTAATATACAAATAAAATTCTAAGTAGTAATGTAACCTTGAATCATTTAGACAAGGCTAAATCTCCTAACTCCAATATATATGGTAAGAGGCCAAATCTCATCATTTAGTAGCAGCATGCTAAAGCCTGATCTGTTAAATTGAGTCTCTCATTATCCCTATTTTACAGATAAAAAAGTAAAATGAGACAGAGAGGTCAAATAACTTGCCCAAGGTTATGCAGCTAGCAGGTGGCAGCTGAAATTAGACTCAAGAGCACAAGTATTAGGAGTGCCTTGCCCTAGCTGGTGTGGCTCAGTGGTAGAATGTCAACCTATGAACAAGGAAGTCATGGTTTGATTCTGGGTCAAGGCACATGCCTGGGTTGTAGGCTCAATCCCTAGTAGGGGGTGTGCAGGAGACAGCCAGTGTTTCTCTCTCTCTCTCTCTCTCTCTCTCTCTCTCTCTCTCTCTCTCTCTCTCTCTTTTTTTTTTTCTTTCTTTTTCTAACATATTTTTATTGATTTTTTACAGAGAGAAAGGAAGAAAGATAGAGAGCTAGAGAAGTCAATGAGAGAAAAACATCAACCAGCTGCCTCCTGCACACCTCCCACCGGGGATGTGCCCGCAACCAATGTACATGCCCCTGACCGGAATCGAACCTGGGACCTTTCAGTCTGCAGACCGACGCTCTACCACTGAGCCAAACCGGTCTTGGCCAGTGTTTCTTATATTGATGTTTTTATCTTTCTCTACCTCTCCCTTCCTGAATTCAATAATTTTTTTTTTTTTTTAAAGAGTGCCTTAAAGTATTAATTGATATATAACAAATTTGACCATAAATAGGATGAAGAACCTTACAGGCCAGGCTGAGGGACCCTACCAGTGCCTGAACTCAAGTCGGTGATTTGAGTCAGGTGTTTTAGGAATTTCTCTTGGCACTACATAATCAAATCTGTAGTGAAATATAAGAGGAATATTAAAATTTTTAAAATATTTTCATTAATCTTTTTAAGAGACAGGTAAGGAGAGGGGTAGAGAAAGAAACATCCATTGATGAGAAACATCAATCAGCTGCTTCCTGCACGCCACACTAATGGGATCAAGCCGCAACCCAGGCATGAATCAAACTGAAGACCTCTTGGTTCCTGGGTCAACATTCAACCATTGAGCTACAAGGGCTGAGTAGGAATACTAATTTTTTTTTCACTTATTATAAATACCTATTTATGATGACTTTTATTTCAGTACTAGAGGCCTGGTGCATAAAAATCATGCACTGGAGGGGGGATCCCTCAGCCTGGCTTGCCCCCTCACAGCCCAGGAGCACTAAGTGATGCCCCATTACACCTCTGCTGCTGCCACTGCCGGCAGCACAAGGCTCAGCCAGCTCTGGTTACCTGAGCCTCAGGTGCCCCTGGGCTGCTGGGCAGCCACCATCCAAGGCTTGCCTGTTCCTCAGGCTGGCCCTGGGTGGCCGGGGGGCTGAGGGGACAAGGGGACTCAGAAACAGGTGCGTGGGGCAGGCCAGGCCTTGCCTTGTGCCTCCATCCAGAAGGGCTGAGGGTACTGAGTGCCACCACTTTGTAGCTGTGGGATCCACCATCTTTGAGGGTGGGACAGTCAATTAGCATATTCCCTCCTATTGGCTGTGGGCACCATCATCTTTGCAACAGTGTGAGGGTCAATTAGCATATTCACTCTTTATTAGATAGGATGAAAAAATCTGGAAGACTTTTTAATGTTTATCACTTTCACATTGAAGCTGTAACTGTCCTACTGGAATAATATTTCTACTGATAAATTCCTATAGTATTGGGATTCACAAAATGGAGGGTGCTACACTGGCTACACCTATGTCACAAATCTAAACTAAGCCAGCCTGTACTCTGTACTTACCCTAGGAAAACAGAACCTGTAGGCCTTAGGAGGAAATCCCTGACTTTGCAGCCAATCATGCTGTGTTCTTGCTGCTGCTTCTAATGTTCTGTAAAACTCACTCTTGCCTAAACTCTCCTGGGGAAGAATGTTCCACTGTTTATGAGGAGACACTGTTCTCTCCAATGCATGGGTTGTTTCCCCTTGAATAAAGGACATTGAACTCCTAACTAAATTGTTTTAGTTTTGTTATTTGGCACTACGGAGACAGTTGATAATTTACATATTTTTTTAAAAAGCAACTTGTAATAGGGAATATTTATGACCAAATCAATTGATTAAATTGATAGAAATAAAGGAAACCATTTTAAAAGCTTAAAAATGTTTAATTTTTACATTAATTTCACTAAACACACCTTATCTGGTGTCATCAGCGTTGAGGACTCAGTTTTTATTCCAGACGAATGAATATTCACAAACATTCCTGAGTCTAAGAGTCCTGCTGACCTGTAACAAATAAGAACAAATTTCAGCCTTAGTTTCAGTGGGAAGAAAAACTAATGACCAGCTACTCAATGTTTTGTTTGCTGTATTTACTACACCTTGCAGTTTCACTATCTGTTACAAAAGTTGGAGTTGCAGCTAATGGGCTTCGAAGGTCTTTTCGGATGTAGATTTTTTCTGTTGAAGCAGCACAGTTGGAAGATTTTTCTCTTGATACTTCAATAGGTTTCCTTTCACACTGTACAGCTACAAAAATGTGGTAGACTGTTACAAGGCAAAATTTACAGGCAATTATAATGTAAATTCTAGGTCAGCAATGTGGCTAACTGAAGACATGGTTATTATAAAAGAACTCCAAAGATAACCAACCATCAATCTTTAGAAATTATTTGCATATTTGACAAAGCTGCTTTAGTAAACTATAATAGTTAATGTAAAAGTGACCATTATGAATTCTTTTCTCTTTCTGTCACTAATGTGGTAGAAATGTAGATGAATTCTTATTTTTTACTAGAGGCCCGGTGCATGAAATTTGTGCACGAGGTGTGTGTGTCCCTCAGCCCACCCTATACTCTCTCCAATCTGGGACCCCTCGAGGGATGTCCAACTACCCGTTTAGGCCCAATCCCACTAAATGGGCAGTCGGACATCCATCTCACAATCCAGGACTGCTGGCTCCCAACTGCTTATCTGCCAGCCTGCCTGCCCAATTGGCCCTTCCTGCCAGCCTGATCAGCCCCTAACTACTCCCTTGCCAGCCTGATTGACACCTAACTGCCCTCCCCTACCAGCCTGGTCTCCTCTAACTGCCCACCCCTACAGGCTTGGTCACCCCTAACTGCTCTCCCCTGCAGGCCTGATACCCCCCCCAATTGCCCTCCTCTGCCAGCTGGTCACCATTAACTGCCCTCCCCTGAGGCCTGATTGCTCCCAACTGCCCTCCCTTACAGGCTTGGTCCCTTCCAACTGCCCTTCCCTGCCGGCCATCTTGTGTCCACATGGGAGAGCCATCTTTGACCACATGGGATGGCCATCTTGTGTGTTAGATAGTCAATTTACATTATATTGGGTCGGCAAGTAAGTAATTGCGGGTTTCACACATATATGGCTTCAGTTGAATTTTTAGGTTTGCAGACGTAGTACAAATGTAAAACACATTTTGTTATTTGATAGTTGGCTATTCAGCTGTTAATCAGTAAAAAAAGTTTTTTGATCTGTTTTGTAGTTTTCATTTGGCGTTCGTTGAAAAATGGAAAATCAAAAGGAACATTTTCGTCATATTTTGCTTTTTTATTTCCACAAAGGGAAAAACGCATCGCAAGCTCATAAAAAGTTATGTGCTGTTTATGGTGATGAAGCCTTAAAAGAACGGCAGTGTCAAAATTGGTTTGCCAAATTTCGTTCTGGTGATTTTTCACTCAAAGATGAAAAACGCTCTGGTCGTCCAGTTGAAGTTGATGACGCCCTAATCAAAGCAATAATCAATTCGGACTGTCACAGTACAACACGTGAGATTGCAGAGAAGCTTCATGTATCACATACATGCATTGAAAATCACTTAAAACATCTTGGCTATGTTCAAAAACTCGATACATGGGTTCCTCACGAACTGAAAGAATCACAGTTAACGCAACGCATTAGCAGCTGCGATTTGCTAAAGAAACGTAATGAAAATTATCCATTTTTAAAACGACTGATAACTGGCGATGAAAAATGGGTTGTTTACAACAATATCAAGCGGAAAAGATCGTGGAGCAGGCCAGGTGAACCAACTCAAACAACATCAAAAGCTGATATTCATCAAAAGAAGGTTTTGTTATCAGTTTGGTGGGATTACAAAGGAATTGTCTACTTTGAACTCTTACCACCCAACCGAACGATCAATTCTGATGTCTACATTGAACAACTAACGAAATTAAACAATGCAGTTGAAGAAAAGCGGCCCGAATCGACAAATCGAAAAGGTGTTGTATTCCATCATGACAATGCAAGGCCACACACATCTTTGGTCACTCGGCAAAAATTAATGGAGCTTGGTTGGGATGTTTTGCCACATCCACCATATAGTCCTGACCTTGCACCATCTGATTACTTTTTGTTTCGATCTTTACAAAACTCCTTGAATGGCAAAAATTTCAATAATGATGATGATGTCAAATCGTACCTGATTCAGTTTTTTGCTAATAAAAACCAGAAGTTTTTTGAACGTGGGATTATGATGCTGCCTGAAAGATGGCAAAAGGTCATTGATCAAAATGGGCAAAACATTACAGAATAAAGTTATTTAGTTCCATGAAAAAATTGTCTTTGATTTTCTTTAAAAAATCCGCAATTACTTATTTGCCGACCCAATATTTTTATTAGATAGGATAATCTCAGTCAAACCCTGGCCAGTGGGGCTCAGATGGTTGGGCATCCTCCTATGCACTGAAAACTACCAATATTCAAATCCAAGTTTTGCCACTTAATAGTTTTGTGACCTAGAACAAGTTACTAAATTTGCTCACTCAAGTGTAAAATAGGTAACAATAGTACCTACTGAATAGAATTCTGCTGTGAGAATAAGAAAGTTATTAGGCATAGTTAGAGCTTACTCAATAATAGCTACCAAAAACTAAACTTAGTTAATTATGTGTTTTTTTGTTTTTTTTTTTTACCTTGTTCAAACTAGAAATACACAACTGGCATATAGGCAATCAAAAACTATTTGCTGAGTGAATTAAAAATACACATGTATATATTTCTATACTTTTAGTTGGAAAACGGTAAATTAAAAAGCATATAAAATTGACATTTTAATATGCTAATTTTAACATACTTCTAGAGTTTGCCTGAGTTCTTAATTTTCTCCTTTAAAGCTAATACATACAGTCTTGTTTCATTCCAAACGCAATACATCTCTGTAACCTGCAATATTGACAGCGGTTTCGATGGTGTTTATTGATAATACAGTCCTTAGATCCTCGACATGAGTAAACTAAATTTTTTCGGATACTTCTTTTAAAAAATCCTTTGCAGCCTTCACAAGTTACTGCTCCATAATGACGCCCTAGAGACAAAATATTTAGAAGTCATATATTTTAGAATAGAAATGAAATAAGCCCATTTCTTCCCTTTAAACATCATATCTGAGATGAAACTGACATTTTTGAGTTTATGACATGAAAAAAATGCTTAGGAGTTTTCAAACAGAAAATGAAAACAACCATATTCTTTGATAAGATATATTAAATAATGCCAGTGTTTTTAATTTTATAACATAACTATTTTCACTTCTGATATCATAAATTATTATATACTGCATATTTCAATCTAAGTTATGCTCCAAAAAAAGGATATATCAGTTAGTATCTGAACTGTAATAATCCTTCCTCACTGTAAGTTAGTTTTTTTGTCCACCAAATTTGTTTCTATTTATTTATTTATTTATTTATTTATTAATTTATATTTTGAGTTTTTACAGAGAGGAAGAGAGAGGAATAGAGAGTTAGAAACATCGATGGGAGAGAATCATCAATCAGCTGCCTCTTGCACACCCTACTGGGGATGTGCCCTCAACCAAGGTACAGGCCCTTGACCGGAATTGAACCTGGGACCTTTCAGTCAGCAGGCCGATGCTCTATCCACCGAGCCAAACCTGTTTTGGCTGGTTTTATTTATTTATTTATTTATTTTTTTTAAATTTATCTTTATTGTTGAAAGTATTACAAATGTCCTCCATTCTTTCCCCATTGACCCCCTTTACCCAGGCCTTCACAACACTACTGTCAGTGTCCATGGGTTATGCATATATGCATATAAGTTCTTTGGTTAAATTCTTCCTACGTACCCCTATCTTTCCTCTGAGATTCATCAGTCTATTCCATGCTTCTAAGACTATGGATCTATTTTGTTAATCATATTCCACATATGAGTGAGATCGTATGATACTTGTCTTTCTCTGAGTGGCTAATTTCACTTAACATAATACTCTCCAGCCGAAGCCGGTTTGGCTCAGTGGATAGAGCGTCGGTCTGCGGACTGAGGGGTCCCGGGTTTGATTCTGGTCAAGGGCACATACCTTGGTTGTGGGCACATCCCCAGTGGGGGTGTGCAGGAGACATCTGGTGGATATATCTCTCTCATCGACGTTTCTAACTCTCGGTCCCTCTCAATTCCTCCCTGTGTAAAATCAATAAAATATATTTGGAAAAAAAGAAAAAAAAAATACTCTCCAGGTCCCTCCATGCTGTCTTAAAGGGTAAGAGATCCTTCTTTTTTTTACAGCTGGTGTGAATGTACCACTGTGGGTTCCATTTTTTAAATCTCTGGAAATATCTGTAGTGCTCTGATCAGCCTATCATTTTACAAACCACTTCTTTGGCACAACATCTATTAACAAACTGAACATACTCTAAGTAAAGCTCTAGTGGAGATTTTTGTAATTAAGTGATGGGCTAGTTTAAAGAAAATTAAACAAACCAGGCCCTTAAATTATATCACACTGGCATTTATAAATGCATTCGAATGAACACTGGTTTGTATTTCTGGAACGAGGTAACAATAGCCAGAGCTAAAATGACATAGCCCTGAATACTAGTAACAGGTTCACATTAATGTTTCTCTCTCTCTACTCCCATCCTCCCTTCCTTCCCCTTTCTCTAAAAATCAATGGGAAAAATATCCTTAGGTGAGGATTAACAACAACAAAAAATGGTAACTGCATTTCATAATGCTATGAAATATAAATTTTCTTCACTGACAGGTCAAATTAAACTGTATTGAAGAGAAAAATCTTTACATGAATAAAAATCTTGGGAAAAATCAGTTAAATTTCATAAGCTAAAATATAAACCACAAACTACACGCACCTTTATTTTTCTTTTTACTTTCGTGGTAGTGTGATAGTTATTTTAATAACACAACACATATAGGAAATTATTTTTAATGTTACCTGATGCTTTGTCTCCACATACTACGCAAAGATCAAAAATCTTATTTGGTCCTTGGTCTGAAGAAGAATTATCTGTTAAGAACTAAAGTAAACAAAAACAAAACATAACAATGTTGTTATTCAGTATTGCTCTCATATAAAAAAAGAACATTCAATCTTACTTTTTGCTTCCTTTTTAAGTTATTTTGAAACTTTATACTCTATTATTATGCATTTATCAATTAAACTATTTGTAATTTTCTTAACATATATGTAAAAATTTCAATGTTATAAGAAGCAACAACAGTAAGATACCTTTTTTTAATTTGTCCATAAAAACTTAATGGCTGTTAAACACATGAATACATAAGTAGTTTTTAATGCATCTCACAGATTAAGCATTTAACATGCATATGGAACTTGTCAAATTATCGCAAAGTTATCAATCCTATCATGACATTTGTCTTTAAAAAGTTTAGAACCTTGCCGAAACCAGTTTGGCTCAGTGGATAGAGCATTGGCCTGCGGAATGAAAGGTCCTGGGTTCGATTCCGGTCAAGGGCATGTACCTTGGCTGCTGGCACATCCACAGCAGGGGGTGTGCAAGAGGCAGCTGATTGATGTTTCTCTCTCATTGATGTTTCTAACTCCCTATCCCTCTCTCTTCCTCTCTGTAAAAAAATCAATAAAATATATTTTAAAAATAAATAAAAATTTAGAACCTTTACACTGGAATGACAGGACTAAAATATGCTATTATGGCATAAAAAAACAACAATTTTTTAAAAGAAAAATATTTTGTTGATGTACTAACTTTATAATTATGAAAATATAATTGGTAAAGGACAAAGGTATAAATAAACTTTTTATTAATGAGCGTCTTAAGTTTGGGCTAGGTGAAGTGGTTGAGAGCGTGGACACATAAATGGTAGCAAGTTAGTGGGACTAGGTGGAATAGCCTTAGGTAAATTACTAAGCCTCTTTCGATTATATAAAGAATTCACCAAGTACAACTAATGCTGGTAAAGAAATAGTAGTTTCTTCTTTTAGGCTTATCCTTCAATCTTTTCATCATATTCTTTCAATCTTTTGAAAAATGAACAAATTCCTTTCAATCCCCAAAATGTGATATTGCATTGAGTAAACACCTTTCCCCTGCTTTAAAACAACCCACAAAGTAATCCTCTACTTTGACTCCTTTTCTTCTCTGAAGGGTGTGAATGCCTTCTGAAGTAATTCTGATTTTAAAAAATTTAAACAGTTCTTAAAATAGCTGTCCTTTGTTATGTTATAGTGCTATCATTTATTTTTATATTACAAGAAAATCAGTCAATAAAATCTTTTTAAAAAAATTCTATTAGATGTCCTTTGAAAGCATCTAAAACAAATATCATTCTTTTCCTCAATTTCACATCTATTAGAACCTCACCAAAACCGGTTTGGCTCAGTGGACAGAGTGTCGGCCTGCGGACTGAAAGGTCCCAGGTTCAATTCCGGTCAATGGCATGCAAAAGATGTTAATATTTTATCTACTACTTATTTCTAAGGGTAGAAGAGATATTGAGAGGGCAAGGGACTTGCCCATATGCCATCTTAGGTCATCAGACCAAAAATCAAATCTTCTTGGTCCAAGAAATTCCATCCTATATTTGTTTTTCTTTCATTGCCCTTAATAATAATCCATGAAGTAGTCAAAATACCAATCTTACTTCCATGTTCATAATACAATTTTTTTTTTAAGAGTAAAAACCTGACACTTATTTCTTCAGCCAGGAGATCAAGGTTAAGGTGTGATGATAGTAAGTACCCTTGATATAATGTAATGAAAATGGCACTTAAACTCTGTGATCCTTTTTCCCAAAACCCACAATCCAATCGAACATGAGAAAAATATAAGCCAAGGTCTCAAGAGTGAGGTAACCTACACTTTACCTGACCAGTACACCACAAAACTGTCAAGGTAATCAAATACAAGGAAAGTATTAGAAATTGTCATAGGTAAGAGGAATTTATGGAGCTATGACAACTAAATGCAATATGGTAGCCTGAGACAAAAATAATACTAGGTAAAAATCAGGAAAAGAAAAATATCTATTTTAGTTAATAATGTATCAATATTAATTCATTAATTATAACAATGTGTCAACCTAATGCAAAATGTTAAAACAGGAGAAACTTGTGTTTGGAGATTATATGAGAACTCTGCATATTAACTGCTAATATTTCTATTAATGTAAAACTTCAAAAAATCAAATTTGTTAATAAAATAAAGAAATTAGGGTATGTATAATGTTATACATTTTTTTAGTAATGCCTATCCATTTTCTACCTCAGCAGTTTCTAAAAATGATGTATCTGAAAGAATAAAATCCAACAGGATACCTTGGCAAGATTTTTTATTTTATGAATTAGGAGTTTTTCAATCCTGAAAGGAATTTTCTTTGATCGGTTTTTCATTAAAAAAAAGGTGGAATCCAATTTTAAGTGGGCACTCACCCAAAATCTCTCTAGAGGCAAACTTAATGGCTCATTGTATTTGTATTCAATTGTAACAACCAGCAGTAAAAATATCTACATAACCATAGGCATGCAGTGTGTAAAAACCCTAACTGGCTCTTGAAGTCTAATACATAACTGTCAAAAATTAACACTAACACAATGTAATCTACACTCTACTGAGTTCGAATATTAAAGGAGACCATAGAGTAAATGGCTTCTTTATCAACGATGTAGATGACAACAGAAGAGGCGAACTGACAAAGACAGCAGCTATGATAACAACTTCTTAACATGGATGCTACTGGTTCAAGGCACAGGCAGCTTGGTCCTAGAAACTGAAGCCACAAAAGATGCTCCTGATCTGGCAGTTTCCTAACTGTGCAGAAGCAGCAGGTCTCTTAGAAGTAGTTCTCAAGTGTGCTCCAGTAGTCATTTTTGGAAACCTGACCTCAAACTGTTTCTTCAGCCTCCCAACAATTCTTTGAGCTCTTTATATTCTATATTAAGTCCCTTCCTGCCAAACTTGCCAGAGTGGACCTTACTGTATGTAACTAAGAGCATACTTATGACATGCTTTTTAATTCTTTTCAAGTGTAAGATACAAAGACATGCTATGGTTATTTACCTGGAGGTGTTGTGCAGACAGATCAGGAGTTGTAAAAAATAACTGGTTGACACCTGCTGCGTCAGGAGTTGTGAGAAAAACTTTCCCAGGTGTGGAATCTTGCCTGGCCAGAATGACTTTGCTTGGAGCAGAGACATCATGATTTGTCAGAATGAACTGCTTGCCTTGTGTGTTATGATCAAGTGCTGTCACAATCTGGATTTTTTGGCCAGTTTGCTGCTCTGTAACAACCTAACACAATCATGTAAAATTAATAATCAAATCAAATCAATTTTCTCTCTCTTAAAGAACACAATTTTGTCATATCTTCAGACAAAGCTGGAAAAGCATTCCCATCACACATATATTCAATACTAGTGCCCTGGTGCACGGATTTGTCCACATGGAAAGGAAATTAATTAGAGGGTGGCCAGCAGGATGGAACTGGGCAAGATGGACCAGACATGCCCTAGAGCCAACCTCCCTCGGTCCCTCCCCGGCCAGCCACACCTGGGGTGGCACCACGGCTTGAAGGGCTCTTCAGAGTATGTGGGGTCCCTCAGCCTGGCCTGTGGGGAATCTGGCCGAAACTGGCTCTCAGATATCTGCCAGGGGTCCCGGGTTGTGAGAGGTCAGTTCTCGAGTGACGCACCCTGGAATCAGGCTCCCTCCTCTCTGGTTCCAGGGTGTGTCACCCAAGAATTGCCGCTGCCAGTTCATCACATATATATTCAATATATTACACATACACGCCTTTAAATTAGCAATTCTACTTCCATGAAACCCTATCTTACAGAAATAAACAAATGCAAAATAAATAAAGGTACAATAGTAAGATCATTCAGACCTCATTAAATTGATTCCTTCCTTCCCCTTCCCTTTCACCTTCCATTTAGACTAGCATACATTGGGTGAATTCTATTTGGAAAGCACTGTTTGTACTGGGTCCTAAAATAGAGCAACAAAAGTTTTTCTCATAAAGCTTTATGAGTTCTGGATTTCCTACTGTATAAAATGGAGATACACTGAAGGGTTTATGAAGCAGAGGTGTGCCAGGATCTTTTTCAAAAAGGACCATTCTAGCTGAAACCAGTTTGGCTCAGTGGATAGAGCATCAGCCTGCAGAATGAAAGGTCCCAGGTTTGATTCCAGTCAAGGGCATGTACCTTGGTTGCGGGCACATCACCAGTAGCGGGTGTGCAGGAGGCAGCTGATCGATGTGTCTCTCTCATCGATGTTTCTAACTCTCTAGCACTCTCTCTTTCTCTCTATAAAAAAAAATCAATAAAATATATATTTTTAAAAAGGATCATTCTATATTTAGTGTGAAGACTAGACTGTGATTGTTCAAGAGTAGAATTAAGGGAAATCAGAAAGGATGTTAGTGCACAGACAGTGGTAATATTTGATTATTATATATTGGCAGAGATAATGGCTGAGAACAGGGAAATAGCCATACTGGGGAGGTGGGGGACACCTGAATTTGTATTTTAAGAAAGGAAAGGTGACAAGATGAGCTGAAAGGACTGGATGTGGAATGAAAGGAAAGAGTCAAGGATGTCTATAAAATCTTGGCCTGAGGAATCTGGAGGACAAAATTGCCATCTTTTATCACTGTATTTCAGAACCTAGTATATACATTTGATGTAGTTAAGTGAATCAGTGAATAAACTATAAACTAACCATACCTCTCCCATCTGTTGTTCAATAATTTGATGTGCAATTTCTTCTATGGTTGCCATGATCTAACTGCCAAAATGTCCTGCCAAAAATAAAAGGGTAATTTTTTATAATTATACCCATAAAACATATTTAAGAATTCATAAATGAAATTATATGTTAGGATTTTCCTCAAAGCAATCCAGTAAGGTGGGTGGGTTGGGAAGGAAAAAATAAAATAAAATTGACCATGCACTGACAGTTACTGAAGACTGGTTAAGTTTACACAGGGGTTCATAAAATTACCTCTCTGATTTTATATATTTTGAAAATGTCTATTAAAAAAACTATTCAACCAAAGAATTTCACTTTTCAAAGATACTGAATCCTGAATAGGAGAATTCTACTACAGGTTAGGAGTAGTTTATGAACTTAAACAAGGGTAATCCTATCTGTAAACAAATACATCACTATAGCCATTTAATATGCTTTTATCAAACATTATAAAAACCGACAAAATAATTGCATTCATTCAGAAGGATGGAAGATTTCTCTAGAATCACTTCACTAATGACCATTCTTCATGAGTGGTAATTTCTTATATATTAAGGTTAAATGAATTCAATGAAAAGCTGTCTTCAAATGAATTTGAGAGCCTGTAAGATTAGTAATTTGACTTTGACTTGGTTTTTCTCTATACAGGATAGTAAGAATATAAAATTTACTTCTGGCTTTATATTATACTAGAGGCCCAGTGCATGAAATTTGCCTCCCTTTCTTTCCCAGAGCTTTCCTCCCTTCCCCAGCCAGCCTCGGCCCCTGGTAAAACTCCCAGATAAACTCCCAATTGAGGGGACAATAGGCATACTACGATTTTATTATATAGGATATTGTTTTTCATAAACTCATTAATATTGGGTGATTATAATTAATATTGTCAAATTATCTGAATTTGATTACTATTAAAATTATAAATGTTAATTAGTTGTGCTAAAAAGCAATGTTCAATATTTAGTATGATTATTCAACTCTCTCTGGACTGGAAAGAAGTGGCTTCAACTTCTCTGAAACCAACAGAAGAGACAATGCTGCTCCCTGGGCCAGGTCTTCTGACCCATTTGAGGCACATTCTTCCCTATTCTTGAAGGATAACACATGTTTGAAACTGCATAGCTCTACTGGCCCATCCCGTAGAATCCCAGAAGTCCAAGAGCCTGCCTTTATTTCATCTCATTTGTGTCCTCTTCAGTCCAAGCTTGGCAGCATTTCTGCTAGTATAAGATCCTCAAAAATCTTGTTCCATGCAATTCATGGTGGTGCAAGCCATCCAAGAGAGTCCCCTGCAAATCTCTCCTAGATAAATGATCTCTATTCCTGGCTTCTGTTGAGATGACTGATTGGATCAAATAGCACAAGCCCATAATCTCTTTACCAAATGACTGGCCAAATCACCCAAACCTGGGTAGTCTCTTCAGAACAAGCTTTCTCCTTTTTTGCAATATAGATAAGCTTTGTATTTTCTAAAATCTTCAACTTTTTCGATTCAATATTTCTTAATAACTTCAATTCATCTCTCCTTTCACATTTTACTCTAAGTAGCAAAGGGAAATCAGGCTGCATCTTCAAAACTTTGCTTAGAAATCTCCTGAGATAAGTATTTGAGCTTATCACTCACAAGTTCTACAATACTTTACACAAAACACTAGCATACAATATAGCCAAGTTCTTTGCCACTTTATAACAAGGTTCCCTTCGTCCAGTTTCCAATAACATGTTCATTTTCTTCTGAGATCACATCAGAAGATCTTCAATGTATGTCTTTAATGTATGTCTACCAACATTCTGTTTATGATACATGTATATATCTCTAAGATGACAGCACCTTTTTCTACAGTTCTCTTCTTCCTGAACCCTCACCAGAATTGCCTGACATCCATATTTCTAACAAAAACTTGTTAAGGCAAACCAGGTTTTTTCTAGCATGCATCTCAAAACTCTTCCCATTTCCCAGGTCCAAATTTTTAGATATGGGTTATAACAGCATCCCACTTCCCAGTACTAAAAGTTGTACTGGTTTATTAGAGTTGACATAACAAAGTAGTAGCACAGGTTGGGTGATTTAAACAACAAAAATGAATTTTCTGGGTTGGACAAGCTATACCACCATTTGTCCACCATCCAAAACTGAAATATCATTGCTGACATATACACATAAGAAACTGTTTGACATTGAAATTGGGTCTCAAAAGAACTGTTGGCTCAGAAAAAAACTCACTATACACTGATTCATTTGCCTTTCAGCATAACCATTATGGCTTGTCTTATTTTCCAATCTTTTATTTTATATATTATTGAATTTTTAAAGAGAGGGAGAAGGATAGAAAGTCAGAAACATTAATGAGAGAGAAACATCGATTAGCTGCCTCCTGCCCACTCCCCACTGGGAATGTGCCTGCAACCAATGTACATGCCCTTGACCGAAATTGAACCTGGGACCCTTCAGTCCGCAGGCCAATGCTCTATCCACTGAGCCAAACCAGTTTCGGTTCATTTTCCGTTCTTAAAAGTGTATTTCCAGTAGGACATCATCTCACTCATCTAGGGGAAATGATGAACAACACAGACTGATGAACAAGAACAGACCCAGAGACAAGGAGCCATGGGTCAGACTGTTGAACCTCAGAGGGAGGGAGGGGATAAAGGCGAGAGATCAACCAAAAAACTTGTGTGCATACATATGAGCATAACCAGTGGTCAAGGACAACAGGGGAGTGGAGACAAGCGTGGGGAGGGATGGAGGATGAGAATGGGGGGATGAGGACAAATATGTGATACCTTAATCCAGCGTTTTTCAACCGCTGTTCCGCGGCGTGCCGTAGGTGCAGACAAGACAAGAATTTTATAATTTTTCACTATTTTGTTTACTTAATATTTCATAATAAAGTAATTATAAAATACTTTCTTTGTGTTTATTTGATTCCTATTCAAGAGAATTACTTTATATATAGTCAATATAGGCACAGAGTTAAATTTTTTAACATTTTCTAATGGTGGTGTGCCTCGTGATTTTTTTCATGAAACAAGTGTGCCTTTGCCCAAAAAAGGTTGAAAAACACTGCCTTAATCAATAAAGTAATTAAAAAAATTTTTTCTCACAATTTTCAAGGCTAGAAGTCTGAGACAAGCAGTCCAAGTCTGAGTTAGCAATATTGGTTACTTCTGGGACATATCTCATTGCCTTGTACATGTTCATCTTCTTTCTTTCTTCACATGGCTACGCTTTGGTTTATATCGGTGTTGTAATCTCTTCTTACAGGGACAACAATCAAATTGTAATAGGGGCCATCCTACCTGATCTATTTTAACTCAATTACTTCTTTAAAGACTACATTTGTAAATACAGTCCCAAAATGAGGTACTGTGGTCAGAACTTAAATATATAAATTAGGGGGTGTGGGGGAGAGACAATTCAGTCCATAACACTTAGGCATAAATCTAGTAAGAAATGTGCAAGATCTATGTAAAGAAGGTTTTTAAATGCTACTTAGAAAAGGGAAAGTTATCTAGAAGAACACTAAGAAAAGGTTAGTGACTACCTTCAAGGAGAACTGGAAATCTAGTAGCAGGATGGAACAAAGACTTACTTTTCACTGAATAAGTTAGTTTCTTTACAATTTTAATTATTGTGTGACGCACATGTATATGTATGTATCAATGTATAGGTTCAGGCTTAATTGTATACTCTGTCATTAGCAATGCTACAGGTAACAATACTAATGGATTTTAAAGTTAATATTGTTGGAAGAGTGTTCTTGAGTACTGAATTCAGGGATATTTAGGTGTGTATGTTTTGTGGGTTTTTTTTTTCTGTTTAGGAAAAGCAAGAAACTGTAATAGATTCATCACCTTTTTGGAGGTTACAAACTTCTTAGAGAAACTGACTAAAGCTACATACTCTTCAAAAAATATAAACATACTTATATTTGAGGGATTCTATTTTGTGACCCAACACAGCAACTTTCTACTTCTCGCTATAAAAACGCTCTGCATTGCTAAAACCAGTTTGGCTCAGTGGATAGAGTGTCGGTCTGCGGACTGAAAGGTCCCGGGTTCGATTCTGGTCAAGGCATGTACCTTGGTTGTGGATATATCCCCAGTATGGGGTATGCAAAAAGCAGCTGATCGATGATTCTCTCTCATCAATGTTTCTAACTCTCTATCCCTCTCTCTTCATCTCTGTAAAAAATCAATAAAGATAAAAAAATAAAAACAACGCTCTGCATTACTGCAGTTGTCTAGAGTCATTATGTCTTATCCTATCAAATAAAGGGTAATATGCAAACTAACCATCATTCCGCTATACCCACAAGCCATGCCCAACAGCCAATCAGGAGCAAGTATGCAAATTAACCCAACCAGGATGGCTGTGGCCACGGAGAGAGCAGGAGGCTTAGGTTTCAACGGAGGAAGCCAAGTTTTCTGCATATCCTGGCAGGCTCAGGCCCCCACTCAAGGCTACCCAGTTTCAATTATAGGAGATAAATAAATCCCAACAACAATGGTGGCAGCCACGGAGCTGGAGCGAGCAGGAGGCTTGGGTTGCCCCCAGTGATAGAGGAAGCTTAGCTCCCGCAGTCCTGGCCTCCGCTACAAAGTTTCAATTATAGAAATAAATAAATCCCAACATAAATGGCTGCAGCCATGGAGCAAGCAGGAGGCTTGGCTCTGCTCAAGACCACAAAGTTTCAATTATAAATCCCAGATACCAGGACCTCAGCTTGGGTCTCCAGGGTGTGTGACCGTCTTGCAAACCACCACAGGCCCCTCGCCCAGGCCACCCCACGCACCAAGGAACCCCCACCCTGATCCGGGATACCCTTCAAGGCAAACCAGCTGGCCCCCACCCGTGCACCAGGCATCTATCCTAATAGAAGAGTAATATGCAAATTAACCATCACTCCAATACACGATAGCTGCCCCATGTGGATACAAGATGGCCACCACAAGATGGCCAGAAGGGGAGGGTACTTTGGAGGGACCAGGCCAAGGGAGGGCAGTTGTGGGCAATCAGGCCAGCAGGGGAGGGCAATTGGGACCAGGCCCGCAAGGGAGGGCAGTTGGGGGCAATCAAGCCTGCAGGGGAGGGCAGTTAGGGGTGACCAGTCCAGTAGAGGAAGGAAATTGGGGGCAACCGGGCCTACATGAAAGAGCAGTTGGGGGAGGATCCAGGCCTGCAGGGGAGGGCAGTTAAGGGTGACCAGGCCTGCAGGGGAGGGTAGTTAGGGGTAACCAGGCTGGCAGGGGAGCGGCTAGTGGGTGATCAGGCTGGCAGGCAGAAGCAGTTAGGGGCAATCAGGGAGGCAGGCAAGCAGTTAGGAGCCAACAGTCCTGGAATATAAGAGGGATGTCTGACTGCCCCTTTAGGCCCGAATCCTACTGGAATCGGGCCTAAAGAGGTAGGAGGACATCTCTCGAGGAATCCCAGATTGGAGAGGTTGCAAGCTGGGCTGAGGGACACACACCCCATGCACGAATTTCATGCACCGGACCTCTAGTAGATCCATATAATCCAAACTACTTAATAAAAGAATACTCAGGTAAAGTTTACTGGAATATTTACTTTAGTGATTATGTATCTCAATTTGTGTCCCTCTGCCAGCACTTATGTCTGGGAGAAAGTTGCCCCTCCAGCTCTCACCCTGATGTGAGATACTTCAGTTCCTCCCCATATAGTCAGTCCCCGGTTGCTTTCAAGCTGCTGCCCTAATGTTAGAGCTCAGAAGGAGCAAGTCTGAGTAAGTGTGCACAGGACCTTTTGAGGAGCTGCATGGGACTCCAGCTGCATGGGACTCTGCCTCACTTAGACACAACCCCTGCTGGTTTTTACAGGCAGAAGTTTTGGGGATTTCTCTTCCAAAACAGGAACCCTGGGTTGGGAGCTTGGTGTGGGGGTGGGACCCCTTGCTCTTCAGGGATAACCTCTGCACCTGAGATATTCCTTTGATTTTTATCCACCACATCTGGGAATGGGACCAGCCCATCCTGCACCTCCACTCCTTTTTTTATTTTTATTTTTTATTTTTTATATATATATATATTTTTATTGATTTCAGAGAGGGAGAGAGAGAAACATCAATGATGAGAATCATTGATTGGCTGCATCCTGCACATTCCCTACTGGAGATTAAGCCCACAACCCAGGCATGTGCTCTTGGCTGGAATCGACCCAGAACTCTTCAGTCCGCAGGCCAACACTATCTACTGAGCCAAACAAGCTAGGATTCCTTCTACCAGCCTTGATGTGGCTTCTTCTTTAATATTCTTAGTTATATGACTTCCATTCAGCTCAATTTCAGGTGTTCTAAATCATGGCTGTTCTGTAATGTAGTTGTACTTTTGAAATGGTTGTGGAGTATGAAAGCACAGCATTTACCTACACAGACATCTTGACCAGAAACCCACTCATTCTAGAATCCTTTTTTCATCATTACCTACTTTTCTCATTAAACTAACCAAGAATCTTATATAATTAAGAGGGAATATGCTAATTGACCATCATACTGTCGCAAAGATGGCAGCATCCACAGCCACAGATGGTGGTACCCAGATCCCTCAGCCGCATGCCTGCCTCTGGAGATCCCAGTCCCCTCTGCCCCCCAGCCGCCCAGGGCTGGCCTGAGACGTGGGCAAGCCTTGAAATGCAGCTGCCCAGCCAACGCTCAAGGTGCAGGCAAGCCTCAGATGTCAGCTGCCCAGGTGCCCAGGGCCACATGAGGCTTGTGCTGTCAGCAGTGGCAGCAGCAGAGGAGTGATGGGGCACCGCCTTCCCGATTGCAGGGTCACCTCCTGCCCCTGAGGGCTCCCAGGTTGTGAGAGGGGGCAGGTTGGACTGAGGAACGTCCCCTCCAGAGCATTCATTTTCATGCACTGGACCTCTAATGTTATACTTATTTAGATGTAAAAAATCCACAAGATAATTAAAATATATCATACAATCTTCATTTCAAAAATCTTTCACCATTTACAAAAAAAATTATCTAAATTAATTATAAATCCTATCAAAACTAAGTTTTATTGAAACTGAGAAATTTCCACATGATAGTTAATATTATTCACTTTAATAGACAAAATATTAACAAGGGGGAAAATGATGAAAACTGGTAAAAATAATACAGGTATTTGGCATGAAAGTAGGAATCTATGAGAGTGCATTAGCTCAACTACTGCTAGTTTAAGCAAAAAAAGGGGGACTGTGGGATACATTACTAGGATCACAACAGAGCTGACCTTGGGGAAAACTGGAGCTAGGATTTCTTTGGCTGTCAGGAATCTTCCTATCTCAGCTACACCCTATGTGGCTTATTTCTGACTTTGTAGTAAAGCACCAGGTTAGGAAAAGTAGACTTTTCAAACCCTAATTTTATAATCTTGTTAATAGATTCACTGTAGGTGGAGCAGGAAGAGAGAAAGAAAGGTTAATATGATTAGCAGTTTCTGTATTTTCAGAAGACCTATTTACCAAAAGATGGGACTAGCACAGACTTGCTACTGATATAATCACCATGAGCCAGGCAACCACTCTAATTTGTTTCTACTAATGATACACAGAACTCTTCAATCAGAAGTACATTAAACACTACTACAGCTACTCAAATGTAATTGACTGAAATTTTCTACTGTCAGTGGAAGAAATCCCAAGAGGAAGGAAAAAACCCTTATTCTTATAACATATCAAGAGATCTACTTTGGCCACTTCCAAATCTAATTTCTTGCTTTTTGGGTTATGTAAGTAAATGACAAATTTAGTTTTATAGCTATGTTGTTTTAAATAACCTCAAAAATTTCTAGAGAATTCACAAAATAAATTTTAATGAATTTTTCAAGTATACCATAAACATACAGAAAACATTTTTGCTTTTCTTTTTCAGTTGGTAAAAACAGGCATAGAAGTGAGACAAGACAGCCTTACAATTCTTAGTATTAAAAACTTGAGGCTCACCTAGCGGGTTTGGCTCAGTGATTGGAGCGTCAGCCAGTGGACCAAGGGTATTGGGTTTGATTCCCCGTCAAGGGCAAGTACCTTAGCTGCAGCCTCAATCCGCGGTGGGAGGCAACCAATCGATGTGACTCTCTCACATCAATATTTCTCTGTTTCTCTCTCTCCCCTCCCCCTTAAAAAAAAATTTAATGGAAAAAATACCCTGGGTGAGGATTAAAAAACAAAACAAAAACTTGAGCCCTATCTGTTTTGGGTCAGGAGATAGAGAGCTGGAATGCAGATTGAAGGGTCCCAGGTTCCATTCCTGTCAAGAACACATGACCAGGTTGTGGGCTTAATCCCCAGTGTGGGGGGCGTGTAGGAGGCAGCCAATCCATGATTCTCATGTATCATTGATGTTTCTATCTCCCTCTTCCTCTCTGAAATTGATAAAATATTAAACAAAAAAACTTGAGGCCTAGAGTCTTAAGGACTGGAAGCTGTTATATTGTTTATGAAACAAAAGATATTAGGGGTTACCAGTTACTCTAATGTACTGATATTCAGAATTTTTTAAAGTGTTTTTTTTTTATTGATTTTTTAAAATATGTTTGTGTTTTGTTTTGATTAACTTCAGAGACAAAGAGAGGGAGAGATAGCAACATCAATGATGAGTGAAAATCACTCATCTGGCTGCCTCCTGCATGCCCCCAATGGGAATAAAGCCCAAAACCCAGGCATATGCCCTGACCAGGAATTGAACCTGTGACCTCAGTGCATGAACTACACTCAAATAACTGAGCCATACTGTCCAGGGCCAGAATGTTCTGGATGGGGAATGTCTATTGACAATTTGAAAAGAATCAAGGATATTTTGGGTTACCAGTCCAGATTTTATTCCCAGCCTTAAAGGAAAGCTAAAAAAATAGGTGGCTAATGATGGGAAAATCAGTAACAGGGAAAAGAGGTATATAGTATTAATTGTTTTCTAAAGAGAATTAGGTTTAAAAGGAATAATTATTCTTTTTTGCTTTTGTTTAGTTAAACCTCACCTGAGGATATTTTTTTCCATTGATTCTTTTTCTCACCAGAAAACACAAGTTCACATTCATTCACAGCAGGGGTGGGGAACCCTTTTTTCTGCCAAGGGCCTTACAAAATATCAACTCAAAAACTAGCCTGCTATATTTGGTCAAACATTTAATTAACTCACCTTTAATGCCTTGGCAGAGCCAGACCAAATAATTTCTCAGTTTTATACAGCCTGTGTGCCAGATGTTCCCCAGCCCCGATTTACACTATAAATGATGGTATATGCTGAATTCTGAGGGGTTCATAAAACTTCCTGTGGCTAGTCCTAGGCCTTCAAGTTAAGAACCTTTTGGGTAAAATTTCAGCTAATGCCAGAATTGAGTTTATTGTGTATTTAATATACGCATCTTTATGTATATGAAAGGACCCTAGAAGGCAAGAACCATCTTTACATATATTTGAAGTCCCAAGAAGGCAAAAGTCATCTTTTTGTCCTTCACTCTGACAAGTAGCAATATCCCCAGATGCTTACAGAACTGAACCGCATCCCTTTTTTCCTACTTCAGAACTAGCAGTGTCTCTTTAAGTATAAAGTTTCGGCCCTTCAGATATATTATCTGCTAAGCCCCTGTAACATGCCAGGCACTATGGATACAAAGGAGAGTTCTTTATAGTCTGATTTCTTCTTCTCGTTGTATCTGCTATCAGTCTCAAGAGGGGTCTCTCTCCTAACAAACCATTCCAAACTCCTCCCTCATTTAAATTCCACCTGACCTTTCCAACTCAATTCAAATGATGTTGGTTTTTTAATCCAATCTTTCTAGGTCCAGCATTTATTGTGTATACTAAGGTTGTTAACTAGGATCCACAGAATTCTGTTGACTTTAATATTTTGAAGTCCCAAGGAGGCAAAAGTCACCAGAATTTTTATGTAAAGGTGCATTTTTCTGGAAGGCCAGTCCATGGCTTTCATAAGATTTTGAGGTTGCAGAGGGTTCTATAATCCTATAATGCAAAAAAACCTAAAACGGTAATTATACTATTAGTCTATGCTGCTTCTTTTTTCTTTTCTATTCCCCAAGGGTAGGAATTTCATACTCTGTGTGTGCAAAAGTATTTTGGGAATGCCTGCTGACGGATTTGTGTCTCCCTCAAACCCCTCCTAAAAGAAGACTTAAAAACCCCTACAAGGAATGATGACATTCATTACATTTGATCCACTTAAAAAAAAAATAAAAACAGAGATACCTTTTAATCTCACCATTGCACATATAAGCACAATTTAAAAACAATCATCACATACCAATGAACCACACAGCATTGTTCAAAAACATCAGTTTTAAAACAAAACAAAAAAACCCTCAGTCTTAGGTCCACCCACAACTTCAGAGGCACAAAAAAAAAAAACCCTTAAGGCCTTACTTTCAATTTATTTTTGCTTTTCCTTTCCACTTTTTCTTTTTTAAACAGGCTGGCCTACTTAGTGAAGGTTATGAGACAACTTGGCAACATTTGCAATCCATCAAACGCTATCTGCAGAAGCGGGAGGCAGAGCTTCTCAACAAAAGGGCTATTGGACACTTGGCCATCATGCCCGAGTGCAGGGAGCGGCTTGGGCCGTTGCCTTTTATTTCTCAAAAGATAGGTGAGCCCGAAGGCAGCGACTACGCTCGCCCACTTGTTGTGAAAGCTGTCCCCCCGTAAAGGCACGAGAACCAGCGAGGGGCCCCCAGTGAACGGGGTTCGGGGCGCCCCGCCGGCCACGGAAGCCCGCGGTGCGCGGCGCTCGGAGGCGGGGAGGGCGCGGCGCCCGACGGAAGCTCTCCCCGCAGTTGAAAGGTCAGAGGCGCCGCGGAAGGCGCTGCGGGAGAGGCTGCCGAGCCGCTCGCGGACTCCCGCCGGCCGACCCCGCTCCGGGCTCCGGGCCCCGCGCCCCGGCCGCGGCCTCAGCCTTCCCGGAGCCCCGCGCGTCCGGCCCCGCCGCTCCGGCCACGCTCCGCGCCCCAGCCCAGCCCGAGCCGGCCGAAGCCCGCAGGCACAGGCGGGACTGGGAGGGTGGGGGTGGAAAGGGAGGGTCGGCTGGCGGTTGGGAGAAAGGGACACCGACCCCACCCCCACCCTCACCCCCATCCCGGCCGCGGCCGCTTTCTCCGCTCCCGGCACTTCTTACCGGCTTCTCCGCCGAGCTGCGTCCAGCGCCGGGCGTGGACCGGCGGCCCCTCAGCGGCGGCTCCTGGGGGGGGAAAAGGGGGGGGCGATGCCGGGAGGAGGTGGCTTGGAGAAGGATGAAGGGGGAGGGTAGGGGAAAGTGGGGGCAGGGAGCTTTCAGGGTTTGTGTATTTGGAGGGGGTCAGAGTTCGTGACCTCTCGGCTCCGCGGTACGCGCTCCAGTCCGCGCTTGCGCGTGAGTAGTGGCGGTGGTGGTGGGGGGAGGGGGGCGGGGGGACAGGCGAGAGGAGGGCGTGCCACTCGCAGGGAGGAGGGATGAAAGGACCGAGCCTCTCAAAACCAACTGCCCCCTTGCGGCCGGGAGGGAGAACGCCCCCGCCATTGCTGCGCCTCAGGCAGTCCTGAAAGGTTTTGAAACAACTTTTCAGGTTGGAGTATGGAGATAGCCTTCATCAGTTTTAGGCAATTCTGTTTCTAATTGTGGGGAAACTGGGCTCTGTGATAGGCTCTCCAACATTTATCAGAGGGCTAACAAGTATGGGTAAATCCCAGTAAGATATTTAAAATTCACTTCAATAATGACAAACTGGGATAGAATCCTGTGTAGTCAAGTTTTACTTATCAGCTCTTGTAAGGGAATAGGTATAATTGTTAAATGGTGCATGGACATAATTGCTTAGGATGTGAAATTCCTGAAGGCTTACTTTTGTCTGATTTGCTCAGCCGTATATTCCCAATCCTGTAGGACAGTGTCTGATGGCCAACCAAAAATTGGAACGAGATATTGATGGAACATGACATTCTGACAGTAACCGCCTGTGGCATAGAGGTGTGGCAGAAAGAGCTGTCCTGTATGCAAAGTACTGTGTGATGGTTTGGATTTTAAGAGAAGGGGTCCTCAAAATTTCTTAAGTATTAATCCGCACTAGAAAAGCAGTCATGGATTTAGGCCAGAAACCCAAGTGAGGAAAACAAAGGTACACCGGGAAGGAGAACATCTCTATCATTTCCTGCTGGAACTAGGAGCCGGACACAGGACACAGAAAAAGGACATGCAACTATATCCCTAACAAGTAGAAATACACTTTAGGCCGCATTCTCTGAAAGTCCCCCTTTTCCTGTGGCATCATTCATTGTATTTGATGGTTTTAAGGAAGCTCCTCTCCCCTTTACTCCCCCTCTCCCCCCAAATCCTTAAGATGATCTCAAAAGTGGAAGTTAAGAAAGCACATTCACAAGGGAAAGGGCAATCCGAGATGAGACGCTTTCTCTATTCTCAGTTCATATTATGAGTGCTTTATGTGTGTGGTTAACCCTTATCATCCAATTAATTAATATGTTACTATAGGTTGACTTACTAAAATGTGGAAGTAAAAGCAATTTGGGAAACATCATTTGTGGGTGGAGAAGAGCAGCCCCTAATTATTCTTGAGGAAAACAGGTCAATGTGGTTCATCTTTAAATGTGACTCTTAAAAAAATTAAGGCCTAAAGAGAACGAAAGGGAAAATTAACAAAAAATAATATAAAAAAATGATTTGAAACACATCACACCAAAAGTAGATAAATTTATTTGTAATAAATACATATTAACATTATATACAATGCTAACATTTGATTTATAAAGGATTTACTAGATCTCTCTATGGACAATAACATACAGACTATTATCACTTTAAGTAAAAAGTATTTATAGAAATTCATAAGTCATTTAAAAAAGCATTTTAAGATTGGTTTTCAAGATGCTATGACCAACTCATATAAAAGAAAAGGCTGCCCCCTTTTTAATCTCTCCCCCCAGCAGAAAAAAGAAATTTGATATATTGAGGCATTTTGAAAATTTACTGCCACCTTCATCTTTAAAAAAATACTACTATAAATTATCTCTTTTCTTTAATGGGGAAGAAGGTTGTAGGTAAAAATTTTCTCTTAAAAAATAACTTTAAAAGTGGCTTAAGCTCCTGAATGATATTTGTGTATTGGGAATACTGACAAAAGAAAAGGGGGGGGGGGGGAGTCCATTTGAAGTAATTTATCAAATATTGAATATCCAACGATTATAGGCACTCTGCCAGATGCTGAGGGGGAATGTGATAAGTACCATAAGAAAGTCTGTTTATGAGCTAAAGGCTATGGGAATTTAGAGGAAAGGAAGACTAAATCTCCTGTTTTAAGAAACAGGAGAGAGGAATAGGGAAAGGACTTCAGACCAACTTCAGAGAAGTCTTGGATAAATAGGCAGAAATGGGGGTGGGAGAGAAACTGTGAGCAGAGAAAAATTGGGTTGGAATTAGCGGGATTGCATGATATCCGAGGAAAAGTGTTCCATGCCAAGCCACTGGGAAGCCAATGGAAGTGGAAGAGCCAATGGAAGGGGATGAAAGTAGAGCCATGCTTTAGAAGATGGCTCTGGCAGTGTTTAAAATGCCACCATGTAAGGAAGGCACTGAAATTAGAAGTTATTCCAGTCGTTGGAAAGAAGTAACAAGGGTCTATGCAACAACAGAAGGGCAATGAAGACGGAAAGGGTACAGGAGCGATTGCAGAGGGCCCTGTTGAGATTCGGAGTCAGATTCTGGAGAGTAGAACACTGTTTTTCCATCACAAGAAAATAAACAGATTGAAAGAAAAGTGAGTTGAATTTTAGTGATGTAACGTTTAAAATGCTTAAGGACTCGTGTGTAAATGTCCAACTGGTAGTTGCAAATGTGGCGTCGCAGGATGGTGTGACGTGTAGGTGTAAGAAATGAGTTCTAGCGTAGGCATTTGGAGGGCTGTGTTTGAGATGTAGACGAGAATCATGTTCTTTGTAGAAGAAACAAATATTCCAACAACATTCAGTATTCTCTCTTAAAAGACCGAAGATAGGTATTTTGTGAGAAATTGAGACATTAGACATAGCATCTGCCTTTCAGGAGTGTATAGTACAGTAAGAGATGTAGGATTTACTTCTGGAAAGCCCAGTGATTATATCTGACTACACTGCCTCTCAAACTTCAAAAACAGTACAGTGAAAGCATATTCCAAGACACATCAACATAAATGTGATAACATTTACATTTTAACTAAATTACTTTATATCTGGCTTTCCTTATTTCCCTGGATATATTCTACCAATCAAATATAAAATACTCATTTGGCTAACAAAACTACACTTCTTCACTTACTTGTTTCATCACATCTTTATATTAAAGGTTGCTCTTATCTCATTTTAAGAAATGCTATTACACAAAGAATTAAACATTTGATTAAGGAAAGAATTAAGTATCTTGGGCAAAGGACTCTAGGACACTGGATACATTAGGGAATGGGGGGAAAAGGTTGGAGAGAGGTCCAGAAATATGGGATGATCCCAAAAATAACCATTCTAATTTTTCTAGGATTCTGGTGGGACAAATGCCATAGATAAGAGGAACACTGGCTGGGGACACACTGTAAGAATATAGCCATCCCCTAGTTTAAACTGGCATCTCTTGTCTAGGTTACTTGAGAATCCCTTTGGCTTAACTTTGTAACTGCTCTTCTTTCTCTTCCTTATGAATAAAAAGATATTTGAAAAGGGTTTGATGGAAGCACATGTATAATAAATACAGTGTTCTTGGGATGTAGGTACTATTTATACTTTTTCCTCATTTATAGGATGTACCCAATATATCATTCCCACCCCACTAAAATGTTAGCTATCAAGAGATATTTTTAAAATAGCTTTACAACAAAATGTATATAATTAGGTTTCTCGGTTGACATTGAATAAGCCAGTTTAAATAATTGATCAGCTTTATTAAGTTATGAGAATTGATAAGGGGGAAAGGGAATGTAATACTATTCCACATTTAAGACATCTTTATAGGGTGGGGGTTGTAATCTGATAGCTTTCCCAAGAGGCTATATTTTATGTTTTTCAAAACCCTCCATGGGGCTAAGCCAATAGCTAGTATAATCATACATGAGTTTCACGTGTAATTAGGAGAATTACTAAAAGTTTGTGCAATGTTTCTTCTATTTAGATTTATAACTGGTTCTTGATTCATCCAACTGTTGAAAGATAGAATAGCCTGCCTGATATTTTCTAAGATTCTGAGGTTTAAACCAAACCTGTAGTCAGAAGGTTAAGAGCTTAAGAGGAGGGGGAAGAACTCTAAATAACTTACTGTTTTGTGAAGTGCTAAGCCCAATGATGCACAAGGGAATGCTTTATAAGGTATAACCTTGAACTCCAAAAAGGTTATACTAAAAAATTAAGGGATTTTTTAACATGGAAGCCCAATTCATGCTATCTTGATTAAAATTAATGAGCTGCAAAAAATATTAGTTTACCCACAGTAGCAGAAAGACAGGAGAGACAGCATGTGAGGATTGTGTGTGAGATTGCAATAACACTTTAAAATGATTCCACAGCAAGCAATAGCCAGGAAAAAAAAAAAAAACAGAAAAAAAAAAAAAAAACAACAACTACAGCCAACTATAGATTTAACAGGGACTCTGGTGCTGCAACAAAGAACATCCAAAAGGCCCCAGAAAGGCACTCGAATTCTCTTGGCAATCATAAATATCACAGTGCATCAAGAAATCCCTTATGCAAAAGAAAGGAAAATTCTTGTGTTTGTTAATAAAATATTCAATGAATAATTTTGCTTTTTAGGATAATTTACTATAGCTTAAGCTCAGTCAATAAATGTTCCTATGAACATCAGGAATGACTTTAATCAGTGTTCATTTTTCTTCTGCAAATCAATTTTATTTACAAAGTAGTTCCTATGTTAAACAATAAGAGCACCAGAATTATGAATATAAATCTTTCCTAATGAGGTGCACTGACAGCTGGTTAAAGAAATAACAGACTTTTAAGATTTTACCAAGGAGGACCTAACATAAAGTGGTAGTAAAAAACTTTTTTTTTTTAAAAAGACTACTATACAATTTTAATTAATACTGGCTTAAAATTTGTGCTTTTTTGATATGGTAATTCCAGTTCATTTTTAAAAGCACAAAGGAAATGTAACATTCTTTTTAAATACAAATACCACTATTGACTTGGGCTCAGAACACTTACAGTAATAAGGGACATTATGTAATATAATGCTTGCCATATTTTACATTTTGAAAAACAATACACATATTTGTATAGAACTGGTAGCTTTAAAAAGTTTAGATTTTCCGGGACTGGTTTGGCTCAATGGATAGATCGTAGGCTTGGGGACTGAAGGGTCCCGGGTTCGATTCTAACTCTCTATCTAACTATCTCCCTTCCTCTCTGTAAAAAATCAATAAAATATATATTTTTTTAAAAAGTTTAGCCGAAACCAGTTTGGCTCAATGGTAGAGCGTCGGTCTGCAGACTGAAAGGTCCCCGGTTCGATTCCGGTCAAGGGCATGTACATTGGTTTCGGGCACATCCCGAGTAGGGGGTGTGCAAGAGGCAGCTGGTTGATGTTTCTCTCTCATCGACGTTTCTAGCTCTCTATTTCTCTCCCTTCCTCTCTGTAAAAAATCAATAAAATATATATATATATTTTTTAAAAAGTTTAGATTTAATTAATATAAAGTCTATAGAGTTAATTATTTGTGTTCCTCTGCAAATGAAAACATCTTTCCTATGTGTATTCGGTTAAATAAAAATCCAAACTCTTCCCATCTGCTATAATTTCTTTATGATGTAACATTATCTCATGCCAAAAGAGATACATCATAGTAGAAATGCTTGGGATAATTTATTAGAATTTCATTTCACAGTTATTGAGGTAGAAGTTGGTCATGTGTTTTCCCATTAAAGATAAAAATTCATCTTAGTTTACTGATTTAAAGATACACATTTTTTGTCATAAGCAGTTTTCTAATCATAATTCCTAAACCGAACATTGCATGAAACTTGCTCTTGGATGTGTGTTTTTTTTATTTACAAAGACTTACCACTAGTGAGAACATTATTACAATGTAACACTGTAAAACACATTGAGAAAACAGTGTGGACTATGTCACAAACAGTTAATACAGCATACAGTATTAAGATACATTTTCTAATTTCTAAAGAAAAGGTACTTTAGAATTCAGTGTGAATTTCAGAAATATTCTGACAAGTAAACATCAAAATTTTAATAAATAACATACATGGAAAAAACAAACATTTAAAAATACTCTTAATGCCTAACAAAATAATTTTTCATATTTGATGAAGATTTTTAGTTACATTTATCATGGCAGTGTTCACTTGTATTACATTTTTATACTGTATTTACTCCATTCTGATGAAATTCCACCCTCTTGAAATCACAGAAGAGATGAAACCAATACTGCTATAATATTGTGCCTTCCTGAAATGCTTCTATCCACCTATTAATAAGAGAACTTTGTTAGATTCACAAAATGCAATTATCTGATATGTTAACATATATAATAGCTGTGCCTATGAATCTGTTACCCTAACAATGTATTTAAGATCTTTCCTATAGCAAACTAGAATTCCGTAAATATGGAACTATCCTTTATTTGATAATTTGGCCAAAAACTTGGACTGAGCCGAAACCGGTTTGGCTCAGTGGATAGAGCGTCGGCCTGCGGACTGAAAGGTCCTGGGTTTGATTCCGATCAAGGGCATGTACCTTGGTTGCGGGCACATCTCCAGTAGGGGGTGTGCAAGAGGCAGCTGATCGATGATTCTCTCTCATCAATGTTTCTAACTCTCTATCCCTCTCTCTTCCTCTCGGTAAAAAAATCAATAAAATATATTTAAAAAACAAAAAACTTGGACTGAAAAATGCATCTTTTATTTCTTCGAGGCATGAGGAAGGACCCATTTTGTGTGAAAGTTCTATGGAGTCCTGATGATCCTGTTTAATTGGTTTTGGGAGTAGCTATATCTTTAAAGGCCTTTATTTCAACCCCCGCTCTGCTTTTAGGAACACAAGCTCTGTCCTTCTCTCCTTCTCCCTTAACATTGATTCCTTAGGCAACCATAGTCTAGACCTGCTCTAAAATTTTCAACGAAAGGGAATCTAACATCTGATCAAAAATTTGTATGTAAAAGTATTTCATAGTTTCACAGAACTTTCCAAAATCCTGTGGAAGTTTTGACAATACACATAATGGCAATTATTCAGACGCTTAGAGGTAGTGTCTTTGTGCCTCCCTAATAGTGTAATTGCTTCTGAACTTACTAGAACATTTTAAATCACTCAGTTTAAATAGTAAAAGCACTATATGACAGATTTAGCTCAAATTTTAAGGGTAGAATTTTCACAATTTTTAAATGGAAATGGCATGTCTTATCCCATAAAAAAGGCCTTTTAAAAAGCCAAAAGTTTTCATTTAAGTTAACATATTTTACTATTCTGTTAATGTGCAAAAAAGCAACCATTTGATATTAATACCCTTAAAGAGAAACTAATACTTTAGCCTATATTAAATTGCAAGTAAGCTGGTTCTCTTCACCTAACTACATTAATTCTGTCTTGAAGTGATTATTTTTTTAATTCTTTTTTTAATTTTTTTCCTCACACCATTTATCCTCCTACATCTTCTTCCACTTCCATCCCCCAAATTGATAAAGTAATTTACTCATCAATTAAAGACACGAGCAAAAGATATATATTCAAAAGCAATAATTATTATCAGTTTTGTGATGAATACTAATGAAAATGATGAGAAATATCTAACAGAATATTGGGGCAATTACTATTACTATGAAATATTTCCAGAAAAAATAGCTAAATGACATAATTTTAAAACATTCTTTGTACACAAAAGGAATTATTTGGAGTAGCAGCTATATACGGCTAGATATCCTAACACTGGCAGGGGTTCGGGTGGTGGGAGGGAGTATTTGTAACATTGTATCTGATTAATTTCTAGGAACATATGTAATCCTGGTACATTAATTCTTACTGCCTTAAAAATGAAAAGCTTAGGAGGATCCAAGATGGCTGCTCGGGTATACACCTAGCCGCAGCAGCTCACAACAATTTCAAAGGAATACAACTAAAATGTAGAGTGGACATTGCCCAGAGCTACAGGTAGTCGACTGACTGAAAACTCTACAATAGGAAGGAGGGAGAAAACCAGAAGGAAAATCAGAGGAGCTGAAAAAAAGCCTAAGGTACGGAGACATGCTGCGCGCTCGCACGCACGCGCGCGCGGAGAGGTCGCAGCCGGAGAGGAGGAGAGGGCTGGGTGCTGCCTGGCGTTCCCTAGCAGGAAGGAAATAGAACCCCCAGCCTGGGCTGAACCCCCAAACCGGCAGCGCTGAGCCCCAAGTTATGTGCCAGACCCTGGGGACCCAGGCTCCGGCAGGGGGAGACAATCCCGGGGGACGGCGAAAGGCGGGGCCCCCGGAGTCGCGCGCACATGGCGCGCAGAGGACTGAATGTTGACTCTGATGCTGGATTACCCTAGCCGGAAGAAACAAAGCCTCCGGCGACAGCTCTGAGCCTCAGTCCAGACCTCCCCGAACTCCAGGTCTGGGCCAGTCCCTGGGGACCCAGGCTCGGGCAGGGGGAGACGGGGCTGTGAGGTGGAGTCCTGGGAGCGTGGCGAAAGGCCGAGCCCCCGGAGTCGCACACACTGTGCGCAGAGGACAGTCTGTTGACTCTGATCCTGGACTTCCCTAGTGGGAGGGAGAAAGAAAGCTCCAGACTGGAGGAACGCCACGAGGAGCAGGAGCCCCTGCCGGACACCGGCCAGCTGGGCGCCAGCAAGGAGCCGGGCGACGGGGCCCCCAGTGGGGGGGGTGCCCCTGAGCCTTCAACTGCTGAGCGCTGGCAACGGAGCCAAGGACGGGGGCTGCTTCCTGGGCGGCGCCGACCCCGGCAACAGGCTGGAGCAGCGCGGGAGCCCGCGGAGAACAAAGGGGTGCCACAGGCCAACCTGCTGAGCTCCCAGGACAAGGAGGAAGAAACCAAAGAAGTTCTCAATGTGAAGAAATCAAGTGAGAGCAAATGATAGTAAAATTACTTAAGAAAGAATACAAAGAAGATCTTGAAAAATCAAAGACTAAGTCAGAACTCAACGCACCAGCCAACATTGCAACATAAATGCGTTTTGTTGTTTTTTTTAAAAAAAAAAAAAAAAAGAAGAGAAAAAAGGGACAGAATGTTGGAACAGCGGCGACCAGGCCTAGAGTGGCCAGGCACAAGGCAGTGGCAGCTGGGCCCGGAGCAGCAGTGGCCAGGCCCCAGAACAGCAGCAGCCAGAACAAGAGCATCAACGGCCAGCACTGGAGCAGCCAGACCTGGGGCAGTGGCAGCCAGGCCTGAGGCAGAGGCGGCCAAGCCCAGGGTGGCCAGTCCAGGAACACCCAGACACGGAGTGGCTGGGCCCGGAGAAGCCCGGCCCAGAGCAGCCGGGTTGGGAGCAGCCAGGCCCAGAACAGCAGTAGACAACCACGAAGAATCCAGGCTGGGAGCGGCCAGGCCCGGAGCAGCTGGGTCTGGTGTGGCCAGGCCCGGAGCAGCGGCTGCCAGGCTAGGAGCGGCCAGGCCCGGAGCAGCAGCTGCCAGGCTGGGAGCAGCCAGGTCCGGAGCAGCCGGGTCTGGTGTGGCCAGGCCCGGAGCAGCGGCTGCCAGGCTGGGAGCGGCCAGGCCCGGAGCAGCAGCTGCCAGGCTGGGAGCGGCCAGGCCCGGAGCAGCCGGGTCTTGTGCGGCCAGGCCCGGAGCAGCGGCTGCCAGGCTGGGAGCGGCCAGGCCTGGAGCAGCCGGGTCTGGTGCGGCCAGGCCCGGAGCAGCGGCTGCCAGGCTGGGAGCGGCCAGGCCCGGAGCAGCCGGGTCTGGTGCGGCCAGGCCCGGAGCAGCGGCTGCCAGGCTGGGAGCAGCCAGGCCCGGAGCAGCGGCTGCCAGGCTGGGAGCGGCCAGGCCCGGAGCAGCCGGGTCTGGTGCGGCCAGGCCAGGAGCAGCGGCTGCCAGGCTGGGAGCGGCCAGGCCCGGAGCAGCCGGGTCTGGTGTGGCCAGGCCCAGAGCAGCGGCTGCCAGGCTGGGAGCGGCCAGGCCCGGAGCAGCCGGGTCTGGTGCGGCCAGGCCCGGAGCAGTGGCTGCCAGGCTGGGAGTGGCCAGGCCTGGAGAAGCAGCTGCCAGGCTGGGAGCGGCCAGGCCCGGAGCAGCCGGGTCTGGTGCGGCCAGGCCCGGAGCAGCGGCTGCCAGGCTGGGAGCGGCCAGGCCCGGAGCAGCCGGGTCTGGTGCGGCCAGGCCCGGAGCAGTGGCTGCCAGGCTGGGAGTGGCCAGGCCTGGAGAAGCAGCTGCCAGGCTGGGAGCGGCCAGGCCCGGAGCAGCCGGGTCTTGTGCGGCCAGGCCCGGAGCAGCGGCGGCCAGGCTGGGAGCGGCCAGGCCCGGAGCAGCCGGGTCTTGTGCGGCCAGGCCCGAGCAGCAGCTGCCAGGCTGGGAGCGGCCAGGCCCGGAGCAGCCGGGTCTGGTGCGGCCAGGCCAGGAGCAGCGGCTGCCAGGCTGGGAGCGGCCAGGCCCGGAGCAGCCGGGTCTGGTGCGGCCAGGCCAGGAGCAGCGGCTGCCAGGCTGGGAGCGGCCAGGCCCGGAGCAGCCGGGTCTGGTGCGGCCAGGCCAGGAGCAATGGCTGCCAGGCTGGGAGCAGCCAGGCCCGGAGCAGCGGCTGTCAGGCTGGGAGCGGCCAGGCCCGGAGCGGCCGGGACCGGAGCAACCGGTCCCAGAGCAGCCGGGTCGGGTGCGGCCAGGCCTGTAGCAGCAACAGCCAAGTCCAGAGCAACTAGGTCGGGAGCGGCAGTGACCAGACCCGGAGCAGCTGGTTGTGGAACGAACCAGAGCAACAGAGGCCAGGCCCGGAGCAGCCAGGCCCGAAACAGCTCGCTCCTCGCCTGTACCTGCCCACGGCTGCCTCTCAGACATGGCTGGAAACTTTTGCGGGAACTTGAGGGTCTGCTGAATCAAGTGATGAAGGCTTAGATCTGGATGTGTTGAGTTAGTATAGCGCTGGGGTGTTGATCTGTAAGTGCCTTGGGTGGGGCCTGGATGAGGCTGGTTGACCTATTTGGAAATGTCTTTTGTGTGAAGTGTATCATTGGGCATGTGGAGGTATTATTGATATGAGATAATGCTAAGTAACAGATTTACTATCTGAAAAGGGATTTACTATCGGGGAAAGGGAGGGAGGAAGAGACTGAACATAAACTGTGCACCTATGGATGAGGACAATGGGGGATGGGGAGGGGGCGGAGGGTGGGGTGGGAACCTGGTGGAGGGGGGAAGAAATGAGGAACCTTTGTAATAATATGAACAATAAAGATTGATTAAAAAAAAAAAATAAATAAATAAAAAATAAAAAATAAAAAAAAATAAAAAAATAAAAAAAAAATGAAAAGCTTAGTTTACTTAAAGCATTCTTATCTGCATGCACTTTTTGAGTCTATTCAGAAAAGATTAGCATCTCTCAGTGAAAACAAAAATGTGTCTTTTGTGAGACCGAAATAAAAAACAAATGAGAGGTGAACTGTTTGTCCAGAAAGGACCTTGATTTCATGAGATATACTTCTCGATATCAAGCAACCTCATGACATCCAAATATTCTTGAAATTTTGAAGAGACTTTCTGTCTTTACTATCTAAAATGATATCTGTTTCAAAAAAAAAGTTTTTAAATGATATCTAATTCCTTCTCCTCAGTCACCGGGAACAGCATGGGAACCTCTTAATGTGTTTGACCTTTTCCCCAAAGAAGTTAGCAAGCAGCTGTTTAAACTCCTGCAGTTCCCCGGCACAATGGAAGCATTGGACTGCCAAATCCTGGAATGTTTCAAAAGAAGATTCTTACCCTCATGGAAGGAGAGGTCAAATACCTCAGCGTCCCTTCCTCTCAGCAGAGCAGCATCATGCGGCTTCCTCAGTGGTCATGGGTACACAAATATTCTGGACAGAACTACCCATTTTCTTTCCCCCTCTGCCTCCTGAAAATATTCCAGGTACTCTAGCCTGTCTTTAGAAATAGTGCTAAAGAGTTTGAATACTAAAACATTTCTTATTTGGATCCTGACTTCAACTTTAAGTTGTCCCCAAAGTAGGTTACCTTACAATAACTCACACTTCCATGCATAAAAGGAAAATAGGTCTAAATTACTTACTTCTGAGCTGAGTGAGCATCATCTGCTTTAAATACATAAAATACCATGTTCTTATGCAATAATTGAAATACTCTAGACTCTGAATTCTCATCTTTGACTTGAGTTACAGTGAATCCTAATAAAGGTTGACTCTCCATAGCTGCCACGTCCTAAATTAAAAAGACATGGAGGGAGATGGGTTTTAAAATTTAAACAAAATTCAGATTTGCGAACTTGTGCTATATATGGCTATCATTTCATTTCATATGCTATGTAATAAAAAGCGTAATATGCAAATCAACCAAACGGCGGAAAGACCGATCACTATGATGCGCACTGACCAATGAATGAATTCCCCACAGGGGGAGCGCCAATCAGCCAGAAGCCAGCCTCAAGGCTAGCTGGCCAGCAAGCACAGCGGCGGTGGAGGGTGCCTCTCGCCTCCACTGCAGGTGGGTAAGGAGCAAGGGGTGCCAGACTGCAAGAGGGATGTGCACCTTTCAGCTTAGGCCTGTTCTCCCCAGGGATCGGACCTAAGCTGGCAGGCAGAAATCCCCTGAGGGGTCTTAGACTGCAAGAGGGCACAGGCCAGGCTTAGGGGACCCTCCCTCCAGTGCACAAATCCTGTGCACCAGGCCTCAAGTACACATATATAAAACAATGATAACTCTAGCAACTTCTCCAGTTTTCATTTATTCAACAATATTTACTGAGCCACACACCTCCCTTCCAGGAGCCAGACCTTGTGCTAAACAGTTTTCAATATGTTCACATGTGTTGTTTTTAACATATTTTCCTCCAGCCACACGAGGTAGTGACTACAATACTTTTATGGATTTTATGGATGCAGGAAACATAGCTCAGAAGGGCAAGCAATTTACGCCAGGCTCACTAAGGAAAAGCTTGGGCTTTAGAGCAGGGGTTTTCATAGATGTTGGAACATGTGGTGATCAGATAGGAGAAAAGGGCAGTATTAAAGCAAACCATCAGAAACTTCTTATAACCCAAAGGAAGTTTAGATTTTCTATGCTGATGCCGGATCGAAGCAATCTGGGGACAGTCAAGGGGATGTCATCCAGCAGAGCTTGGCAGAAAGGATAAACACCTCTGCCTTCAGTGAAGGAGTCACATGACAACAAACAAACTTACATTTTAATAATGGAAAATTCCTAATACTTTTGAATAAGAGCTCTCAAGACAAAAACAAAGACACCGTTTACATTAGAAATAATAACAGCATGCCTTGGCCGGGTGGCTCAGTTGGTTGGAGTATCGCCTCCTACACCAAAACGTTGGGAGTTCCATTCTCGGTAGGGCACATACCTAGGTTTCAGATTCAATCCCCAGTTCAGGATGCAAATAGGAGATAACTACTTGATGTTTCTCTCTCACATCCCTATCTTAGTATCTTGTCTCTCTCCCTTCCTCTCCAAAATCAATAATATACTAGAGGCCGAAACTAGCTCTCTGACATCCTCCAAGGGGTCCCAGATTACAAGAGGGGGCACAGGCCAGTCTGAGGGACCCCCGGTGTACAACTGGGGCTGAGGAGGGAAATGGGAAGTTGGCTAGCCAGGGAGGGATCGGCTGAGAGAGGGCTCTAGGGAGTGCCCGGCCTGGCTCAGCCCTGATTGGCCAGACCCCAGCAGCAAGCTAACCTACAGGTCAGAGTGTCTGCCCCCTGGTGGTCAGTGCACATCACAGCAAGTAGTTGAGTGACCTTAGCATATCATTAGCATATTACACTTGGGATGAATGGCCGATCAGATGACCGGACACTTAGCATATTAAGCTTTTATTATATATACACAAACACACACACACACACACACACACACACACACACACACACACACACACATCTCCTTGGTGAAGATTATAACAAAGGTAACAACATCTCCCCCTCCAGAAGCAAAGCAAAACAACATAAAACTAACAAATATTTATTTGCAGTTGGCATTATAAAACAAGATCCCCAAGTTACACATATTAAGATTTCAGAACTTACCTCACTTGCAGCATATGTATATAGCACTTTATTTTTTATGACAAACCAAAAGTGTTTCCAAGGTTTTTTGTGGCCCTTTGATCTGTATAAATAGCCACTCATGGAAGAATCTTCTGTATTTGCTGATACCTAGATAAGTAAATCCCATATAGTTAAATGTTGTTCAAACAAAAATTTTAAAATAATGAAACTGCTTTTGATCATTGGTTCTGAAAGCAATAACCATAATAACAATGTTTCAAAATTAAACTTTATTTTCAAAGTCTGCTATTATCCAAACTGAATTGCCACGTGCATAAAAATACCTTTTAGAAGCAGTTCTAGAATTCTACCTGGTTTGTATGTATGCTTTTCTTTCTTTTTAAAAAAAAATATATTTTATTGATTTTTTACAGAGAGGAAGAGAGAGAGATAAAGAGTCAGAAACATCGATGTGAGAGAATCATCGATCAGCTGCCTCTTGCACACCCCCCTCTGGGGATGTGTCCGCAACCAATGCACATGCCCTTGACTGGAATCGCACCAGTCCGCAGACCTACACTCTATCCACTGAGCCAAACCAGTTTCGGCTGTATGTATGCTTTTCTTTGCAAGTTTGCCTGTGTTTTCTGGGTTTCCAGAAGAAAAATAATTCCGAAGGTCAAAAGGCCTTTTTTAAAACTGCATTTTGAGGCCTGTGTATGCTGTTTATTGCTCTTTTTATTCTGGTAATTAGAGAAAATTACTTAAAACTTGAAATCTGTCCCTGAAATAACTAAAAAATTGTACAAACAGAAAAGTAAATAGAGAATTCTACTAATAATGGGGATTTTAAGGATCATTTTCTACTTGCCAAATTTTGGTTTGAAAGTTTGTCTTCATAAAAGGCTAAAAATTTTTAATCTCTAGACAAAATATAGACAAGATAAATGTAAGTATTTATAGTGATTATAATTTGGCAGTTGAGACTTTTCTATCTTTTTTTAAACACAGAACAATAGCAAAGTTTACGAATGGCCTAATGAGTGATGCGTAGAACAGACCCTGAAGTGACTCCCCATGAACCCTGCTGTTACAAAATCACACTCTTGCACATTCTCTTCCCCTTAAATGAGGGCAGGACCTGGGACTTGCTCCTAACCCACAGTGTACGTGAAGCTGATGGGATATCACTCCCCTAATTGTGACATTAGACTCAATCTTACTAGACAGCTGTCTCCCATTCTGGCTTTGAAGAAACAGGCAACCATGGTGGGAGGCCCATGTGGCAAGGAGTTGAGGACAACCTCTAGGAAAAGCAAATAAGAAGCCAAGGCCCTCAGTCTTACAACTGCAAGGGAATGAATTCTGCCAACAGCCTGAGTGAATAAACCCTTCCCTAGTCTGTCTCCAGATGAGAACTCAACAATGGCCAACACTATGATTGTGGCCCTACAGAGATCCCAGCTAAGCTATGCCTGGGCTCTTGAGATAATAAATGTGTGCTGTTTTCACATAATAACTAAGCAAGAGCATAAAATTTAAAACTCCACTGGCCACAAAACTAGCACAGGTGGAACCAATTAATAAACGAATTAAAAGGGGAGTGGCCAGAAAGGCGGTACTTCTGATCTCTGGCACTGGCTTGACTGAACACTTAAATTTGAGGAACTGGGATTGGATACCAGTGATGCCTGTGGATTATCCACTGCCAGGTCTAACTGTACTAGAATATGCTATTATCACCTTCTAAATATTTCTTTTAAGTTTAAAGGAATGACAACCTACTATTAGTGATTATCAGCTGTATATAACAAACTAATGCCTACAAATACTCTGCATATTCTTCCCTCTGGTTAGGGGTCTCCTCAAAGTCATTTTTAAAATTCATGATAACCCGTTTGGCTTAGTGGATAGAGCATCAGCCTGCAAACTGAAGGGACCTGGGTTCAATTCCGGTCAAGTGCACATGCCCGGGTTGTAGGCTCCACCCCCAGTGCAGAAGGCAGTCAATCAATAATTCTCTCTTATCATTGAAGCTTCTATCTCTCTCTCCCTCTTCCTTCTTCTCTGAAATCAATAAAAATATATTAAAAAATAAAAAGGAAAGAAACTGTTTAAAAAAAAATTCACATGTGCCAAGTTATCTTTACTTTCTATCATTGCTATAAAATATTCTGCAAACTTTTTGACAACCATTTTCTAAATGACTCAGGTCATATGGGAGACTAAGCAAGATAGCGAGGCATCAGCCACACCTCATCACCAGTATTAAAATGCATGTCTTAATAGTTGTGGGAAATGACATCTTCCTTTATGAATGAGAAACAGTCTATTATATGCGTATGAATAATTCAGCTTCTATCAGGTTGCAAGTTTAATGGAGACACTTACTTCTTTGAGAGCCGCTGGAATTTTTTTCTGTTTCCTCCCTGATGGAATACTCTGTAAGACTGATGATAAGGCACTTGAAGACTTGTGATTTCCGGGAGATCCAATCTTAGGAGAGTGCTGGTGATCTAGAAGAAATCAAGCACACTTATACACCAGTAGTAACCATTCTGCAATTCAATTTAATTCAGATCAATAAACATTATTGCATAAAATATCCATGGAAGGATACTTAAGAAACTGGTGGCACTGATGGCACAGAAGATAGATGGCCAAAAGTTGAGAGGGAAGAAGACTTTCCACTGACTATGATTTCATACTTTTCAAACCTAAACCATGTGAAAGGATTACCCTTTTGTGCCTTTAGAATTGTGAAAGATGTCACTGTACTACAATTTAAAAACATTTTTTAAAGCTTCACTCCTGCCGAAACCGGTTTGGCTCAGTGGTAGAGCGTCGGTCTGCCACTGAAAGGTCCCGGGTTTGATTCTGGTCAAGGGCATGTACATTGGTTGCGGGCACATCCCCAGGGGGGTGTGCAAGAGGCAGCTGGTCGATGTTTCTCTCTCATTGACGTTTCTAGCTCTCTATCTCTCTCCCTTCCTCTCTGTAAAAAATCAATAAAATATATATTTTAAAAAATAAAAAATAAAAAATTTCACTCCTGACTTAAACAAATCTAACTTCATGATACATGACCAAATAATATTACAACGAACGAAGTCCTAGAAAAAGGGCTACAAGCCTAGCCGGCATGGTTCAAGGGTTAGAGGTCACAGTCTGACACATGTCCAGGTTGCAGGCTCAATCCTGATTCTCTCTCATCATTGATGTTTCTATTTCTCCCTCTTCCTTCCTCTGTGAAAACATTTTAAAAAATAATTAAAAAAAAATAAAAGAGGCTACGAGACAAGAGGAGCAAGCAATTAATTTTAACTGCACAGGTTCAGGAAAAGCTGAGAAGAGGATGAGATGTTTGAGTTGACCATTAAGGGTATAATTAAGTTTGCTAAGCAAAAAAAAAAAAAAAAAGAGGAGGAGGAATGAAGAGAGGTCAACATAAGCAAAAAGCAGAGAGAGAGATGAAATCAGATTATCTATGTGGAGAATAATGAGGCTGGAAATAAAAGGCTGGTTCTAAGGAACCTGGACTGCTGCTGTTCAGGCAGTGGGAAGTGAAAGACCTTTCAGACATGAACAGAATGAATTGAGAAAAATAAATCTGGCAGTGGAAAGGAAGAAAGATTTGTAGCAAGAAAATCTGTTAGGAAATTACTGCAGTAGGCCAGATGAAAGATACTGAAGGCCTTATTATGAGATGAAGAAATCAAGAGAAAAACAAAGATAAACTTGACAAAACTTACTGACCAAATGAGTGTGAATGATGGGGGAGGATGGTTCAAAAAACTGTATTTTGAATGTCCAGCCAATATTATATACCAGAGAGGACACGTGAAGGAACGTAAACAATGGCAAAGGAATATGTCTTCTTGGGAAAAACATACACAGACAAATCGCATATCATCTAGTTTTATTCAATTATTCTCATATGCGAATGAAAAGCTACTCTTCGTGAAAATGAAAGATAATCTTTAAAAAATTTAGAGCCTAAATGTTTCAGGAATTTAAAGGTCTCTTTCTAAAATACAGACCTGAACAGTCCTGCTAGCTGCATTCATCTTAACTGCAGGGATAGATATGATATGTCATTTCGTATTTAGTGAAAAGCTACACATTTATATGTACAATTAACACCTCACTAAATCAATCCAAGTGATTAAAATTAGGCTATCAAAGTGGAACCTGGCATACTTCCAAGAGGAATTACTTTACAGATACATAAAAATGATTTGTAATGAGCACAGTTGTGAGACTAGAAACTTCAAAATTACTTGAGAGTTAAAGTTCCCTTGTAACTGTTTTAAGCATTTCATCCTATAATTACTTTTCTACAAGCAAAACTGTGATCAAAGAATAAACTTTAATCTAACCTCTCTTGGAAATATTACTAAATATGAGGTAAGGCAGCTTAACTAAGAAAAGCAAAATACTCATTATTTTGAGATGAGTATCACCAAATCATATTGCTAATGTGTCTAAAATGATTCTTTCAGAAGGCCTTTGAAAGCATCTGGGAATTAAAGGAACGTGGGGTTAAGTCTTTTCTTATATATTACCTAATTTCTGCAGTTCTTGAAAACAATGTTCACATACTCTTGCAGGTTGGTTTTTCAGGTAATCTAAGCCACACTTATTTGATGAACAAGCTTGGCATACGATCTGAAAACACATTGGAATTATTTAATTTAGAGTAATCTTTGTATCCAAACCATCAGGTATGTTACAATTTATAGTGCTGCCTACTTTTCAAAACCATTTTTACAGTCATTGATTCTCAACAACAATTGTATGGACTTCAGGCACGTAATGAACTCACACACAATACCACACTGAAAGATACAGAGGCCTCAGTTAATTACTGAGTTTTTACTGCAAAAAGAATAAAATACGAAAGAGTTAATGGGTGCAAAATGTTTGAACGGCACCTGGTGCGCAGTAAGTCCTGTGTTAGCTGTATTATCTTCATTATCATTGTTGTCATTGTTATCATCACTGCTACCCTGTTTTCCCGAAAATAAGACAGTGTCTTATATAAATTTTTGCTCCCAAAGATGCGCTAGGTCTTATTTTCAGGGGATGTCTTATTTTTCCATGAAGAAGAATATGGTACACATTTGTTAAATGAAAATAAAGGAAATTTATTTCCTGTATATGGTACGGTAGTTGTCAATACAAACCAGACAAACTGTGAATCCTACAGTATCAAGAATTTACTCATTTATTCAATGACAATCATGTCATCATCTTCTGGAACATCACCATAACAATCCAATTCCTGAATTTCCTGGTGAATTTCTTGTGACTCCATTTCTTTCAGAATCAGTGGACCAAATCTCTCATGTTTAGCAATAGCATTATGAGACAGAGTCTAGGGGGCCTTATTTTCGGGGGGATGCCTTATATTTCACTCAGAAGGAAACCTGTAAGTATGTCTTATTTTCGGGGAAACACGGTATAACCATGACCACCTCTGATCACCTCTCCCAAGTGTCTGGCTCTATATTAAATGCTCTCTAAATAAGACCTCATTTAACCTTTACAACTACTCACTGATGTCATTGTTACTGTGCTCAGTTTACTAATGAGGGCAGGGCATTCAATTAGCATATTCCCTCCTTATTGGCTGTGGGGGCCGCCATCTTTTGCAATGGTGGGAGGGTCAATTAGCATATTCCCTCTTTATTAGATAGGATTGATGTGACCACACATGAACTTAATTCTGGCTTATATTATTTAGCTTCTAGTAAAACTGGTCTCATAGTAAGTCCTTGCACTTAAAGTCATAGAAACTACCAAGAAGTTAATGAGGATTTACTATAATTAGTATCTAGATAAATGTAGTTTAAATAATTATCTGTAAACTAGAGGCTGGTGCACAGATTTGTGCACAGGTTGGGCCCCTCATCCTGGCCTGCAAGCATTGGGCTAAAATTGGCTCTCCAACATCCCCCGAGGGGTCCCAGATTCTGAGAGGGCAGTTCTCGGGTGACACACCTTGGAATTTGGCTCCCTCTTCTCTGGTTCCGAGTGAGTCTACCGAGAACTGCAGCTACCAAGTCATCACAGCTTGGCAGCTCCTGCGTTGAGTGTCTGCCCTCTGGTGGTCACTGCATGTCATAGCTACTAATCAGATGGTCACTTAGGCTTTTATATTTATATTAGAGGCCCAGAGCTCAACATTTGTGCACTAGAGGAAAGGAGGATCCCTCAGCCCAGCCTGTGCCCTTTTCCAGACTGGGAGCCCTCAGGGGATGTCCTACTGACTACTAAGCTGCAGTCAGACATCCTTAGCACTGCCATAGAGGTGGGAGAGCCTCTTGCCAGCCATCAGCTCGGCTTCTGGCTGAGTGGCGCTCCCCCTGTGGAAGCACACTGACCACCAGGGGGCAGCTCCTGTGTTGAGCGTCTGCCCCCTGGTGGTCAGTGCGCATCATACCAACCGGTCATTCCACTGTTTGGTCGATTTGCATATTACACTTTTATTATATAGGATTTATTTGTGTGTGTGTGTGTGTGTGTGTGTCTATTTAATTGTGAATTTGTACTTTTTTTTTAAATGAAAATTGTCTATTATTGACATTCTAAAGTAACTTTAATGTGAGAGGGAATAAGTTTCCTAACAAGATTGCCCCATGCCTAAATATTTAGAGAAAATATCACCTATGATTCGGTATCTTTTTTTCTCCCCTACAGTGGTTTACAAGGGGACATGTGCTTCCTCACTATTACAGCCTGGGGCTATTGAAAATCACACTGGAGGATGGTGTTATCCTCTCCCACCTTTCCGCAGGCCCGGCAGTGATGTCGTCTCCAGGTCAGAGTAAATTCACTAGTGCAGATCATACACATCGTGGCTCTGGTATCAGGAATCCAGATAGGAGCCTTTGATCCAAGGGGACACACTTCCTCCTTATTTTCTGAGTCTGCCTGTGGAAGAACGACTCTTGATTATCTCACCCATGTTAGATACAAAATCAAGCCTTGTCTTTAGTAGTGGCAGATTACAATGCTGATGATATCAAATAGGAATATGGGATGAAATATGGGCTATTTTATTTTTCATGTTCTCAGGATATTAAGATTAGCTACATTCTAACAATCCTCTAATGCAAAATTAATTTTAAAATATGCCTGTGGTAGTGTGATGACAGCTGATTTGTTCCCTTAGACCAGTGTTTCCCAAAGTGTGGTACACGTACCCCCAGGGATACAGGAAGAGTTTGGTGGGGATATGCACTGCACTGTGTTTAGCTGCGCCTAATTCTTTTTTTTTTTTTTTTTAATTTTTTAAAATATATTTTTATTGATTATTTACAGAGAGGAAGGGAGAGAGATAGAGAGCCAGAAACGTCGATGAGAGAGAAACATCGACCAGCTGCCTCTGCATACCCCCCACCAGGGATATGCCCGCAACCAACGAACATGCCCCTGACCGGAATCGAACCCGGGACCTTTCAGTCCGCAGACCGACGCTCTACCACTGAGCCAAACCGGTTTCAGCTAGTTGCGCCTAATTCTATGTTCTCATGAGTACAAGGGATACTCAGCATTACGAAAATTATAGAAGGGGTACACATATGTCAAAAGTTTGGGAAACACTGCTAGACTGTGCTGCATTTTCTAAATTTTATACATTGAAGTTTATAACTAGAAAAAAAAATATGACTATGCTACCTGCTATAGACTTGCAGTGAGACATTAGCAGGATAAAACTTTAGCTCCGAAATCACACACACACACCTCCAACCCTTCTGTGAAATACATGCTGCTTTTCTAAACCCCTGGGAACAGATTTTTTTTAAGATAAAAAGTAAAATGCATTAAAAAAAAAAGGAGGAGGAGAAAAAGACAATACCTCATCAAGACTCCTACTAGGGCAGAATGTGATTCTTTTCTTGGCATACTCCTCTATTGACCTGGAAATCGCTTCTAGCCATTCATCCCTTTCTGTGGCAGAACTGTTGGGGGCAAAAGAAGGTTCCATCAACCAGATGCCAGCTTTTATCCTTTGCCTTTTTCATACTTCTTCTCCTTCTCCCATGGCAACAGATTCCCCCACCCTCCAACAATGCCGGTCACAGGCAGCGACGCTGAGGTTTGTGTGCACAAATAATCTGAGCAGGCATGAGAACACAGGGCATCTGAGCAAACACAATGCTGTCTTCCTTTCCAAGAGTACTGCTTTATACGGAACGGCTTTTGAAGTTTCCTAACTTCGGAGGTATTTCTTGTTTGGTTTATGGGCTAGTCACACAATTCAGAATTGTGATGATTATTTATATAACCAAGAAGTTTCCTCAGGTATAAGACTAGAATTTAAAAATATTCCAAGGAATCAAGTTTCAAACTCAAATTTATACCATAGAATACTAGTATTGTCAGTTTAGTAACTACTACTAAAATTTTCTAGGAAGGGCAGTGGGTTAAGGAAACTTTTTTTTTTTTTTTTTTTAAATCATAAACAGATATTTAAAAAGTGGTGAATAAGGGAAATAGCTTGTCGTTGTTGGGGTGCCTCTACCTGTATTCAGCTCATCACGTTTCCTGTTCCTACCCTCAGTTCATCTGGAGCTATGATTCAATTCTAGATAGAAATGGGCCAAATAGGGGGAAGGCCTATTCAGAACAAGGCATTCTTGTTTTGCTTTTGTACCCCTCATCCCCCCAAACTCTAGTAATTTCAGATTATCACTGGTATCAGCACATTTTGTTTTGCATACCCAAGAGTGAGAGGCATACTTTCAGGTGTGTGTGTGAAGAGACAATGAGAGAATTTAATAATAAGTTTAAAACCCATCATCATAGTAAAATAAAATCCATCATAATAATGGGTATGTGACTCTATCATCATAGTAAAATAAAATAAAAATGTGACTATCATCAGAGTAAAATAAATTCCATCATAATAGTGGAAATCCATTATAATAATGGGCAAGACAGTGTGTATTTTTCTTAGAGAGGCATACTAAACAATATGGGAGTAAAATGACCTGAAATCTACAATTTGTTTTAAAATATTTTAGAAAATAGGAAAATATGTTGCAGAATCTTCTTGGGTAACTTTTGAGTCTGGATGATGAATATGCAGTTTCATTATATTATTCACTCTAATTTTAAGTATATTTCAATTTTTACTCAAAGTATTTTATTAAATAAAAGTTTGTATGAAAAGTAGAAGGAAGTTAGGTGTCACACTGAGTAAAACACTGAAAACCTGTGTATGGTTATGGTCTTTGAATTCTTAAATTATATTTTAATAATAAAAAATAAAAATAATGGTACAAACAGGCATATTTTGTTGTATTTCAATGAACTCAGAGCAGGTCAAGATCATACCAAAAAAAAGCCACTAGCTTTCCCCACAATAACTATTTTTGTACCTTCTTACTTAATTAGTTCAGTGCCATTTAGAATTTGCACTCATATGGCTATTAAAAGGTAAAAATCCAGTTACAAATAAAAATTTTAAATTAGTTTCTCAAATTTTTATTATATACCAATAACAAAATAAAATAGAAACCACCCCCATCTCTCCAAACAAACATAAAAAACACACAAAACACCTGCCTCCACCCTAGCTGGTTTTGCTCAGTGGTAGGGGTGTCGAACTCAATCAGAGAAGGGGCCAAAATCTAAAATCCAGCCTAAATCGCGGGCTGAATGGTTTACTGAACAGTCATAAACTGACAATGTCATAAATTGACAGCGGAGTGCAGTGATGACAGCGCGGTGCGGGCCACATTGCAAGGCCTGGCGGGCTGGATTTGGCCCGCGGGCCTTGTGTTTGACACATGTGGATAGAGCATCGGCCTGTGGACTGAAGGGTCCAGGATTCAATTCCAATCAAGGGCCAATGCTCAGGTTGCAGGCTTGATCCCTAGTAGGGAGCATGCAGGAGACAGATTAATGATTCTCATTATTGATGTCTGTCTCTCTCTCTTAAAAAGACAAACAAACAAAAAACAAACAAAAAAACCTGCCTCAGATATCTCTAATATTCTACCACAACTACCTAACATTTATTTAAGTTACTACATGTCAGTTAACTATGTTAAATAAATGCTTTGCAAATGTCATCATATCTTTTCCTCAAAGCCACCCCATGAAATATATATTGGGTCTTATCCATACCCTCATTCCAACATCACCACTCACCATCACCACTTACAGATAAGAAAACTGAGGATTTGAAATGTTAGATAATTTGTTTTAGATAACAGCTATATACGAAATAGGTTGGTATCAGACCAAGTGTGACTAAGGGTTGCACCCTTCACCACAATGTCATCTCTGGCCTCTATTCGTATTCTCTGAAGAACTATATTATAAAAACATACGCTCAGGCTTCTAAGCAAATGTTCATAAAATATTCCCACCCCTCTTTCCTCTCTCCCTCCCCACTGTTTCACTGGACGAGGTAACAGAAAGCAGAGAGGCAGATGGCTAATTTGAGAATTGCCATCTGATTTTTCTGGAGCTCTGAGAGCATGTGGAATGTGATTTGACTGTGTAAATCATGTCACATATGCTGTCCTCTCTGGTGTGGGTTTCTGGCTCTCTCTTGTGTGGGTTTCTGCCAGAACAATGTTTACCAGCTCTTGATAACACATTTCTCACAGACCACACACATTTGCTGCAGCACCGAGTAAAGGCATTCTAGCTCTTTGTTTGCAACATGGTTAGCAAAAGAATCAGCATTTTCCTCAGGTCAAAAAAAAAAAAAGTTAAATTTCATAATGGAATGGGCACATTGCCTGAAAGCAAATTTATAATTAATAAGTACAATTTTCCCATTGATTGAGATGAAGTTCCAAGAGGAAAAACACTCCAATAGAAGGGATTGCTGATGAGTTAGGCCTTGTTACACCATTTACTACTTGTGGTAACTAGACATGCCACTCTAAGCTACAAAGGCCACATTGCTTCAATTGAATTAATATGAGTAACATTTACTGGAAACTTACTAAGAGTCAGCTACTGAGTACAAAAATATACCTCATTTATAAGGGCTTACATGTAATTGAGGTGAGACACAGAATCAAGTAATTACTATATGATATAATAAATGCAAGGAAGATAAAGAACACAGAAGTACTAGTAAAATTACCTTCTGTAAGTAGCAGGGAAGACTGCAGAGGTGATGACTAAGATAGGCTGGGAAGAATTCTAAGAGTTCGACAGGAAACTCTTTAGTCTCTCTGTGCACCTTCATTCAGTCTCCTGGCTTTGGTTCTCCTCTCTACGTTGATGATTCCCAAATATATGCCTCTAGTCCAGCTTCCTTCTGACATTCAGATATTTACACAAACTGTCTCCGTGATGGCTCCACTTTGATGACTCATAGGCACCTCACCTTCACTGTGTACATCTGAAACTAAATTCCTGATCTCTCCCCCAAAGCTGCTCCTCCCTGTGTTCCGTCACAGTGAATGGCGCCACTACCCAATACAATGGACAAACTGGAGCTCATGCTCACTCTCTTTCTCATCCTTTATGTCCAATTACCCATCTCCTTTAGTTTCCCCTCCCAAACCATTCTCCACACAGCAACCAGACACTCCTTTTAAAATGCCAGTCTAATCTCATCATCCCTTTGTATAAACCTTTCGGTGGCTTCCTGTGGCTCTTAGGCTAAAGACCCAAGTCTACAAGATGGTTCCATGAAACCTACCTCCCTCTCTCCAGGCTTATCTTGGGTCCCTCTCATTCTCTACGTTCATGCCCCACTGACCTTTCAGTTCTTTGAATGTGCCACGCTCCTTTCCACCTTAGTTTGCACTGTTCCTAATGTCTGGGAGTCTCTTCCTTTCCTCTTTGCCTAGCTATCCAACTCCCCTTTATGCTTTACAATGAAATAGACACAGCAGGTCTTAGGGAAGCTAACCCTGACTGCTTATTCTCCGCCAAATCTAGTTCAAGGTCCCTTGTTTTACAGCCTCATATCTCCTGGTAGTGATTGTGTTAATATTTGCTAAGCATGAGTCTTCCCTAATGGACTACAAGCTTCGGGAGAGAAGGGTCATTTAAATTTTCCACAGTATCCCCAATGCCTGGCTCAAAGCAGAGACTCATATGATTTATTGAACAAAGTGATGAGTTCCAGGAGGAGGCAGCCTATGCAAGGCAGAAGGATGTGAAGTAGGCTGGTGTGCATGGAGAACCATAAGCAGATCCATGCTGATGAGCATGCCAGGTTTTCATGAGGTGGGTACAGGAAGGATTGATGGAGATTAGGCTGGTGAGGAAGACAAGAACCAGATCACAAGAGGCCTTCATCCCCTTTACACGTTATACAGTATCTGCCTCATTGTGGTTGGTGTACTCAGAATGAGAGCATGGCATTCACTATGTGTTAATTTCCCTTCCCCCAAGCCACCTTAATCCTACCTTGGAGACTTATTTTTCACCTTTGTCAATAACTTCCCACTTTTATCATTTCTCCTGCATATCCTGCATTCAATCCATCAGCAATCCTATTGGCTATACCTGCTTCTGACCACTTTATACCACGTTAGTCCAAGACTCCGTCGTCTACAGCCTCTTATCTGGTCTTCCAACTTCTACTCTAGGCTCCAGTGGTCTACCTTCTACAAAGCAGCCAGTGTGCTCTTTTAAAAATGTAAATTAAACCAGATCAATTCTTAGCATAAAACCCTCAGATGGTTTTCCACCATACTGAAAAATGACCTTTCTAAAGTCTAGGAGGCCAATCTGGGATAACATGAACATTCAGATATTTATCTGATAGAAAACCGAAGGAAGATTTACCATCATTTCCTGAATTGTTTAATCTTTAATAAAATAGAAATATGTTTTTATCAAAGCACATTTTTTAGTTATAAAATTTAAGTACAATTAAAATTTTGAATTTCCTATGGGCATTTTCTCTTTGGATCTTTGAAAATCACTTTCTTGATTTTAAGAACCAAGCTTAAGTATTTGCAAGGAGTCTGATATTCTGGGGCTTGATGTTCTTTGCACTTTTGCTCAAACTGAAAAAAAAAGGAAGGAAGGGAAGAGGAAGGAAGAACAGAAAGGAGGGAGGAAGGGAGGGATGCGGGCAGAGAGAAGGTCACAGTGCTAGCTGAAACTGGGAAGCATCTGACAAATCCTGAAGAGAGGTATTTATCTTCTGTCATCCTGACATCTGGTGTCCGGCAGCAGTGGCCATTCCCTTTCAGAAAAGTGACATGACTAAGGGAGCTGGCTGCTCTTGTATTCCTCTAATTTTGGTCTAAGTCCTTGACATGTGGCATAGGCAATATTATTATGGTTAAAAGCATAAATTAAGTGTCAGATACACCTATGTTCACATTTTAGTCCACTGCTTACTAGTTACGTAAACTTGGACCTGTTTGCACGCTCCATTTTCCTTAAATGGAAGGTCAAGACAATACAAACTCCACTAGTTATCACAGAAATTAAAAAAGAAAATGAATATAAAACCTTTACAACCATGCCTAATGCAGAAAAAATATGTGGTACAGGTTATGACTCAAGCTTCTACTAAGACCCTAACTGATTTCAGTGATTTGGACACAGCTATGAGCAGGCTGCCTGGGTCCAAATCCTGGCCCTAAATCCTGGCCCTGATAACCTGATAGCTGGATGGCTTTTCTCACCATTAAATGAGTGTGATAGTCGTCACTTACCTTGAAGGCTGTTGAGAAGATTTAATGAATTAATGCACATAAAGTGCTTAGGATAGAGCCTGGTACAGTATAAATGCTACTAAAGTATTTGCTACCACTTTTATCACATCAAAGGTTGGTGGTCTGAGAGCTGCCCAGACTCACTGTCCAGATCCAGCTGTAAAGCACACTGTGGCTGCTATTTCTCCCTGCACCTGTCAAACCCTGCCAAACACCCACTCTGCCACTTGGCCAATAACTCAACAATGTATATTTCTGCTTATACAGCTTCAGGGTTTCTTTAGGACTTTATTTACATACGATATTACAGCTTTACTTATGTATAAGCACCGAAGGTTCTAATTAAGGCAATGCTGTATTATAAATAACAACAGATTTAAAAGCAAAAAACTTCTATTTGTATGTGACTCTGCCAATTATGTAACTTTAAGATAGAAACTCAAGTTTTCTGTAACTTAGTCTTCCTCATCTTTAGTGAGTTGGCACCTATCAGTAGATTTATGTCCTTTCAATGTTAGGTGAAAACTTCTAGTAAAAGATTCAAAGCACTAGATGGTTTAATTAATTAATTAGTTAATTAATTTTTACTTTCTTTTTATTGTTGACACTATTACAGATGTCCTCATTTTCTCCCCAACTGCGTTTGACCCCTCCTTCCCTCTGGCCATCTACACACTGTGGCCTGTGTCTACACACTGTGGCTTATGCATATATATTCTTTGGCTAATCCTATCACCTTCTTTGTTTTTAAAAATGTGTTGAAATATTCACTTTTAAAAATGATCAGCAAAGCATTTTTCTGCATTATTATTCTATTCAGAGAAGCATTTTTTTGTGGGTTATTTTTTTATTTTTTTATTGATTATGGTCTCACATAATTGTCCTTATTCCCCCATTCCCATCCCAAACCCCTCCCTAGATATGCCCCTCCCCCCAACCCCCATTGTCCATGGCCATATGTATGCACATAAGTCCTTTGGTTGATCTCTTCCCCTTACCCCCCTCCTCCCTTACTTTCCCTCTGAGGTTTGAGAGTCTGATCGCTGGTTCTCTTTCTCTGGGTCTGACGACGCCTCAGCATACCAACAGACAGCAGCTGCGGGTTGCTGAAGGATGCCCAGGACCAAACCAGAGACAGACGGACCTGCATTACCACCATTTGTCCACCAACCAGATCTGAAATATCATGGCTGGCATGTACACATAAGGAACTATCTGGCATTGGAATTGGGACTCAAAAGAACTGTTGGCCCAGAAAGGAACTCACTACAGACTGATTCATTTGCCTCTCAGAGGAGCATTTTTATCTGTGTGCTTCTGGCCCTTTGTTGGATTCCTTCACTCTCAGACATTTTATCTACATGGTAAACTAAGAGATACCTGCATGGTATTCAGAAAGAAAAGAAGGGGGAAATGGTAAGTCTAGTAGTTAACTTAAGTGTAAAAAAAAGGCTGGAGATGGCTGACCCTATAATACTGGCAAATGCTCATCTACAGAGTTTTTCAATTTACCTGGCTGAGAGAATGAAGGAACGTTCTACACTCTCAATCTGTAGTTCATTCTGATACGCTTCTTGGGTAGGTTTTTTTACCTGGAAGAAAGCAAACAATTTGAGCAAACTCATCTTCTTGAAAATCTTATCTGTGAAGCATAGTTAGAACTGCCCAGTGACCCAGTTGCTGACATCCACCACCAACCTTCATTTATTTCCAGCTTTATCACTGCTTTCCCTCACCTACTCTCTGCTACAGATGAATTTATTTTTATTTTTTAATATATTTTTATTGATTTCAGAGAGGAAGGGAGAGAGAGAAAGAGAAAGTGATGAGAAAGCGATGAGAAATCGATGATGAGAAAGAATCAATGATCAGTTGCCTCCTGCTCACCTCACTCTGGGGATTGAGCCTGCAATCCAGGCATGTGCCCCGACTGGGCAGAAGCCCTACTAGTGTGGCTCAGTGGTTGAGCACTGAACTATGAATCAAGAGGTCATGGTTCAATTCCCAATTGGGAAACACGCCCAGGTTGCAGGTTCAATCCCCAGTGTGGGGCATTTAGGAGGCAACCGATCAGTCATTCTCTCTCATCATTGATGTTTCTTTTTCTTTTTTTTTCTTTTTTTAAATTATTATCTGTGTACATATCTTACCATCCCCCCACCCCCACAATCATTGATGTTTATATCTCTCTCCCCCTCTCCTTCTTCTCTGAAATAAATGAAAATATATTTAAGTATGGAGTTTCCTCAAAAAACTAAAACTGGAACTCCCATTTGACCCAGTGATCCTACTTCTAGGAATATATCCCAGGAAACTAGACACATCAATCAGAAAAGATATATGCACACCTATGTTCATAGCAGCACAATTTACAATAGCTAAGATCTGGAAACAGCCGGAAACAGCCGAAGTGCCCATTAATAGATGAGTGGATTAAAAAACTATGGTCATTAACACGATGGAATACTATGCTGCTGTAAAAAAGGAAGGAACTCCTACCATTTGCAACAGCATGGATGGACCTGGAGAGCATTAGGCTAAGTGAAATAAGTCAGTTGGAGAAAGATAAATATCACATGGTCTCACTAATTTGTGGAATATAATGAACAACATAAACTGATGAACAAAAACAGATCCCGAGACAGAGAATTATCGATCAGACTGTCATACCTCAGAGGGAAGGCAGGAGAGGGTGGGGGAAAGGGAGGGAGATCAACAAAAGAACTTGTATGCATGCATATAAGCATAACCAATGAACACAGACACTATGGGGGTTAGGGTATGAGCGGGGGGAAGGAGGACACATATGTAATACCTTAATAAATAAATAAAAAAAAAGAAATATATATATATATATATATATATATATATATATATATATATATATATATATTTTAAATAAAATAAAAATAAATACCTATGTACACAAAGGCCCAATTTCCCATCTTCAGGCCTTGCTCACACTATTCCCCTACCTGGAATGCCTTTCCCCACATCTTAGCATGGTCAAATGTAACCTATTCTTGGTTCTTTCTCCAAAAAGACTACCCCAATTCTACCTCTTTCCTAGCTGCCATCAATACCTCCACCACGTCCCACCAAAAGCTGCACTCCCAATCAAAAACTTTAACTGTGCCTTTATAGTGGTATTAATTATCGTCTGTTTTATAAGTCTTTATGCATAGTGTATTATCCTCCCTACTAGTTGCTGAGCTCCTGGGGAGACTGGCATAGGAGCAGAAACAAAAAGAATCGTGCTTCCATTTATCTTTATATTTTCCACCAAACCTATTGCCATGTTGTCTATAGTCATTCTCAATAAGTATGTTATGAATAAATTAATGTATGAGTGAACAAATGACAACATGAATGATTAAATGAATACATAAACAATAATACATGGAGAAGAAACGTTAAAGATAATTATCTTAGGGAATTTTCTCTAAATATATTTAGGTTAAAACAAAACCTTCCAATAGAAGCACAGACCTTCATTCCAGCCAATGAGAGCATGTTGTTCAGTTTATACATCCCAGACTGTACCGGTGTTGTATACAATAGGGCATCATTAAACTGAAAGTAGAAACATTTCATAGGATGAAATAAAAGAACAAATTTCATCTACAACGTTATTGATAAGACACAGAAATAAAGAAAACATTACTTCTTCATTAACTCTTTAAAAGCTAATATTATTTCTTTAAAAGCTCTCTGAATAGCCGAAACCAGTTTGGCTCAATGGATAGAGTGTCTGCTTGGGGACTGAAAGGTCCCGGGTTCGATTCCAGTCAAGGGCATGTACCTTGGTTGCGGGCATATCCCCAGTAGGGGGTGTGCAAGAGGCAGCTGATCGATGACTCTCTCTCATCGATGTTTCTAACTCTCTATCTCTCACCCTTCCTCTCTGTACAAAATCAATAAAATATATTTTAAAAAATAAAAAAATAAAAAAATAAAAAATAAAAGCTCTCTAAATAAATACTTAGGTTCTGCTTACTGAAACCAAAACCACCTAGAATATTTTATTAAATATTAAGAAGGCAATTATGAAAAAAATGTGCTTTCCTTCCAAGTTCTGTAGACAGATTTAATGGTTTCTGAATTCTAAATCCCACCAAGGCATTACAATCTGCCTAAATAATCGATTGAGTCAAATTTTCCAAGTTAAAAAATGAAATAAACTAAATTCAAAAAGAAAATAATTTTCTGGTTATGCATCTTTGTTTCCTATACTTGAAATGCAAAGAAGCATTACAGTCAGTCAAAGATCCCACTAAAACTGCCATTTGAATGTGCTAATGTACAAATGTCTCCTTTGATTAAGCAATTATGCCTGCCCGGGGATCATCAGGAACACACACAGCCACTTACCAGGAAGAACACTCGAGGCTGCATGTCTTTCCGAGACAGCTTCATCAGAGTTCCTTCTTTGAGAAAAACCTGATTCCAAACAAACACCCATTTAGTCCTACCATCATAACACAACAATATACATATAATTTCCTTTGCAACTTTCTTTCCCCAGATTTTTTTCTCTGGGAGCTGGGCGGACATTATTTTCCTTTTTAAAGCCATGGCTTCTTTCTAAACCCTCTAAGTCATTTAGGAATTGGACAAGGCTGCAGTTTCATAAATCCAATATTGGCCCCAGGGGGACTATGTGGTCTGAAATGTAATTGACCCAGCATGTACTTTATCCCAAGGCACATCCTGACAATTGCATTTTGTAATTTCCCTGAATTCGTTCCCTAGGCCATTTTTGTGCTCTATTAGCAGCAACAAAATACCCATTTTCTCCTTCCCCTCATAATCCTCTCTGACATGAAAGATTTTAATGAAATTGTCTTTAAAGTTGTATGAGGTCAGCTAGTATTACACAATAAAATGATCCTATTCAATCAGAGACTCGGTGGGGTCCCTTGCCATTTCCCTAATTGAATCGGACTTCCTAAGTGACGTAAGTCTTGAAGGTTTAGAATGGGCAGAATGAACTTAGTTGACCCACACTGGATCAAGGAAGAGTAACAATAACAAATAACCTATTTTCATAACTAAAATGAAAAGTAGTTACAAACTGTGCCTAAAAACATTACATTAAATTTGCCTAAGATAATCTTAAACACTCACCCGTCCAGGCTGCACAATTTCATGGTGTCCATTTAAGCTGTACTGAATTTGCATAAGTTTTTGGAAGTTGTCCTACAGAAAGAGAACGCAGAGCAAATGAAGGTCAGGCTCCCAGGTTCAACAGTACACAGCCACTGAAATCAGATACTTACTCCTTGCTTCATGGTGTCATTGGCGTGGTTGGCTACCTCTATAACAACAGCAAGGGCATCTAAAATATGCAGGAACAGAAGGGGCATTTGGTCATTTCCAATGAACTGCAACATGAAGCAATTCCAGGCAACAAGATGCTAGTTTACAGCAACCAACTACTACAGGATCTTGGATAACTGGGAATAGGCAAAACTATGGATGATGAGGTTCAATGAGGGGATGGAACAGGCAAAATAGAGAACTTGAGGGGGGAAAAATGAACCAGAGAAAGACTCCAGAGAAATGATATACTGCCCTAGCCAGTTTGGCTCTGGATAGAGCATTGGCCTACAGACTGAAGGGTCTCGGGTTCAATTCTAGTCAAGGCACATTCCCAGGTTGCAGGCTCAGTCCCCAATAAGGGCTGTGCAGGAGGCAGCCAATCAATGTTTCTCTCTCATCATTGCTATTTCTCTCTCTCCCTTCCTCTCTGAAATCAATAAAAATATTTTTTTTTTAAAAAGAGACATGATATACCATGTGTATCAATGTATAAATGTCAGTGTTGTTTTATGCTGTAACTTGATTATCCTCTTGAAATTTACAAGGATATGGATAGGATTTCATCTGGAAGCTAAGGACCATTCCAGTAGAGACTGCCTCGGGAAATGAGGGATCCTGGGACAAGAAACCAGAGGAGGGTCAGGGCTCAGCCGCTTTCTTTTTTCTTTTTTCAATATATTTTTATTGATTTCAGAGAAGAAGGGGGAGAGAGAGAAAGGGCGGGGGGGGAGAGGGGGAGAGGGAGAGAAACCATCAATAATGAGAGAGAATCATTCATCGGCTGCCTCCTACTGGGGATTGAGCCTGCAACCCGGCTATGTGCCCTTGACCAAATCGAACCCGGGACCCTTTAGTCCCCAGGACGATGCTCTATCCACTGAATCTAACCAGCTGCCTTCGCTTAGTCTTATCCCAATAGGAAAAATGTCACATGCAAGCATACTAGACCTTAGGAAATTGCATGCATTACTTTGTAAACTGGGTTATTTAGCTTCATCTGTATTTCATTCTTTTTATTAATCCCTTGTCGTTAGCAAAGTGATTTTGACTGCTCCAGTCTTATCAGCTTTGTAACTAGCTATAAAAAGAAGTCTGAACTTCATCTTCTTTGGGGCTACAGTTGTTCTCGACCCAAGACAGTAGTGTTCCCCAAGGGACATTTGGACATATGTAAGGACAATTTTTGGTTGTCACATGACTGGGAAGGTCCTCTAGCCTTTAGTGGGTAGGAGCCAGGGATGCTAAACATTCTATACTCCTACTTAGAAAACCCCACAAAGGTTATTCCAGACAATATAACAGTAGGACTCCCACTGAGAAAAACTGGTAGTGTTAAAAAGGGGATATGCCCTCCTGAGGCTGGTGAAGCAGGAACAATAATCACCAACAAAAAGACAATGAAAAAATACACAAAAGATCAATTAATGAAAAAGGGTTGAGGATTTTTTGATGCAACTTCTATAACCTACCAAGAGATTCTCTTTCTGGTATCAATCCTGGGGGTTTCTATATTTTTTAAATATAAGCTCATTTCTATCACCATTATTTTCCTCCAACCATAAATCAAACTGCATTGCACCTGACACTCATCACCCCAGATATTCAGGAGATGGTCCTGATGGTCTTGGGCACCATCTCCTTTCTGGCTGTTTGAAGGGCAAGTGGGCAGGGAGAGAAGGTTTTGGATGAAAGGATAAAGCTGTTGTTGTCTGGGCACCTGAATTCCAAACTCTGCATTCTCCCACCCAGTCTGTAATTCTACTCCCCAGGTCATCCCTTTAAGAGGCCCTGGTGACTCTGCTACTTTAACTCTTCTGCCTGCCTTCCAGAGGTATAGCGGTCGCATTTCCCCTCACCCTCGGCAACCTCGTTTATAACTGCTCCCATTTTACTGCGGTGCATCTGGCCACACAGTGCACTTCACTATTCACTGCTTATTCTAATTCAGTTTTTGCTCAAGTGTGTACTTTTCCTTTAAAAAAGCTCTCTCATCTCTGGCCCTATATTTGTTTTATCTGTAGAATAGAGGTAATAATTCACTGTCTTTTGAGGGCAGAGGCCCTGGAAGAGATGTTTTCTTGAGGCCCTTTTTGTTAAGATCTGTTTAAAAATTTTATTTTCATGAGAGAGATTCTGACCTGGAATGCCACCCTTGCTCTACCCTACCCTTCATCTCCCCTCCAGCCCCACTTCTCTCTACGCAGAGCTCTGCCTCTTCAACCTTCACACTTTTCTCCCTCTTCCAAAGGATTCTGTACTGTTCAGTGCATCCTAAATGTACAGCTATCTACTCTTTCTTTGTCTGCTGGGCAGGCTTTTTCCTTCAACTAGATATGTTCACTGAATGCAAGACGCATATCATATTTTCCACTCCAAACTTTTCCTTTAAAAAAAAAAGCACCTTTAAAAACATAACACTTGCAAATAGAAGATGTTAGAGAAGAGAATTAAAGTAATTAAGAGAATAAATAAGAATTTCTACAAAATAGATTAAAAACCTGTTCGGCTTTATAATCAGAAAATGTAAAGGATAGCCCTGGCTGGTTTGGCTCAGTGGATAGAATGTTAGCCTGGGAACTGAAAGGTTCCGGTTTGATTCTGGTCAAGGGCACATGCCTGGGTTGTGGGCTTGATCCCCAGTGGGGAACTTGTAGGAGGCAGCCGATCCACCATGATTCTTTCTCATCATGGATGTTTCTCTCTCTCTCTTCCTCTCCCTTTCTCTCTGAAATCAATATATATATATATATATATATATATATATATATATATATATATATGTATATATATAAAATGTAAAGGATAACAGGAATATGATAAAAATTCATAAAAGTAATGGGATGGACATGGACTTGTATAATGTGTTTCTGCCAATCAGAATGAGAATACATCTATGACATTTGAAAAAAAATGGAAATAAACAGAAAGAAACACCAGAAGTAACAGAAGAAATCCTGTGTGTTTGTGTGTGTGTATATTTCTTACACACACACACACACACACACACACACTATGGATTATCCCATGAATATCAATGAGTCCATTGTACTGTAATGGACTACTCCCTTTAAGAACCACTGGGCATGAGGGGTAGAGGGTGGGGTAAGGCTACTGCCCATCATTACACAGTCCCAGAATTATATGCTATTTTTGATGTTATCCATGATTTGTGTAGTTTGGTCACTTTATGAACTCATGACTTTAAATGCAGATTAACTGGTTCAACCCTTGCTGTGAAAGCAGAGGGCATCTAGAGAAGGAGAACTGACATCTGGCCAGGGTGACAGCACAGGAGGATGGAGCTCCCTGACCTAGAATGCTGGGTGATGCTCTCAGGAGGCTGGCTCCCATGGCCAGCTCACCCTGGGCCACACTTGTCCCTAAACTATTACCCACATCCAGCTCCCCTGTACCACTTCATCTAGTTCTATTTTAACCTGCCCAAAATAGTGTCTTGAGAAAAAGAAAAGGCTTCTTATAAATAAAAGAGTTTTGTCATATTTTTAATTTCTTGGTCTAAACATAATATAAAAACTTCAATAATATATAAGACCATAAAAGTTTTTACCTTGAGTGTCTCTGTAATCTCCAGAGTCTTCTAAAAGATTTTTCAAATAATCTAGAAATGGAAAAAAAAAAAAAAAAAAAAAAAGACAGTATTTAGTGCAATAAAGCAGTAAGGGGGAAATCACTTGTCCTTTTTAACTAAATACTTCAGTCTATTCTTGTTGGTTAAGATACATGCTGGTCCAATTTGAAATCAGGACACGGAAAGGAGCCTCAGAGGTCACACCAGTCATTTCAGAGACCAGGAACCAGGTTGCTGAGGGCAGGGTCTCACCCAAGTCACACAACCTCTTTGTGCAGAGCCAGGACTGGAACCCAGGTCTCCCGATGCCCAGTTCAGGTCTTTTACACATGAAATACCTTAACCTCAAGATCAGATGTGCATCTAATACAAAATTCCAAGAGCTAATAGGTTGAATGCTTAAGGGACTCTTAGGTTTGTCCATCTAGGTCTAACAACATCAGAACACCAGAAGAATGCAATACACTAGACCAGTGGCTTTTCAAATGGGGTGAATTTGGCTCGCAGGGGTCATTTGGAAATGTCTGGAGATATTTCTGATTGTTATAACTGGGGAAAGAGGGGTCCCTGGCATCTACTGATTAGAGGCCAGGGGTGCTGCTAAGCATCCTACAAATGCACAGGGCAGCCCCACAACAAAGAATTGTCTGACCCAAAATGTCAACACGGCTGCAATTGAGAAAACTGATCTAGATGAAAAAGGTCTGTAAATGAGCGACATAGTTTATGGTGGTTCTTAAAATATGGAAAGAAATTAAGGCAATAGGTTGTAGTTAATAAATCTTTATCCAGCTGAAACCGGTTTGGCTCATTGGATAGAGCCTCGGCCTGCGGACTAAAAGGTCCCAGGTTCGATTCCGGTCAAGGGCATGTACCTTGGTTGTGGGCACATCCCCAGTAGGGGGTGTGCAGGAGGCAGCTGATCGATATTTCTCTCTCATCAATGTTTCTAGTTCTCTATCCCTTTCCCTTTTCTCTGTAAAAAATCGATTATATATATATATATATATATATATATATATATATATATATATGTTTTAAAAATCTTTAACCAAAAGGAATGTAATAGGATTTTACTTGTCTGTTGAGAAATGTTGGATGGCTTCTCCTTATCCATCAAATTAACATAAATTCCATCCCCTGGAATTTAAAGTCCCCCACTACATGATCCCTATTGACTTTCTGATTTTCTCTCTTGCTACTGCCCAACACAGGCTCTTTGTTCTTACAAAGTTTGATTCTGCACAATTCCTTAAACGCTGCCCATGTGTTCTCCGACTCCATACTTTTTGTCTCTGATGTTCCCCTTTTCTGAATCCTTCCTCTGTCTCTGCATATAAAAATTCTCCTCATATTCTTCAAGGCTCATTTGAAATTCCTCTTCTCCTACTAAATTTTCCACTTACAGGAAATATTCTCTCCCTTTGAATAATACATTACACGACAGTTACTCATTTTATGCCTTTAATCATTTTTGTTTTCATTTGACTCAAAGCTCCTTGTGGGCAGGACCCACATCTGATTCATCTTTCTGTCTCTCATAGCACTTACCTAGGACTTTTGCACAAGGGACAACATATGCTTAGAATTTTTTTAAATGACTTTTTCTCGGACAGAACTGTCTTAGTTTAGGTAAACAGCAATGAAGGCTGAAATTAATCCTAATGGCAATGGGAGTTGAGAAAATGAAAGGAGGAAAGGCATGTTAAGTGAGAGACTGAATGCATTTTTATCAGAATCAACCTCCATTAACAATATCATGGACTATATTATATTTCATCCCAGTGTTTTATGAAATCAAGCTGAAAGGCACAAAGGGAAATTTGGGTGCCAGTGCCAGCTTTTCGAATGTACTACATAACATAAATACACATAACCAAGTGTTGAAATTCTGTGCATCTTTGAGGCAGTAATCCAAGAACCTGTGTGAGTCTAGACATGCAGCACTGGCAGGAAGCCATATGAGACACAGTGGATGACGACATTCAGTTTCCATGCACCACATAGGTTCTTTCCTAGCAATTTACATCGTAAGTTGGAGGGAGAGTATACTTCCAATCAAATAAGAAAACCACAAAAATTAACAAAATATACTGATTACACATTACACTTAGCTTTTCCTGGGAATGAAAATTAACTTACTCTCACTCTGACTCCACTCAGAATGAATTCCCTATATAAGCCATGTTTGGTGACTCTAAATAGTCAACTTCTCCATGAGAATGACAGGGTTGGGAGAAAACATTCAGTCGTCTTCTTAGGTGTTATCAACATCCCCGATACCTCATTATCCAAAAGCAACAGTCCTTAAAGCCTCCAGGTCGCTAAAGAGTATGAAAAGGACAGCAGATTTACCTAAGTACCTGATTCAAGACAAATTCCTATTGTGTCTTCAATGCTTTGTTCTTTAATACAGAATGGAGACATTTCTCTAAACCAAGAGAGCCGGGTGGAAGATGTCTGTATTAGGAAATCCTGACCTCAGAATCACTGTGCTGAGCCTGATACGCTTCTGAGCTGCATTTTCTTTCCTTGTACTCAAACTCAGCTGCCTTCCGCCAACCTGAACTTCAGGAACAGAGTAGAGTAATCTATTCAACCTGAGCAGAGTAATCTATTCAACACAAATCGGCTAAAGAGAAAACCCACCACTAAGATGTTACAAAATCATGCTATTAATCAAGGAGGTAATGGGATTAGGCTTACTCTCTTTGCCAATTTTTTAAAAAGCACCTTAAAATTCAATGTTCCAAGATTAAACTTTAAAAATTCAACTTTCCAACGTATCCATCCATCCATCTGTATTTTCAGGGCATCTTGTGACAGTACATCCTGGTGAGAACTTTCACCTTTTCAAGGAAGACCAGACCATGATCGCACTCAGTGAAGAATCACTCCGTGCCTCAGCTGCAGAATTAGCACATGATTGATTGCCCTGAGTCAGACGGAAGGAGCATGGAAACCACCAGCTGCCCCAGTGACTTACACGCCAGGTGAAACCCAGAAAAGGAGGCCAGACAGACACACCTGTATTGGTCATAGGAAATTGTTTACTGCATACCACTGAGGACCTTGTACAGGAGTTTCCTTTTAAAAAAAAAAAAAAAAAAAAGGAGGAGAGCAGAGTAATCTATTCTATTCGCGATATTAGAGGTGTATTAGTCTATAGCACTTCCCTGCTTCTGCCAAACCAAACTAAGCATTTTCCAAAACTTCACTAATAAAAATGCCTCAAATGCTCCTGAGTTAAATTCTTTCAGGTTGGTGCAGCATGCATGGGCACCACAAAATGCACTTTCTGGCCACCAGGTGGCATCATTGATTAATAAAAATTAACTAACCCCCATTATCACCATGGACAACCTCAAGGAACAGGCAAGTTTAATTTTGTTCTCATTTCTGAGGACCCAACAAATACTGTATCTTGTTCCAGGTCTAATATAAGGGCTTCTAGTAAGCCCTACCACCCCTAATCACACAGTCAGTGAATAATTAACTTATAGCAGAAAGCTATTCAGTACAGTGAACCTTTCCTAAACATGAGTCATCTGTGGGAATCTGGGACTTTTTACTTCAACAATGCCCAGATTCCTGGACTATGTGCTGTGAAATGGGAATGGCAGAGCACAGAGGAAATGAGCATACAGGACGGGTAGCATTCCAAAGTCAGTTATTTTGAATTTGAGGACATTGTCTTGCTTTGTATTATGCAGATTTCTTCTTTCCTCTCTGAATATGTAATGATATCAGCAACACATACAGAATTATGGGATCCAAAGGTCCATTAAGACTGGTCAATAAGCCTGACTGCCAAAATTTCAAATTTTCAAAAAGCAATAAAAAATTATCCTAACTTGTGAAAGTATCAATTATTTTATTTATTTTATTTTTTTTAAAATATATTTTATTGATTATTTTACAGAGAGGAAGGGAGAGAGATAGAGAGCTAGAAACATCGATGAGAGAGAAACATCAACTAGTTGCCTCCTGCACACCCCCTACCGGGGATGTGCCCGAAACCAAGGTACATGCCCTTTACCAGAATCGAACCTGGGACCTTTCAGTCCACAGGCCAACGCTCTATCCACTGAGCCAAACCAGTTTCGGCAGTATCGATTATTTTAAATACCCCAAATAAGGATCAATTTTCTAGCTGTAAGTCATCGCGCCATATTCAAAGCAGCTTGGTGAAGTGGTCAAGAGCCCTTGTTGGGAGCAAGAAGGCAGCTTCTTGTTCTCTTATTAGTCCAGCCATGCCTAGCAAAGGCACAGGGCCTATGGCCAAGTTCTGCTCTGTAGCATTTCTGTGTCAGTATCCTCATACACAAAATAAGAAGGCTAGACCAGATAAGAAAACTAATGATTCTCATTCTAAACAATCATGAAGCATATACATATACTCACACATGCCCACGTTGCGGGTTCGATCCCATGTTGGAGCTCATTTGGGAGGCAATCAATTGATGTTTCTCTCTCACACTGATGCTTCTCTCTCCCACTCTGTCCTCTCTCTCTAAAAATCAATAAAAAACATTAAATATTTAAAAAATTTGGGGATTTTTTTAGTTTTTTTTTAAACAGACAAAAATAAAAAGTGCTCTGGTCCTCTGCTCTAATTCTCTTTTTTTCTTTGAATATTAATTAGTTCAGTCCTGGTCCCTAACTTGTGGCCCAGGGCCTCCTCTTATATATAAATTATGCTTATATAAAGTTAGAAAGTGACTTTTCTGGGCTGTTAGGCTCACAGACTCATGTTTTGGAAAGCAGGTGATGCCTTTCTGTGAAACAGAAAAGACCACATTTCCTGGGCTGATGCAGCCCCTCACCCAGGCACAATATGGTGAGCAGAGTGCAGGCTGGACTTGGACCTCAGCTGGGAGGGCATAACCATTCTGGATCGGTAGACTTCGATAAGCCTGGACCTGAGGTGGCATGCCCAGAGGACTCCAGAACCACACCCGATTCCAGGCTCATCCTATGGAAAAATTCTGAGTGCTTACACAGGACAGAATTTCTCCTCAGTCCCTTTTTTTTTTTTTTTTTTTTTTTTAAATATATTTTATTGATTTTTTTACAGAGAGGAAGGGAGAGAAAGCTAGAAACGTCGATGAGAGAGAAACATCGACCAGCTCCCTCTTGCACACCCCCTACCAGGGATGTGCCCGCAACCAAGGTACATGTCCTTGATCGGAATTGAACCCAGGACCTTTCAGTTCGCAGACCGACGCTCTACCACTGAGCCAAACTGGTTTCGGCTCCTCAGTCCCTTTTTAGCAGGACAGACTGGGTAGGCATATCCAGAATGCCCTTGGGGGAGTCAAAGCCATAGAAAATCTCCCAACAAAAGTAAATGTCCATTATTTTGACTTGGTTGAAACAAATGCTTGTCTTTCTAGACACATTTTCCAGTGGTTAAAGCAGCCAATTTACCAAGTGAGGATCTCAAATGTGCAAAAATGACCTGGGCACCGTCAAGCCCCACTTAAAGAAGCTCTTAACCATATTTGGTCCTCACTACCCTGGTGGTCAAGGAAGAGCACATTTAAGTTTAGGGCGATAGGTATATTTTAATAACCAAAGACCAACAAGTTGAAGGATAAATATAAGCACCAAGGTGAATTCAAGCTTGACTAAATTTCAGTTTTGTCCAACTGGAACAGTTCCTGGTGCAAGCCAAGATTTTGACAAACCCTAAGAGGGAAACTCTAGTAAGAGCCAGCTTGTTTGATTTTTGGCAAGGAAAGGCCCAGCAATAAAGGGTTCTGGCTATTTACAGGATCAAATCTACACTGAGAATAAAAAAAAAAGAATGGCTTTGTAGTAATGTTCATGGATAGAATTCTGCCAACTTGGATAGGCAAAAACAAATATTTTCATTAACCTCTAAGTGAAACACAGAATTTCCTTTCATTATAAATGCAGGCAACAAACCACAGTATCATCAATGATAACCAGTGCCTCTGTCATCATAAAAACCACATACTGTTTTATATCACATTACAGTTATTGCAGACATTTCAAAATATTGTTTACTCTCACCATTACTTCAAAATCAGGGCACTTATCAGATCCACCATCAGATCTTCTTATTTACTGCATTACTAAAGAAGTACATGTAATACTATGTTAACATTTCAAAATTACTTCAATAATTGTATTTCAGCCCACTAAGTATCCTTTTAGTATTAGATATATTTTTCCCCCCTGTAATTTAAAAATTTATTCTGAGAAGAGATCCATTCATAGCTTTCACCAGATTGCCAAAGGGATTCAGGTGCGCGCGCTCTCACACACACACACACACACACACACACACAAAGTTAAGAATCCCAAAAAGTGAGATTTGCATTTAAAAGCTATAATTTTTAAAAAGAAAAATAAATAAATAAAAGCTATAATTTAATGGAACAGGCTTACCTCTTATATCCTAAAAAGTCTTTTCATATTAAAATCAGGGATATGATTTACTAAATACTATCCTTCACAATACCTAGTTCATGACTATAATTAAAAACGAATTGTAACAGAACAAGAGCTGATGTCATTACAATGAAAATTCTGAGTATTATCAGTCTCTCATTTTACACAGATGGAACGGTCTCATACCAGGGCCTTTAGGTTCCCCAGAATCTAAATTCCTTGGCTAGTGTTGAGGATACTAGTAGCCCCACATCTCATCAAGTTCTGTCCCAGAGAAAGTGTTAGAATGACTTTTGATGTACACAATTAGCCCTGGGTTTTAAAACAAATACCTACCCAGGAAAAGTTTTGTTTTCCAGTAAGGGTTTTTTAAAAGTTATGCATTAATTTGATCCTGATCTTTTTACTCATCTGCTTATTAGCCTATTCATAGTTCAAATTTATAACTTCAGAACACTAGAACAGATGTTTTTACTATATTTTCTACCAACATGGGAAATCTTAGATTTCTAAGACTAGAGGGAGTTAATACCATGCCAAACTAAAGGCAATGATATAACAGAAAAAGTAATTTATATATATAAAAGCCTAAGTGACTGGCCAGTAGCTATAACACCCACTGACCACTAGGGGGCAGACGCTCAAAGCAGAAGAAAACATAGGCATGAAAACATGGAACACTGATGAATCTCAGAGGGAAGGGTGGGAAGAGATTAACCAATGATCTTATATGCATACTAGAAGTCTGATGCACAGATTTGTGCACAGGTGGAGTCCCTCAGCCTGGTCTATGGCGATCGGGCTGAAACCAGCTCTCCAATATCCCCCGAGGGGTCCCAAATTGAGAGAGAGCACAGGTCAAACTGAGGGACCCCACCAGTGCATAAATCCATGCACTGGGCCTCTAGTGTAATATACTGTTAAAGTCATTCATAATATAACATAAATATTTTTAACAAGACCAAAGAAACTACCTGATCCAAATTTAATCAAAGTTCAAAGGAGTGGTATTTTTCCCTAAATAATAAGTTGAAAACATATTTCAGAGAAATTTTTAAATTATATTTTTCATTATATTTTCTCTACCATGATCATCACTGATTATACCTGTTTCAACAGCAATGTGGTAACTTTCTAAATCAAAGGTTTTACTTATTGAAAAAATTTATAACACATATAACAGAGACAAAAATTTTTGAAAGATAATCACTTCTGGATGATAGAAGATGAACTTTATTGTTATTATTTTTTAATAATACATATTTTAATAGGCACAAAAGATCCCTTCAAAGAAAAAGTGACACATACAAAAATAAATCCTCAAGATATACTCACTCAAACAAGTGAGAAGATTAATATAATTTTTAGGAATGAAAATAGGAAGAGCTTGGTTGGAGTGTGAAAGGTTGAGCATGGCTCCAAAGAGGAGAGTATTGTAAGTTCATCAGGACAGGGATCACTGTGTCTTTGCCAGTGTATAACAGGTGTCCAGCCCATATCTATACTAATAAAAGGATAATATACAAATTGGTCATGATGCCCTCCCTCACAATAACAACCAAACAGCAGGCCATATGGGGCAACAAGGCTGGCAGGGGCGGTTAGTGAGGAATGACCAAACAACTGAGCAGCAGGTTGTGTGAGGCGACCAGGTCGGCAGGCGGGGCAGTAAGGGGTGACCAGGCCAGCAGGGGGGGGGCAGTTAGGGGCAATTAGGCAGGCAGGCAGGTGAGCAGTTAGGAGCCAGAGATCCCAGATTGTGAGAAGGAATTCCATATTGGAGAGCATCCGGCTGGGCTGAGGGGACCCCCTCCCCCATGCACGAATTTTGTGCACTGGGTCTCTAGTAAATAAATATTTGTTCATTGAGTTAGTGACTGATAAATGAAGGAGAGAATCTGGCCTTGAAGGATAGGTTTTGGGAGAGACTAAGAAACCTACTAGAACAAAGGAAAATAAAGTTTGGGCACTTTGGGTTCTAAACTATAACCTTATACTGTGGATGTTAAGTTTTTTGTTTTGTTTTTTTCTATTCTAAAATAGGGACTTATTTTTACAGCATTTTTACCTTCACAGCAAAACTGAAAGGCAATAGAGATTTCCCATACACCTCCTACCCCGATACACATGCATAGTCTACCCCACCATCAACATCTCCTACTGGAACAGATTTGTTACAATGGATGATTCTACATTGACACATCATAATCACAAAAATCCAGTTTACATAAGGGTTCACTCTTAGTATTGTACATTCTATGGGTCTGGACAAATGCAAAATGATATGTATCCACCATTATGGTAGGATAAGTATGTTTTCAACTTTGCTAATAAGCAGAATAAAAGTATGTCTGCAAAATAATAGATATATAGGTAGGTAGGTTGATAGATAGATATAAAGATAGAGATATCTGGTCCCAGTTCCTGGCACAGGGCTCCTAAAAGCCTTGTAATAAGAGCATTGGGAGCACCTTTTTTTTTTTTTCCCTAATAATAGGTCTTTGACCCTACTTCTGGCACAGAGCTTCTAAATCCCTTGGACTTTCCTAGGTGACAGGAGTATCTTTTGATCTAAAGAGGTGAGCCTTGATGGGCTGTTGAATAGCTAATCTAGATAAAGCTGGTCAACAGAAGGATCAAGCCATGAAGAGCAGTTTGGAACTTCCAGCCCCACTCTCCATCCCATAGGAAAGGGAGAAGGGAGAGAAGTGGCGTTAATAACAGGTCATGTCTGCATAATGAAGCCTCCATCAAAATCCCAGAGGCAGGGTTTGGTGAGCTTCCAGGCTGCCCTTCCCAGATACCCTCCCTATGTACCTATTCCATCTGGATTTTCATCTATATCTTTTATCATATATTGGTAAGCATAATAAATTTTCCCTGAGCTCTGTGAGCCACTCTAGAAAGTTAGGAAACCCAAGGAGGGAGTCATGTAGACCCAGATTAATAGTTGGTTGATCAGAAATACAGGTGACAACCTGGAACATGCAATTGGCCTCTTAAATTTGGGAGAAGAAGCAGTCTTGTGGGATTCAGCTCAAAATTAATTAAATTGCATGACAGCTGGTATCAAAGAGAATTGCTCAGTGGCAAAAAAGCCAGACACACTTGGTGTCCTGGAGGAGAAATGAAGTGATGATGTGTCAGGCTACCTGGGGGAGTGATAAGAGGTAGCATGATCGTTAGGGAGATATTTCCATAACCAGGCATGAGGTCAGAAAGGCCTGGCCCAGAGCCAACACGGGAAATGGAAAGAGCAGGAAGCAGAGGCGGGCGAAAACTGGTCAGCAGATCCTACCGGGGAGCAAAGATGAGGAAAGGGAAATATTTCAGCGTCCTTTCCACAGTTCTGTGCCTATGTACTGGAGACTGTTTTGATTCTTAAAAGCAATTCATTCATCCATCCATCCCACATTTGTTGGCACCACTGCATAGGGCTTCTCAACCTTACAAACAGGAACAATGTTTGTTTCCCTAAGCCTTTCAGTTTACCGGTCTCTGTTAATGTGCCAGACTCTATGCCAGACACTAAGTTAGGATAATAATGACAGTCTTTACCCGGAAGAGATGAGAAAGAAGGAGGAAATAAGCAGTGGTAGACAACAGTGTCTATTTCTTTCATTGCTTCCTTAATCTTGCCCTAAGATTTCCATGTCTCCTAAATCCAAACAGGTTCTGGGTTCCTACACATTTTAAAGATCTGACTAGATCTACTGGCCTTGAGTAGGCAATATAAAGGTCAAATTTATAAGTTTTTCTGCTTAAATTTACTTTTTTGGTTTGCTTTTAGAATTCTAATCTAAGCATTCTGTTACACAACATATACTTTTTCTCTGATCCCATTCTGGGTTGACTTGGAAAAAAAAAAAAAAAGATGTTTTTAATACAATAAAAAAATCTGTATCCTAAGTAAAACACTCAATAATAAAACACAAATTATGTCCTAAAAAAAACCAAAACAACAACAAAAAAAAAAACATGCAAGACAATAGGATGGTTGTTTAAATTGTATGAGCACAACTGCTGTCTGGGAATTTCCACTCACCTTTTTCTAAGAAGATTCCAAAAAGCAACTATCCTATCTTATCTGCTGCATCTCTGTGTTTCTCAATCTTCCCCTCCCGAGAAACCAAGCAGCACAAATCTACTCACACTGAGTCAGACAGGAATCCTTCCCCTTCTCTGCCTTAAACTCATTAATAAATTAAAGTTGTCAGGGGGTGCCTCAAATAGTCTCTCACTCCTCCTCTCTGCTCCAGTATATTCTGTGCACTTGAAATTACTCCAAATTCTAAAATGGAAATAAAAGTACTTACCTCACAAGGCTGTTCCAAGGATTAAATCATTGAGCTTATTTATCCAAAGATGAAGACCGAGTTAATTAACAAGTTTAAATAGATGCAACTTTAGACTTAAAACCCAATTTCTAAAAATCTAAGTGAATAAACAGGAGCACTTGGATAGCAGAAATACTGTACAAAAGTAGGGAGCAATTAGAATATCACAAAAGATGAATGTTGGAAATCAGAATTTTAAATAAAAATTAAACAAACCCTTAGTATCAACCCGTATGTTTCCTTAGGTTTAAATGATCATAGGTGCTTCAACTCATACTAAATGTCATTAGGCAGGACACTTCACCTCTCTGGGTGTGTCTTTCACTTAGAAGAGAAATCTCTAAAATCTTCTCTTAATGTTGTTCTTTAGGCTAAGGATGTTTTGATTAAAGGGATGCTGTAAATCTAGCTTAAAACTAACCAAAATTATTTCCTGAACAGCGTCCATGGCATCCAAAATGGACTTAGATATATTGGGGTGTACTAAATTATTAGTAAAAGATCCACTCTTTGACCTCAAAAAGTTTATTAAATTAAGAACTAAATATTCAAATAGTATGAATATCACCAAATTCACAAGGCATCAAATAGAAGTTTACTAAGTCACACTGCAATGATACTAAGGTCAAGGAGAACTGGAGTAATCAGTTAGTTCTTCAGTAATCAGGCTTCAGAGGGAACGGAGGACTTCAGCTCAGGCTTGGTGGAAGAGAAGACTTTGAATCAATGGGAGAAAAGGCATAGGACAAAGAATGTGAAATCTATGTTCTTTCTTTGACTTTAGTCCTGACTTTTCAACCCTGAACAAGCTATTTACTTTTCAATGGATCCATAATTACTACAGGTTTACTATATGTAAGGTAATGTGTATCATTTAAATAATGAAGATTTTCCAATTTAAAAAAGAGGAAACAGTTTTAAGATTAAACAAGAGATAGCACAAAACTAAAAGTAACCCCAAGCTCATAAAACAAATAACATCTGTTCTCTTAAAGAAGGCTTTTAAACTTGCTTTTGCTATCTCACCATTAATCAATTAAAATCAAACTCACCATGAAACCTTAATTAAATAAAATGTGTAACATTTTTACTTATATCAGTCATGATGTGGGGGGGAAATATTTTCACACGAAAATTTCATAACCTTGCTCCATCCTTCTTACAAGTCATAGCTTTTAAAACCACAGTTGTCTTTTGCCACTAAAAACAAGACTTCATTTGACAGCTGTAGAAATAGCCTAGCCATTCAATAGCTCATTTATGATACAGCAGTGAATTTATCTAGCAAAAACACAACACATGCATGGGTACTTCCTTTTGTCCTGTGTCGTCCAAACACAGGGGAAAGAAAAGTACAGATGGACAGGATATCCTCAAATTATTTGGTTTGCCTTAGGTCATTCCAGAGAAAAATCTAGAGTCCAATTCACTGTTAGAAATTCAAATCAAGTAGAAACATCTAAGGAAGCAAGTCCTGGGGCTGAAAGGCAAGGCCTTCCTTATCATCAGTTTGTTCTCCACTAGGCCAGCTTGGAAGGCAGAAAGCCTTTGCCTAAAGGGAAATTGGGAAATCCTGGCTTTCAAGGATTCACCTACTTCAATCAATTTAGCCCTAGGTTTAAAAGGAAGAGATTAGATTAAGGGTAAAAGTATGCACTTCTTGCACTGATAGCAACCAAGAACCTTAAAATCTATTTATATAAAATTACAACAGATAAAACCATTAAAAAGAAAAATTACAACAGATAGAATTTAGAATAGTGGTGGCATTTTAGTATTCTCGTCCATTTGGGCCAATTCTTAAGGCACATTATGTAGGTATATTATGTCACTGCATATTTAGCAAATACTACTGAGGACCTAGTAGTATGTATTGGATACTATGTTTAGTACTGAGCTCTCACTAATTTTTTTGTGATACCAAACCACTTAATCTCTAAAAAGCCTGTTATTTTATTTAAGTAAATAATATATTGTGATATACACATGGTTATGGTGTTATAGACACCATAGCAAGAAGCTAAGAAAATTTTAGGGCTAGCAGAATAGGGAAACTGAGACAGATAGTTAAACAGCAGTTTGCAACCTCCTAGTTAATCCCAAATTCCCCTAAACCAAGGACACTTAAGAGTAAATAGTTTGTACTTCTCCCCAGCCAGAGGGTAAATAGTTTAAATCCTCCTCCTCAGAGAGACAGATAACAGAAATCCAATTAAGTGTTATTTGCCAACCACATCCAAGGACAAATTAAGAGAATAAATTTCATTTTGGTACATCACAAAGCTGATAAATATTCTATTGATCTACCCCTAAAACATCCTGGAACGTCCAACCTTTGAAGGCCCTGAAAATTAAGGTCCCAGGATGCTCTCCCTTCAGGAAGCACCACACCTGTGCCATTCCCTTCCCGTCTCCTTCCCACAGAGGCACGTATCCCCTAACCTCTAAGGGATCTCATGAGACCTGCAAGTGTTGTAGGCAGTTAGACAGATATGAGCAGAGAAAGGGTGATGGGCCAGGTACAGAAGGTCACCAGGGTGGAAAAGCACCAAGTGCCTAGCAAAGAACCATCAATTAATTGTAGAGTAGGACCTTGATCCCAGGATGACTTTTCCTCCCCAGCATATCAATATCCATGCGGTTTGGACCCCCTGACCTTTCCTCCTTAGAGATAACATCTATGCCTCAGTTGTATTTCAGCTTCAGGCCCAAATAAGCTATCAAACCAGCCACCACCGCTGAATGTCAGGACCAACTGCATTGAAAAATGACCCCCTGCCACAGTGATGACCAATCAATCAGTGGAGACCACAATCCTGAAAGGACAGACCTGGAAAACTGCTGAATATTCTTTTGAAATCTTCCCTTAAAATCTCCACCCTTGCCTGGCCGGCGTGGTTCAGTGGTTGAGCATCAACCTATGAACCAGGAAGTCATAGTCAGGAGGTCACGGTTCAATTCTTGGTCAGGACACATGCCCAGGTTGCAGGCTCAATCCCCAGTGTGGGGTGTGCAGGAGGCAGCCGGTCAATGATTCTCATCATTGATGTTTCTATCTTCCTCTCCCTCTCCCTTCCTCTATAAAATCAATAAAAATATATTTTTTAAAAATCTCCACCCTCAAAATCCTAGTGTCCTAACTGGTTTGGTTCAGTGGATAGAACGTGTCTGCCTGCGGACCAAAGGGTCCTGGGTTTGATTCTGGTCAAGGGCCTGTACCTTGGTTGCAGGCTCCTCCCCAGCCTTAGCATTGGTCAGGCTAATGCAGGAGGCAACCAGTTGATGTGTTTCTCTCACATTGATATTTCTCTTTCCCTCACTCTAGCCCTCACTCTAAAAATCAATGGAAAAATAGCCTCAAGTAAGGATTAAAAAACAACAAAAAGAATGTTAAAACCCTAGGATGAGGACCTAGAGTTCTCCCTCCTCAGAGCACACCACAGATCCTTCCTTCCTTTCTCTTTCCTTCCCTTACACCTCCCAGCCCCACGCACATTAACACTAACTTCCTCACTCACAAGCTTCAAAGGCCCTTTTCTTTACCTCTATAATTTGTTTCCTAAGCCCATTTCTTTTAAAAATCATTTTTTCTACCTTTATGATTTACCAAATAAATGTCCTCTTACAGTTTGGGTCTTGGCTCTGAATTCTTTCCTACCCAGAACCCAAGTATGAAGGTTGCTGAACCCAGGTTTGATCTGACCCCACATGTCAGACACCTGGTGCAGTTCCTGCCCACCCACCAGTTACAACACAACCAGGGGAGAAATGCTCCTTGTTTCACTGTCCTATGTGTTTGCTGAGGTCAATAAATTCTTGCTCTTTTTTTTACACTTTGTCTCTCTTGATTGAAATCTTTCCCTGAAGAAGACAAGAACTGAAGTCTCATCGTCTCATCGGTAACAATGGTGAAGATTTAATGAGTAAATGAATATAAAGTCCTCAGCACAATGTGTGCTTTTGGTCAAATCAGAGCTTTTTTGGAAAAAAATCCCCCCCCCCCCCCCCTTTTTACTATTAGAGTGGAAAGTAAATAGGCACAGCCCTGAGATGTTGAAGCTCACAGTTAAGCAGAAGGCATAGACAATGACCAAAGAATGATGATAATGATGTTGATGATGATGGTGATAAGGACAATGCTGCCACTAAGTACTAATAGCAGTGAGGGCTAATTTAGAACACACTCACCAAAAGCAATATTCTCCTTATATCGGGATGGGGAATCGGAGGTGGGGAATCGTGTTTTTTTTTTTTTTTTGCCAAGGGCCATTTGGATATTTATAACATCATTTGCAGGCCATACAAAATTATCAACTTAAAAATGGGTCTGCTACGCCAGAGCCGGTTTGGCTCAGTGGCAGAGCGTCGGTCTGCGGACTGAAGGGTCCCAGGTTCGATTCCGGCCAAGGGCATGTACATTGGTTGCGGGCACATCCCCGGTAGGGGGTGTGTAGGAGGCAGCTGGTCCATGTTTCTCTCTCATCAATATTTCTAGCTCTCTATCTCTCTCCCTTCCTCTCTGTAAAAAATCAATAAAAATATATTAAATAAATAAATAAATAAATAAATAAATAAAATAAAATAAAAATGGGTCTGCTATACTTGGTCAAACATGTCATTAACTTACCCCTAATGCCTTGGCAGGGCCTTAGATGGCCTGCAGGCTTGGATGTTTCCAACCCCAACCTTTTTACAACCCTTTGAAGTGCCTGAAGCCATGACAATTGATTTAAATATCAACTATCAAGGCTGGGATAGTACCTTCCTTGGGGTTAATACCGTATTAATCAGGCAAAATGATGCAGGGTTGTAGAATGGGATGTTAAAAGAAGTTCTGAGCAAAAGGAATATAAATGCCTAAAGCAGAGAATGTGCACAGGGATGACCAAAGAACTAAAAGAGGTTAGGTTCAGGCAATGCACATGCAGGGTTCTAAACAATTTATAAATCCATATATTAGGTATAGGGGTGACTGGAATGATATAAAATGAGAGATAAACTGCCAGAGATGCCCACCTGTTAGCAGCAGCCTGTACTGGGGGATCCTCTGAACTGGTTTGAGCAGGTAGTGCTTGAGGGCCAGATTAGCACAGCGTGGGCTCATCTGAAAGGAAAAGGCATCCAATGTAAACACAAGCATTTTTCTAAGAGGCAGGACAAGATTCAGGTGCCAAAGAAGGCAAATTTTAAATAGCCAACATCTCTAGAAGGGAATTCACAGAGAAATTCCCTTCATTTTAAGCTGTACCTGTGATGCTGAGAGTGAAACTATAGCCAATTCACTATGTTGCCCACCCTTTCTCATCCTTTAATAAAAGCCTGTGTGGTCGTCATGCCCCCATGTTGTGATGCCCTCACAATGGAATGAGCGATCACCAGGAGGGGAGCATGCGGGTAGGCAGGAGCTTGACGATGCATATGCAGAGGTGGGACCCTGGCACAGGCCTACCATTTTGGAGCAATCCATCGAGGAGCCCTGGATGGAAGGGCAGGGCTCTTGATTGAAATCTTTCCCTCAAGAAGACACACCTCACCTCTTTGGGGTGATGGGCCATGGGGTGGGGAATGATCTGTGAGAGGGCACAGGCCAGGCTGGGGAAACCCATCTCCCCGAGTGCATGAATTTCATGCACTGGGCCTCCACTAGGTTAATAAGTCTCTCAAATCACTGACTCATGGAAAACTTGTTCACAGCCTTCACACTCAGAGAGTGGTGGATGCATTTTAGGCCAATCAGAGCCCATTCTACTCAGCAGCTGCCACTTAGAAGAGCATTTGCCAATGCAGCTGCTAGGGATCCTACCAGTGCACGAATTTTGTGCACTGGGCCTCTAGTCTATTCATAAACATAAAAAAAAAAAAAATTGGAACAAGAAAATGCATGGCCCCCAAAGTAAGTTGGCAGTAATAAACCTACTGGGAAATGGATTCAAATAATAGTCAGAGCCTATCAATATACTCATAACAACGGGTCATACTGCAGAGAATTGCAAAAATTAAAGATAACCTGAAAAGTAGCCTTGCTAAGCATCTTTCTCTAACAAGTTTGGAGAATGTAAAACTCTTTGATGACTGGCTATAAGAGACAGCCCCCAAACGACAGAGGATATAGAAACATTTGATTCAGAACCATTCTGACTTGACTGCAAGGACATTTGATTTTGCCTTTAAAGCACTTTTCTCTGTGTGTACAACCGACACTTCTGCCCATTCCTAAGCCCCACCCCATTCTCCAACACAGGTGTTTACTGGGAGGTGGCATTACAAAGGCCAAGTGGAAATGTCCCTCATCCAATGATATCCTGCACTTCCTATACAGTTCAGGTCGATGGGGAAGTGGTTTTTTTCTGCTTTTTTTTTTTTCCTTTCAGATTTGTTCAGATTGTTTTATTTTTTTCTAAATATGCATCTCCAAGTTCTGGTACACAAAATAAATTGAAATTAAATGATAATACATACTAAGAAAGCATCTATCATGCAAGCACCATTAACCCAAACAGCTAACTTTCCCATCTTATGGTGTGTGTTTTTCTACTAAAGCAACAGAACCACTCCTTGAACCTGATGAAAATCTGGGTCAATTATCAGATCCATACTATCTACATCACACTTCCTTTCTTAATAGTGTGAATACATTAGCAGAGAGATGAAAAGGAAGTAAAAAAAAGACTACAAACAATTTTAAAGTTTAATTATTTGTGTGTTTTTTTAAGCAAACATGCTAATAATTTCAAATAAATTTAATTCTACAAGCCTTGTTTTTTTAAAAAAAATTGTGTTGCCTTACAATGACATTTGAAACCTGCAAAGTACATTAGAAGTAAGAAAGTAAAGGGAATGGTTGGTTTTCATTTGAATTGTTTTTTGACAAAACTATTTTTGGCAAATATTTTACAGACTAAAAGTTAACACATGACCTGGTTATTTTCTTGCCTACTGTACAAATTAGAAACCAGCAGTACTTTTTTATTTTTCCTGAGGAGCTCCTTTTATTATTTTTAAATTTTTATTTAATGATGAGAAACGAGAGAGAGAGAGAGAGAGAGAGAGAGAGAGAGAGAGAGAGAGAGAAATCTGTTGTTCCATGTATCCATGCATCCTTTGATTCTTGTATGTGGCCTGACCAAAAATCAAACCAGCAACCTTGTGTATCGGGACAACACTCCCACCAACTGACCTACCCAGCCAGGGCAAAATCAGCATTATCCTAATACAGCTAAAATGTTTCTATTTGTGTGACTGGAATTCACTAAAATTTTTAGTTTCAAGGCAGAGAAAAATAATCATGAAAGCATATAGTAATTTTACCTAAAATTAGGGGAGAAGACTTAAGTAAAACTAGCTAAAAATTATTTCTTTAAAAGAAGCGTTACATCAGTTTATAACAAATCAAATCAGGCCTGTACCCTCACAGGTTTGAGACAAAACACAAAGCTTTGGCAATAAAAATACTATGCATTTTTCTTAACAGTGACACTGAAACTGTTATTTATTTATCTAAAGGGGAAAATTATATTTTCCATCATGATTATAGATTAGTTGTTATAAGAATAAAGGAAAGGGTTAGTTAAAAATAAGAAGTGTTCTCTAGAGTAGTCAAATTCACAGAGACAGAAAGTAGGATGGCGGACACCAGGGGCTGAGGGAAGCAGAGAATGGGGCGTTAGTGGTTGTTTAATGGGTATAGCTTCAGTTCTGCATGATGAAAACAGTTCTGAAGGTTGGTTGCATAACAAAATGAATGTACAATTAAAAATGGTTAAGATGGGCCAAAACCGGTTTGGCTCAGTGGTAGAGCGTCGGTCTGCAGACTGAAAGGTCCCAGGTTCGATTCCGGTCAAGGGCATGTACATTGGTTGTGGGCACATCCCCGGTAGGGGGTGTGCAAGAGGCAGCTGGTTGATGTTTCTCTCTCATCGATGTTTCTGACTCTCTATCTCTCTCCCTTCCTCTCTGTAAAAAATCAATAAAATATATATTTTTTAAATGGTTAAGATGGTTAAGTTTCATTTTTTGTATATTTTACCACACACACAAAAAGAAACTTTAAAATATTCCAATGTGCAATAACAGATTTCTAAAATTAAATCTTGTAGACACTGTTGAGTTCTACTGAATTTGTTCAACTCCCTCTTTGATTCTGAAGGGATTATATTTTAATATATTTTTATTTGCAAGGTTTATTTTCAATGACTTCAGATTAAAACTTTAAAGCAAACAAACAAAAGCTCAACATTAGATGGTAGCAAAAATACCTCAAATTCTTTAACAACAGCAGCAAAACCTGGGTTTTTTTTGCACTGTTCATCCAGTAAAGCTATATTCTTATCAAATTCTTTGATGTACATGGAATACATTTTTAGATATGGCCCCTTCTTTACAAAAATGTCAGCAATTCTTTGTTGTTCTGTCCTAAGGATAAAGAGATACACAAAAATATAAAGAGTCATTAATGTATCCAAAATATGTCCAATGAGTAGACCATATTCAAGCATCAGCTTATCTCTTTTCTCTTCTTGTGAGACATATCCCCAAATGCCTATTCCTCAGCATTTCCATTGCCAACATCACATATTGACAGGATTTTGCCAACAAGTTGGTCTCCCTGCTTCTACCATGCCATTCTCTGTGCAATCAGAGTCTGCAAACATATATCATGTGACTTCCAATAACCTCCTTATCTAGCAGAAAAATAAACTTATCTAAGAGGCTTACGTAGCCTCACAGGTGGCATTGCTCATACTTTGCTGACCCATCTTACCCTTTTCTTTCTCTTTCTCATTACTCTCCAGCCACACTGGCTTTCTTCATAGGCTTCTGACACAGAGAATCCATAACCACTTTCAAAACTGGTACTAATGGTTTCACAAACCTGGAGATATGGAACCCAGGCTGGCCACTCCTTTTTGGACAGATGTCATTTTCAATGTGCTGCCTTCTTAGAGGACCTTCCTTAGCCACCCAATCTTCATTCACTAACCCATGATCTTATTTTACATATATGCATATCAGAAACTGCTTCTACCCAGTTTCGTTTTGTGTGTGTATGTGTGTTTGTTGGTATTTTTTGTTTTTTGTTTGTTTGTTTTTTGTATGTTTGTCTGGTGCTTCCCTCACTAAAATGTTTGTTCCTTGAGAGCAAGAGGCTTATATGTTTTGTGTGCTGTGATATGCCTAGCATGTTTAGAGTGCTGACTGGCACACAGTAGTGTTCAAAAGTGTTTGAAACAGAAATAAAAGATTTCATCATTGTTATTAAAAGCCAGTATAAAATGTTATTTCAGAAAGTCTATTAACACCAAAGAATGTCTTGATTCAAAAAACCCTTAAAGAAAAATATTTTCATAAGTAGGATATATCTTATCCCTTGTTAGTAATAAATACAGCTTTTGCCAGAGTTGTTGTTCTAGTTGTCCCTTAAATTAGTCTGTCTCTTAGGGATGCTTAATATTTTTACACAGAACATCTACAGATCTAAACCTGAGAAAACTTTAGTAAAAGCAAAAAAGATATTTAAGCTTCCCCTGCTTGCATAAATATGCACATTCTAGGTCACTTCAGATTATTTTAAAGCTAATTTTTATAAGAATGATTAAGTATGTAGAATAGCTCTTTAAATACATTTTCTTTTTATCATGACTTTAAAAACTACCTTTTAGACATTCCTCAGACCTTAACTTTGTTTTATACTTGTAAACTGCTGCTAAGTATTAATTGCTTATTTCACATATTTTCCCAAACAAGCAGAGACATGATATTTCTAAAATAGGCAGTAGTGGTTTTTATTTGTTTGTTTGTTTTCTCCCTGGATTATATATAAAGAGAGTTTAGAGGGAAACTGTGATCATGAAAATATGTGATACTTCTTTATTATCCAAATCATTGTGGGTCCCCTATGGATTTCTCTCTCATCGATGTTTCTAACTCTCTGTCCCTCTCAATTCCTCTCTGTGTAAAATCAATAATATATATATATATATATGGGCTATTATTAAAAAAAAAAAAAGTTGAATTAGTTGATTATGGGCCCTTCTGGCTTACAGCTTCATCCAAAATTGGAAACCCAAGGAAAGCAGGTCTGCTCATTTTTACCAGTTCGACACTCTCTCCTCTAGTTCCTTCAGGAGATCCCGGTTGAGCTCGTACAGCTGAGGCAAGTAGTACAGGATCTGATTTAGGATCCGGTCCTCAATCACTGGTTTCCCAAGTTGTCTGGAAGCATGGGCAACAGCATCCCGGAAATCCTATTACAGTTCAGAGGAGAAAAACAATACACATACACATATAACCTGAAAAGACTTTTTCCCTTAGTCACCATATTCCCTAAAACAACAAAAAATGCAAAACTGTGTTCCCCTTGTAGAATTAGAAGTTGAAAAGTATTCACTTCCTTCTATCCCACTTACCTAGAGAGTTTTGTTGTTTTGTTTTTTTAATACAAAGGTACTGGGGTAGATATTTGGTTTTAAAGCAGGCTGTGTGAAATTACTCTTAAATCTTTTGGTTTGCTCTCCAATTATACTCAAGGGCATGTTTAGAAACTGTATTGAAACTCTAAGTAGAGTCCAAAATTATTCCAGACTCTGCAATATGAAAACAACCTATTTTAAAAGCCTCCAGGAAATCTTAGCTAATTTTATTCTGGAAGAACCCCTTTGTCTACTTTCAGTAATCATTTCCCAACAACTGGAGCATTCTAGGTGAGGCATGTGAAAGGATGACACATTCTTGATAAATCACAGAATACTGGATCTAAGCCCTCACTCACCCTTGGTTTACTGTGCTTCCTTGAGCTACCTTCATTTTCCTTATCTTTTTCATTATTAATAAAGCCAAATAATAATGCATTTAATCTGTACCAAAGTTATTTGAACAAAATTATTTTCTTACAGAAAGGTTTTCATTGTGTTGGACATTTTTCATTCATTGGTTAAAAGAAAAAAATTAAACTGTCCAGGAACAGTATATCAGAGGGAAATCTAGGTATGATTGAGGCAGAAAAATAAAGTTTCTGAAGAAAACCAGTGACAGTCTCTTAACAATGAATGTAATATGTTCTTTCTAGGTTGCTTTTGTTTTTGTTTTTCATGGAGGGAAGGACAAGATGCCCAGCTAAAAAATGCTCTCTTCAGATTCCTTTTTAGCTAGGAATGGCCATATGACCCATCTAATTCTAGCTACTGAGATACAGTTGAAAATTTCTGAGGGGCCTCAGGAAAATCTTTTTATTCACCTTCTAAATTCTGTTATATTTAGGATAATAGATAATTTGTTAAATTGAGGAGTACTTCATCTAGGTATAAATTGTCTATTTTCTAACAGATAACATTTAGAATATGAAGTCTGACTTTGTAGTCACTATAGTTTCAGTATATACACAGTTTACATACAAATTAATTGGTATGTGTCTAGATTTCACTATCCCTGAAGGGTAGGCCTCAAGATATAAGTAAAAACAACAGTGGAATCTTTTCCACAATCCTGAGGATTCAAAAACAAATACTGTTCCTTCTTAGAAACAATAGGTTTAATTAAAACCTTAAAGCAATGGCTGAATAAAACATACTCCCTATCAGATTTTATCTTCCATTGCCTTTATCTCCACCTGCTTTCCCTTCAGTGATTCACTGGGCCAATCAAATAAACAAACAAAAAACAAACAAACAAAATACTGATTCCGCCTCCCCCCCCCCCCAAGTCCTTCAACACCTTCCTCCAACAAACATATAGTAAGCATAAGTATTTTTTACGCTTATTGGAAAGGATAAAAACCTCATATGTAATTTAAAAGTATATAAAAGGATTCCTTTTCTAAGGTATGGCTATTTTAGATAAGTCAAATCCTCTTTTGCTAACCAAATGTTAAAAACGAATACCTTAACGCCCACCTTAGTTCCTGGGACTAACTTTACCTGCCCAATAGTCACATTAGCCCAAAGGAACCATCTACTTACAGTAACTAAAGAACTACTTTTACAACTAATTACTGTAATAGAAAATAAGAACTCCTAAGTTGTATAAACTCTAATCGAGAAAACCACACAAAACATCTCCAGAAACTAAATGGATATCAGCCAAATTCCATCTCCCAACAGCTTGCTTCTATCAGCACTCACATTTTCTAAGAGAAAATAGGGCTACTTAACACTTGAAAGTCATTAGATTTTTCCATCATGCAGAACATTAGAAAATAGCTATATATCATGAATTACTTCCTCAACTGTAAATGCACAAGCAGTAAACATCTTCTATAGTTTGTTTTTAATGGTTTAACAATTAATATAATTTAGACATGAGCTCCTTGCTCAACAAAGCAGGAAGCACTGGTCTTTCTTCTGGTAGACTAAATGATGAATATGTTTGTCCCTAGGAAGCAGGGTGACCTTTATTTTCCAATTGGAAGGTATTTCCTCAGTCATGACAGTGAGAGTAGACATTAGCTGCTAACTAGCTTAAGGACCCTGTTTGACACAGCGCTTGCCAGACTCTGCATTCCATACAACTGCCACCATTGCCAAAAAGGACACTTGTTTATGTAAGACACATTCAACAGAGACCAGCCAAATACATCCACACTGGGCTGACCAGTGAGACGGCTGCCTCTAATTGGGGGCTCAATCGCATTAACAGGTAAAACTTTCCTTTTCCCGGTACTATAGTGGATGGCCATAAGCAGCTCTGGATGAACTAATGGCTCACAATATCTTTTTAAAAAATTAGCCTGTAAGAATAAAACAGAAATTTAATAATTAAAAGAGCAAATGAAAGACACAGAATAGAAACTATAGGGATTTAGAGAATTAATATCCAGCTATCAATTAGAAATTATCCCTAGAGACTCAGAAAGTTACATATTCTAAACAAGCACTACCAAGGCAATCACTGGTCCTTGTGGTACCTTTTTGAAAATCAAAAAGGACACAGCATCCCTCACTCCAGGTAAATTCAACTTACACCAAAGGCCCTACTTACAACTCACGGCTTTCATAGCTATGCACGGCAGCCCTGGCCTAAATCTCATTCCCTCAGCTCTTAGGCCACCATCCCTTGAAAATAATGTACTATATGGTCTCAGGACGAGATGTTCACACAGGAATGACACACATAGTATTTAACTTCAGTTCTTTATGAATTCAACCATTTGTAGGACTGGTGTCACTAAAAGGAAGAAGGGAGGGAGGGAGGGAGGGAGGGAGGGAGGGAGGGAGGGAGGGAGGGAGGGAGGGAGGGAGGGAGGGAGGAAGGAAGGAAGGAAGGAAGGAAGGAAGGAAGGAAGGAAGGAAGGAAGGAAGGAAGGAAGGAAGGAAGAAAGAAAGAAAGAAAGAAAGAAAGAAAGAAAGAAAGAAAGAAAGAAAGAAAAGATGATCACAACATGTGTCGAGTTATTTTTCTAAATACTAACATCCAGGATAATTTTGGAAAGTGTGATGACTCAAAAGCCAGAAGTAAAGTTATTTTGGGGCAGAAGAATCTAAGTTGATTAAATCAGTGAGGATGCAAGACCACAGGCCTGGCACTTCAAAAATTAGATCCAGATATACTTTTTCACGCTGAAAAGGCTGGGTAATTAAAATAAAAGGGGTGATAAGGTGACAGAGTTTACTGATATCAACTACAAACGTCAGTCTAATCTTCTAACATAAAACCCACCGAACCACTTGCACTCTAGCTTCTGGGCACAATAACCACATGCTTGTTCAATTTGGAATTTTCAGAAACAGAAATGGGTTTCTGAATTATAAAACATATCATACTATTTTTCTTCATAATTCCCAGAAAACCTAAAATAAGGATCAGATCAACTTAAAAAAAACTCAGCTCCTTTGAGGTATGAACACACTAGCTTTAGTTCAACTCTGATCACTTTGGTTAGAACTCAGCAAAAATTAATGCAAATAAAATCAAATATGAACATCTAAGGCAATGATGCACCAAACAGATGGCCTTGTTCCTCAGGTCAGGCTTTATAACTCCAGTGTCAAAGAGAAGTAGTGACTTAATTACCAGCTGTCCGGACTGGGCTTCCTGACCTTAGGGCGTTACTTAACCACTGCTAGGAAACAATGAATTACAAAGACCAGATGGACAGATGGGCAGATTGGGAGCTCTGCAGGGCTCCCTGCCTTCATGAAGGGCATTAAAAATCACTTCATATTAAGCAAAAGCAAAGCAGCTGCTAAGGTCAAAGAGCTTTGATAAATATACAGAAATGAGTGTGAAATTATAAAGTAAAAGCAGAGGGGGAAAGTCCCCATATTAACAAGTTGACTTTGTTTTTAAATAAAAATATTTGCCCAATGAAAGTATTTCTACTTACCTATATGCTCAGGTCTATTACTGTGCATAATCATCAATACAAAACTGTGTAAAGCACAAATGACATCAATCCTTCATCTCAAGTCTCCAACCCACTTAATAACATTAACAAGTAATCATCATAATATATCCTAAATGATCAATAGCTACCTTCATTCTCTGCTTTAAAAGATAAAATACCATGATTTCCTGGGCCAACAGAAAGAATTCTGAAAACAAAGCTTCTATATTAAAAGACATCTATACCCTCTCCAGTATAGTAGAGATTTCAGGAAACAATTTTTAATCAAATTCTGAACAATTCACTAAGTACAAGGGCTGAGAGAGACCTGAGTTAGAATCTGGCTTTGCCATTTAGTAGTGGGTTATTTTTGGCAGTTAGCTTACTTTCTTCATCTAAAAAATAAAAATGACATCTATTTGATAGGGTTGGTATGAGGATTAAAATAAATAACTTATATAACATAGCGTGTTAAAAGGCATACAGACAGTACTCACTAGAAGGCCATTTATTTAATGAAAGGAAAGATTGTGGTTAATTTAAATGAACACATGAACATCATTTAAGATCCACAAGTTCCTGGAAGCTCTGAAACAGTGGCCTATAAAGTGAAGGAAATACCAAAGCAAGGTGGGGAAACTCACATCTCAGCAGCGAGACAAAGATGCCCTTAACAAAGAACTTCATTCAGTGAAGGACAGTCCTCACATAAAGAAAGCTGCTCAAAAGCGAAGGTTTGGAAACCATGTCTGTAGACACTTAAGGAGGATTCTTTACAACTAAAACTAAGTGATAATTAAATGGTTCACAAGATTAAAAAAATAGGGTGTATTTAAAACATTGGAAAAACCAGAGGCTTCTATGAGAAAGCCATCTATTATTCTTTTTTATGATGCATTAAAAAAGATATATTTTATTTACTAAAAATACACATCTAGATGTCTAAGAAGCTTTGCCAACTCCATGGACTTACTGAGAGCCTCTCAAATTTTCAAAGTAATGTATCCCCCAACTTAAAGACATTAGTGAAACAGATGCTTGAATCCTAGTACCTTTTAACTATTACTTAATCAATCCATCTATGTCCAAAAGACCTCCAAGCTCTTTGACCTCCATTCCCTTTAAAAATATATTTTTAATCATGATGCCTGGACACTTACAAAATAAATGTACAGAGTTGTTTATTAAATCAGTCTCCCACCAGAGAGCAAAAATAAGGTAACAAAACCAAAAAACACATTGCATCATTTGTACTTAATTATATTAGATGTCTAACGTGTTTTATCTTTAAAATGTGCATTTATATATAATAGAATAGCATTTTAGTAGAGAAAACACTAAACAGGTAAACAAGTATACAAATTATATATTTACGGCCAAGAAGAAAACAAACCAGGGGAGTTAAAGAGAAAAGATGGTCACAGGAGAGCTTTCTAAGGAGGTCAGTTAAAGCCCGATTGAAAGAATAAAGAAAAAACTAGCTACAATCAAAATGAAGGAAGAACAAACATTCTAGGAAACAGCATTAGCAAAAGCTCTGAGCAGGAATGTGCTAAACAAAAACTGAAAGGAGGCCAGTATGACCAGAATATGGTCAATGGTTCGAGAATGCCACCCTACCACAATGTTTCATCTCATTACCAGAGACAACAGAACCTTATAGGCTGGGCCATAATTTACTGTCCAAACCAGATCATTTTTGACAGTGAAAAGGAGTTCTATTAACATTATTCCAAGACAGTAACCAGGACTGTGAAAAGCAAACAAAGATATATGGTTGTCCTACTTATAGGTCATGGTAAATAGCTTAGACTTTATTTTTAACGGATTGGGAATCACTTAAAGGATTTTAAGCAAAGGAGTGGCATTCTCTAATTTACACAGGGGGTCCCCCCAAAAATGTATACACACTTCAACAGCTGACAGCTCAATTTTGAAAATAAAATGTATTGTAATAAACACTGCCTTTATAATTATTCAAAGGTACTCAGCTCCTTTGAGGTATGAACACACTAGCTTTAGTTCAACTCATTAAAGGGCCCATGTAAGACCATCATGGGGTACTTTTGGTAGAGGAGTAAAAATGAGCTTTAATGGTATGGTGGGAATATTGGGAGGAAGAAAGATGCCCTTGGCTTCACCTGTATTATCCGTCACAAGCCCTTCCTAGTAAGGCTCACACCTGTTTAATGCCCTGTTGTTAAGACACCCATTAGAGTTGGGTTCTGCTGAGTTAACATTTGCACACACCAGACAGAATGTTAACATGAAGTCAGATGATCTATTCTCACCCTGACATTAAAGGCTTAGGAGATTTTGAAAATATACAAGTTAATGTGGGTTATGAATGACTCCCTCTGTTTCAACATCAGCTGGGAAGAGACCAAGACCATTTAGGGAAATCGGTCTGATTATCCATTTTTATGATTTGTTTCAAAATTATATAGGTAAGAACAGTACATATATTTTTAATTAACCAAATAAATAAACTGGAAAAGCTTTTAATTGCCTCCCTGTCTATTAGAATCAGAACCTCCTTCATTAAAATGAAATTTTAGTACAGGGGGGAATGGCACTAGAAAAAGTGAAAAGTTAACTGTGTGGAAATAGAATGAATGCTTCCCATTCACTGATGCTCTTAAAATGGAAGATGGAAAAGAAGAGGGTAATGGGCCGAAACTGGTTCGGCTCAGTGGATAGAGCATCAGCCTGCGAACTGAAAGGTCCCGGGTTCGATTCTGGTCAAGGGCATGTACCATGGTTGTGGGCACATTCCCAGTGGGGGTGTGCAAGAGGCGGCTGATCAATGATTCTCTCTCATTGATATTTCTAACTAACTATCTCTCTTCCTCTCTGTAAAAAAAAAAAAAAAAAAAATCAATAAAATATATTAAAAAAAAAAAAAAGAAGAAGAGGGTAATGGAAAGGTAAGTTAAGAATCTACCATATACCATGTGCAACTCTAGACTCTTGCACATCATCTTATTTCATTGAGACCTCACAACCTGAAAGATGGGTGCTTTTATCCCCATTTTATAAATGAGACAAGCTTGATCAGAAGGTTAAACTGCTTTCTAAAATTCACATAGCTGGTAAGAAACAGAATCTACCAAGTTAATGCTTCTCAAAGTATGGTCCACGAATTGTTATTGGTCAGCAAAGATATTAGTCAAAAAGTAAGAATAAGGAATATAAAACTTTTATATCAATTTGATATGGCCATGACATTTTTATTATATTTTACAAAAAGTTCTGCTCCACCATGGATGGGAAAATTTTAAATCCTGTCCCTCACAATTGTGTGAGAAGCAGTACACTAGACTCTAAGCCCTGTGAGGGCAGGGACTCTATGTTGTTCACAGCGAAATGCTCAACACCTGTTCCATGCAAGATTAGCTGAAATAGTGTACTGAAGTTCAAACTCAAGACTTTTTGATTCCATAACATGTTTTGCCTCTATTAACTATAGACTTATCAATTGGCTTGTTGATGCTTAAAATTTCCTTGAAGAAGTCCTAAACCTGTCTATCAGGTGTCTGGGGGAGAAAATCTATGCTAATAAAAGGGTAATATGCTAATTAGGCCAGACATCTTCCGGATGTCCTTCTGGACAAAGCCACAGTGGCAGGGGCTGAGGCAAAGGCAATCAGGCAGGCAAGCAGTTAGGGGCAATCAGGCAGGCAGGTAGGTGATCAGTTAGGAGCCAGAGGTCCCAGATTGCAAAGGGATGTCTGACTTCTGGTTTAGGGATGGGGCCTAAACTGGCAGTCGGACATCCCCCGAGGGATCCCAGATTGGAGAGAGTGCAGGCTGGGCTAAGGGACCCTCCCCACCCCCTGTGCATGAATTTCATGCCAAGCCTCTAGTCTAGGGGTGTCGAACTCAATCAGAGAAGGGGCCAAAATCTAAAATCCAGCCTAAATCACGGGCCGAATGGTTTACTGAACAGTCATAAACTGACAATGTCATAAACTGACAGCGGAGTGCAGTGATGACAGCGCGGTGCGGGCCACATTGCAAGGCCTGGCGGGCTGGATTTGGCCCGCGGGCCTTGTGTTTGACACATGTGCTCTAGTCTATAATAATAAAAGTGTACCGTATTTTTCAGACCATAAGACGCACCGGACCATAAGACGCACCAGTTTTTAGAGAAGGGAAATGAAGAAAAAAAGATTCTGAAACAAATAGTGTCCTAAAATATTTTATGTGCATTAAAACCCAACATCACAGTCATAAACACATGTAATCAACCCTGTAAAGTAAACAGCAGCATTTAGAACCATTTTAGAGCTGGGCAAGCACACAGAGACCACACAGAGCCGGGCAAGTAAAAAAAACTTTTTTTTTTACAGTATATGTGTAGGCTATATTTGGACCATAAGACGCAGGGACTTTTTCCCCCCACTTCTGGGGGAAAAATGCGTCTTATGGTCCGAAAAATACGGTAATATGCCAATCAGACCAGATGTCCTTCCGAATGACTTTCCAGATGAAGCCGGGGCTGCAAGGGAAGCCCAGATCCTGGGTGCCTGCCAGCGGCTGGCGTGAAGCCAAGGTCCTGGGTGCCAGAGAAAAGCCAGTGCCATCAGCTGGGGGAAGACCTACTCTAGTATTGTTATAATTCTTTAGTGAATTACAAAAGAAAAGTTACCAAAATAATCAGGAGTTCTGTGAGAAACTATTTACAGGGAAATAGTTTCACAAAACAAATTAGTATTGTTAAGAATTATTTTAGAACATGTTTTTAAAGCTAGGTATTTTTTCACACAGGAATTAGCCCTCCATGTTTCTGCTGTACCAAGTATAGAGCAGAAGGGAATCATCTGGTGAATGTGAATCACCAAGTGAAACCCACTTTTCATGTAGTTCCTATTAAAAAGAAGACTGAAAATAGTACTTTTTGCAGAGACATAAATGTGTGTATAGTTTGTGAACCTACCAATTCTCAGCAATTAAGTTTATGACGATGTTAATAATTACTCCATAGTTTCACTTCAATTTCTTTTTTTCATTGTTTCCTCTACCTTATCCCTTTCTTCTGTTAAGTTTTAATATCTTGCCAAAATACAATTGGAATAAAGTAATACTAAAAGCACGTTAGCTGCCAATGAGTAATGAAACTTGTAAAAACCTGCAGATACAAAGGAGTGCATGAGAAAAATGAACATGTAGCCAGACACATATCCTAATTATTTCCCAACAGATTTGTCCAAGTTGACAATTATAAAAACTGAAAATAGAATGTAAAAAGTTAGTTGTAAAACTGTCTATTTTAAGTCTCTTTTTATGAGCTTATTCAGAGAGAAGAACAGAATTGAACACCGATCATGACATTCTGTATATATTGCTAATACAAAATTCTACTGATGGCAGACTTGTGCAAATGTCCAAGAAGAAATATTATCACTTTGAAAACTATTATGAAGATAGAAAGTATAAAGACTTTGGAGATAAAGTTATAAAAGCTCTCTATTTTTCAGAAATAATTTGGCTATATCACACATTTTAGAAAATTTCTGTATTTAAAAATAAAACCATATATTAGAAAGCACATACATGTATGTACATATTAGTTAAGTATATTTAAGTTATGTTGAAAATTTTGGTGGCTGGGAAAAGATGTAAAAGAAGATAGTCTTAGACTTCAAGAAAATATTAGTAGATACTTACGATATGCAAAAGTTTTAACACATCCACAAACCTGTAAAAAATAGCAATGAAAGAGATGTTTTAAATCAGTCAATGGGGAAACAAAGAGTCTGCTGAATCACAAACTAGATACTTACACTTTCTCTGAGCTCATGATCTCCTTGGCAATATAATGGACTTTACTTCTTATTCCAGTGTCTTCATCCTGTGGATAAGAGTGCAATAGAAAGCATGAGTTAACAAAAGGATAATGAAGATCCGTTTTGAACTAGTCAGATGTAAATTCAGTTCCGTTACTTACAAGTTTCTGGACTAGAACACATTTCATGCTATATAACATCTCCAATGACAAACGCAGAGAATTCGGTGCAGTTATTGAACTGGATACAGGAGAAGCTGAGAGGATCGGTAACCCTTTACCATCACCAGCCCTAGATTGATGGGCTTCCCCAAGACGCCCCAGAGCCTTGGGGCAGCACAGCCATTGGTCGTTCAAGACAGAAATGACCCCAACAGATACCACATGCACATTCTTCTTGCAGTGCACACAAGTAATGCGAGATTCGTGAGTGTCCGACAGGAATGTATAAGAGCACTTTACCCAGAGAAAAGCCACGAAGTCAAACACCTTAAGTGCAGTCTGAAAAGGGCTCTTTTTCACAGTCTGCACCAAACACTGGCCAACATTTTAGCCATGGCTCTCTTCAATTTACTTAAAACCCCTTTTAGAAATATGCTCTTTTACTTCTGTTTTATTCTAAAGAGCTGAAATGATACACCTGAAACCTGGATAATTTTGATAGCTAGCGTCACTCCAATAAATTCAATAAAAAAGGAAACAAAAGAGTAGAACTGAAATTCTTAAAATATGTACTGCTTTGTGTGTAAATTAAATACTCTAGCAGGAAGAAAAAAATGCTCACTCTGAGCAGGTAGAGGTGATTATGATGAGGAAGTAGGTCTATATAGGTAGGGATTTAGAGACTTGTTTTTACGTTAAAATGAAGAAAGCTGGTTTTGACTCTTGGTGATTAGAGAAAAGGAGGGGTTTCTCCCATTTCTATTCTGGTGAAAGGTCTGCACACAGCAGTCCCCACTGGGAAGGGCCATGAGAGTAACTTAGGAACAGCAATTGTAACATTTTTTTATATTACACCTAAGGTGAAAAGTGTGACTATGGTTATATAAAGGAAAACATACTGATGCTTCTGTTGAAGAGACATCAGACCTGGATTTATTAGGAGAGGCCTCCTGAATACATGCCGACATCGGCAATAACAGAACGCAGTTATTTTGTGCTGCCTAAAGTGACATTGAGCAAGGCACTGTCGCAATAAGGATAGAAAGTGACCATGACCATCCCGTAGTCAGTCACTAACAAGATGATACAGGGGAAAAAGTGATCTCTCATTATTAAAAATTAATAATAACGGTAGTGAAGTGGTCCCCTCTTTTCTAAATTGAAATTATGGATCATCCTAGCACATCTGTTTACCTGAGCCTCACTGTGATGGGTCAAAGGACTATCTTAGTTCCTTATTTGGGGGGGAAAAGTTGGTTTAACCTGCTTCTAGAATTTCAGTGTCAGAACCAATATATAAAAATAGATGCAGTTTAACAATGAATGAAGCTCTTCAGAAAATTCAATTTTAATGGTTTATTAAAGTGTGCCTGCTGGTGTTCTGTAAATACATTAAAAACCTTTTACTTAACTTCCTCAAAGCACTGGTGACACTTAAATGAATAAACACAAAAAGGATCCTTCAAGATTTTATAGCATGCTAAAATTTAGATTCTTTTATTACAATAACTTACATTATAAAAATAAGTATTTTTTACTTATTTTTATCCTCATCTGAGGATATGTTTATTGATTTTTTTAACGAGAGAGAGAGAGAGAGAGAGAGAGAGAGAGAGACAGACAGAGAGAGAGAGAGACAGAGAGACAGACACACTGAGAGAAACAGAGATTGGTTGCTTCCCATACACACCCCAAACGGGGATCAAACCCTAAACTTTCGGTGTACGAATGACACTCCAACACTCAAAAGAGTCACCCAACCAGGGAAAACCTTTATTTCTAGATTCCGTTTTACTACACTGAAAGCCAACGGATCATAAATGGTAGGTAAAGTCATAAAAGTGAATGAGAACAAACATAAAGGAAAATTAAAGTAAGAACTGGACCATGATCAGAATCCCAAAGAAGACCAACAAGAATTTGCCAAAATTCAAAGTTGATTATTAGCAGAGTTGGGAAGAGAACCCATTATTTCCAATATGCAATCTAGAAAATGTTCTATTACTCCATGAATCTCTCTTCAGTATCTTCTGGTAATCATATCCTTAAAAATATTCACTGCTATCCCTGGCCAGTGTGACTCACTGGTTGGAGCGTTAGTCCCAGCACCGAGAGTCTCAGGTTCGATTTCTGGTCAAGGGCATGTACCTGAGTTGTAGGCTGGATTCTGGCCCTGGGTCTGGCACATTCAGGAGGCTGTCAATCAATGTGTCTCTCTCACCTCTCTCATCTCATTCACATATATTTCCCCTACTTTCCCCTCAAGATTTAACAAATTCAAACATTCTGCAATATTTGGTTTAAATTTTGTGAAACAAATTGTTATATATAACAGGGTTTCCCTCCTCCTTCAGGAATAAACACTAACCTTGCAACGTATATTTGTCCCTCTGTGTTTTCATATCTTACTACTGAAGAATTCACATACAATATCAAGAAATCCCAACTCTTTCATCAGAAATACTGTTATGTAAAAAATATTCAAAGTAGTCTATAAAACTAATAAAAATCTCTAAAGAGTAAATAATTATTAATAAAGAGTACATTAATAGTCCAGTGTAATTAAACTAGAACAGCAAATTTTCAACCTTTTTTCATTTCATGGCACACATAACTAGTTACTAAAATTCTGCAGCACACCAAAAAATATATTTTTTGCCGATCTGGAAAACAAAAGGAATACTTTTAAAAAAAGTATAATTTTGATTCATTCACACCAAATAGCTATTGCTGTTGTCTTTTTTATTTTTAATTTAACAATTTAAGGAAAAAGAGGTCAGTGCCCCTGACTAAATAGGCAGGTTTTGCATGTTTTAAAAATTATTGCCCTAGCCAGTATGGCTCCGTGGTATTGTCCCATACACAAAAAGGTGGTGGGTTTGATTCCATTCAGGGCACATACCCAGGTTGCCGTTTTACCCCTTGGTTGGGGCACCTACCAAAAGCAACCAAGTAATGTTTCTCCCCCTCTCTCTCTCTTTCCCTCTCTCTCCCATCCTATCACTTAAAAAAACACAATTCTTGAGGCACACTGGTTGAAAATTGCTGGCCTAGAATATTTTGCTTTACTTTGTTACTTAGCTCCCAAACTCTCTTTAAAGGGACAATTAGATAACGCCAACCTCTATCCCCATTATTATTCCTCTTTCGAGGGCCGGTTGTTGAATAATTGAGACTAACATGTTGAATAAGTATGGCTCAACTGAGCAAGATAGGCATAAAATACTCAACTCCATTTACTCACTTTTATATTTACTTATTTTAAAAAATATGTTTTTATCAATTTTATCAATATATTTTATTGATTTCAGAGAGAAAGGGAGAAGAGATAGAAACATCAAAGATGAGAGAGAATCACTGATTGATTACCTCCTGCACACCCCCTATTGAGGACTGAGCCCACAACCTGGGCATGTGCCGGTGACTGGAATCAAAATTGGAACCCTTCAGTCTGCAGACTGACACAATGAGCCAACCAGCTAGTGCTGCTTTTATCAAATTTAGAGAGAAAGGAAAGGAGAGTGAGAGAGAGAGACACAGAGGAAGAAACATTGATCGGCTGCCTCCCGTAAGTATCCTAAGTGCAAATCAAACCTGCAATCTGGGTATGTGCCTGAAAGGGGTTGGAACTGCTGACCTTTCATGCCTGGGACGACATCCAACCTACTAACCATACCAGCCAGGGCATTCACTAACAGTTTTTTTATACAAAGCTAACATTCCTCAGGGAAAAGTTGTAAACACAGCTTGATCTTGCAGACTACATTATCAAACATGCACTAATAATCTGACTACCTACACACACACACACACACACACACACACACACACTCTCAAACATGGATAATTATTTTGAAAAATATTGTAGCAAATCAATGCTTTTCTAACTATTATAATTGGTTTCTCTATGTTATCTGTAGCTAGAAAGTTTAATATTTATAAAATGCAATATATCCTTTTGAAATTAAAGTCAAAAGAAATGCATTAAAAATGAAAAAGAGCCGAAACAGGTTTGGCTCAGTGGATAGAGCATCTGCCTGCGGAATGAGAGGTCCTGGGTTTGATTCTGGTCAGGGGCATGTACCTTGGTTGCGGGCACATCCCCAGTAAGGGGTGTGCAGGAGGCGGCTGATCAATATTTCTCTCTCATCGATGTTTCTGACATCCCTTTATCCCTCTCTCTCCCTTCCTCTCTGTAAAATATCAATAAAATATATATATTTTAAATGAAAAAGAGAAACCTAAACCATTGAAAGAAATGAATTCTTGACTCTGCATTCTCCATTTTGAAAGGCTTATAAAGCCCCTTACAAGTCAAGAGGTGGTTTTAGCAGTATCTGTGCAGAAACTAGGTACACTATAGATGCTGGAGCATACCTAAAATGTGTACCAGCTTTATACAAAAATTTCAAGTAAGTATCCTTTATTTTTGGTATATACCTTATATTTCCTATCCTCTTTTTATTGCCCTCCTTTTGGTACATCTGTAACTCTAAACTTTTTTTTAGTTTCCTCTTCAAAACCTGCCCTGCCAGGGCCTGGGTTAGAGAAAACTGTAAAGAGTGACTTCATAGTAACAAATATGTTATCCCCAGGCAGATACCGTGCTTCTGTTATAGCAGGAGACGCAATACTTTAACTTCGAAAAACAACTACGGGAAGCCTTACATTCCTTATCAGAAAGATGAGTGTTAAATTTTCAACTTTAAAATTCTAAGATTTAATCATTTAAGTATCTCAGATCTCAGATGTGGTATGACAAGTCCATGACATAGGGGTTGGCGGCGATCCAGAAGCAGCACTGGGGCTGTTGGAAATGGAGTATGTTTTTATTTTCTAGAAACAAGACTGTAAACTTGCCCGCAACCAAGGACCTTCCAGTCCTCAAACCAACATTCTATCCACTAAGCCTAACTGCTAAGGTGGGCATGTGCCCTTTACCAGAATCAAACCTGGGACCCTTCAGTCCGCAAGCTGACACTCTATCCATTGAGCCAAACCATCTAGGGCCATGCTGACATCTTGAAGAAGAGAAAGAGCATTATCAGGCAGAAGTGTGTAATTCAGGAAAAGATTCACAACAAAAATGAAGTATCTGATGACTACAGTCACTTTTTAAGTAAGCCATCAGGTACCTGCATGCTAGATATTACAGACTCATCAAAGCCAGAAACCTACACTCCTCTACCTTCTATGACTACAACTGAGCCGTCAAGTTCTGTCAACTTGTCCTTCTGAATATATCTTTAAAACATAATTGATATTTCCTCTTCCACAATATTATCTCCTTATTTATTGCCTACACAATCACCTAAGTGGTTTCCTTTGCTCTAGATTTACTCCACTGCAATCCATTCTGTACACTGCCACCAGAGCAATAATTCTAAAATGCAAATATAATCATATCAGTTCTCAGGTCAAATCATATCAACAGTTCCCTATCACCTTTGGGCAACAAAGACCAACTTTTCTTTTGTCATGCACATAAGACACATCACAATGTATCTAGTTATCTTCATTAGTCTCATTCCTATCCCTCCATACTGTGTTCTCTTAACTCCATCCAAATTGGAACCATCATGCAACTCCAAGTGTCCTCTGTCCCTACATGTCCATCCCTTTACACCTTTCCTTCCCCTTTCCTCACCTCCCACTCTCCAAAAAGATTTCAGGCAGTCATATTCCAACTCATCCTTTGTGATTGCATTCCGAAAATGTAAACTCAAACATGGAAAAAATATAGGGGGTAATTCTAAAATTCTAGAAGTCTATGTATTCTATTTTACCTTTTAAAGTAGGAAAACTACAGAGCTAAAAAGAAGATAGTAACTATTGGAAAATGATTCAATGGAAATAATCCTTTTCAAAGAAGACCAAGACAGATAAAACAAACCAAAATAAAAAAGCTCTATACTATCTCCAACTTGTAAGAACAATGCTGATTCTGACCCAACTCAAACAATGATGGAGAAATACATCCCACTGGAAAAAAAAAAAAAGAAAAAAGAAAAAAAAAACTCAAGAGAAGCCATATTTGGCATCTCAACTTTTCAGTTAATGAAAGCTCTCACTTAAATTACACTGCATTTCAAAGTACATTGCCTATGCAATAACTCCATCTCCCAGAAGAAGTGCACTGCTGTGGAAGTTGAAACATTAGTCTCATTCCTACCCCTCATTATTTTGTCAAGGACATAAAATAAGTCATGCAAATTCCGAAATAGCCTTTGATCTGAAAACGAGTTTTTATGTTCCTATCTCTGGATAATAGCGCAGCTTTGCAAATTCTGAAATATGTTCTCTCTTTTCATATTGTTCACTGCAATTAAAGCTTGGTATAATTTATTATTACTTTTTAATAGAATTTTTAAAAGGCCTCTGCTAAAAAGAGTATAATTAGGCAGCAGAGGGTTATTCAGGAAAAGATTCCACAAAAAACAAAAAACAACCAGACAGATCTGCCTGAGCAACATGTCTACATTATTTTATTTTAATTTCTTTATTGAATGAGGTATCACATATTTGTCCTCATCCCCCCCATTCCCATACCCCAACATGTCTCCCCTCGCTTTTTTTTTTTTTAAAGAAGTCCTTTGAACATTTCTTGTAATACTAATTTGGTTGTGAAGAAAAACTCCTCTACATTTTTCTTGTCTGGGAAACTCTTTACCTCTACTTCAATTTTTTTTTTTTAATAATGCAAAAACAGATTTATTTATACACACACCAATGATGGGTAGCAGTCTTCTGTCAATGGAGAAGGTCAAGATTCTTAAGGAGCTACTACAATGGAAAGACTTGCTTTGTTGCCTTCAGATATTAGGTCTGTTCATCTAACACTTCAGCAGGCTTTTTAAATTGGTCTTTCTCCTCCTGGGCCTGATTTTCTAATTCCTTGATATACAAGCTGGCATTGCAGTTATTTGTGTTGTTCCTCTGGTTATCCAGATACATTTCCATGAAACATAGACAATAGTTCATTGTTGACAGAAGCTGTGGTCTTCAGGTCTAGCAGGAGTTTGGTTAACTAACTGGTTCTCCAACTCCAGAGCAGACTCTAGAACTTGAATGCCGGTTTTCCAGTTATCTATCTCAGGCCTCTTAATCACCGGAAGGCAGATCGTACTCTCACGTCCTCTTAGATGTCTTAAGAATCGCTTTCCGCTGGGACCGGTTTGGCTCAGTGGATAGAGCGTCGGCCTGTGGACTGAAGGGTCCCGGGATCGATTCCGGGCAAGGGCATGTGCCTTGGTTGTGGGCACGTCCCCAGTGGGGGGTGTGCAAGAGGCAGCTGATCGATGATTCTCTCTCATCGATGTTTCTGACTCTCTATCCCTCTCTCTTCCTCTCTGTGAAAAATCAATAAAAATATATTAAAAAAAAAAAAAAAAGAATCGCTTTCCATGTTCCCTCTTCACCTCAGCTTGGTTTTCAAAGAATGTAAAATGGAGGTTCTTTTGGGCCTTCAATGTAGTAACAGCCCACTGATAAATAAGCAGTGATGTGTCGCTCATAGATGTCATGTGATCAACAACAACCCTATACTCTTCAGAGAGGGGGTGCTTGGCTGCCATCTCAGCTTTAGAAAACATCAAGTATAAACAGTGCTCTGCTTCAATTTTAACATCACTTTTTTTTTTCTTTTTTCTTTTTGAATGATCCTTGTGAGCAATTTATAAACCAGAACCCTAAGGAGAATTAGGGCAGAAGATCTTTCCTTCAATTTTAATTCATACCCTGCTGGATATAGCAGTCTTGGTTTTAGGTCTTTTATCACTATCACTTTAAATATTTTGTGTCAAGCCCTCTGTCCTAAAAGTTACTGTTGGAAATCAGCTGACAACCTAATGGGAGTTCCCTTATAGTTAACTGTTTTTCTCTTGCTCCTTTTAAGATTCCCTCTTTGTCTTTAACCTTTGCCATTTTAATTGTGTGTCTTTGTGTATGCCTCTTTGGGTTCATCTTGATTGGGACTCTCTGTTTCCAGGACAAACATGTCTATTTCCTTCCCCAGGTTAGATAAATTTTCAGTTCCTAGTTTTTCAAATAGGTAGGTTCTCAATCATTTGCGCTCTCTCTTCTCCTCTGGTACCCCTTTTATGTAAATATCTGTGTGTTTGATGTTATCCCAGAAGTCCCTTAAACTATCCACATGTTTAAAAATTATTTTTTCTTTTCCTGGTCTGAATGGGTGTTTTTCTGTTACTTTATCTTCCAAATCGCTGATTCGATCTTCTGCTTCTCCTAATCTATTGTGTAGTACCTCTAATGTATACTTCTTCATTTCAATTATTATATTCTTCATTTCTAGGAAGAAATGTTCAAAAATATCAATTTTATGGTTTCTGTGTCCTTTTTTATGCTTACTATCTCTTTGTTGACTTCTCACTAAGTTCCTTGAACTAGTGTTTTTAACAGTATCTGGTAAACTGCTTGGCTCCATTTCATTTAGTTCTTTCTTGGGAGATTTCTCCTGTTCTTTCATTTGGGAAATGTTTCTTTGCTTCCCCATTTTGACTGCCTCTCTGTGTTTGTTTCTATGTATTAGATAGATCTGTTGCATCTCCCAGTCTTGACTGGTAGATGTAGTAGGTGTCCTGTGGGGTCCAGTGGAGTGGTCTTCCTGATTACCTGAGCCGGGTCCTCCAGCAGTGTCCCTGTGTGGATTGTGCATACACTCCTGTTGTAGTTGAGACTTCATTGTTGTTGGGACGTCAGTGGGTGAAACTAACTCTCAGGTTGTGTCTTTAACTACTGGACACAACCACAGCTTACAAGCTGCTCTGTGGGGGCTGACCCCATACAGGGGATTCACCCCAGTGTGTTTGGATGCCTGGCGATATTACTCTTATGAAACTAATTGGGTGGTGCTCTGTTGTGGTCTGAAGCCGGTCACTGGGTATGTTGGTCCTATAGCCTCTGGGGGACTCCGGTGCAGGTCAATGTCAGACACTGACTGTGACCAGCCCAGGACTACTTATTAGGAGCTACAAAGCAATCTGCAGTTGGTAGCCACCTGTGCTCGGTCCATATATATGTGTGTGAGAGGCCACGCTGTGATCCAAGTCCAGCAGCCACCTGTACTGGGCTTGGGGCAGCAAATAAAAGGTCCAAGGCATCCTGAGATGTGCTGCTGGCTGCCTATTAAGGCTCAGCCACTGAAAAAAACCTTAGTCAGTATAAGAGCTATCTGCGGCAGGGCCTCAGGGAGTCACCAGGGCTAGTGAGTAGTGTTTATCAGGTTAATACAGATTCATATTTGGCACCAGTGCTGAGCCTCAGGCCACTCAATGAAAGCCTCAGAGTACACTGAGGCCAGGGCCTCAGGGAGTCATCAGGATGGAGCTAGTAGAATTCACCAGACTAATGCATAATCCAGGTGGGTCACATGGGGAAATGGCTCAATACAGGAACAATGGTAGCCTTCCCTCCAGCCCTTGCCCTGGAGTGACATAACTCAGTTGCTCCCTATATGTCTCTGGCATGAATCCCCAACACCAGCTTGACCAGAATTCCCAGGCTGGTTGCCAAGGAAAGAGCCTGGGGCCATGCGTGAGTTGGGTGGGGCAGGGTCTCAATAGAGCTAGTGAAGTTCACCAGACTAAAGCAGGTTCAGATTTGTCTGGGAGGAGGGGAAGAGGAGTACTCAACACAGGAGAGATGATGTCTGAAGAAAGGGACAATGGCAGCCATCTCTCCAGCACTCACCCTGAAAACACACAGCTCAGTTTCTCCTTATATGTCTCTGGTATCTCTCCCCTCCCCTCCCCCCCCAAATCCCCCAAATCACTGTCCCAACACCAGAGCCCAATGTGAGTGCCTGTGACCAGACTTTGTGTGCGGGCCCTTAAAGAGGTCGCCTGGGTTTCCAGCAACTTTCTGTCTCACCAGAACTGACAGACAGAAATCCCTGCTGATTTTCACAACTAAATGTTATGTGGGCTACTCCTAGAAGAAATTAAATTAGAAAAATGTTTTATAAATTTCAAGAAAACTAGGGATTGTGTGTCTATCACACTGATGAATATTGTTTCTGAGTATCATGAGAGATCAACAAACATAATTAAATACTAACATCTACCTGTTTATCTCCCAGCAGGTCAGGCTCCCCTTTGCTAGAATCAGAGCTGACATCATCTTCATCAGAACTGTTGATGACTTCCTCTTCATCTGAAGGAAGGTCACCAAGACCAAGGTCCACATCGCTGTGTACCTCCTGGGATGCTCCACAACTGTTTCAATAGAAAGTGCAGCCATTAGTCACCTTTCAAAACAAGGACTACTGCCAAAACTGAACAAAATCAACTATCTTATTCATGTGATATAAACAAGGTACATCTAAGGGGTGTAGAGAGTTGGAAATAGCCAGAAAAATCAAACTTCCCCTTCCCTTTCCCCACCCCAGCTGTTAAAAACACATATTAAAAAGAAAACACATTCATTTTTATTCTTATTTTAAAATAATCACCTTGGAAAACATGTGTTTTCATGATCAGAGGTGAATGAGAAGCAAGTTTCCCAACTGACCCATCCTATGATTCAATATATCCTTACTCTAAGATCAGGTCTCTACAAGTACAAACCAAAAGGTCTTACAGCTAATGAGCTGGTTACCACAAAGGAACATTAGAAGAGGTGCTGCTTCCATAGGTCTCTTTGTTTTGTTTAGCTAATAAACCTACAAGGATTGGGCAGTAATGATGGCCATCACAATCAACAATGCATGTGCTAATGTGAACACATGCCCTCTTCCCTAATTATAAGCAATTGCCTTTTATGTAACCACATCATAAGGCATGGGAAAGAAAGAGGATGTTATAAATCCTCGGGCTGTGCTCCAGGTCTGCAGATTCAGACACTCTTGGTGTGCAGGGCCCCTAGGCGATAAACCACTGTACCAGGCCACTTACCAACTCCTCCTCACCAGCTTGACATCAGCATTTCCCACATTGTATTGAGACAGATCTCTTGAATCTAAAAGCCATTGTTGCTATCCGATAGGTGAGGGGAATTCCATAGCAAAGCTCCCCAGGAAGAGAACAGAAATAATACTTCTTAGCTTAGCTTATAAAGACTCAAGAACAAACTGTCTGTAGTCTGCAAGAATATCTGCAGACTATAGACAGCACACACACACACACACAAAAAAAAAAAAAAAAAAAAAAAAAAAAAAAAAAAAAAACTAAAAAAAATCACCCACTTTAAATCATTGGGGAAACATTCAGGCAGAATAAAGAGGTCATGGGCAGGTCACTCAATTGCCAAGGCTCCCACAAGTTATGAGAACTTCTGACGAGAATCTTAAAAAGCGCATGATGAATTTTTTCTGCCAGTGTTTGTAGGATACAGACTTGCCTCAGATGCCATTCCTGGAACCCAACTGTTAAACAAACCAGTTGGATGGAGGCAGAATGCCAAAAGGAACACTTCCCTCTGCCAAAGATGGAGTTTCCTATTACTCAGTGCCCGGAGGGCCTAGGGATTCATATCAGCCTCAATTAGGTGGGAGCACACCTTATCATGGCTGCCTATGACATGAAAGAAACACATTCCCTGGGGAGTGGTAAGGGTGAAGACCGGAAGCTTTCTAGTCAGATCACTGGCAAGATGCACTGTCTCTGGGTGTGGGGAATTGTGCCCACCACAGCTGGGCACTTAGATTAATGAGAATAAATGAGAGTTAACAGAATCTACCGACTGCAGGATCCATCCATATTAATAGAAGAAACATAAAGCTTTACTTGTTCTTATCTTAATTCATTGCCCCTTAACAGTCTCTAAAACCCTGCCACTCAGGACATATTCAATCTATGAGCAGCTTCAGCATCAGAAATATTAAACCTCAGGTCTTGCCCCACCCCACTGAGTCAGAATCCGGGTTGTAACAAAATCTGAGTAATTTGGGTTTTTTTATTTTTTTATTTTTATTAACCTATCTGAGTTCCTTTGAACTCAACAACATAAACATTTCAAATAATCGGTTACAGAGCTATGGCACCCTTGAAGAAATTATGTTTATTTTGTCTAAAACGAGAGCTGAGAGGTTTTCTTAAAAAACTATTATTAAGAAGACTAAAGGCTCCATGCATGAAATTCATGCATGGGCAGCGGGGGGAAGTGTGGAGAGTGTTTGAGTTAAATTGGCAGTCAGACATCTCTCTCATAATCATGGACTGCTGGCTCCTAATCGCTCACCTGCCTGCCTGCCTGCCTGCCTGCCAGCCAGCCCCCAACTGTCCCCCCCACCCCCGCCACCGGCCTGGTCACCCCATACAGCCTGCTGTTCAGTCATTTGGTCACCCCTCACTAACCCCCTACCGGCCTGGTAACTTCATGCAGCCTGCTGGTCAGTCGTTTGGTTGTCCCTCACTAACCCCACTGCCAGCCTGGTTGTAGGCAGCCATCTTGTGAGGGTGTGAGGGTTAATTTGCATATTATGTCTTTATTATATAGGATAGCAACCATTAGGGATATAAATGTTTACAAAGGTTAACATTTTTTTAAAAACCTTAATTCTTTTTAAAAAAATATATTTTTTATTGATTTTTTTACAGGGAGAAAGGGAGAGGGATAGAGAGTCAGAAACATCAATGAGAGAGAAACATCGATCAGCTGCCTCCTACACACTCCCTACTGGGGATGTGCCCACAACCAAGGTACATGCCCTTGACCGGAATCGAACCTGGGACACTTGAGTCCATAGGCTGATGCTCTATCCACTGGGCCAAACTGGTTAGGGCAAGGTTAACATTTAAGAACAAGAAAAAGATAGTTTTAAGTATTAAAATAGCATAAATCAAAACAAGCTGCATAAAATGTTTGGAGATTGCAATTCTGAAAATTGCTTTCTCTCAGGAACCCTTCCCAGACTACGGCTCCATAACCCAAATTCATTTACTTGCCTCTGAGTCCTATCCAATCTTACTCAACTGCTCTTGGTTCCTGCTATTGAAATGTAAACTCTTAAGGACAAGAAAATTGGTTACAGTTGAATCCCCAGCATACTGCTTAACACAAAATACTTTCCTTGTTAATTTTTACAGATTAGATAAAAGTGATATTAGGCAGCAATCAAACATTCAGGAACGTTCAGATAGTATGTATTTATGGTAGTGACAATCACAAGGCCATGTTTGGGGGAATACCGAAAGAGTGCATGGTTTAAAGGAGATGGAGCATCCTAAGCATCACAATCAATGGTATAGGAGTGAGAATATTTGGATTTAGAAAACAAAAAGGACACTTGGGCTGCAACAGGAGACTCCTATAGGTAATTAATGAGAAACAAGCTTGGAGAAGATAACAGGTGCCAGGCTGTCAAGGGTCATGAAAAATAGCATAAGAGTTTAGGCTTTCATTTTGTAGGCCTTTAACAAGGAGACTCAAGTTTCCCAGTAGGTCTCCCAGCTGGATGTCACTACCTACACTTCTTTCTTATTAGCGCCAATAGGAAAGAGAATGACATCTCTTCTGTCAATCAAACTTTGTAAGCATAGCCCTTGCTCCACTCCCACACATTACCAGGGAAAAGGACATTCCTGTTTACTAGCATCAGTGAGAGATCCCCTTGAGGATCTCAAAGCTTAAATCGAAGTTAAAGGAGCTTCCCACACACCTGGATGGTACACAGTAGAGACCATTTATGATTTCTGAAGCTTAGGGAGGAAGATGAATCTTGTAATCCAACGCCAATGAACTAAGTGGGGGTGAAATGGAAGGTAGGCACAGAGACAGAATAAGTGGAAGGAGATCCAGAAGGTAGTTTCAAAAGTGCAGGCAGCCTGAACCAGGGTGGCTACATCAGGAAGCAAGAGGAAGGGCTGAATGTAAGAAATCATTCAGCCCTTCCTCTTGGAGGGCTGAATTGGAGAACATTATGCTGAGTGAAATAAGCCAGTCAATGAAAGAAAAACACCACATGATCTCACTCATTTATGGATAATAAGGAACATTATAAACTGATGAACAAAAAGACAAATACTGAGACACTAAAGAAACAGACTGTCAAATTACAGTGGGGAGGAGGGGAAGGAGATATGGGGGAGATAAGAGATCAACAGAAGGACTTGTATGCTTACATATAAGCATAACCAATGGACGCAAAACTCTGGGGAGGGAGGGTATGTATGGGAGTGGGGGGTGGGGTGGGGATTGGTAAGGTATGTGCACATATAATACCTTAATAAAAAAAATGAGAAAGAAAAAAAAAAAGAAATCATCAGAGTTAGGGTAAAGAGATGGGAAAAAACTCCAGTATGCCTTCAAGGTTTCATGAAGACTCACCAGCAAAATAAGAGTGACATTAATTGAAACAGAAATATGTTAACAGGGATCTTATTTTAAAGGAATGATAATGACTTCAGCAGCAAATCAGGAAAGATGGCATTTACTATCCACATTTACATGTTCATCTCTACATGATTAAACAGAGAAAACTGTTCATGAACTTACTTTCCCATATATTGCTAACAGCTTTCAAATCCATCCAAATAATTTTAGATTTCTAATAATGAAATATGTATTCTTTACCAATGCCAGTTGTTGAGTTTGGGGCGCTTCCATTCTTTTTATTTCCTTTCCACTGTCAGGAAGATAATTTCCTAACACTGTCTGCACTGGGACTGGAAACTGGACAGTGTTTCCTCCACATTTTCCTCAGTTATATCATAATTTGATAATTGAAGTAAAAGGAAAGTTAAGCTGCAACAACAGAGTCAAGACTACCTCCCCTAGGCCACCCTTTCCAAGTCATATTTGCTTCTGAAAGGACTCCTGCTTCTAGAAAATAATTTTTTCCAAGTACACTGAAATAAAAACAAGGAAAAATAAAGCCAGAAGTAAATTCCCACTGATTAGGGAACATTCCTTCAATTTCACATGCCAAGGATCTTCACATTTGGAGTGATAATTATTTAATAGCATTGCTTTCTAAGTATTATTATTTTTTTAAATAATTCAGAACAGTGTTTTTTAAACTATGCCATTGCTTTTTAAAAAAAAATTACTTATTTTGCCCTGGCTGGGTTGCTCAGTTGGAGAGAGCAATGTCCTTATACATCAAGGTTTCAATCCCCAGTCAGGGCACACACCAGAAACAACCAATGAATGAATAAGTGGAACAACAAACAGATTTCTCTCTCTCTCTCTCTCTCTCTCTCTCTCTCTCTCTCTCTCTCTCTCTCTCTCTTCCTCTCCCTCCCTTTTCTCTCTCTCTCTCAAATCAATAAAAAATTTTAAGTAAATAAATGTTTAAAATTACTTATTTTTATGTTATTTTTTTATAGAGAGCCAGGACATCCTCCACTGGGAAGCACAGCAAATTTCTATTTCAAGTAAGATGTCACATCAAGGATGATTTCTCTTTTAGATGGAACTGTCTTTTTAAGAATGCTTATTGAATCCATTTCCCTATGAGTTTTCAGGAACATAAAGCCAACCAAACATCCTTGTGAGCCTCCATTAAGTGAACATTCCAGCAAGTGAGAGGATAAGGATGGCAGAGAAAAGAAAAGGAGAAGTAGTGTTAATTGAAGAATGCTTTAAAAGCACTGAATCCTGTGCTCTGTGGTTGAAAAATCTAGTTTTTTTTTTCCTCTTTTGACTCTGATTTTTATCTGAACCCCTTAAACAAAGAATGCAGATGTACTTCCTCCCAAACTTGAAAGATGTTCATTCCAATACCCTCACTTTCAAGAGCTTCTTTCTCACTTCCAAATCACAACACGTAAATATGAACTTCTATGATCTTTCTCTTCCTCTTCTTTCTCCTGCTGCTGGCCCAAACTGAACTGAACCAGCTCATGCTCAGGATGTTGTTATAATTCTTTTTCAAATGTTGTCTCATTATGACTTGGTGATTATGTGTTTCCTTTGGCTGCTGTCATATTTATCACAGATTGAGTGGGAAAAACTACTACTAACAACTTCAAGAATGAACATTACATGAAAATAATTAGCAAAAATAAATTAATGTTATATATTATTATATGCCAACTATATAAAATTGTTTTACAATTTTCACCAGAAAAAATGATTACACGTATTTAAATATTTTTATTGAAGGGAGAGGGAGAGATAGAAACATCAATGATGAGAGAGAATCATATACTGGTTGCTTCCTGCAAACCCTCCAGAGCATGTGCTCTGCTCAAGAATCAAACTGTGACCTCCTAGTTCTTAGGTCGATGCTCAACCACTGAGCCACATCGGCCAGGCCAAATGATTTTCTTGAGAACTACCACAATAATGAGCAAGTTATCTCTATTTCTTTTAGGAAACAGGGCACAACTTGTGAAACAGTCATACAGTGCCATTTTTACCTTGTAATAAAGCAAAATTCATATATTCATGTCATGATTTTAGGCTTTCCAAACACAGAAGTTTGCACAATTATTTTAAGTATGTGCAAAGCAACAGTGACAGAATATAAAAGCAAAGAGATAACGGAGTTTGAAGCAAACTTATCTGATCTGAATAAATATCAGGTTCGACAAGTGTGACCGATATGTGAAGAGAGATAAACTGATCATCTAATAGGTCTTATCCATTACTAACTACTTTCACTAAAAAGAAACCCTGTTGCTTCAATAATATGGAAGGCTGTGGATGGCTGTTTTTCTTATTACAATAGCAGAAATCCTTCCCCCCAAAGAGACATTAGTTTTTTGATATACGTTAATTTTTAATCTTCTTTTGAGAGAATGCCTAAGAGTAAAGACAAACTTTATTTTAATTTTTAAAATTAATGAATTTATTATCATAATTTCAGGTTAAAAAATCTATAACCTAAGATATGTATGAGTATACTAACTATTTTGAGTTAAATGCTTTAATAACCACAGACTACACAAATAAATAAAGTCACTAAAATAAGGGACAGCACATCAGGAGTTTGTTACTAAAACAAACAAAACAAACGAAAACTAAAAAAGAACCTTGCACTATAAAATGTATACAATTTGGCCCTGGCCAGGTAGCTCAGTTAGTTAGAGCATTGTTCCCATATGCCAAGATTGAGGGTTCAATCTCCAGTCTGGGCACATACAAGAATTAACTAGTGAATCCAAACAAGTGGAACAACAAATTGATGTTTCTCACTCTTTTTCTCTTCCTTCCTCTATCTCTAAAATCAATAAATAAAAACATTAAATGCACACAATTAGTTTTTTATTTTTGGTTCATGACTTTTAGAGGTGTTAACAACAACTATCAAGCCAGGGTTCAATGGCTTCAGAAAAAAAAAAAAGAAAGAGAAAGACGGGGGAGGGGGCGGAGAGAGAGGAAAGAAAAGAAAAAAAATACACAGAAAAATGTCCAGCTTCCCTGAAATATAAACTGGAGGACTGTTTAAAAACTGGCTTTCAGTGACTCTGTTAGAAAGAAATACCACATTTCAATGATGGGTTTTTAAAAACAGGCTTGCTTCCAGTATTCACAGGCAATCAGCCTGAGGGTCCATCCCTCCCACTGATGTGCCAACAACAATCAAGGCTCAACTACAACAGGAGGGCACACAAAACTCAGGGGACACACCTGGAGCACCTGGCTTGGGTGACCATGGATACTGTGCTACTGGGCTCCAAAGGACACCTACTTACACTTAAGGCCCTAGCCACGACTGGAAGACATAGCAGATCTATCTGATGCATAGAAACAAACACAGAGAGGCAGCCAAAATGAGAAAAAATATAATAAGTACTAAATGAAAGAACAGAACAAAAATCCAGGAAAAGAACTGAACAAAATGGAGACCAGCAATCTACCAGATGCAGAAATCAAAACACTGGATATAAGAATGCTCAATGAACTTACGGGAGGAGTACATGAACTCTGCAAGAACTTTAACAAAGACATTAGAAACATAAAAATGGAGATAAAACAACATAAAAAAGGACCAGTCAGAAATGAAGAATACAATAAGTAAAATAAAGAATTCTTTATAGCCCAGCTATTCTTTACAGTCAACCTATGAACCAGGAGGTCACTGTTCAATTCCCAAAGGCATATACCCTGATTGCAAGTTCCCCAGCCCTGGTAGGGACATGTGTGGGAGGCAACCAATCAATGTGTCTCTCTCACACCCATGTTTCTCTCTCTCTCTCTCTCTCTCTCTCTCTCTCTCTCTCTCTCTCTCTTTCTCTCTCTCTCTCTCTCTCCCTCCCTCCCTCCCTCCCTCCCTCCTTCCCTTCCTTCTTCCCTCCCTCCTCTCCCTAGAAATCAATAGAAAAATATCCTCCAGTGAGGATTAAAAAAAAAAAAAAAAGAATACATTATAGGGTATCAACAGTAGATTAGATGAAACAGAGGATCAAATTAACAATTAGGAAGACAAAGTAACACACACACCCACACACACAAAATGAGAACAGTTAAAGGGTTTCTGGGACAACATCCAGTGTACAATATTTGCATCATAGAGGTACTAGAAAAAGAAGAGAGAGAGCAAGGAATTTAAAACCTATTTGAAAAATGATAGCAAACTTTCCTAACTTAGCAAAGGAAATAAACATACAAGTACAGGAGACGCAGAGTTCCAAACAAGTTAACTCAAAGAGGCCCACAGCAAGACACATAATTAAAAAGCCAAAGGTTAAAGACAAAGAGATAATCTTAAAAGCAGCAAGAGAAAAGTAGTTAGTTACCTACATGGGAGCTCCCATAAAATTGTCAGCTGATTACTCAGCAGAAACTTCACAGACCTGAAGGGACTGGCAGGAAATTTTTAAAGTAAGGAAAAGCAAGAACGTACAAGCAAGATTACTCTATCCAGCAAAGCTATCAGTTAAAATCTAAAATCAGATAAAGAGTTTCCCAAATAACAAAAAGCTAAAGGAATTCATCACCACCAAACCAGTATTAAAAGAAATGTTAAAGGGACTTCTTTAAGAAGAAGAAAATATATTTTAAAGATCAAAAAGATGAGTAATAAAATGGCAATAGTTACATACCAATCAATAATTACTTTAAATGTAATTGAATTAAAGACAGAGGTGGCTGAATGGATAAGAAAACAACAATACATATAATGCCTACAAGACCCACTTCAGATCAAAAGACACACATAGTCTGAAAGTAAAGGGATGGAAAAAGATATTCCATGTAAATGTAAATGAACTCTGCAAGAACTCTGAAAGAAAGCTGAGGTAGCAATTCTGATATCAGACAAAGTAGACTTTAAAATAAAATTATAACAAAAGACTAGGATGAACCTAGAAGTCTACTTCGACTATTTACTCAAAAAAAACACACCAAAAGACTAATTCAAAAAGACATATGCATCCCTATGTTTATTGCAGCATTATTTACAATAGCCAAGATATAGAAGCAACCTAAATGTCCACTGATAAACAAATGGATAAAGAAGAAGTAGTACATATGTACCATGGAATATTATTCAGCCATAAGAAAGAATGAAATCTTATCATTTGGGACAACATGGATAGACCTAAAAGTTGCTATGCTAAGTGAAATAAGAGAAAGACAAATACCATATGATTTCACTTATATATAAAATCGAAAAAACAAAACAACTGAAGAAACAAAACAAATAAACTCATAGATACAGAGAACATTTTGATAGTTGTCAGATGGGAAGCAGTTTGGGAGCAGGGTGAAAAAAGGGAAGGGATTAAGATGTGCAAATTGCCAGTTATAAAAACAATCATGGGAATGCAAAGTATAGTAGGGTATGTAGTCAATAATCCTATATAATAAAGGTAATATGCAAATTAATCCTCATGCCCTCACAAGATGGCTGCCTACAACCAGGCCTGCAGGAGAGTTAGTGAGGGGCGACCAAACAATTGAACAAGCAGACTGCATGGGGCGACCAGGCCAGAGAAGGGGCCATAAGAGGTGACCAGACTGGCAGGGAGGGGGCAGTTTGGGGCGACTAGGCCAGCAGTGGGGGGAGGGGGGGCAATTAGGGGCAACAAGACCAGCGGGGGGGGGGGGGGGGTAGTTAGGGGTGGTCATGCTGGCACACAGAAGCAGTGAGGGAAGATCAGGCTGACGGGGGGTGGGTGGGGGTGGAAGTTAGGGGCGACTAGGCAGAGAGGCAAGTGAGAGACTGGGAGCCAGCGATCCAGGATTGTGAGAGAAATGCCAGCCTGTCAGACATCCCCCAAGGGGTCCTGGATTGGAGAAGGTGCAGACTGGGCTGAGGTAACCCCCTCCATGCATGAATTTTACGCACCAGGGCTCTAGTCCAATATAATAAAAGCCTAATATGCAAATTGACTGAATTGTGGAACCACTGTCAGCAGGAGGTGGGGCTAGTGAGCAGATGGCAACCAGCGGCAGAGGAGGAGCAATAAGGGGATGGTGCTGGTCACTTCCTGCAGAGAGAGGCCACTTGGGGCAGCAGCAGGGCGAGGGGGGGTAGGACCAGAGCTGCCCCCTGGTGGTCAGTGCACTCCCACAGGGGGAACGCCACTCAGCCACAAGCTGGGCTGACAACTGGCAAGCGCAGTGGTGGTGGTGGGAGCCTCTCCCACTTCCACAGCAGCGCTAAGGATGTCTAACTACGTCTTAATCCCCCGAGGGCTCCCAGACTGTGAGAGGGTGCAGACTGGGCTGAGGGACACCACCCCCCCCCCCCCCGAGTGCACAAATTTTTGTATACTGGGCCTCTAGTATTGTTATAACTATGTATAGTGTTAGATGCATACTAGACCTATATTGGAAAATCATTTTTAAGTTATATATATGGCTAATAAATATGCTGTACACCTAAAACTAATATAATATTATATGTCAACTGTAATTAAAAAAAAAATTATTTTAAAAAAAACCAAACATGTCTGTTTCCTTTTCCAAGGTCCTCTACTCTTACAAATACCATTACCATTCCCCTCCCCAGAAACACATTTATTATATTCCCCACTGACTAAAAACACAATCAGGATCAGTACCCTGAGGCTGCTTTTAAAATAAAATCATGGCAGGACAATTCTGAAAACAAGTTACAAAACAAATGGAATTCAAAATTCCTTAAAGAAGAGAATATAGCCGGGACCGGTTTGGCTCAGTGGATAGAGCGTCGGCTTGGGGACTGAAGGGTCCCAGGTTCGATTCCGGTCAAGGGCATGTACCGTGGTTGCGGGCATATCCCCAGTAGGGGGTGTGCAAGAGGCAGCTGATCGATGACTCTCTCTCATCGATCTTTCTAACTCTCTATCTCTCTCCCTTCCTCTCTGCATAAAATCAATAAAAAATATATTTAAAAAAAAAAAAGAAGAGAATATACTGAGATATATGCACTCCTTTTATGTACGTGATTTTAGAGTTATTAAATTTTAACTAAAAAAAAAAAAAAAAAAAAAGCAGTTCTAAAAGGAGATTCTACCATTGGCCATTAATCAGACACTAGTTAAATAAATTGGGTCACATCAATATAATGAATTATGAAACAGCAATTTAAAAACTAAGGTAGATCTATGCATGACAATATACACTGAGTGGCCAGATTATTATGATCTCTGAACACATAATAATCTGGCTACTCAGTGTACTTCTCTGGAGTACCTCATTTATTTTATATCAAAGATACTATAAATCGTGCATCTGATCAGTTTTCCCCTTTGCACTGGCTGATAGAAAACTCAGGGCAAATAGGTGGTTGATCTCCAGCAAAAGTCTAGAATACTTTTGGTACCCCTTTTGAGATACAAATACAGTGAATGGCCAGATTATTATGCATTCAGAGATCATAATAATCTAGCCACTCTGTGTAGATTGTACTCTAAAAAATATTGCTAGGTTAAAAAGATTGCTAGTTAATCTCCATCAAGCTGCAGGAGGAGGAGAGGGAGAGGAGAGACAACTACGTGCCCGAGGTCTCGGCCCTGGATCAGGAGATCATTGAGGTTGATCCTGACACAAAGGAAATGCTGAAGCTCTTGGACTTCGGCAGTCTGTCCAACCTGCAGGTTACTCAGCCCACAGTGGGGATGAATTTCAAAACACCGCGTGGAGCCGTTTGAATCTTTTGCTATGCTGTAATATTCTCAATAAACCTTGGACAACTTAAAAAAAAAAAAAAAGATTGCTAGTTAAAGACACAGAGCAGTGTGCATTCATTTATATAAAAAGCAAAACAAAAGAATACCTACACATACACACACACACACGTGTGTGTGTGTGTGTGTGTGTGTGTGTGTATATATATATACCCATACAGATAGTTCTGTAAAGATTCAGAAAAAACCTATAACAATGATTGCCTCTGAGACTAAAGTATGAGGTAAGAAAGGGACTTCATAATTTACCCTATGGTTGTTTTTTTAGAAGTATTTTTATTATGGATATTATTACTTTTTTAAAAACATACACACACACACTCCACAAAACCAGAAACTTTAAGTTTTACAAAAGATGGTTCAGATCACCAACTCTTTAGCAATAGCTTACTCCTTCCCAGGGTGATGAGAATTTTTACAAAGTAAGAAAGGAAGGAAAAGGAATGGAAGAAAAGAAAGGAAGAGAGAGAGCTCCAAAGCTGGGGCTCTGCTCATTTTCAAGATTGCCTTCATTTTATCCCTTTAACTACTATATATTTAGGTCAGAGTGGTATGTAGACCATTATGCCTTTCCCTCAAGGCCTGTAGGTGCACATTTGGGAAAACCATTAACATGAGTCTCAAGATAATAGGTAGATGGAATGACCTTCTGACCAGTCCGTTGATGATTTTAAAAAGAGAAAAAAAGGTTGCAGAGAGATTATTCAACAGTCTGCAGGAGCCACAGAGTAACCACACAACTCTCTAATTAACCACAGTGATCAGCACCATATTATTAGGCACCTCCCATGGTGCTCCTTTTGAAAGCTGTGATAATGCTTCAACTGTAAATGAGGATGATCATGCCCTTCAGGGTTCTTGGTCCAGTTTCTTATGACTCAGAAAGAGCCCAAGGCTGATAACATTGCAACAGATACTCTTGTCTCTCTAGCTTAGCTGAGAGGCATCTGGCTCAAGCCTTAGCTGTTCTTAGCTAAAGAGGAATAAATTGTTACAAAAATGTCTCCAGACACAGCAATTTTGCTTTCTTAGAAATTGAAGAGGTTTGAGGAATAATCCCTTAAAATGCACTTCAAGAAATATAGACAGTTCTATTTTTAATTTTTTTAGAAAACTCCATACTGTTTCCCATCGTTTACCAATTTTGCATTCGCACCAACAGTGCATGAGGGTTCCCTTTTCTCTACATCCTCACCAACACCTGTCATTTGTGGATTTATTGATGATAGCCATTCTGACATGTGTGAAGTGAAATCTCGTGATTTTAATTTGCATTTCTTCCTTATGACCCAGAGATTCCACTTCTGGGTATCTATCCAAAGAAAACAAAAACACTAATTTGAAAGAATATATGCACCACTATATTCATTGTAGAGTTATTTACAATAGCCAAGATATGGAAGAAACCCAAGTACCCATCAATAGACAAGTGGATTAAAAAGCTGAGGTTCACATATAATAAAATATTACTCATAAAAAAGAATGAAATCTTACCATTTGCAACAGAATGGAAGGACTTAGAGGATATTATGCTCAGTGAAATAAGCCAATTAGAGAAAGACAAATACCATATAATTTCACTTGTATGTTGAATCTAAAGAACAGAATAAACAAACAAAAAATTGAAACAGACTCATAGATACAGAGAATGGACTGGTTGTTGCCAGAGGGGAGGGGCTTGGTGAACTCGATGAAAGTGATGAAGGGATTAAGAAGAACAAATTGGTAGTTACAAGATAATCATGAGGATGTAAATACTGCATAGAGAATATAGTAAATAATATTGCAATAACTATGCATGGTGCCAGGTGCATACTAGAAATATTGAGAGGAATACTTTGTAAGTACATGATTGTCTAACCACTATGCTGTACACCTGAAAACAATACAAAATATTAAAAAAAAAAAAAAAAGAAATGTAGAGGGAAATCTTTTTTTTAATACAAATAGCAAAGCATTTTACTGAGCTGAGAAGTGCCTCCAAAAATATATACCAGGTTTCCAATCCAATTTTGTCATTGTAGCAAAGATGGTATTCATTTTGCTGAAAGATTTTTTTAAAAATTAAATGAAGTTAGGGTTGGCCCAATATCATTTCTTCCCTTTACCTCCTCATTATGTAATACATAACTCAGTAGTACCACATCAAATAAAGGCCACTAGAAATAATGATGCTGGGACAACTTCATGAGGGTGCTTCATACTTAGACAGACACACACACACACACACACACACCTATTTACACAAATGAATTTATACATCCATACTATTTTCACATAAATAATATTATTTAAAATATATAATACTGCAACTGTTTATTTCCATAAATATTTATTGAGGGCTTATTATGTATTGTAATATTTTAGGGCTGGGTAAAGATAATCTAAAGGAATTAGTTACAGATAATGTTCAAACTAAATTCTATGGTCACTTCTCTTTTTACATGCTGAGTAAAACTTTTCTTAACAGATAAAGCAGAAAGAACTGAAATAACTATATCAATTAGTATAAAGGCAGGGCTTATTTTCTAAAAAGAGAACAACTGAAAGTTAGAGTATGCTAAATGTTAAAGGCAATGCATAGACACTGAGTGCTACCGAGCCAGAAAAATACCCCATGTAGGCTGGGGCAGTCAGAGAGACCTGAGTGGATGAGAACAGACCCCAGTGAACAAAAGAAGGAGCAAAGGCATCCTAAGTGGGAGAAACAGTGTGAGCAAAGGCTTGTAAGTGATGTGGAGGGTGATTTGGGTGGGGGCATTTTTTATGTGATAAGAAGTTAGAGAGTCCACCATGTTAGAGAGGTTCCTATGGCTAACATAGCTGGCAAGCAGCCACTGCAGAAGAGACAATCATCATCCATAATGGGACCTTGGGACCCAAACCCAAGGCCTCGCCTTGGCTTTACCTGGTTCTTACACAAGAGTACAAAACCCAATGGGGGAGCAGGGCCACGGGAGTGAGACTGGTTGGTGAATAAGTAAAAACAAACAGCTCACCCTGTGACTATCTTCTGTAACAGGGTGTCTCGGTGACAGCTTGCTTCTGCTAATGTCTTTTCATCTTATTCCTCACAGCCACTGAAAAGGTGGTGAAACTTTTGGAGAACATGACCATTCCCTCTGTCATGCTATACTTTTGATTGTGACTCAGCATAGAGCGGGCCTGGGGAGGCACATGGGCATTCTTCCTTAATGATTGTCAGCAGAAACCAAGACGACAAGACAAAGCCGAGTCTTGGTAACACATCTTACCAAAAAGGCAGATGAGTTCTCAGCACCGACTCTTATCTTTGCCCAGGTGTAGGGAAGTGGGTTTTGATATGTAAATACAATCTAGCACTAGGAATGCTCGGGCCTACTCAAGAATGCAAATAATCTCCTTTGTCTTGACTTTTGGTGAAAAAATGTGCTGCGTGGGCTCTGGGTCACTGTCTCTCCATCAGAAGAGGGCAGCAGTGTGTGTCCCCCCCCTCCCCGCACTGCCCCGTCCCAGCTTTTTCCTTCCATTTTGTGTCTTGTCTCTTTCTTTTACTTCTCAATCACCAGCCCCTCTAAGAAGAACCAGATCATCTCTCTTTTGGTGCTGGACACAGAAAAGAGAGACCCCACCATAACTCAGTACAAAACCACTAAGGAATAAGGCCTAAAACTGTGTTCTGCCTTGGCTTCTGGAGAAAACCAGGAGGGCCCTGAATGGCCTTACTATAAATTATGCTGTTCCCCTCCTGCCAAACACACACACACACACACACACACACACACACACACACCCCCGCCTAAGGTCTCCTAGCCAAACAACCTTCTTTATCACAGAGACAGTTCTGGCTTAGCCCTGAGTAGAGGATTATAATTCCTTGCCAACAGATAGAATTATTCAAACTAGCTAATATCATCCTCCTATAGGAACCACAGGGGCACTCTTCTTTCCTAAAACTACAAAACTTGCCTCCCACAGTTCCTGGTGGTTCACTCTGTTTCCAAGTGCAGCATCAGTGTGGCCCTGCATGGCATGCTATGTCTTTGTCCCCTAAGCTGTGAGTACAGGGTGGGGTAAAAAAAGGTTTACAGTTGTGAGTACACGAAACACAGTTTATTCTTGTATTATTCTTTAGTTAACTAGAGGCCCGGTACATGAAAATTCGTGCACTTGAGGGGGCTCCCTCAGCCCAGCCTTCCCCCCCGCCTCACAATCTGGGAGCCTTTAGGGTTGGGAGGCGACCTGATGATCAGGGAAAGGCAACACCCCCATCACACCTCTGCTGCTACCACTGCTGGCAGCGCAGGCCTCAGCTGGCCTGTGCCTTGGACCCACCCTGGGCAGCTGGGCAGTCGACATCCAGGGCTTGTGTGCACCTCGGGCCAGCCCAGGATCACTTGGGGGCTGAGGGCGGGCTCAGCCGCACCATGCACCTGCCACCCCTGAAAGAACTGGGGGACTCCGGAGGGACTGAGGGACTGGGCACCACCATCTTGTGACTATGGGCACTGCCATCTTTGTGATGGCATGATGGTCAATTTGCATATTCCCTCTTTATTATATAGGATTACTGTACTGTTTTCCATACAAAGAACTGTAGACTTAGTTTTTTGGTTTTTTTTTTAAATCCTCACCTGAGGACATGCTTTACTGATTTTTAGATAGAAGAGAAGGGAGAGAGAGAAACATCAATGTATGAGAGAAACATCATCAACTGCATCACCCACATGTGCCCTGACTAGGGATTGAGCCCACAACCCAGGCATGTGCCCTGACTGGGAATCAAACTGGTAACCCTTTGGTGTATAGGATGATGCTCCAACCACTTAAGCCATACCAGCCAGGGCCCTAATTACATTTTGCATACACATCCCAACACTCTGCCATGAAAAACTCAAGCAGTTTTCAAGTTAAAGGTATTATTAATATCATGTGCTACAGAAATATGACATATTCCAAGTTACGTTAAATACAGACCCCACTATAATACAGTCGTGAGGAATTACAAGGAAAACAGTGGTTAAATGCTATAGACATCTGCTTTCAGTCCCAGATCTTATTTTATCCCAGCCTACATGAGTGTTCCCATTTTCTGACAGGAACCACATCCTGTAATTGGGATTTCCCACTGCTATGGAGTAAGAACAGTAGGCTTCTTGGAGCCCCTACAGAGCCAGGGAGGGGGAGGTTAAATTGTTACTCATGAATGAATCAGTCCACTTCCTTATTTAGAACTATACATGAAGAATTATTATTTATCATGTCTCTTTCTCAGGTACTATCCACAAAAGAACTGATTTGAAGGTCTACTCTAGACCAACAATGGCTCATCAATAACCCCCGAAATCCATATGGAACCTACTTCTTTCTCAGAGCACCCTGGGGGCAAAGGTCCATAGTTTTTAAGACTGAGAGGTTATAGAGAGCCTCAGGAAAGGGCATGAGTTTCTTTCCCCACTCTTGATCCCACGCATCAGTTTTTCTGCACGAGTTACAGTGCTGAGTAGCTAGCTCTGTGATTATTTTTAGCCTACTTGATTGGGAAACCAAGAAAAACCATAACATTGTTATCAAACTTGGGTAACATCTTCGACAGCTAGAGTCAAGGAAAATGTAAAGGAAGCAAAAATAAACATGCATTCAGGAAGTGAACAGACTCACTTTGAACAGGGTCACAAAGATTTCATCAAGTTTCATTCATTTCTAGAGAAAATGCAGTAGAGGACAGAAGAAACACTAGTTTCAGCCTAAGACAAACTTGCATTTAAATCTAGGCTCCACCACTCACTTGGTTGTTTGTAACTTCTGGCTCTTTAATTTTTTACTTCCCTAAATCATACAATTGATATATACTTCCGCCTATGAGGCTAAATGAGATAACATGAACATGCCTGGTACACACAATAGACAGGAAACAAAGACAAATTTTTTTAAAAAAAAAATAGACATGTAAAGAGGGAGAACATCATGGTCCATTGAACAAAATATTAAGAGGAACTGGAAATTTTTGTTCTTGCTCACCGCTGGTAACACCAGAAGTTAATGTGATGCCTGAGAGGTCTATTTCTTTTTCTTTTCTTTTTTAAATATATTTTATTGATTTTTTTTTTTTTTTTTTTTTTTTTTTTTTTTTTTTACAGAGAGAAAGGGAGAGGGATAGAGTTAGAAACATCGATGAGAGAGAATCATTGATCAGCTGCCTCCTGCACATACCCCCCTGGGAATGTGCCTGCAACCAAGGTACATGTCCTTGACCGAAATTAAACCTGGGACCTTTCAGTCTGCAGGCCAACGCTCTATCCACTGAGCCAAACCGGTTTAGGCTCTATTTCTTGTATGAATGAATGAAATGGACTGTCTCCTAATATATATATATATATATATATATAATTGACTTTTTACAAAGAAGAAGGGAGAGAGAGAGTTGGGGATATGCCTGCAACCAAAGTACATGCCCTTGACCGGAATAGAGCCTGGGACCCTCTATCCACTGAGCCAAACCGGCTTGGGCTGTGGCTGCTTTTGCATCAAGAGTCTAGACCTGTATACAAAAATGACTTCAGAGAGAAACTTCTGCATTACAGTCATGTGAAACAGCTCATCACAGCCTACACTGCTGAGTAAAGAACTCCTGCGATGAGTTCATATGAGCCATGGTTTTGCAGCAGGTCACTCCTGGGCTTGTGTCCCATGTTTAACTTCACTGCTTCTTTTGGGTAGCTTACTACTTTTACAATAATATCCCAAAGCTCAGAATAATCACAGTATTACACATGTGAAGATACTGATTCCTACTTACAAAGAATTTCAGTCACCAACACACATGACTAATTTAGAGGTATCCCACTAGAACTGGAGGTACTTTTTAAGCAACTAACAGTTAGCTTTGTCCCTCTTTGGTAAATAATGATTGTAATGATAACAACTTTAATGAGCAACAAAGCTGAAAAGGCCTATGAGTGACATAAGAGGCATGTGTCACTTATGCAACCAAGTTGCTGATTCCTTTAGTAACATGAACTTCATTTTGCAATGTAAAGCAAAGTACCTATATTTCTCTTCTAAGTACAGGTTTTCGTATTGGATTAAAGTGCAAAGAGTCTAGTTGGTGCACTTCAAAACACTGATCTGCTGCCACTAACTGAAGGCCCACGCACAAATAAGAGGAGCAGAGAGGAGGGGAGTAGGGAGAAATGAAGATACCAGAAAACATTTAGAAAAGCAGGAAACAGGAGAGAAATAGGAACAGACAGAAAGGCAAAGCACCATCAGTTCCTCCATCTGTGATGAGGGCAAGTGTTAGCAGAGCCTTTACTGAGCTCCAGACGGGTTAGGCTTTGTGTTAGGTGACACAGAAGAAGGAAGACTGTTCCTGCCCAGGGGGAAACGGTGCTGACAGCTCTGCCTTTCTCAAGTGCCTCCTAGATAATAATGGCCTGGGGACAGAGATTAACTGCCCCTAAACTTTCCACTTACTCTAAAACTTTCCATGCCAACACACAAAGCAAACAAGCAAAACCCCAAAACCTTTTCTCTCAGCTGGAATAGAGAAGGTTAATGAGGAAAAGGGGGCAGCGTTTTTCTTTTTACTTCCTGCACATTTAACCTTAAAAAAAAAAAAATTCTACGTAACTTTTATAATTAAAAAATCAATATGCAAAGAATTGAAAATCCCCATTCACCCTTCTCCAAGTTGACTAATCTCAATTATTTCAAGCATTTCTCACAAATTGTTGTTGTTCGTTTTTAATATATATAGAAAGAAAAGGTCAAAGGCAAGGGAAAGGAGGGGCTGGACACTGCCAGTCCCATCTGGACTCCACCTCAAATGCAAAAAATAAAATAAAATATCACACCATGTGAATTATAGCAATGGTTTTCAATATACTTCCTGTAGACAGCCTAAAAATAAACACTCATCTAACCAGCTAGGGGGCAAGGGTGGGGAAAGTCCGGCCCACAGGTCTTACAAAGCCTGTGAAATCATTTGGTCTGCCCCTGCCAAGGCATTAGGGGTGAGTTAATTAAACGTTTGACCAAATAGAGCCAGGCTAATTTTTTAAATATTATTTTTCTGTTTATTTAATAATGTTTTATAGTGTCATTTTTTTGTGAAGAAGTCTTTTGTTGTTGTTAATTCTCACCCAGGAATATTTTTCCATTGATTTTTAGAGAGTAGAAGGGAGGGGGAGAGACAGAGATAGAGAAACATCAATGTGAGAGATACATGTAGATTGACTGCCTCCGTCATGCATCAGGGATCGAGCCTGCTGCCAGGATGGAGCCTGCAACCAAGGTATGTGTCCTTGAGCAGAACTGAACCTGTGACCCTTCAGTCCAGGGCCGACACTCTACCAACTGAGCCAAACCCGCTAGGACAGCAGGCTAACTTTTAAATTGATAATTTTGTATGGCTTGCCAATGATGTTATAAATATCCAAATGGCCCTTGGCAGAAAAGTTTCCCCGCCCCTGCTCTAGAGTTTCTATTCCCATCAGTCAGGGTAAACCCAGGGAAGAAGGACTATTTTCACCCTAACATCAGGTAAGCCTAGTGAAATAGAAGTTTCTATAAACTCCAACACATCTGTTCAGCAACAGATTTCATTTATGGAATCTGCCCAGAAGAGTTAGCAGAAATATTTCAATGAGCAAGTAGAGAAGACATTAACTTGTAGAGTACAGAAAATCATACAAAAATACTTTGCATCTTAAGAGTAAGAGGGCTCAATAAGAATGAACGATACTTATGCTGAAACCGGTTTGGCTCAGTGGATAGAGCATCGGCCTGCGGACTGAAGGGTCCCAGGTTCGGTTCCCGTCAAGGGCATGTACCTTGGTTGCAGGCACATCCCCCGTGGAGGGTGTGCAGGAGGCGGCTGATGGATGTTTCTCTCTCATTGATGTTTCTAACTCTCTATCAGCTCTCCCTTCCTCTTTGTAAAAAATCAACAAAATATAGCTAAAAAAAAAAAAAAAAAAAAAAAGAATTAATGATACTTAGAATTACTACCATCGAGAATCTATCTAATCAAGAAATCAGCTAAGATCTCATTGTAGCCTACTGCATGAAAGCATCAATAGTTACTCAAATTATAACCACTGGGTATAATATAAAAACAAACCTAAACTCATTTTATCATTAAAAAAAACAACTTCTGAACCTATTGGAGCTAATGTATTTGCCCTACAAAATGATTTCATTCATATATATATATATATATATATATATAATTTTTTTTTACAGTGTAAAATTTTTATATTTAGAATTAGGCAGCTGGACTCAGTTTAGATGATTCCAATTTTGTTGGCAACATCCAAAGCATCATAGTCAGGAGCCAGTTTACATCTCTCTAAAAGATTTCATACCTTTCTTAGATAACACTCTTAACATCTTTCCCATCTGAATACCCATGATCTTGAGTTAAATAACATACTTTATTTGGAGACAACAGAGCAAAGAACCTAAAATAATATAGATTGGCAGATTGATAGGATGTTCAAATCTCCAAATAATTATATAGATAATTCACCCTGTATGGGAAAACATTTTTTTTTGTAGCTAAATCATTATGATCATTTCCCATATATAAAAACTGCACCAGGCCCCTTCACCAGGCTTATGACTTCGGAACATCTTTGTAAATTTTTGCTAACTCCAAAGATTCCTATAGACTGCCCAGATTTTTTTCCTTCTAGTCTTACTACATATAAGGCATGTTCTTTCATTGAGTTTTCTCTACTTTGACTTTTTTGTGTAATGCCATTATCTGTGTTTTCTGGACAGCACATGAAAATGTGCTAAGATCTATACTACTTAGGAAACTGTTAAAAACCACTCTGGACTGGCATGGAGTTAGATCCCACGGCTTCTTTCAGCAGGTTTGATAAGAGGACTAGTGGAAGAAGAGGAATGGAACTTTTCTTGCTTAACTAGTCCACACTATGGAAGAAAAGCTCAGTACAGACAGATGCATGTGAGGCCTTGTAACTCAACTTCTCTCTCCAAGGGAGCTTTGTTTTAGCAAATAGCAGTAATTCTCCAAATCAGTGTACTTGCTTTCCAAAATTAACAGATGTTTCCTGTGCATTCTGCAAGCCTGGTCAGTGGGATACTGGTTTATTCAAAATACAGCTGGATTCTGACCTCACACATATGAAAAGCAATATATAACCTGACAACTATTTACTCAGATGTGAACACCTATTTTGTGCCAGGTATCTGCTGAGGCTAGTGATACAAAGGCCTTATAATTTCTCACAATATTTATTTTTCATATAGCTTAGATTTCTTTTTTATGGAGGCAGGTGGTAGGGGAAGTCAACAAAGTCAACAAAAACCTGGTGCAGATTTTATATATGGGAAATGACCAGTAAGTGCTGTGCAATAGGAGACCAAGCAAAGAGGTACCTTATGCTGCTTGGTATAGTGTAAATATTAGTTATTGCTTTTACTATACTACTAGAGGCCTGATGCACAAAATTCGTGCAAGGGGCTCGGCCTTCTCAGCCCGGCTTCAGAAGGTCATCTGGAAGGTCGTTCGGCTGTCCAGTCTAATTAGCATATTATGCTTTTATTATTATAGATAAACAGGATATGGCAGGCAATATACTATGGAAGGGCGTGGCACCGCAGGTATCCACAAATTCACTTCCTCATTCAGTCTTTCTATAAATATTTACTATGTGCCTACTACATATCAGGCACTGTTGTAGGCATTGAGGATAAAGTGATGTAACAAAATAAGTATTTCTCATTCATACAGGTTGTATTCTAGTAGAGTAGACAGATGAACAAATAAATAAATAGATAACTTGTTGACAAGAATAGGAAATACTAGAAAGAAAAACAGAACTGTATAAGTGATAAGTAGATAGGTGGTGGAGGTAGTGATATTTCGTTACCTTTTCCATATTGGAAGGAAAGAGATCCACAGAAGATAACATTTGAGTTAGGTCTAGACTCTAGAAGGATGAGAGATAATCTGTCTCAGAGAAAAAGTATGCCAGATAATGGAACAAACCTTTGAGAGGGAATAGTGTGTTTAGGAATGTAAGTCAGTCTTATATAGGTGGGTAATTTCGTAAGATTAGAAAAGCCAACTAGGCCAGTCCACAAAAAGTCTTATGTACTAAGTTACAGTTTCAATTTTATTCTCCAGGGAACTGGCCTCCAAATGATGCTTAATTACAAAATATGTAATTCTTTAAAAACAAAACAAAACAAAAAAACATGTTCTAGGCAGTGTGGCTCAGTTGGCTGAGCATCATTTCAGGCACCAAAAGGTCGCCCGTTTGATTCCTGGTGAGGGCACATGCCCATGTTGTAGTTCAGTCCCAATTGGGGTGTGAAAGGGAGGCAACTGGTAGATATTTCTCTCTCACTTAGATGTTCCCCCCCACAATCTGTCTATCTATCTATCATCTATCTACCTATCTATCTATCTATCTATCTATCTATCTATCTATCTATCTCTGTATCTCTCTATCTCTCTCTGCCCCTCCTTCTTTCCATCCCTCTCTCTCCCTTCCCCTGACTTTCTCTCTAAACAAAAAAATCTATACAAAACCTTTTTAAAACAAGAATTCCCGGTTAGAAAATAGGCAAGAAAACCCAGATTTCACATTAGAGGATATACAGATGGCAATTATGCACAAGGATACATATTTAACATCACCAGCCATCAAGGAAATGCAAATCACACCACAATGGGATGTCACTACACACCTATCAAATGGCTAAAATAAAACGTGACAAACACAAAGTGCTGATAAGAATGTGGAAACACTGGGTCACTCATACATTGCTGTGGGAAAGTAAAATGGTTCAGCTACTCTGAAAAACAGTTTGTCAGCTTCTTATAAAACTAAACATGCAATTGCCATGTGAGCCACAATTGCATGTTTGGGTATCTATCCCAGAGAAATGAAAACCTGTACATGAATGTTTATTTTATATATATATATATATATATATATATATATATATATATATATATATATATATAAATTTTTATTGATTTTTTTACGGAGAGGAAGAGAGAGGGATAGAGAGTTAGAAACATCGATGAGAGAGAATCATCAATCAGCTGCCTCCTGCACACCCCACCCTGGGGATGTGCCCGCAACTAAGGTACATGCCCTTGACCGAAATCGAACCTGGGACTTTTCAGTCGCAGGCTGATGCTCTATCCATTGAGCCAAACCGGTTTCGGCTGAATGTTTATTATAGTTCTATTTCTAAGAGTCAAATAATGAGACTGACCCTATAATAGTGAGACTGACCCTTTAACTGGAATAATACTGCAATATAAAGGAAAGAACTATTCATGCATGTAACAATGTGGATAAATCTCCAAGGAATTATGCTAAATGAAAAAACCCAACCCCAAAGGGTTATATGTTGATATGATTCCGTTATATATAATATTTTTGAAATGGATTATTGGTTGCCAAGGATTGGGGAGTGAAGTGCGTAGGAGATGGATATGGTTATAAATGGCAACAAAAGGGATCTTTGGTAGTGATGGAATTATTCACTGTCATGACTGATGGTGATATGCAGACCTATAGATGTGATAAAATTATATAGAACTAAATACATATCCAAACAAAGTACAAGTAAAACAAGGGGAATCTAAGTAAGATCAGCAGTTTATATCGATGTTAATATCCTGGTTGTATTATTTTACTACAGTTTTAAAAAATGTTACCATTAAAATATACTGAATTTTTCTCTGTACTATTTCTTACAACTACATGTGAATATACAGTTTTATCAAAAACAATTTCAATGAAAAAAATAATAAAAACAGACTATAAATTTCTTGTGACTTCTAGTCTGACCAACTCTCTCTGAAGTAGCTGATTAGCTACTAGGGAATAAAGTCCCTTGAAAATAACCCCTCTAGCAGTTAAAATGTCACATACATTACAACCAGACACCTTTGAAATCAACTGTCATTAGGTAGGACAGAGTCATGGAAAACTGGCAGATTGAGGCCATGGTATTTTAGCTTCTAGACATAAAAGCCTTCAGAGCAGTATCACCCCACTGTCCTTTTCTATTCTGTTTTAGCATCAAACATGGGGAAGAGAAGAGGCAGGAAACAAGAGAGTTAGGGCGGTGAAACGTCTATGTATCTGGACACTAAAAACTGTAAGCATATACTTACATGCTATGCTCTTTGATAATGAAATATCCTGAAAATGAAGCTAAATGTGTAGCTCTTTCTGTGTTGATTTTAATCTAAATTAAGTTGCGAGAAAAACTACAAATTCGTTATAATCTAAAGTATAGAATACTTCAAATGAAATACAGTTTGAGGCTTTTCATGTAGATATATCTACCATTAACAGCCAAGTAGAAATTCGGTCTTACCAGGCTTGTTTTAGAGCAGCTTGTTATAATTAACACATTATTATTTTATGCAAACACATTGTTAAAATGCCCAGCAGGGTGTGCACAGAAGGAATTTAAATGTTTTCTTTAATATAATTTACAGCATTCATTTGCTTAAAATGAGACTAGCCAAGTCCAGTTGACCCTAGGCAGGATGAATACAGATGCAAAATTAAAAAGTCATAAAAAGACATTCCAATCCTTTTCATCATGGAGGTAGATTCAGCAAGCCTCTTAGAGGACAGGGTCAGAGATTGTGACCCATGTCAGCGGCCCCAGCAATGATGCTTTATCTAAGAATTTCTCTCAACTGAATGTGCCCTCTTGCCCAGTTTCCAGGTCTTGCCCTTTCATAATTCAAAAGGCTCCAGACAACAGCACAGTGATTGCCAGAGAGAAGGGGATGGGGGAGGAATAAATGGTGATGAAGGAAACTTGACTTGTGCTGGTAAACACACAATATATAGATAATGTATAGTAGAGCTGTATACCTGAAACATAATTTTATTAACCAATGTTACCCTGATAAATTCAATTAAAAAATCCATTTTTAAAAAAGTCTCCAGAAATACTACCTCCTCGAATTTTCAGCTACAGAGAATATATGCGGGGAGGGGAGGAACGTTACCATTCATTTAAATCTATTTTTTTTTTTCATTATGATATAAAGATATATTTCAGCCTTACAAAAATGTTTGCTTTGGGGATCCATAAGTAACAATAATTAACTATTAAACCACAGTGCTTTAGAGGTCAGAAAGTATTTGATGAACATGAAATGAGGAACAATGATAAATGAGATTAAAAAAGCAACTCTCATGTAAATCGGGGGGAAATATGAGACATGCATAATCTTTTCTGTGTCATTAACACCCAAAGTAACTGGTAAACAGAAGGGATCATTTTAACTTACTTTGAATAGTGGCCACCACTAACTTGACCAAATGCAAATATGGCATGATTAGTTCAGTCTCCAACCACTGAAATGTCTATTTTCTAACCATAAAAGCTTTCCAATCAATGAGCTCTTCTTGCATGGAAGATCTGGGGCCTCTCAAATGTTCATTAATGTCTATACATATCACTGCAGGTGCTCTTGTATTTTCCTTCTAGATCTTGAACAAGTTAGTATCAGTAATAGTTTGCCTCTTGGGTAGAAGATTCACAGATCTCTACCAATATTAAACATAAAAAATAAAATGGCAAAACAAATGCCCTACAGGCCAGAACAATATGAACACGTTCTATTAAAAATTGATATTTCACGATCAAAAAATGTGTTTCCACACTCAGTTTGTCTACATATTAGCTGTGGACAACTTAGTTTACTTCACTAAGTCATAGTTTCCTTATCTGTAAAAGAAGGTAATATCAATTTCATAAAATTGTAGGGACAAAATAACATAAGCAAGAGATCCTAGCTTAATGCTTGGCATGTAAGAAATGTTGAGTAAATAGTACCCAGTACCATTAAGCATAGGATACATGCTATTTGACAGTAACAGCATTTCTTATCCTTGATATAATCTGATAAACTTTTGATGAAGTGGGGGAGCAACAGATTGATGGGGAGTCAGATAGCTGGAGGGAAGAAAGTTATGTTAGCATACAGAGTTGGGCAAAAGTACGTTGACAGTTGTAATGCAAGTAAATAATGCTATAATTAACAAATAATAATACAAGAATAAACTGTTTTGCATAGTCACAACTGTCAACCTACTTTTGCCTACTCCATATATTGGTGGAATCAGGCATTTTTTTGGCTGAAAGTTTCTGCTTAGTTTGAATACTCAAGTCACCATTTAAAAAATTGAGCCATATAATCATATGTTCATATACAGCTATGTGCAGCTCTCTTTCCTGACAGGGATAACAATATCTGCTACAACAAGAAAAAAGGCAGTAAGTAGTACCAGAAAACTGAACCTTTTTGGAACAACTCAAGATCACGTGAGTTTTCTAAATTTTGCTGATGTTCTCTGTAATGCTTCCACAACAGTCTTAGAAGAGGCAATGTGGTATTTTGAAGCACCAGGTTGGAGCCTTGGTTTTGCAATTTCCCATCACTGTGGTGTGGGGAAAGTCAAGGACTGCTGGGCCTGGTTTCATCAGTGAATGGGGAGGTTGGAATGATTGGATAAATTTATAATAAATGAATTTTAGTTCTAAAATTTAATGATTCTATGATTACACTTAACTTAAAAACATTCAAAGACATACTTGAATTTCCAAAGATTTCAAACTACCCAAAAGGCTCCCTAACTTTTGCTACCAAATAAATTAGACCTAGACTCGTGAATGATCTCGTTATTTATTCCTTCCCTGCCCACTCCTAAGTGCTTCCCATAACCACACCTGGTGGTAGAGAGCATTAGTCTCAGGTTTCTAACAGTGAAGTTCTGGAAAGAAAAATTAAATAGTGAAAAAAGTTACTCATTTATGTTCTAGCTGGTTTGGCTCAGTGGATAGAGGGTCGACCTGTAGACTCAAGAGTCCTGAGTTTGATTCCAGTCAACGGCACATACCCGGATTGCGGGCTCGATCCACGGGTGTGTGTGTGTGTGTGTGTGTGTGTGTGTGTGTGCGCGCGCGCGCAAGAGGCAACCAATCAATGATTCTCTTTCATCATTGATGTTTCTATCTCTTTATCCCTCTCCCTTCCTCTCTGAAATCAATATATATATATATTTAAAGTTACTCATCTAAATGGAAATCTCTATTTACATGTGACTGCCATACATCTAAAGACCAACAACAACAAAAAACAGTTACCAATTATTCCTTCTTTACATATTACATCTACATTCCTGGATTTGAAATTAATTGTCAAATAGTTCAAATCAGAACTGCTTTTCATTCTGGGTAAGAAAAAGAAAGCTATTCTAAATTTATTAAAAGCCAAATTTATTCTTTAATTTGTTTCAAATGATGCTAACATATGCCAAAGTATACCAATTGTTACCAAGAAACTGACTTCAAAAAAATATATGATCTAACTAAAACAAAGGTTTCAACGGAATCCACAGGAGCTAAAAGAACAAGTAGCTATGCCATTTCAAACATAAAAAGACTAAATGTGTTTGTTTTCCTTTTTATTTTTATCCAAACATTCCTGAAAAACTGACTTTCTTTGTTCAGTGTTTATTATTTCACCTTTCCTGAATCAGAAACCAAAATACTTTGATAAATGGGCAAGTCTGGTAAATAGCCCTGGAACATTAGGGACCAGAAAAACTAATCCAGATGCATTCCCATCTTTATCCATTTTTCCTAAAGTCACTACCACTGTGATTCAATTTCTTTATGTATAGGAGGGTCTGATAATACCAAATACAACGTTGCTCCAATTCAATTTATATGGAACTAAAATGAATTTATAATACTTGCAAACAAGAAGGGCTGAAAAATCTGAAAGACAATTGCAGAAGACAGCTGTTTGCCCTGGAAATACTATCGTAATACTTGATTCCACTGATAGTCTATTTGGCCGACCCAATTTTTATAGCTCCAATGATAGATTATCTCTGTCTAATGTCAAAACTACTTGCAAAAACTTTTATTTTTGCTCTCCCATGAACACAAATAATTATCAGGCCCAGAGCAAACCACCAAAGTAGGTTTTCCATATTACCCAGAAGAATACTAGGCAATTCCATTCTTGAACTTAACTTTTAATCTCAGTATTTAATAAAAAGGTCAGCGACTTTTTTGTAGCTTTCCACACCCAAAGTGTTACAAGTCAAACTGCTCTTTATTCCTAATATAGTTTTAAGAAAGTATCATAATAAATATGCTCATATAAACATGTCTACAGTTCTAAATAAAGTACTTTCCTTAAATACCAAATCAGTCTATGCAATGCCTTTGAAAAGATGATACATTTAAAAGAAATCTATGTAAAGCTGAAACCGGTTTGGCTCAGTGGTAGAGCGTCGGTCTGCAGATTGAAAGGTCCCAGGTTCGATTTCGGTCAGGGGCATGTACGTTGGTTGCGGGCACATCCCCGGTAGGGGGTGTGCAAGAGGCAGCTGGCCGATGTTTCTCTCTCATCGATGTTTCTAGCTCTCTATCTCTCTCCCTTCCTCTCTGTAAAAAAAATCAATAAAATATATTTAAAAAATAAAATGAAAAGAAAAGAAATCTATGTAAAAAAAAATAAAGGAAATGTCTGCAAGAACACAGAAAGCTTACAAAACTAATATACAAGTACAGACATTACTTTGGATATCTGAAACAAGAACATACTCACCCCCTTATGAATGAACTTAAACCTAAATCTGGAATCCTATGAAACCATGGAATGAGTCAAGGTTCATCTTCTATACTTCTCCATCCTGTTCCCTTCCCCCTTAATATTTTCCTCAGCACACTAAATGTTTCCTCTTTGAATGCACCAGCATTTAAGACTTATAAAAACTATTTCATTCTATTGTTCTGTTTCAGTCTTGCCACAGTCTCATTTTTTATTACTTTCCAATGTATTTTTCACATATTAGAAGCTAAATATGTTCTTGTGGGTTGGCTAGGAATCTAACACCTACTCATAGTTATTTCTACTGCAAAAATGCATTCTGGGTTCCAAGCAACCTATTTATAGGTTTAAAACATGCACAGATTGATGGACTTCTGATTAGCATTATCTATCAGGTTCTTACAGGAATTAAAAATGCTTAGAGAAAGAATGAGGTCTCCCCATATCTGCTCTTTCCCAAAGAGTTTCTACTGGGAATATTTCTCTAACAAACAGGTTAGAAGGTCATTTTGCAAAGCAATTTATGTCTTGCTACTGTAAACCATTGAAATTTTATGAAAACTTGGTTAAATTATAAAATGTTTATAGACCTTTTTAATATTCAAAAATTTAATAAAAGCCCAGCAATAACAAACCATTCAATTATCTCTAAAAATGCCATCCTTTCCCCTGAAAATGTGCAAATAAATACCAGCTATCTTAAAAACAATGTAATTTTTATCAAGCAAGACAGGATGTCTGTGTGTGTGTGTGTGTGTGTGTGTGTGTGTGTACAAACAATCGCAATTTTAGATATTTGTTCTTTCATTACTAACTGAAAATACACCTCTAAAAGTAGTAACATTCTGCCACATTAAAGCATATCAATCTGATACAATAGAGCTGGACAAAATACTGCAATTCAACTACTTAACCAATACTTATTTAAAAGGAAAAATAAAAGCTTTACTGCCAAGAACTAAAATCAAATGCTCCTAGTTGCAGTTTAAAATGTAGGGTAAGTACATAAACATATCTGCCAAAATTGTGTGGCTATGATTTCAACACAAGAAACATAACATTAAAGAGTCATACAAATTTTTGATATTTCCTGAGCTGATGCTGAAAATAGCTCACAGGAAAAGGCTGCTGTTAAGATATACGAATCCCAACCCCACCCTCTAAGCATAATCTTATTGGTGTTATGACAACATGGAAAGGCTCATTAGAGCTATTAATTTGTACTTTAATCATTATTAAAATTCAACAATACCAACGATAGTAAATGCAACCCAAGAGAGCTATCTTCTCGACCAGGTTTGATGATGTATAACATAAATCCTGTAATGGGATTTGAGGCAACTTGTAATGCCTTTGGGAAGCTCTTAAAGCCCAGTTTTGTGCTTAAAATGGTGAAAAACAAACAAACAAAAAATTTAGTACTTGTCCTTCATCAGAGATGAGGGCTACTGATTAATTAAAAAGAAATGATCTTGACATTTGTTTTATTTTGAAATCTGGTGCTTGAGTAAAACCAAAAGACAAATTTGAACCTTTGAGTGATGAAAACTTCCGGGCAAAGTTTCAAGGGACAGCAATTCACATTTGTTGACACTACTTCCTCTCTTCTCAGTCCTCTTCAGTCTGCAATCTGGTTTCTTTGCTCAGAGCACCAATAAAATTCTTATCAAGGTTACAAAATGACCTGGAAATGCCAAATCAGGTCTTGCCCATTTTACAAGCTTGGGTATCTCTGTAAAGTCATCTTTATTATCCTATTTGGAGTACAACTCAGACAAAGATTGGATTAATAAAACCATCTATAATAATCTATAATAATAGGACAATATACTAATTAGACCAGACAAAGCTGCAGCAGGCGGGGGCCGCAGCAGAGGCAGAGGCAGAGGCAGGGGTAGGGATAGGGGCCAAGGCCCTTGCACGAATTTTGTGCATCGGGCCTTTAGTCTATGCTAATGAAAGGGTAATGTACTAATTAGACTGGGTAACCGGACATCTTCTGGATGTCTGACTTCTTTCTGGACAGTTAGGGAGCTACCAGACTGGCAGAGGAGCAGTGTGGGGCAACCAGGCCAGTAGGGGGGGGGGGGGGGGCAGTTGGAAGATGACCAGGCCAGCAGCGGGGCAGTTGTGGGGCAACCAGGCAGGCAGGGGGGCAGTTAAGGGGCAATCAGGCAGGCAGGCGAGCAGTTAGGAACCATCATCGGTCACAGATTGTGAGAGGGATATCGGACTGCCAGTTCGGGATCAGGCCTAAACCAGCAGTTAGACATCCCCCAAGGGGTCCCTGATTGGAAAGGGTACAGGCTGAGCAGAGGAACACCCTCCCCCCCCACCCCTGCATGAATTTGGTGCACCGGGTCTCTAACATTGTCTATAATTGTTGCCTCACTGACCAGAGCTCTTTGGGAACAGGCACCCCTTTCACCTTTTAATGCACACTGCTTGATGTATGGCTAGTATTTTGAAATAAATTGAGGGCTTACTAGGATACCTAGGAAAACCCAATTCCTAAACATTTTCTCTGAAGTGCTTACAGTAAGAACAAACTAAAATCACAAAGAAAAAACCTGAGATGTTTCCAGGGAAAATTTTTCTTGGTTATAGAATTAAGAAATCTACAATTTCAGCCAAAACCGGTCTGGCTCAGTGGATAGAGCGTCAGCCTATGGACTGAAAGGTCCCGGGTTTGATTCCGGTCAAGGGCATGTACCTTGGTTGCGGGCACATCCCCAGTAGGGGGTGTGCAAGAGGCAGCTGATGGATGTTTCTCTCTCATCAATGTTTCTAACTCTCTATCCCTCTCTTCCTATCTGTGAAAAATCAATAAAATATATTTTTTTTTTAAAAAAGAAACCTACAATTTCAAGAAGAAAATTCCAACTATTGGACACTATTATTTTGCTGGTTTGTATATAATTCTTTAATAAAAGCTCAGATTTTTGGAACTTCCTTATGAAAATCTAACTTTAATTACTTAAGTAGTAACTGAGCACTCATCACCTGCATGCAGTAAGAGAAGGACTGTTGCTGGCTAGTTATTTTAGATTTACAATGCCTGAAACCTTTTGGGAAAGAGAGCTCATACTGTACCCAAAACACATCAGATTTGAGAACCCTGTGGCTTCCAGAGCAGTGACCCAGTGATGGTCTAATTGGGAACACCTAAAAGCTACTGTTTCTACGACCACTGGAACTCCCTTTCATCCTCCCTCACCTTCAGATTTGGCTGGTCTTCTTTCTCCACTTTGGGGTTTCCCAATGCTGCTCCTTACTCATCTAGCCCTTCCCAGTTTCTTCTGCTCACTGATGACAAAGGGTCAGAAACTCAACTAGCAGTATCATACAGTTAGCTTAGGAGAATGGGGAGGGGTAAGGGTAAGGGACAAGAATAAAAAAAGGGAAAGAAAAAACCATTGCTTACTAAATGGCAACGATCCAGCCCTTCCTTTCTCTGTATCACTCCCAATGCTTTTAGTCTTTCTTATGGTAAGCCCAGCCCCCAATTTCCTCATTCTTCTTTAGTCACCTCACCCTTTCCACAAGCCCTGCTGCCTCAGACCCAGTGGATTGGCTCATCTTGATATCCTGGTGGCTCAACCTCACCCAGGCCAACTCCTGCCTCAGCCCGGAAGAAGTGCTGAGAGGAAATATTCACCTGGGAAGGGAGAAGGGGAAGTCAGAACACTAGTGGTTAATATAATTTGGGGGCTAAATTTTACCACCATTACCAAAACTATTTCTTTGGGGAATATACTCTGAGTTTCAAATTATCATGAACATTTAAAATAACAGAACCCTTTTAGAATTGGGGACCACCTACAATTACTTCCTGATAAATTATAAACATGTTTGTTATAAATTTGAAATGGATCCATGAAACCTCCATTCTAAAGAAGGTGACCACATGAGCTACTTCTGAGCTTGCCAAATATCTATTTGACCCAGAATCCAGTTATATATTGTAGACCCCAAGAGTTCCAGACTCTTCCCTGAGGGTTGAGAAACTGTTAGACACTCTTCTGATTCACTCCACAGAAAAATCTTACACAGGGTTCATTTGCATTTTTTTCCTTATCATTTTAGAACCCTAGGGTGTTGGGTTTAGAAGTACGCTAAGGAACAGATCGACAGTTTCAACAGCCAAATAACCAAACAAGATTTCAACTTGGTGCCTCTCGGCTCACTTCTCATTTACCTTCCTTCAGGGTGTCCTCCTCATGAAGCCTTGGATGTTGCTTTCACATCTATTCAATGTTATTATTAGAAGGTGCAACTTCCAGCTGCTAATCTGATCCTGTGACTGCAGGCTTTTGATTCAGCATTTTAGGGGCCTCAAGCCTGTTAAGGGGTTTCCGCTTTAGGACTAAAGAAGAATCTCTGGGAAAGTAAATTCAAAAGCAAAGCTCACCCTCTCTTCACCAGACTGCCCTACTTACCGGCTGGCCGGCAACTTGTTCACAGCCACCCTTGGTTTCCTGGCTTCCAAAAAGAACCCTCCTTATGAATGCCATCCAGCTGAACTGGCTGGCTGTGTATTTACCCCTTCCAAGCTGGTTCCTCCAGCCCAGCAGCAAAGCCCCTGATAAAAAGCATATCAAAGAACTAGCTCCAGGGCCTGGCTGGGTAGCTCAGTTAGTTATAGTGTTGTCCCTATACACCAAGGTTGCGGGTTTAATCTCTGGTCAGGGCACATAACAAGTATCAAAGGATGAATGCATGAATAAGTGGAACAACAAATTAATGTTTCTCTCTCTCTCTCTCAAATCAATAAATCAATTTTTTTTAATAAAAAGAACAAGTTTTCGAATTTACAGCTTGTGTTAAGAGAAAATTACAAACTCTCAGGATTTAAGCATGAGAGCCAACAGGAAACTTATTCCAAGAGCCAAATCTCCAATTACAAGAAAAAACTTCATTTTAACTAAGAATAGTAGTATATCAAGAAGAAGTCCAATTCATTCCTTTCTCACACATACTCACACATACTCTCTCTCTCTCTCTCTCTCACACACACACACACACACTACACAAAAGCATGTTAAAAGGAAGAGAGTCCCAACAAAATTGTTCCCTGAAGAGTAGGCATGAATAGTAAGATGTAGTGGGGGGGGTTTTTTTTGTTTTTTTTTAAGTTGGATACTTTACTACAATTCTCCATGGAAATATTTACACCAAGGAAGAGGGGCTCTATTCTGGATACTAATTATTCAGAATCAAGTTAACTATGAGAAAAGTTAGGCATGGGAGGTAAATTATCTTTTATGAATCAAAGGAGGAAGGGCAGAAAGGATTATGAGTAAAGAAAAATGCTAGAAGAATATCTGATAGAACAATTTATTTTACTTGGTGTACTAAGATTTCATTAGATCATTTTATTTATTCAGTGCATCCAATCATCATTTTTTTAGCCCTATATGCCATATGTTAATATTTTTACAAAGTCCCATTTTAAGACCTGAGTATTCAGAGGCTTGAAGTTAATGACCAAAGAAAAACATGAATACTTCAAAAAGGTTAGATACAAAACCAACACTTTAAATACAATGCAAAGTCTCCCTTTGAGACAGTGGAGAAAGGAAGCAGCTGCAATGGTTACTTCCTTTACCTCTTTTTCATTCGTTCTCTCACATACCCAACTAACATCTACTGACCTCTATGAAACCCCTTTCTTGGCAAAATGCAGGACAAAAAGATATTACCAGACCTCTTCATGGTGCTTAAAACCAAATACAGAACATCTGACATACCAATAAATAACCATACCATCAGACAGACCGAGAGAAAGGCCTTAAGGATAGCAGAGCATAACTGGGAGGTCAGGCTAGGAAGTAAACATCTCCCACTAGGTAACTGTACACGCTTCCTGAAGCCAATCATTGCTGAGCTAGACCATCAAAGATGGGCAAGGTTTCAAGAAGACGAATGGAATGGGTATACCACAGGTAGAATGTGCTTATAGGAAAGTGTTTCCTGCATTTTTTCCTATATCCATCTGAAGTTAGCAATTAGCCTTCAACAAGTAAAATAAATAATCCTCAAAGAGTGGTAATTTTTGCAAATGTTGAAGTTTCACCTGACAAGGGCACCATAGGTAAATGCGTGTATTTTAATAACATCAGATTTTTTACACCTAGCAAATAAATCTCATTAAATTGGCCAATTTCCTCCCCTAAGTTCCAGCTATCACTTCCAAGTTGATGCTTTTGAGGCCTTGGGGCCTCTATGGTCCAGGTCTTTTATACCTATATTATTATGGTTCAAATTCTGTGAATAAGCAACTGTGATAGGGTAACTACTTCATACTTGCATTGCAAATACCCAATCCAACTGTATGATAAAAGGAGACTGATCTTTGAAATAATTTAATATATATTTAACGAACCCACTTTATCACCAAGTTATCGCCCCCCTTCCTCCATGTATGAGATTTTACCTATCCGGCAGGGTTTTGAAAGTTAATTTCAGTGATGCACATAAAAATACAGTGTCTGTCTGGGACCTAAGTATTACCTGGAATGCTTCTGTGTAGGTCCAAGTTGCAGCTGACCATCTGAAGCTTCATACAGGTTCTCTACCTCATACACATTCGCATCAGTGTCCTCCATGCTGCTGGAATTCTGCCTTTCCAACCCGACAGCCATAGCAAATGGAAAGTTCTCATACTCTGGTATTTCCTCATAATAGCGTACGTTTTCATAATCTGGTGCACAGTCACTTGCAACAGATTTGCAAGGCACCTGAGATGTTGCCTCCCTAGAGAGCATTTGGTCATCCAAAGACTCAGCTCTTGGTCCATTAGTTGCACTGCTCTGGCCACGAGACTTCTTCTTCTTCTTTTGAGATTCCAGACTGTTGTTATCTGCAGAATATGACTTGGTGGGTTTATTTCTCTTCTCTTCCACTAATAAGCCATGCCAATCACTTTCAGTCCCTTTTCCTTCCGCACCTGAGAGTCTGCCAGCAGTTGTGCCTTCAAGTGGGCTACTCTTGGACCAAAATTTCTGGAAGTCACTCTTCACGAAACAGACGGACAGCTTCATGCTGAGCAACTTCTTTAAAGAGTGTTTCCTTTGAGAATCTTTGCAAGGCTTAGTGCACCTATCCATATCCACAGCAGACAGCGATTTGGCTCTCGGCTTGGTCAGGGCATTTGAAGGCTCACTATTTGAGGATGTGGTGATAGACTTTAAGGATTCCGGGTTCCCTTTAAAGGGTAAAATAGGATGAGGTAATTTCCACACTGGCTTTTCTGAAGTCCTTTTGGACATCTCAAAGGAGGACGACATACCATGGTTTTGGGCACACAACTGTCGAAGGTGATTTCTTTCTGGATCCTTTTTTTCTTCATTTGAGGAATATGAACTTTTCTCCAGAAGCTCCTCTGAGGCAGCTTTTTTAAGCATTCCTGCAGCAGGCAAGCTGTGTCTTTGAGGTTTTTTGGGGACAATTTTTGAGGAACTTCCATCTCTCACCATAGTTTCCTTTTGCATTTGAGGGACAGCCCCTCCCAAGTTACAGGCCGTAGGTAAACCTTTGTTGCAAGCTAATTTCAGCTGCTTAGGCAGGCTCATCGATACAGTGCTGCATCTTATAAAACTGGTCCGTTTGTCCGCAGTAGGTGACATACTAGAATCATCTACTGTCTTGTTGTCAGAACTCAAATTAGAATCTGTATCCAAAGAAGGTGTCATTTTTTCAGAGGAAGATGTTTCATGACACATGGCTTTCTGGGAATCAACTAAGTTTTGCCTGTCACTATTGCAGTCCACATTCAATTCACTTTTCTTTCCTGGTTTCCCTTTGCCCACCTGTTCGTGGTTATACAAAACATTCTGATAAATCAAATTATCTTCAAGAAGACAAGAAGAGTTACTGTCTAAATTCTCTGGTTTTTCAGTACTTTCACTAGGAGTATCTACGTGCTCTTGACGTAACAGCCGTGCAGCACGTGTCTTTCTGGGCTTGGGAACTGGAAATTTTGAAGTACATGATATTAAGTGAACTTCTAAGGGACCAAGGTCTTTGACTTCAGAGTTTTTACTAACTCCATCTGAAGATAAAAAAGTGCTCCTTTTACCATTTGCTAGAGCTTCTTGTTCAGATGACTGAAAGCAAATATCGCTTTTTTCACTGTCCTCCTGACAAGTTTCAAAATTCTGAAGTTCACCAATAGGAAGTTGTAGGAGGCAATAGCCATCAGGAATCTTTTCAAAGCTGGACTGGGAAGGTGTCAAGTCCGCAAAATCAATTCTGAACTGTCCGTTGGAGTTGCAGCCCTCATTCGTTTCTGCATTGTCTGTGGATGTGTGCTTCTGTGGGGAAATAAAGGGTGATGTTTGTTAAAACGTCTTTAAACTTCTCTTCTAGGATGCTTACTTTTAAAAAAACAACTGTACTCTGGCTCTTGACCATTTCACCATTAGAATCACTTCTACTCACTGTTTTTATAGCTGCAGAGGACTCATCAATTTTACTATGTTCTAAATTTCCAGGCATATCTAGGGACTCTAAGACAAGTTGCTTTACACACAAATTCTCTCTATTCCCAAGCTTATGAATACACTCAGAACTGCACGAACACATTGGAACAATATAACCACTGCTCAGATGCCCTACCTTTTGGCAAGTAGAGCTGTCAGCACTTGCAGGTAATTCCTGTTTATGTCCTTCCAGATTCACGATGATTTTCCTTGATGGTGACTGCCTGATGTCACAAACAGGTGAGCTCTTCAGAACTTTTGGTTTCGGGGCTATTGCTGGTTTGGTTTTCTTTGTTGACTGTGGAACACTAGAAATCACAATATCAGGTTTGGGTGCAATAGGAGGTGGAGTTGACTTATTATTTGCCACAAACTTTGGTTTGGGGGCCAGTGGTGGCTTCTTAATCTCTAGAAGAAAAAAAAATAATAACTTGATAAAAAAAAAAAAAAAAAAGCATGAGATGATAAATGGTTACATTTGATAACTTTTACTTTTGACAATAAGGTGAACCAGCATTTTACTAGTTAGATTATGTTACACTAGAGGACCAGGGCACGGATTCGTGCACTGGTCAGGTCCCTCTGCCTGGCCTGCACCCTCTTGTAATCTGGGACCCCTTGGGGGATGTCAGACAGCCAGTTTCAGCCTGATCCCTGCAGGCTCAATCCAGACAGGAGGGAGCCTGATCCTGTGCATTGAACATCTGTCCCCTGGTGGTCAGTGCACATCATAGTGATCAGTCGTTTGGTTGCTTAGACTTATGTATATGTAGACTAGAGGCCTGTTGCATGAAGATTCATGCAATAGGCCGTCCTTCCCCTGGCTGCCAGCACCGGCACCCGGGACCCAGGCCTTTGCTCCTGTGCCGCCTTCAGTTTTTGCTCTGGCTGGAGCGCTGCTCCTATAGCTCCTTCCACCCCCCCACCGACCTCCTCATAACAGGCGTTCCACCTGGCCTGGCCGCTCCACACCTGCATGTAGCTGGAGTGCGGGACGGCCATCATCTTTGTTGGGTTAATTTGCATACTCACTCCTGATAGGCTGGTGGATATGGTGCAGTGATGGTCAATTTGCATATTTCTCTTTTATTAGTGTAGATTATATAGAGTCAATATTAGTCTTAAAATTGTCTCAGCTCTAGGGTACATAACTTTGGGAATACTGCACATTTCTTTTTTTTCTTTTTTTTTTTTTTAAATATATTTTATTGATTTTTTACAGAGAGGAAGGGAGAGAGATAGAGAGTTAGAAACATTGATGAGAGAGAGTCATCGATCAGCTGCCTCTTGCACACCCCCTACCGGGGATATGCCCGCAACCAAGGTACATGCCCTTGACCAGAATCGAACCCAGGACCCTTCAGTCCCCAAGCCGACGCTCTATCCATTGAGCCAAACCGGTCTCGGCTGCACATTTCTTAATATGGTTTTTTCTTCTAACTTTGGAACAGATAACCGTATCTTCAGACAACACTAAGTGAAATAACTGGCCTCTGCTTGGAGCCTGAGTAATAGAAGAAAGTACTTCCAGTTCATTTGCTAATGCTAAGAGTTGAATTTGCCTTTATTTGTAGGACACAACTCTTTTTTTTTTATGGCAACCAAAAAGTATATTCATTTAATTATACTGAAATAAAAGATTTCTGTTCAAAGGAACCATGAAAAAAGTTACTAAAAGAATAAAACACAAGATACTTGCAATATCTGAAACAACCAGGGATTACCCTTTCTAAAATATATAAGGAATTTCTGCACATCACCTATGAGAAACTGTCAACACAGTGCAAAAAATGGTCAAAGGATATGACTAGTAACTTACAGATGAGAAAACTCTAAAGCTAACAAGTACTTTGAAGAGATGTTTCAAAGCATTAATAATTGGAAAAAATTAAAATGAAAATAATGAGATCTCATTTTATACATATCAGACTGGTGGAATTAGAAAGCTGGATAATGCCATATGTGGGAGGCAATGTGGTAATATAAGAACATAATCCAATGCCTGAAGTAATGTGACTGGATACAGCAATCCTTAAGATCAATCCATCGGGCAGCTATAGTCAAATTTAATATGTTGAGCCTGAGAATGGAGCTATTTAAGAAGGGATCCTGGTGGCTAATTGGGCTGAAATTTAAAAACAGAGTCAAGCAGCAGTTGCTAAACAGGGTCCTCTTGCAAAGCTGCACTTCACGGAGAAGCCTACACTGATTTGCCTGCCCAGCCCTTATAAAGGAGTTCTGGGAATCCTTTTTCAACCAATAGGATTAAAACATTCCCTATCCAGCTGAAACCGGTTTGGCTCAGTGGATAGAGCATCGGCCTGTGGACTGAAAGGTCTCGGGTTCGATTCCGGTCAAGGGCATGTACGTTGGTTGCGGGCACATCCCCAGTAGGGGGTGTGCAAGAGGCAGCTGGTCAATGTTTCTCTCTCATTGACGTTTCCAACTCTCTATTCCTCTCAATTCCTCTCTATGTAAAATCAATAAAATATATTTTTTTAAAAATTCCCTATCCAATCAGAGCTGTGCAACTACTCTCTCATTTTCATCTTCACCGACTAATCAGAGTGGCTCCATTTTGACCAACCAGGATGGTGCTATTTGAATCAAGGACACAACTAAAGCGTCTCGTATGAATAAGCAATATTCTTCTACCTCAAAGATGTAGAGATGTGCAAATGCTTTATCAATAACCAAGATCACTAAAACCCCAAAAACATCCTTAAAATGAAATACAAAAATCAGAAATTTTTCAAACTTAAAACTAAAAAGTAATTCTTCTGTATTAGTTGAGGCTCATAAGCGAACATTTCTCTGTGTAGAGGTTGTCAATGGAAATTTTCATTCTAACCCTTCAAAGCCTAATGCTATAGCTCAACCCCAGGTCTAATCAACTATTGAATAGTTTCTGGGGATTAAGCCTGGGCATATGTATCCCCTGGACATATTTTTTCTTAGGATCCACAGGTGATTATGCTGTGTACCCTTCATTAGTGCATTTAAAAGATGACCACAATGGCTAGTCTTCCTCGACATTATATAAAAAGTACTGAGAGAGCACCTATTATACTGAATTACATTTGTACAGATCTGCTCTTAGCCTAGAAACCTAATAAAAGCTTCACACAAAAGACCAATAAAATGGAATACAGAGAGCATGAACATCAGGGTTTTTTAAGTTCTTTTAAGTTTTTCCATCTATACTGTCATTTATCACACTGTCTTACTTCCTCAATGAAATCCTGAGATAACCTATTTTCTTACATTTCTTATATTTATGTTTGTTCCTCCAATATTACCTAATGCTTAATAAAAACGTGATTTGCTGGGGGGAAAAAACAAAACCTTTCAAAATATCTACTGAACATTGTTTAATTACTTGAAGACACAGAGGCTTATATACTTCATTTGGTGATGAATTTATTTTCAACAAGGAAATTAGTCACAATGCTCGGGAAGACATTACATGGAACTGAGTTTTTTAAAAAAAGTAAAAAGAATTCCTTTTATCAACCAAGGAAGAATTTCCCAAACCCCTAATATTATGTGTTCAATCAAGATCATAAGCCGAAGCCGGTTTGGCTCAGTGGATAGAGCGTCAGCCTGCGGACTGAGAGGTCCCAGGTTCGATTCCGGTCAAGGGCATGTATCTTGGTTGCAGGCTCATCCCCGGTAGGGGTTGTGCAGGAGGCAGCTGGGTCGATGTTTCTCTCATCGATGTTTCTAACTCTCTATCCCTCTTCCTCTCTGTAAAAAATCAATAAAATATATATATTTTTAAAAAAGATCATAATAGTTGCCTTTTCACTCAATATAATGTTGTGACAAATGAAGAAGATAATAAAATATTTTCAAAATAGCTTAATACAAATTCCCAAAGCTTTTTACATTTTCAGTTATCTATCCAGTAAGCATGTTATTAGTTTTTTGTTTTGTTTTGTTTGCTTTATAGGAAGAAAAAAATTGGAAAGCCCTTCAAAGCCTAATGCTACAGCTTGGTATAATGATCTCTTAAACTCAACTCTTGGTCTATTAAGTCAATTCTTAAAAGAAAGCATGAATGCCCTAGGCCTCTTCCCAGTCTCTCATGTTACTCAAGTTAATGAAAACTGACAGACCGTCATGTTGATTTCATTTCGGTAACCATTCTTAAAGTATCCTACCTCTGGGATTTGTGAAGAAATGGAAAAAAAAAAAAAATTTTCCAGTTTGTAAGATGAAAAGGGTTCTGGAGATTGACTTCCCAGCAATGTGAATGTACTTAACACTACTGAACTGCACACTTAAAAATGATAAAGACAGCAAATTTGTGTTATATGTATTTTACCACAACTAAAAAAAAAAAAAAGAGCCCATCTCGTCAAATTAATCTTTCACTTTCTGAAAATACAGCTTTGTCAGAAGCTTCTAGATAATTTAACTGATCAATTTTTTATTTGTAGTTAATTTTTTAAAAATCCTCACCAGAGGACATGCTTAAGAGAGGACATGGATTGGTTGCCCCCCTGACAAGTGCCCTGACCCAGGACTGAACCAGCAACCCATGTATGTGACCTGAAGGGATATCTCATCTAGCAACCTGGAGCACAGGATGATGCTCAACCAACTGAGCACTCCAGCCAGGCTAATTAAATTGTTTTTTAATCTCTGGTACCGATTTTACTCCTTCCTTTAAATGTGTCTTATACATGAGCCTGCTTCCATCAGACATAATTTCTGTTCTCCTTAGTGACCTAGAAATTAAATTACTTACATATGAGCTGTGGTTGATTGCCAACAAATGTAGCCCAGCATTATGCACCTAATGCCCTCAATGCATACTCATTGAATTAAGTAAGCAGCTGGGAAATTCGGCTCACCAGTGTTAACCATGTATTAGAGGAAGTCAATAATACAACTCGGGGAGCTGGGTAACCTAATTATGTGCCTTTTTCTGCATATCTGGCTGCCTCAGTTTCCTTACTTGCAAATAAAGAGTTGGACAGAAATGTAAAGTTTATATGATTCTGAGATTATAACGTCTGAGATATTTGCTTCAGGAGAACCTTTCTTTTCTCCAGCCCTTTTGCCCTGCCTGATTTTTCATCAATATAACTTTGTTTTCACCACTAGAAAGCAAACTCCGAAAGGGCAGGCACTTTGTCTCATTGAGATATCCCCAATGGTCAGACCTGCCACATACACATACTCTTCAATATTTCTCAGTAGCAGGAAATTTCTTTCTTTTTTTTTTTTTTTTAAGTCCATATCCATTTCAATGTAGAATAATATTTTGAAAAGTAGCAGGAATCAACTTCAATAGGATTACTGAATAAGTTCTTAATTATTAGTAGGAACAGTATTCAACTAAGTCACTGATACAGAAATATCTGGAATCCTTCATTATTATTATCATTTGTGTGTGTGTGTGTGTGTGTGTGTGTGTGTGGCTCTGTTATGAAGGAAATACAACTCAAAAAAATAACAAGCCATTGTACTGGAGTCTGCTCCAATGTCAAATTCTTGAAGTAAGTAGATGATCTTTGGAAATGGATCCAGCACCTTTGCATCTTAATAGTGTATCAACAGTCAGACCCAAAGCTTTTCAGAGTAAAGCAGCAAATCTTTTATTTATACAGCTGTTCAGCTCCAGGGAAAAGTAAGGTAGGACCGTAAAGCACTCGTACCATTTCACTATTACAAACATACTGTCATCTATTACACACAGATGGCTGCGGTTCACGTGCACACTTTCTTAGCTTTCGAACCAGCCGTAAAGGAAAGCACAAGCATTAATGAGACAATGACCTGTACAAGTTAAAAAAAAAAAAAGAAAAAGAAAAAAGAAAACATACACCTGTAATTACGTCTCCTTTTAAATATATTGATTAGAATCCTTCTAAAATCTTACTAAGAGCCTACTCTTTCACAGATGTTTCAGAAAAACAAAGCAAGCTCTTCTTCAGGATACACAACATAGATGTTCTACAGCATTTCTCTTATTTCCTTAAATTAAGCTAACCAAGCCAAATACCACAGATTAGATTCGATATCAACAAACATTCCCTCTCCCAATTGCAAATAACTTTCCTAAACTTTTAATCAAATTGGCTATTGTTCCAAAAAGAATAAACAGCTTGTAAGAATGATAAACACATAATCTTATAAGAATAGGATGAAGATAAAATGCCAATTCTCTTCCATATTCTCCATTTAGACTGCAAAAGAATTAAAATAAATCTTAACAGATGCGTGGACAAAAAAGTAGCTAACGCTTCTCAGCAAACCATGCTAAAAACTTAACTCAGCTAAACACAGGAAGTGTCCCTCTTTTAAAACACCACAAAAATGTCTGTGGATTTCTTTAATTGTAAAGTTGATGAAATATAAAAATAGCTTGCATTATTCCAGGGGAATGCAAATCAAAGAATCATAAACTTCCAGACTGAGTCCTACATCACGTTTACATATTTAAATGTCATATTAAATGCTTCTGTATCTCTTCATTATAAACTGTTAGGACTGGGATTGAAAACTGATGCATGTAAGGTATAAATATTTTAAATGTGCTTGATACTCTAAAAGAGGGGAGAGCTAAAATTAGCTGGAAGGATTTATATCCAACCACTTTAAATTAATTGGAAGAGTTCAGTAATAAAGGAAAACTGAACAAAGGTGAGGCACAGAAATTTAGGATGAAAATAATTCACCTTAAGTAGAAAGCCTCACTTTGGTAAGGAAAAGGGTTTATAAATAACATGACATGACGACGTATCTCCTACATATACATATAACATCAGAGAGGAAAGAGCCACGACTTCTTCAGGAATACTATAATACTTCACTCTTTGCTTTCTTATTACCATTGGCTAACTTCTTGCCTAGTTACCTGTAATCTTATTACACCTAGCAGTGCAACACTTTAATAAATCCAGGCTTTAGAAATAAGACAAGTCAGAACATTTAAGAGGGCTGTTTGACAGTTTCATGTTGCAGGAATTTAAAGCAAACGCCAAGAAAAGCAACGTGATTCTAGAAGTCACTGGGAGGGGAAACTTTACACTACTTCACTATAAACTTTCTAATAAAAGTGTATTTCTTTCAACGTGGACGAAGCAAAGAAAGAAAAAAAAAACACCTTAATACTGAACACATTAAAAATTCTGGTTTAAAAATGAACCTCTATGCTTATAAATTGGATCTAAAGCCACTTTCGTCGTTATCGTGGAATATAAAGAACTGTTGCTTAAAAAAAAAAATGCTTGGAAATATGTACAGGATTGCTCAAAACCCAAAGGTAAACAGTTTGACATTTGAATGAAGGGAAAGAGCTGCAGCAGGAGGCAGACCGAAAAGAAGGCTGTTGTTGATACTAACCAGGGAGAAATAGAAAAGAAATCCTTTTTTTTTTTTTTTATGGGGTGAAGATGAGAAATAAAACAATTGCCATGGCCACTTCTACTCGGGAAAAACCATCAGGATAAACCACCTCTTTCTCTGCTAAGCAAGGAGGGTCAGGGTTTCCAGTCGACACCAGGTTCAAAGCGACTCAGCCCCGCCGCCGAGTCCAACCCTCTGGGAACCTTGCCCTTGCTTAGAATAACTGATTTCTTAACATGGTCATCGAAAACTGTTTTCACACGCAGAAAAGGCAAAGTCGCTCAAAGTTGAGGAGACAAGCAAAGGTCTTTTTTTTTTTTTTTTTTTTCATTTCGCGTTCCACCTGGCGCAGAGCCCCCAACCCGGGTCTCCTGGTAAAGGCAGGTCCCAAGGGAGACAGGGTTTCCAAACACCCTCTCTCTCCCCACAAAAAAGGGAGGAGGAGACGGGGCAGCAAACGCCGCCGGCTCCGCACTTGCCGCGGTCCTCGGAGGGGAAAAGTGTGTCGAAGGGACCCCGCGAACCTGGACCCCGAAGGAGAAAGTGGGTCCAGCGCCCAAGCCGAGCAGCCAGCGCTCCCTGCAAACTTTCCAGGGACCGCGCGAGCGCGGTCACTTACCGGCGGCCGAAGTCATGATTCCCGCGGGCGGCTCGCTTCCCCTCAATCCATGCTCCCCTCACAGTCCATTGTTTCAAGAAGGTAGGCAGGAAGAAAAAGCTCCCGCGGCGGCGTCCACATGTCGCCCTGCTGCTCCGCAGCGAAACTCTAGGGTCCTCACAAAGGATGCGGCGGCGGACTCCGGGGACCCGGCGGCGCTCCCGGGCGCGAGCCGCCAGCTGCGGGCACGAGCGAGTGCTCGCCGCGCCTCCGCCGACGCGTGCCCGTCTCCAGCTTTTAAAAAAAAAAAAAAATCCGTGCTCTTGGCGCCCCCTGCCAGCCGCAGCCAGTAACAGGCAGACAAAAGCCCCAGCCTCCTCCAATCAGAGGGCTCGACCTTCCTTTTTGCTCCCGCCTCTCCCGTCCACGGGATCATCTTCTGCTCCAATACGTAGACCGGAAAAAAGAGGGGCGGGGAGAGATGAGAGAGGCATGCTGGGAGTCGTAGTTTTCTGGACACGCGGGACGGAGCGAAGCGGCTGCCTGGGTGCCGCCGGCTCCCCCACTGCCTTCATTTCCCATCGTGCTGAGGCGGGTGGCATGGCGGAGAAGGATGACACCGGAGTTTGACGAAGAGGTGGTTTTTGAGGTAAGGGGAAAATGGCGGTGGGTGTGTGGATTGCCTGCCTTTGTTTGAGAACAGCGAGGGCGAAGGCGAGGTGGCAGGGCGAGGGACCGATCCCGGGGTGAGGAGGGATCGAGGGACGGTCGTGTTGCCGGCCTCGGCCACCCAATCTCGGCGATGTCTGGGGCCTAGAGTTGGCTGCAGCCGGACAGGTGTAGCCCGAGACGCCCTCAGCCTCGGGCCCGCCCGGAATTCCCAGTCGGGGCGGGTGGACGGGAGCGCCGCCGGCGGTTCCTGGCCCCGGGGCGGCTACGCCCCAGGGGGACTGCCCCTGGCTGGGGCGGGGCCCGGCCGTGCATTCTTGGATCCTCACCCGTACCCTGGAGCCTCCCTGGTTTACGTCCTTGGTTTTTTTGGGGGGGAGGGGGTCATGATCCAGAAGTGCCTTAGGTCCCTGTGCCTGGTCGAGGCGTGGCCCTCGGAATGAAGGCAGCAGGTGCCAGCTTTGGAACGTGGTTTAAAATACGTGTGGGACCCGCCGTGGGTGACGAGGGGCGGGCCCTCGGAGCCTTTAGGTGCATCAGTTCTTTTGTCCTTTGCTTTGGCGCTAAGTGTAGCCGGTTCTGACTTAAGGCTCTCGGGTGTGAGTGCTTTTGTGTGGGGACTATTTTAGGACGTTCTCTGCCATCTTGAATGGTGGGGGGGGGGGGAACCACACACACACACACAACACAGCAAGTCTTTTTGTTGCCATTTATTTATCACACACAGGTGCACACCACTCCTGTAGAGATGTATGTTTTGCGTTCACACATTCAACTAGGTTTTGAGAAAAAAATGTAAAAGATATGGCCCGTTCTGTACAGTGGGAGAGCTAGGCACGAAACAATATAGAATGATAAATACTGAAATATGTACAAACAGTCATTGCGGGGTTGATTTGGAAACCATCATCAGTTCTTGTAACCTCAGAGAAGCTACCTACGGCCAATAAAAGGTATCAGAGGTCAATGTTGAACTGTGAATTGGGTTAGAAGGACAAGGGAGAGAACGCATTACAGGGAGAGAGAGCAGAGTATGCCCAGGTTGGGAGGAGTGGAAGTACTTGGTGTGGATATTTCAGGGGCTTGAGTGTGGGAGGGGAACTATATAAAGTGCTCTGATATGGCTAGAATGGAGAAGTAGTGGAGGATAGGGCTATTTTACCAAAATGAAGAACCTGCATTCGAAGTGCTCTCTAGGAAAGACAAGTGCCTGCGTTTTGGAAATGAAAGAAGAAGTAATAAAATGTTATAATGGCTTGGGCAGGTACTTCCAAGATAAAATTGCAAATTAAATGTGAGAGCTAAAGGAGAGATAAAAATCTAGGTTGCTTAGATTTCTGGAATTAAGGGAACTGGGTGGATGTTATTTTTTTACCCTATTATTTTCTTCGACTTCTGAATGTAATAATAACAAATGTTCAAAGAACATGTCATTGTAGCAAAGAAGCCACAAAATTAAAATCATCCATTATCCTACCATTCAAAGATGGCCATTATTAACACCACAATATGTGTTCTTACAGACTTTTTTCCATGCAAGTGTATGTTTAAGTCTATGATTTTTTAACACAAAAGATATCATACCACATAGAATTTTGTATGTATTTTTTCACTTAAATTTAGCACGTCTATTCCTATTCATTACTCTTCGAAAACATCACATCATGTATATGTATCATAATGTAGCAATTTTTCCATTGTGAGAAAATTATATTGTTTCAAAATACTCACCATTGTAATCAACACTGACATAAATCCATCTTTAATTGTAGCTCTGAGTTTTTCTTAGAATAATTTCTAGAAGGGAAACAAGTGGGTGAAAAAAGTAATTTTTAAAGACTGAATGAAGAAAGGTTATATCAATTTAAGTTTCCATTAAGAATAAGAATATTAGTTTCACACAAATCCTCAGTGACATTGGTTTTCTTTAATCTTCGCTAATTTGCTAGGAAAAAATAGCATTCCATTGTTCTAATTTACATTTTGTGCGTTAATTGGAGCCATTTTTCTCTCTTTGTTTGAACGTTTCTTTTTGTATGCATTCCAGTTGGATGCTAGTTTCTTAAAAATTGATTTGCATGAGTTCTTCCTGTTTCTTGTAGAAAATGTTTTTCAGCATGTTATTGGATTTATTGGCTTAATGCTGTATGCACTAACTTTTATTGCAGCTTAATATTCAGAGGAAAGTCCACAAATCATAAAGGTTGCTGAATTTTCACATGAACACCCCCCCAAAACAAGCACCTAGATCAAGACACAACATCACCAGTACCCCAGAAGCTCTCTTGCTTTCAGTCACTTCTTCCCACCCCAGGGATAACCACCATGCAGATTTACAATAACTAACTTAGATTAATTTTGCCTATTTTTACAGGGTACACCCTGTGCAATTCCATTTGTATATGCTCTTATTTGTCTGACGTATTTTTGGTCTCTGGCTTTATTTACTTGTTAGATTCATGTATATTGTCATGTGAGCATTTTTTTTTTATTTCTCCATAGTATTTCATGTGCATTACATGAAAATTTTTTAAATCCATTCTACTATTGATCATATTTTGGTAGTCTCCAATTTGAGATTTTTTGTGAGTAGAGCTACTGTGAACCTTTTAGTATATATATTTTGTTGAGCATATTTCTGTTGGGTATATACTTAGAAGTGGAATTGCTGAGGCCTAGGCAATGCATATGTTCACCTTTTGTAGATACTGCCAAACATTATTCCATTGTGGTTCAACCAATTTATACTACTGCCAGCAGTGCTTGAGCGGTCCCGTTGCTCTACATTCTCACCAACACCTGCTCGTTTCAGTCTTTCTTTTTATCATTCTGGTGGTACCAGAGAATCTTGGTAGGGAGGGAGGTGGAGGTTCTTGGAACACTGCTGAAATAAGAACTTTTAGAAGCCCCCACAGGAGGATGTGGAAGAAGGCTCTATTTGCGTGAAGTTATATTTCTCGAGTTCCAAAGTCCCCTTCCCCTTAAGCCAGTCCTGGAAAAAGTGCAGCTGTGGATTCAGCAGAGCCAGAAGCAGGGTCAGTGTCCAGAGCTTCTGTTCCATGTTGCAACCCAGCATAGTTCATTATCCAAGTTAATTCAAGTTCATTAGTCCATGTGTGGAGGCCAGCAGAGCCCTGCGCCAAGACATGTGGATGCGGAAGAGCATGCCAGGGTAACAGGAATCACAGGAGCTCAGCTCCCTGGAGCCAAGAGAAGAAGAGTGGCTTCTTTGTCCAGAAGTTTATATATTTAGATTTTGTGCTCTTGCAGTGGCCATGCCCATCCTAGCCTCTGACTCCTTTCCAGGTGTGATTAACCGACAAACACCTTCCCACATCATTTAGAGTAGACCTTATTGGGCATGTGTCTTTCTGGTCTTCCCTCTCCTCCTTTCCTGTTCAATTATAACCATGTTATTACAGTGGCATCAGCAATGTCTCCTCTAGGCTTTAATATGCATTTTCCTGGTAAGGGAATTGAGTCTTTTTATGTGTTTATGAGCCCATTCTATGTCCTTTTGTGAAACCAATTCAAGAGTGTGTGTTTTTTGCATATTTTTCTATTGGGTTATCTTTTTCTTACTTATTTGAAGGAGTTCTATACTGTACATATGCTGGGGTTGTAAGTCCTTTGTTGGGTATTTGTACCTCACCTATCTTAGGATACAGGAAGAAATGGAAAGCTGCCTGACTCATTTAGAAGGCAAGCAATAAAAATATTCTTGGGTTTGAAGATCATTATTGTAAAGATACTGGATCTCCTCAGATTAATACGTATATTCTAAGCAAACCCAATCAAAATCTCAGTAGGTGTGGTGTTTTTTTAATGTAGGTGACTGGCTTATTTAAAATTCATTCAGAAATACAACTGACCAAGAATAGCCAAATCAATTTTGAAAGAAAATAAAGCTGGAAGATTTTATCCTATCAGATACCACGACCTATCATAAAGTTATAGCAATTAAAATAATGGATATTGGTACAAGAGTAGTCCAATTCACCAATGGAAAAGAGCATCCAAAAACAGCCACAGATACAAAGTATTCTGATTTATGACCAAGGCAACATTGAAGTTTGATGGAGAAAGGATTTTCTATTCAGTAAATGCCAGCTTAACTGGACATCGATGTGGTGGGAAATGTGTTGACCTTTATTTGATAACATACAAAAATCAGTTCCAGGTAGATGGCAGATCTAGATGTAAGAGGTAAAATAAATACTTTAGAGAAAATATAGCCGAAACCGGTTTGGCTCAGTGGATAGAGCGTCGGTCTGCAGACTGAAGGGTCCTAGGTTCGATTCCAGTCAAGGGCATGTATATTGATTGCAGGCACATCCCCAGTATTAAGATTTATTGCTGAAGGCAGAGGGAAGATAGAAGAGGAACTGAGATATTGAGGGTGAACAGATGTGGAGAATGGGAGACTTGCTATTGTAAAATAGCTTAGCAGGATTCTTGCTAATACTAGATTTTGCAAGGAAGTGCGCAGGTGGGCTAAAGGGAAAGTTCTGGAGACTGGCTAAGGTATGGTTAAGCAAAGAAAGAACTTTTGTCAATATCCAGGGAGAAATTTTAACTCCCCAAGGTGGCTTAGAATTCCAACTTAAATATCATCTCAATTGAGGTAGGGGACAGTTTGGGGAAATGGAAGTCTCCTTAGGGAAAAGTAAATTACTTTTAGGAATGAAAGAAGAATGGATGGGAGATGACAGAGTTTGTCCAGGTGTGTAGACCTTCTAGCCTCCTCTCCTATGATTAGAGTTGGTCTTCCCTCGGTTGATGCAATTCCCAAAGGGTATGTATGGCAATTGAGTTCCTTTTGGAAGATCTATCTTTAGGCAGGTAAGGGAAGTTCAGAGAAAGATTCTCCCTGCATTTGCTGTTCTCAAGTGCCTACAGTTCAAAATAATATGCCAAGATGGCATATTTTGGGATGGCATATTCTGCTACCCTTTAGGAATTATCTGTTCCTTGAAGATATAGCTATATTGGTCATTAAATTATCTAGGTTTTTGCTGGGGATAGGGAGATGCTGGTCTACTGATTCCATTTCTATCTATCATCCATTTAGACAGAGAATTGGAGAGAGAGAGAGAGAGAGAGAGAGAGAGAGAGAGAGAGAGAGAGAGACATTGATTTGTTGTTATACTTATTTATGCATTAATTTGTTTATTCTTGGAGATCACACCACAACCTTGGCCTATTGGGACAATGTTCTAAGCAACTGAGCTACCTGGCCAGGGTGTCTATTTCTTTTATGGTTGTTGCTCAATTCCAGTTTCCTATTTAGGGGCATATTTTAATAGGATGTGTTATTTTTATTCTGAAAGGCGATGTAACATAGTTGTTAAAGGAATAGACTCTTGGGCTGTACAGCACAGGAAATCCTAGCTCCAATATTTAATACTTAGTACAACTTTGAAGAATTTATTTAACTTTTCTATTCTTCAGTTTACTCTATATTAAATAGAAATAACAGTACTTATCTCATGAGCATTTGTATTAAATGACTTAATATATGTGAAGTACTTAGATGAGTGCCTTCACATGTGAGCATGTGGTAAATGTTAACTATTATTAAATTTTTTCCAGAAAATTACTTCTTATTTAGCTTTCAAAGTTATTGGCATAAAGTATTCTTAGTAGTTTCTCATATTCTTAGTAGTTTTTTTGTTTCATAACACTTATTAGATCATTTCACTTATATTTATTTGTTTATTTTGTTAATCCTCACTCAAGGATATTTTTTCTATTGGTTTTTTGTTTGTTTGTTTGTTTGTTTAAGAGAGTGGATGGGAGGGGAAGAGACACAGAGAAAGAAACATTGATGTGAGCCAAAACTGGTTTGGCTCAGTGGATAGAGTGTCGGCCTTTGGACTGAGAGGTCCCAGGTTCGATTCCGGTCAAGGGCATGTACCTTGGTTGCGGGCACATCTCCAGTAAGGGGTGTGTAAGAGGCAGCTGATTGATGATTCTCCCTCATCAATGTTTCTAACTTTCTATCCCTCTTCCTCTCTGTGAAAAATCAATAAAAGAAAGAAAGAAAAAAAGAAAAGAAACATCGATGTGAGATACATCGAATGGTTGCCTCCCAAAACCAAGGTACATACCCTTGACTGGAATAGAACCCAGGACCTTTTAGTTCATGGGTCGATTCTCTATCCACTGAGCAACACTGGCTAGGGCTGTCATCTTATCTCTTGCCTTTTGGCTTGAATTTCAGACCACAGAAAGGGAGCTTCTTTTGCAGAGCTGAAAGCTATTTGGGCGCATGGTCTGTCTTCCAAGGCATTACAATTCAGTAGCAATAATTTTTTCAAAAGTTTTGCCAATTGGCTATAGTGGATCATTGGATTTTTAGCCTGCAATATATTTCCTTGCCAGTCACCACTCAGTTACCAAGCCAGTGCAGCATATTTCAGTTTCTGTTAAATCAACCCTATTAGATACCAAGCGGTTTTCAACCTGTGGATCGCCTAAGACCATCAGAAAACACAGATATTTACATTACGATTCATTAACACTAGCAAAATTACAGTTAGGAAGTAGCAACAAAAATAATTTTATGGTTGGGGGTCACCACAACATGAGGAACTGTATTAAAGGATCGCGGCATTAGAAAGGTTGAGAACCACTGGTTTAGAGGATCAAGATTGTTAAGCTTATGAAGCCAAGAACACACGGTCATGATCATAGCTACAATCCAAGAATCAAGAAGCCATCATCATATCTGCCTCGCAATAACCTACAAAGCTGATACAGCGGTACTGGAACTCAGAATCTAGCCACTCTTTCTACCACAAGTGCCTCTGCATTACCAGGAAGCTGAGGAATACATATTGGAATACTGCTTTAGAAGCATTTTGCCTCCACAGCTTTAATAGTCAAAAAAAGCCAAAGCAGCAAAAATTGAACCTCTGCTTTTTTTTTTTCCATCTTCCAAATCTCTCATGAGTATACCTAATTAGAGGAGCCTGGTATATATCTAGAATCTAGCTGCAAGATAATTAGAGAAATGGCCACATTTAGCTTTCCCATTTCTTTAATACAAGAGGCAGACTAAATGAAGAAAGGTAGAAGAGAGGTTGAACAAATCAGGCCACCATATCCATCATAGGACCTAAGATCTCCCCTAAGAAAATGTAACTGGGATAATTTTGGTATAGTTGATATAATATTATTACTTTAATGGTTTTCAGAATCAGACTCATTTATATCTTTAAGACTCAGAGAATTATATGCATTAAAAATTTTTAATCAAGCAAAGTTTTGAAAAGTATTCCAACCACATTTTTTAAAAATATATTTTATTGATTTTTTACAGAGAGGAAGGGAGAGGGATAGAGAGCTAAAAACATCGATGAGAGAGAAACATTGACCAGCTGCCTCCTGCACACCCCTCACCAGGGATGTGCCCACAACCAATGTACATGCCCTTGACCGGAATCGAACCTGGGACCCTTCAGTCCGCAGACCGACGCTCTATCTGCTGCACCAAACGGGCCTTGGCTCTTTTTATTTATTTATTTTTTGATAAGAGAGTCATTGATCTGCTACCTCCTGCACGCCCAACACTGGGCATCTAGACTACAATCCAGGCATGTACCCTGACTGGGAATCGAACCATGACCTCCTGGTTCATAGATGCTCAATCACAGAGCCACACTGGCCAGGCCTTTCTTTGTATTTTTAAAAGTTATATCTCTGTAAATAACATTAAGTCATTTTTATGAGTATCATATGTAGATTTTTTTCTACTTGCATGACTGTGTACATGGACAATAGTAGCTATTTTGATAATGGAACTTGCTCTCTGCAATAATTATAGATATAAATTGTAAGATATTATATCATTCTATTTTTCCTTCAAATGTATCTTCAGTTTCCTATAGTACCAAAGCTCTACACTTGTATTATCTATCTACCAGTAGCCCTGCATACCAATCCATGTGCCAGTAGCTCCTCAGTAGCTCGCTGCTGCCCACCTGTAGCTCTCTCCATCCCTCTATCTCCCCCCTCATAGCTTGCTGCCCTCCCATAGCTTGCTCCCCACTGCGCACTTGTAGCTTGCTGCCCCACTCTCCTGCCGATCTGTGATCTGGTAACGACCATTTGCATATTACATCTTTATTATATAGAAGGAGGATATATATAACAGCCTAAGCTACAGTTACAACTGACAACGGGAGGACCGGTTGGTAGCTATGACATGCACTGACCACCAAGGGGCAGACACTCAATGCAGGAGCTGCCCCATAGTGGTCAGTGTGCTCCCACAGCCAACCTCCCATGGCTGGCAAACCTCCCGCAGTCCCTCCCCCCATCTAGCTGACCCTGATGGCCCCGATCAGTGAGGCCAGGCTGAGGGACCCACCCATGCACAAATTCATGCACTGGGCCTCTAGTATAAAATAATCTTCTGAATTGTAACTGAGATTGGGAGCATAGCAAAATTCATACTTTTATCACTATCTGTAATAGAATATTTTATTAATGGAATTATTAAATCTTAGCCATATTGACTAAAAGATTGACCATTAAGACCAAAACTAGTTTATCACCAGATATGCAAGCATAAATTTGTTGTGTGTTTTTTTTGTTTGTGTGTTTTGTTTTGTTTTTGCTCCTATATAATTTTTTTTCCAAATGCATTCCATTTTGGCAGGGTGCGGGGAGTGATACTCAGCCCAAGCTATTTCTTTTTTTTTTCTTTCTTTCTTTCTTTTTTTATTGGTTAAGGTATTACATATGTGCCCTTATCCCTCCATTGCCCCCCCCATCCTGCACCCCCGCTCATGCCCTCAGCCCCTGTTTCTGTGTCCATTGGTTATGTTTATATGCATGCATATAAGTCCTTTGGTTGATCTCATAAATTTGTTTTATAACATGAATTATTAAAAATATTCTCGAGAAACAAGTCTTCACTTTTTTTGTCTGGGTCATGTGTTTCTTTCATTTTGGCTTCTTCACATATCTTCAGAGTTCCAGTTTAGATTTTAACATTTTGTCTTGCTCTCTTATATAGTTACTAGAAGCCTGATGTACAGATTCATGCACTGGTGGGGTCCCTTGGCCTGGCCTGTGCCCTCTCGCAATCCAGGACTCCTAGGGGGATGTCGGACTGCAAGTTTCAGCCCGATCCCTGCAGGCCAGACAGGGATCCCACTGGCGCATGAATCCGTGCACTGGGCCTCTAGTATGCATATAAGATCTTTGGTTAATCTCTTCCCACCCTCCCAACTTTCCTCTGAGATTCACCAGTCTGTTCCATGTCTGTGCGTTGAGTGTCTGCCCCCTGTTGGTCAGTGCGTATCACAGCTAATGGTCGAATGGTTGCTTATTCTTTTATATATAGAGAGAGATATAAAGACTCATTTTTTAAAAGCCTTGTGGAAAGGCATTAATTTGTAAGGGTATCTTGAATGAATCATTTAATTTATTTAAAGCTAGCTTCCCATTTTTTTTTAATCTTTTTTTTATATTTTTATTTTATTGATTTTTTTACAGAGAGGAAGGTAGAGGGATAGAGTTAGAAACGTCAATGAGAGAGAAACATCGACCAGCTGCCTCTTGCACACCCCTTACTGGGGATGTGCCTGCAACCCAGGTACATGCCCTTGACCAGAATCGCACCTGAGACCTTTCAGTCCGCAGACCGATGCTCTACCACTGAGCCAAACCGGTTTCGGCTAGCTTTCCATTTTTTATATGGAGTTATACCAGATCATTATTGAGTATGAAATTATTTTCAAATCTGGTAAGTTAGAGGCTTCCATTAATTAGGAAGTACAGGGAGAAATCCTGCTCATTTACAGTCTGTGTTTAGATCAGACACCCTGCCTCAATTTTAATTTTCCTGGTTCTGTACCAGAGGTTTGTTCCCGTGTTTCCAGAAGCAAATCGTGACATAAGGATTTAGGAGAAAAGGCCCAAAGCTCAATGTACTCCACAGCAGCAGTGTTAGACAGTGTACTGATTTCATTGCCTCTAGATTTTTAGAGTATTGCTTATATAGCTACAAGAGGCCCAATGCACAAAAATTTGCATAGGAGTAGGCCTTCTTTCCCCTGGCTGCCGGCACCCAGGACTCAGGCTTTCCTCCTTCAGCCTCCAGCAGGCATCTGGAACCCGGGCTGGCTTCCCCCTGGCCCTGGCTTCATCAGGAAGGAAGTCCAGAAGACATCTGGTCTAATTAGCATATTACCCTTTTATTATTATAGATTGAGACCAGTTGTTATTCCCATTACAGCAGATCAAAATGTTCAGTAGTTTTTATTTTAAATAACAAGCTTGAGGACATCCTTTATTTTTAAATTCACATTGTAATGCTTTTATTTTTTTAACGTGTTTTTTAATGATTTCAGAGAGGAAGGAGAGGGGGATAGATAGAAATATCAATGATGAGAGAGAATCATAATCGGCTGCCTCCTACATGCCCCATTGGGGATCGGGCCCGTGTTGGGGATCTGGCCCACAACTTGGGCATGTGCCCTTGACTGGAATCGAACCTGAGACCCCTCCGTCCGAAGGCTGATGCTCTACCCACCGAGCCAAACCAGCTAGGGCCACATTGTAATGTTTTTAGCAGACTGAATCTGGCTATCTATAGTTTATTGTTGGGATTTTGCTGATTAATTCATAACCATTAATATGTCTTTAACACCTTAATTAAAGTGGATTTCTTACTTCAGTGTACATCTACTTTGCCCTGTTTTGTATTTTTACTTTTCCTTACCGATTCTCCCCTTTATATCTTAACAGAATCACAAATTCTGTCTCCACATTATTATTATTAGGGATAAGGAAAAAAGAAAAGAGGGTTCGATGTGATCTACTAATATCTAAACCTCATTTTAATGTTTATTACATGCTCTTCTCACACCCAACATTTTGCCAGTGTGTCTGACCTGGCTCTATTTATTTATTTATTTTTTTTCTGAAGCACTTAAAAATGGTAGTTTTAATTTCTCATCTTGCTTTTGCTCTGCATTCAGTAAGTGCCCAATATATGCCAGTTGATTAACCAGATTTTGGTAGGGAGAGCTCAGTCCATTATTGCTATCTCTTATTTCCCTAGTTAAGACCAAGTCACTGCTGTTCTTTATTTTTAATCAGTTGAGTGTATAATCTGTGTAAATCAACTTTCTCCCTTTGCATCTCTTCATCTTCCAATTTGTTTTGGACTATATATTGTAATTAAGTACATTTGTATTATCATATAGAAAAAATGTTAATTACTTTTTTAACATTTTGTTGTATATAACATTGTATATAAAATTAATTGGATGGGGTGCATTTCTGTTGAAAATATCAGAAGCCTGTAGTCAGGAAAATTTATGAATTTATATGTCATACCTCCTCCTGGCTTTCAAAAACTTTTACGTAAACACAAATATTAAGCATATCCTCTTAAAAGCATTTTTTTTAAAACCTACTCTCCCTATTACTTCTGCAGTTACTGAGTAATACTGAATGGCATTGAAGAAAATGTTCAGGTTTTTCAAAGAGCTGCTTCTGATAGGAAAATGCTTAGTAATGATGAAGACACGCCCTCCACTTCAGTGGCCATTTTCTAGTATAGTTCTGGAGAAACAAGTGGGAACCATCAAAGGAAGACGTGTACGGATCAAAGAACATGGGCAAGAGGCAGTAAATTTTCCATCGGGGTCAATTGGAGAAATTAGAACTATGCTGTCTGTGAGTAGTTTAATTAGTTGGACTAATTTTTATGGACCCTTTTAGCTTACTTAATCTTTTTGAATTCTATGATTACATTTTGCTTTGCTGATATCAAGGAACAATCAAATTAACTCTTGGATTTGGGGCTTTTGGAATAATAATTTAGAAGTTATGTTGAAATGGGTAGGCTACAAAAAGTGTTCCCTATTATTTTGTAATATCTTGTACATTGCAAAGTACTGTTTTTAGTATACTAAGGTTTAAGGTGGGGAGGGTGGAAGACAATAAGTGATTGCTTTCAGATTACACTTTCTGATTGTATACTGATTAAAGAAAAGTGTAAAATACATAGAAACAGCCTATTGGCAATATCATTTATAGTAATGGGGAAATTTATTTTCCTTTGTATGATTTTGTAAATTATGACAGTTGTAGCTCTTTACTGATATATATTAAAAGCTTCTTCCTTAAAAATAGAGAAAATAGCTACCTTGTATAATTTGGTAATGACAATCTTCCTCATCAACTTATTTTCTGATGTTCTGCAATTAGCCTAGAAAGAGATAAGAAAATAATAGCAATTGACGACAGGAGTTCATCCTTTTTAATCACATTTTTAAATGATGTTCTATATGTGATAATTGCATTTAGATCTGTAGCTTTAAGCTATAGCTAATAAATGTTTCCAGGCAAATATTCCTTATCAAATCTAATTACTAATTAATTACAGATACCTTTTTCCTTAAATATTTTGTTTTAAATAAAAAATATTTTAGAAGTTCTATTGGAATAGTGGAAACTTTAAAAATATATAACTTAAAGTACAGTACTTTTTTTTGAAGGAATTAAAAATTTATACAAATATTTAAATAAAAGTTAAGTAATTTGGTAAATTCTGTTCACAAGGATGACAGTCAAAGGCTTCTAAATAAGCACAGATTTTTAGGTGTGAAGTCTTCATTAACAAAATTCTACAATTTCAGGTTTCTGTGCCAATGTTTTCTGCCTTCTGCCTTCAGTTAGTAGCTACGTCTAGTTTCTTTTGCCTTTTGTGTTTAATATACACTTGCAGAGATCAAATGTCATCTGGCATCTAACAATAGTTAGCATTTTTTGAGACCTAGTAGAATGGCTTTGATATTATATATATATAATTTTATAGACTCAGAGGAAGAGTGGGAGAGAGAGAGAAAAACATCAATGATGAGAGAGAATCATGGGGCTGCCTCCTGCACACCCCAAACTGGGGATGGAGCCTCCCCAACCCAGGCCTGTGTCCTGGCTGGTGTGACTCAGTTGGTTGACAGCCTCCTGTGCACCAAGAGGTGTCAGGTTCCATTCCCATGGAGGGAACATACTCAGTCGGTTAGGGCTCATACAGGAGACAGCCGATGGATGTTTCCCTCTCTGATATAATACATTTTAAATCAAGGAACTGTGTAATAGTTGAGTAGATCATTAGTGGGTGTGGGGTTTTTTAATGAGAGAGAGAGATTTGTTGTCCCACTCATTTATGCATTCATTGTATGAGCTCTGACAGGGCTTGAACCCAAAACTTTAGCATATCAGGACAACACTCTAACCAAATGAGCTGCCTGGCTAGGGAGTTCATTAATTTTGAAATAGAAAAGTACACAGGACCATTCTAATTAATTTGTTAAACTAACAGATCAACACCTTTTTTTTTGTTTGTTTGTTTTTTAAGATCAGGCCTTATGCTGGGCACTTTTTTCCACATAAATAATGTGAATATATTTTCATTGTAAAAAGTCAAATACAGGGAAAGCATCAGCCCTCTCTTAAGCCCCCTTTCCTTCCCCAATTTCTTCCACTTTTCTCCTCAAGTAACTACTGTAATCGGTTTTCTTCCAGATCATTTTCAGTGTAATTATATTCATATATACACACATGCAAATATGTTTAATACACATAAAAACATATAATTTGACTTTTTAAAATATAAGTAGGTTTTTGTTTTATTTTGTTTGTAAATGGGTTCTTAAATGATTATAGTAGTCAGTATGCTCATTTGTACATTTAGCTGACTTCTATAGTTATACCCATAGAACAATTGCATAGTAGAATTGCTAGGTCAGTAGATGCATACATTTATGTTTTCATAAATATATTTCCACTAATAGTGTATGAAGTATCTATTTCCTCATACCCTTGACACTAAATATGATCAAACTTCTTAATTATTGCCAACTACCAGATAAAATTATCTTTAATTTGTACATCTTCAATCAAGGGTAAGGTCCAACATGTTTTCATTTGTATGTTTTTTCCTTTGAACTGTCTGTTTATACCCTTTATAGTCCCAAGATTCTTTGCAGCTAATTTCTAGGCTTGTGTAATCTGAGGCAAATACATAAGGATTAAAGGTCATCTGAAACATAAATGGTCATCTGACTGGGAGTTAATGTAGAAATCAGAAGACATATGTTGACCTATTGTGAATTTTCTAACTTAATCTGTTAAATAATTTTAAAATTACAAGCCTAGCTTCTAATTTTAAAAATATACAAATTATACAAAATACTGTATTAGACTAAGTTAATTAACTAATTTACTCTAAGTTATTTGCCATGTAGCAGAGAAAATAACAGATTTGACTCTTGCTCAGCTGCCTAGGCTCCAATCCTGGCTCTATCATTTATGACATGTCCGAGGCCCAGTTACTTGGTCATTCCATGCTTGCCTTAGTTTCCTCTTATCTTAAATGAGTTCTGCTCAAAAGGTTATTGCAAAGATGAGATGAGTTAGTCTTTAAAAATGCTTAGAATAGCTGAAACCGGTTTGGCTCAGTGGATAGAGCGGCAGCCTGCGGACTGAAAGGTCCCAGGTTCTATTCCAGTCAAAGGCATGTACCTTGGTTGCTTGCACATCCCCAGTAGGGGGTGTGCAAGAGGCATCTGATTGATGATTCTCTCTCGTCGATGTTTCTAACTCTCTATCCCTCTCTCTTCTTCTCTGTAAAAAATCAGTAAAATATATATATTTTTTAAATGCTTAGAACAGTGTCAGACTCATTATGGCTAATCTATACATATTCACTGCTGATATTTGAGAAAGATTTGGTAGGGAAGGAGTTAACCAAACAGATGAGAACCTACAGTGATAACCTCCTGTGAGAAAAAGAAAAAATTGCATCTGGGTAGTATCAAACAGAATTAGCAGCTTTTGTTGGCATCTCTAAACCAGAGGTAAACTCTGCTGCAGAGGGGGAAGCAGGTCAAGAGCCATTTCCAGATGCCCACTACTTATGAACCCCATAGCCTGTGGGAAACTGCATCACTGGAATGAATACTTGCTATATTTTGTTTGTGATCTTGTTCATATTAATGCCTGCTATATGGCTCTTTCACCGTTGGTAACTAGATTTCTAAATTGATCTGCCTTTTGATTATTCTTCTTCTTTGCATTTTATATCTGAAAATTTCCCTCTGTTTTCTATCTGAATTATTCCCAATTGTTACTTTGTTAACCCTAGTCTAATATTGTAAATATAGAACTATCTTAAGAATGAGTCAACAGAAAAATCATGGAGCCTGTAGATCATAAGAATACTAGTTCAGCCAAAACCGGTTTGGCTCAGTGGATAGAGCGTCTGCCTGTGGACTGAAAGGTCCCAGGTTTGATTCCGGTCAAGGGCATGTACCTTGGTTGTGGGCACATCCCCAGTAGGGGGTGTGCAGGAGGCAGCTGATCGATGATTCTCTCTCGTCGATGTTTCTAACTCTCTATCCCTCTCTCTTACTCTCTGTAAAAAATCAATAAAAATATATATTTAAAAAAAAAAAAAAGAATACCAGTTCTATGAAGGTTTGGAGGAGTTGCCACTATTCAAAATATATTCATGGGCGAGGTGGAGGAGGGGGAGAGGGAATTCAAGATTTGTGTTTCTACACTGAAGGGACTAAAGGCACCAGTGAAAGGGGGGTATTTGAGATGAGGACAACCTGGTGTTGTCCATAGTGCCCTCCCCTCCAGCATGGCCTGCCCGCTTCTGAGAATCTATGAGTGTAACAAACTATTTTTTCAGTGGCAGTTGTCTCCTAATCTGTTGGCCTCACCACACCTGAATAATAACCTACATCTTAAAACAGCAAGATGAACTTGAGAGAGAAGACTTGGTTGTTCCTTCTGATATTCTTTTTCCTCAAAGATGCAGTTTTGTGTTTTGGTTAAGGGTGTGGGCTTTGGACTCGGACCAGTTGGCTTCACATTCTTCTGTGTAACATTGGACAAGTTATTTAACCTTCGTATGCCTCAATTTCTTTCTAAAATATGAATAGTGGTATTCATATTTTGAATATCAATCAGTTTGTTGTTAGGAGTAAATTGGGTATTATAAAACATGCTTAACTAATGCCTAAGCATATAAGCAACTCAACAAATGTTAACTATTTTTACTGTTACTCTTATTATTTCCCAGCTTTTCACCACTCTTCCAAAATACTGATCTCTCTTAGGGCACTCTCGTCTTCTCACACTATGTATTATCTCTAACTGAGCTCATCTACTCCCGATTTCCATAGCTGTATACTACCATATTGATTTGTCACCATACCTATTTGCTAAAACTCTATATATATTCAAACTAGGCAGATCTCCAGAATCTTTAGGTCCAGATACTTTCGGTCCAAGTTATTCACATTTGAATATCTCACAGGTACCTTTAACTCATCACTTTCCTCTTCAGATTTGTTGCTCTGCCATTATTTTATATTTTAGTGAATATAATATATTTTATTAAATATACCTAATTGTTCAAACCAGAAATGCAGGAATCATCTTGCCAACCACTTTCAATCATAAATGGGTACTAAATTGGGGGTGGGGAAGCTATTCACAAACTAAAGGATGTTTATTATATTTGGAGAGAGTGAGTAGGGGTCAGAGGTAAGATAAAGAAAGTGATTTCACATTTTATATCTTTTTGTACTGTTTGCATTTTTAAAAAAATTTTTTATTGATTTCAGAGAAGAAGGGAAAGGGAGAGAGAGATAGAAGCATCAATGATGAGAGAGAATCATTGATCGCTGCCTCCTTCACACTCCCTATTGGGGATTGAGCCTGCAACCCAGACATGTGCCCTTGACTGGAATCAACCTGGGACCCTTTAGTCCCCAGGCTGACACTCCATCCACTGAGCCAAACCAGCTAGGACTATCCTGTTTGCATTTTTAACTCAAAAATAAAACTAAAAAAATCTGAGCAGTTGAATTTAGTTTTCTTTTATAACTAGGGGAAAAGTTAACTTTTTCTTGAGCATCCCCAGAAAGAAGTTAATGGCAGAAAACTACTATTAACTCTGGTGCCGGACATATAATAGGTGCTCAATAAATATCTGATTAGTGATAAATGGACATTGTCATTTAAGTTTTCTTTTTTCTAGCCAGTGGAATGCTGTTAGAACTGAGTCTTGGCATCTAGAAGACTGATCAGGTACTTTGTGAGGAATAGAATCAGAACTTAGCCAGTAGTTGTTACAGACTACAATTTGTTTTTCTAAAAGGATATACAGCCCTGAGATTAAGACAGGATTTTCCTAAAACATAGTGGCCTATCTGAAAAGTACCAGACCACTCGGTATTTTCTTTGATACTGTTGAAAGCCAGTATACCATGGTCTTATCAGAAGTATCATAGAATATTTTATTGATTTTTTTACAGAGAGGAAGGGAGACAGAGAGAGAGTTAGAAACATTGATCAATTGCCTCCTGCACACTCCCTACTGGGGATGTGCCCACAACCAAGATACATGCCTTTGATTAGAATTGAACGTGGAACCCTTGAATCTGAAGGCCGACGCTCTATCCACTGAGCCAAACCTGTCAGGGCTAGAATGAAACTTTTTAACAAGAACCTCACCTGTTATGTTTTCTCCGCTGTGTCTAGATATTATCTTGCACAAAGAAGATGTTCAAGTAATGTCTATTATAAAATAGACAACCTAATTCATGTTTGGCCTGTTCTCTTTTGGCTAGAACTGAAAGGTTACGACTTGTTCTATCTGTGAGGGTTTAAAGCAGTTTAGAAGAAAGCCTAATAATAAAAGTATTTACCCTCACCCTTCACCTCTATTTCTACACTAGTTAATCTTCCTTTTTTTTCACTTCTCACTTGAGGATATTTTTCCATTGACTTTTAGAGAGAGTGGAAGGGAGGTGGACACAGAGAGTGGAAGGGCTGAGGATCAAACTTCCAACCAAGGTATGTGCCCTTGACCAAATCGAACCCAGGACCCTTCAGTTTGTAGGCCAAGGTTCTATCCACTGAGCCATAACAGCTAGGGCTTTATTTATTTATTTATTTATTTATTTATTTATTTATTTTTATGTCAGAGAAGAGAGATAGAAAGAGAGACAGAAACATCAATGATGAGAGAGAATCATAGATCTGCTGCCTCTGCACTCTCCTTTCTTTTTTTCTTTTTTTTCTTTTTTTTTAAATAAATTTTTATTGTTCAGATTATTACAATTGTTCCTGTTCCCCCCTCCCCCCCTGCACTCTCCTTTCTGAGGATCAAGCCTGCGATCTGAGTCCTGCATGAGAATTGAACCATGACCTCCTGGTTCATAGGTTGATGCTCAACCACTGAGCCATGCTGGCCAGGAATCTTCCTTAAAGGCAAACTAGCAATAACTGCAGAATGCACCATAAATCACACAGAAAATAAACATTGCATTAGAATGGGGTCTGTTATGTTTAATGGGAGAGGAGGTGCAGAAGTATAAGCCCAGGATTTAAATGAGTCATTTCCTTGAACTGCTTGTTCAGCAAAAATGTTGGGGTTTTCCTCTATTTTTGTTTATTTTTTCTTACAAGAATATGTTTCAACCATCAGAACAATCTCAGCACAACCAGAAACTCTTGGCTATCATTCATTAAGTAAAATTTTTCTGGTACTGTGATGTGTGTTTTCTGTCAGCTGAATTTTACAGGAATCGTTAACCACAAGGATTTCCTGAGGAGAAGCTCCCACATGCTGTGTCTGGGGTTTCTCATATTTCCTTTGGCAGCAGTAACATTCTCCAATACTACAGAATTATACTTTGAGTTCAGTGCTGATGATTTCTCTTCAAGGAAACAGCTTAACTGAAACATTTGTGGTTCTAATGTGCTTGAACCAAGGGAGAAAAGTTATAAAAGAGAAAATTACCTATCACCACCTACTCTGCCTTACCCTCTGCACACACACAAAATCCTTCTAAAGCTGCCATCAACCTATAATAATGCTCACTATGTGATACATAGAAATGTCTGTGTATTAGTCTATAAGCCTAAGAGCCCCAAACCTTCAAATATATGGATGAGGGTTGTTACAATAGGGAGCCTCACCTTGCTGTTGTAAAAGAAAACTAAAAATAAGTTATTTTATACTGGGCAATCAGGTTTTAATACCAAGACATTATCTGTTATCTGCCTTTTTCACTTTTACTCTCTTGTGCATGTACAGAGTGTGAAAAACTCATCAATATGGCTATTCTTTGATAATACGATTATCAGAAAGGACTTAAAACATTATTCCCTTTCCAACTATATATGTTTAAAGTGTGATTTTCTTTATATACTTCATCCAAAACAATAAATTGCAGCAGATTGAATGCAGAAGCAAATATAAGAATCCAGCTATCTCCTATTAAACCAGACAGTTAAGATTTGCAAAAATGTGAAGCAATACACTCTTCTTAATTCCTTCTTTCCCTCCATTTTGGAAAAAAAAAATTCATTAAAATTACATTATTTTCATTAATACTGTATATTCTGCACATCAGCTAAGCATTCATACTCAGTTTGGATCACCCATAGTAGATCTTCAAATATTGCCTTGAATTACTCAATCTGTGTTTTCAAACTAAACTGTGAACCATCAGAGTGGCGAAAGAACAAGAATGCTAGTTCATTTGGATGACCTTTTGAAAAGTTTATATACTTTAAAAAAAATTGTTTTTAAGGCAGTAGAAAACTTTCTTCAAATGAACTTCCATAGGGAAGAACAATAAATAAGATGGATCAAAGTGGAATTACACTAATTCAAGTGTCATCAAACTTTTTCTATAACAGGACAGATAGTAAATATTTTAGGCTTTGCAGACCATATGGTCTGTGTCTCAGCTTTGCTGCTATAGTGCAGAAGCAGCCACAGACAATACATAAATAAGTGTGGTTATATTCCAATAAAACTTTTATTTATGAAAAATTTTAACTTTTAAATTTCATGTATCACAAAATTAATATTAGTCTTTTGATATTTTCTCCAACTATTTAAAAATGTAAAAACCATTTCTTGTTCCCAATCATATAAAAATAGTCATAGAAGGGGGGATAAATCTGATCCAACAGTTTTAGTTTGCTAACTCCTGTCCTAATTAAAGACTCACTTGAATTTGTGAGGCACATTCTTGAATGCTAACTGTTTTTTGGAAAGAGTCTTGGAGGTGGGGATGAGTCCAAACTTCTTTTTTTCAAATTATAATGCTGTGTCAGCATTGGCCTCACTGTCCTTTTCTTTTCCAGTTTATGTTACAGCTCACAAAATAGCAAAATAGAATATCTGTATCATAGATTTTATTTTTTAGGTGACTAAGCAGAAGAGAAATAATGAACACTTTGTATTCCAAATACAGGGGTAGACCTGAGTGAATTTTTTTCAACTATGAAATGGGAATAACAATAGATGATGGTGATGATGATACATCTTATAGAGCTTATTAGAGGTCCCATACACAAAATTCGTGCAAGAGTAGGCCTTCCTTCCCCGAGCTGTCAGCACTGGTTTCCCCCTGGCACCCGGGACTTGTCCTAGCTTCATCCGGAAGGTCATCTAGTCTAATTAGCATATTATGCTTTTATTATTACAGAAGATTGTGAGCTTCATCTAAGATGATGCATGTAAAATGCTTAGTTAAGCTTTTGCCACATAGTTTGTGTCAGCTGTGTTGCTGTTGTTTTGGTGATGGCTGTTCTTGTATCTCTGACACCTAACGTAAGGTTTTTTTAAAATATAAATATTAATACTAGACGCCTGGTGCACGAAATTCATGCACAGGTAGGATCCCTAGGTCTGGCCAGCTGCCAGGCTGATCAAGGTTTTCCCACTGCCGGCTGGGGCCTTCCTTCCCCAGCTGCCTAGCTGGAGCCTTCCTTCGTTCTGCGCCACCCCCTGGTGGTCAGTGTATGTCATAGCAAGCAATCGAACTTCCAGTCGAACTCCCAAGGGGACACTTTGCATATTAGCCTCTTATGTATATAAGGGGGGATCAAGGTTTATTTTTAAACATATCACTAACTTTGTACTTCAGAGAAAACTAAGTTAAAATTAAAGTTTGCTTTTTCTACCTAGAAAGAGTTGTTTCATAAATTTCATCCAGTAGTGATGGTGATCTTTCTGTTTGGTGGGAGGGGGGGTGATTTTTTCCCCCATCTGTTCCAAAACCTGTGCTCTTTTCACATAACCTATATAAAGTTAAAGTATAAATTGAATGCTTATTATGTATCATGTACTGTTTTAAGTGCTTTATATTTATGAACTAGGTAATATTATTCCTCCTATCTTTAGTTGAGACAGCTGGAGCATGAAAAGATTATAAATTACCATAGTTACCCAGCTAGTAAGAATTGGAATTTGAACTTATGGTCCAGATCCAGAGTTTCTGTCTTTAACCACTATATTCTAATGCTTTTATTAACTACACTCTCTCTCATTTACCATATGCTTGGACATAACTCACCTTAGTTAACTTTCTTGGAGTTTTAAGTGGTTTTTTTTTTTTTTATCATGCTGGGTACTATGTATGCTATTTATAGTATAATAATACATATTTGTGCTTGACTAGATCAGTAAATATGATGGTATGATATAATTATAATTAATACTGTACTATCATTTCCTAATTCTTATTGTCTTCAAGTAATAACTGTTTTTCACTATAAATCTTCTTAGGAACTATCTATAGCCAGGATTGGCTATTTTGAAGCAGTTTACTCTAATATTAAAAAAATTTGGACAAAGAAATTTCTTAACAAATCTATTTATATTCCTAAATTAATTTTTCTTTGTTGATACTCACTCAAAAATATCCATATGTTTTACTTAGTTTTCCCCTTTTTTGGATCCCTCTGTTAAACTGTTTGTTGGTGTGTGTTTTTAATGTTAAACTAGAGGCCCAGTGCACAAAATTTGTGCACATTAAAAGGGAATTAATTAGAAGAAATATTTTATTATTGCTATTTGCCCTTTCTCTATAATAGAAGTGTCAGAGATGAAAGAAAATTAGTAAAATGTATATTAAATCTCCCTCCAGTCAGAGTTTGGGGCATGCCATGGGACCGAGAGTTAAGTCTCCGTCCACCACTTGCACACACTTCAAAACGCAGAAGATCCAAACGTGGTCAGCTCCACCCCTATTGGGTGAGACCCAGATCCAGCCGGCCCTACCTCCTTCAAGCCCCCCCTGGCGTGGAGCATGGCCTGAGGTCCCCTGTCAAGCCCAGCACCATCTCTTCCCCACCCCCCTGCAGTGTCATGTCAGTGCTGAACTGGGTAGGATGCATGCAGGCAGTGTCACATCCCTAGCCAGGGATGCAGTCAGGCAGCTTCACTTCAGCACTGGGCGGGGACGCACACAGACAGCTTAACGTTAGTGCTGGGGGTGGAAGTCCCTACCCCGGTCCTCAACCTACAGACTGGGACACCGTAACAAACAAATTAGCATATTACCTATTTATGTGTATAGATGGTATTGTGACATAATTCACTTCTTTATAGATTATACCTTAAAGAATTTGGGCATACTGGTCATGATAGTGATGTTTGGTATTGAATTTGGCCTCTAAAACTTGAAATAATAATGATCTTGATATATGTTTTATTTGATATCTCTTTCAGAATTCTCCACTTTACCAGTACTTACAGGATCTGGGGCACACAGACTTTGAAACATGTTCTTCTCTGTCACCAAAAGCAGAAAAATGCACAGTGGCAGAGGGACAACAAAGGTCTCCTACAAGAGCCCTGCCAAAAGTAAGGAAGCATGCTTTTTCTCTACGATTTAATCTTTTGTTCTTTGCCTTACAAAAAAACAAAAACAAAAAACACCTTGTCCTCCCCCACACTGGTAAGACTTTATTTTTATTTCATCAGTAGTACAAAACTTCCTGTTTAGATAAACATGAATCCTTGCTGTTTCAGACTATCTCATGGGTTATTTATACAGTAAGTGGAAATGAATATGGTTGAAGATCAAAATATATTATTTATTTAAATAATGAAGTTATCTGGAGAGGACTGGAAAAATACTAAAACATTAATGAGAACCCAACTACTAGGGCTGTTATATTAACTGGAATTATTTTTTCTTTAAATGTGTTTTTTAAGAGCACAAATTATAAGAAAACACATTGATAAGGTATTTCATAAACAGTTTCAAGGATATGTGATGGAGTGAGTATACTTACCTTAATTTCTAATGCTTTTTATGTTTGCAATATTACATATTTTTATATAATACATTAGGGACCAGCTGCACAACATTCATGCATGGGGGGGTGGGTGTCCCTCAGCCCAGCCTGCACCCTTTCCAATATGGGACCCCTCAGGCCTAAACTGGCAGTCAGACATCCCTCTCACAATCTGGGGTTGCTGGCTCCTAACCACTGGCCTGCCTACCTGCCTGCCTGATTGGCCCCTAACCGTTCCCCTGCCAGCCTGATTGATGCCTAACTGCTCCCCTGCTGGCATGATTGTCCCCAGCTGCCCTCCCCTGTGAGGCTGAGGGGACTGGGGGACTCCAGCTGGGTGAGGTGGGGCTGATGGGACTGGGACTGAGGCTGGATGAGGCAGAGCTGGGAGGACTGGGCACCGCCATCTTGTGGCTATGAGTGCCGCAATCTTGTGAGAGTGTGGCAGTCAATTAGTATATTCCCTCTTTATTGACTGTGGGCACCACCATCTTGTGAAAGCATGATGGTCAATTAGCATATTCCCCTTTATTAGATAGGATACCTCATAGTTTCTGTACAACATTATAAGGCTAAGATGCTAGAAGAATCTCCATAAATTATCCTGTATAATAAAAGGATAATATGCACATTGACCAAACAGCAGAACAATTGTTATGATGTACACTGACCACCAGGGGGAATATACTCAATGCAGGAGCTACCCCCTGGTAGTCAGTGTGCTACCACAGGGGGAATGCTGCTCAGCCAGAAGCCAGGCAAGCACAGCGGCTGTGGCAGTAGCCTCTTTGGCCTCAGAGGCAGCACTAAGGAGCAGTGAGCTGAGCTGTAAGGAGCAGTAAGGAGCGAGGGCTCCTAGACTGCGAGAGGGATGTCTAACTGCTGGCTTAGGCACGGAGAGCAGGCCTAAGCCAGAGGGCGGACATTCCCGAGGGGTCCTTGACTGTGAGAGGGTGCAGGCTGCACTGAGGGACCTCTCCCCCTACTACCCTCTAAATGCACAAATTTTTGTGCACTAGGCCTCTAGTGTTTTTATAAAATTCATTAACCTAAATTCATTTATTACCTTTTATTTTATTTTTAAAAACTATTCTGTTTTTATACAAAGAATTCTAATTTAATAGAAAAATATAACCAGGTTACCTAATTTTTTTAGCATTCTAGTTTAATCAGTGTTTTATTACAAGATCAATTATTTTTGGGAGGTAGCTTTGAAAGTTTTCAATTACTCATTTACTCTGGGGTGATAGATGTCTTTTCTCCTGTTTTTCTTTGAAAAATCCCTAAAAGTGAGGTAACCAAGCTCGGCTCATTTGCAATAGCAGAGTAAATACCAGAGAAATTGTTTATTATTTTGTTTTTTGTTTTTTACTAACAACGAAAGGGTAGGAGTTAGAGTTAGAGCTCACATGGTTCAGAATCAGTTTATTAGTCCTCTGTACTTAAACTCTTCCTGCTCATTGCTCCTTTCAAATATGGATGTTCCTGGGAAGAGTTTTTAAAGGAAAACCTACAGATATATCTAATAGATTATAGATTAAAACTTTAATTTGGGATTACTTGACAAGAAAAGACAAAGAAAGGGACATGGGATTAACTTGCATTGACCTGTGTGTGTTCAGGGTGTGTGTGTGTGTGTGTATGTGCGTGTGCGTGTGTGTGTGTGTGTGTGTATCTTGTAGGTTTTCAGTCCTTTCATTCATGACAGGTATTTTTACATATAGAAATGTTATTAGATTATAAATAAACTAGAGACCTAGTGCACAAAATTTGTGGACTCAGGGCTGTGGGCGGGGGTGTCCCTTAGCCTGGATTGGGAGAGGGTTCAGGCCAGGCCAAAGGACCCCACTGGTGCATGGCTGGGGAGGGACCACAGGAAGGTTCCATGGCATGTTTGGTCCATCTCGCTCAGTCCTGATCAGCTGGACCCCAGCATCAAGCTAACCTACCAGTCGGAATGTCTACCCCATGGAAGTCAGTGCACGTCATAGTGACTGGTCAGCCAGTCAACTATCTGCCCCCCCCTCGTGGTCAATGTACATCATAGCGAGTGGTTGAGTGGCCTTAACATACCATTAGCGTATTACGCTTTGATTGGTTAAACGGACAACTAGATGACGAGGCACTTAGCATATTAGCTTTCATATATAGGATAAAATGAGGGTTTAAAAATTCATTCATTCAAAAATTGTGGAACAGTAAAAAGCATACCAGATATGTTTTTCAAAATTACCACATGTCTAGAAAGTTTTAGTCTTCACTTACTGTATGAGCTATATTTTTCTAAAATGGAGTTTTTCTAAATTTTGGGCAACTAAATTTTAGAAATTTAGTTCCTTCTCAGTGATATATTTTTGGTATTCCCCTCAAAATTTTGTTCAAACAGTAAAGTATCAGTTATTTATTTTTTTAGAAAGCAACTTTTTTGGTATAATATGAGTTCATGATGAAATGGCCCTTAATATTTATTGCCTTTTTTTAACTTTATTAAGAGTCACTAGTTTGCCTTTAATTGATTTTAGCCAGTAAGCTTTTAAAAATTAATCAGTAGGAGAATACTTCTCTTATAAATTCATATTTAAGATTTTTCTTTGACATTAAATAGGCTCTTTATTGTTTACAAGGTTATTTCTGAGTTGCAAAGACTCCATGTTTTTCCCTATATTCCCCCATGCAATCTTGGCTGCCATAATCAGACAGACAAAAATCATGAGGACCCCCTTTTTTTGTATCTGCAGTGGAAGTTTAGAATCAGGCCTCTTCTCTGCTTGATCTGTTTTCTCTGAGAGATCCCCTGTACTTTCTTGCCTTCATTGGCCACTTATGATCTATTCTCCATCTTCGCTGAGTTCCAGACCTTTGTTAGACATTTCCACCTACCTGTGCCCCATGAAACTCAGATTCAACAGATCTAAATCAGTTTTCCTGAGCACCCCACAAACAAAAAAAAAATTTTTTTTATAATTCCAAATTGTACCCTCCTGGTTATCTTACAACTTCCCATCACTCCCAAGTTGATTTGGTCACAAAATGATATGTGAAGTCAGCTTTTATGTCTCTAAAATCTAACCTTAATCATTACCATTTTTGTTATCCATTTTGTTACCATTTTGTTAACCTTAATCATTACCATTTTTGCAGGCCTTTGTCATCATTTAGCTCTCCTAATCATGCTCTTGGCTATAGTCATTCCCTGCCAGTACAGCCCCTGAACTGTTGCCAGTTATTTTTCAAAATGCTGATTTTTTTTTTTTAATTTTTATTATTTCACTTCCTTGCATCAAATCCTTAGTTGGCTTCTCACAGCCTATACTATAGGCCCTATAGGATAAGATCTAAACTATGTGGCATATGAGACCAAAGTCCTTTCAAACCCATCTCAGTGAACCTTTTTAACTTTATTACAATTCCCTTTTTCCCTTGGGCCCTAGCTGTTTCAAACTGTGCCACCAGCTCCATGGCATGTTCTTCCATGGCGCTCTCCTGTAATTATCCAGTTTCCTTGCCTGGAGTGTTCTAACCTCCTTTGTTGTTACATTTCTACTCATCTGTTAGGGCTTAGTTCCAGTATTAGCTCCCCTTGGCCTCTTCCTTTCCCACATTTTTCACACTTTACATTGGGTTGTAATTATTTGTACTGTCTCTTCTGTATCAAGTTCTTGACAACCGTTATGTGTATTTATCTTCCTTCCCATGATTGTTTTTCAGTACCTGAGACATAGTAATCCCTCAGTGAATGTAAACTCCCATTTGCTGGCATGCTCAGGAAATGGACTATTAAGGTATATTGAATTTGGGGAGCGATTCAATAATATGCTTTTTATTTCAATGAGACAGTTTTTCTAAAATTGAAATTTCTTTCTGCCTTTGTATTATGGAATGATTTTGGAGAACCCTATGGTTTTCCTCTGAAATACATACCATCATCATTTTGATACAATTTATAGTGTACTGAAGATAAATGGGCTACATCAGGATGATTCTGGTGGCTCATTAAAAAATCACATTTTCAAGTCTCATTTCAAACTTACTGAATCTGAACCTTCAGTTTGGGAGCTCAGGATATGTTTCTAACTAAAATCAAATCCAGGTGATTTTGATGTGTAAGTAAATTTGGGAATTAACAAAGAGGCTGAGAAATACTGACAAAACATGCAACCTGGATGATTTTCTTCCTTACCCTGATAATTACATTCATTAGATGTAATTACTTGAAGTTTTTCTACTATCTGGTTTTAGTTTAATAATCCTATGTAATGTCATTCTTCTCCTTCAGCGAGGCATTCTGTTAAAAGTGGCTGAAACCATCAAAAGTTGGATTTCTTCTCATTGCAATAAGAAAGACGATTTACTTCACAAATTGGTGAGTGTTCATTTTACTTTCTTTGTCAATATTCAGGGCTCCAGCTTATTAGTGAGAAAATTGATAAATTAGAATTTGTCTTGTTACTGATTTGGACAGTGATTAATTTTTATTAAAAATTCTGGGCAGTTCTGTAAAAGGATATTTTCCACTTCATGAATTATTATTTTTTATTTATATCTTTTTTATTTATCTTTATTTATTATTATTATTATTATTATTTTATATTTTATTGATTTTTTTACAGAGAGGAAGGGAGAGGGATAGAAAACTAGATACATAGATAAGAGAGAACATCAACCAGCTGCCTCTTGCACACCCCCCACTGGGAATGTGCCACAACCAATGTATATGCCCTTGACTGGAATCGAACCTGGGAGCCTTCAGTCTGCAGACCGATGCCCTATCCATGAGCCAAACCAGTTTCGGCCACTTCATGAATTATTAAATAAAGTTGGTTGTGTCACCTAAGAAAGAATAAGAAAGAAAAAGTAAACTCTTCAAAAAAATTGCATTTGGGCTCCGTATTATTTTATAGTTCTTAGAGTTTATTAGTCACTTAGAGTAGAATATTCTTGGTAGTTATTGAAACCTTATTTGTTAGAGTACTATTTTCCACTGCTATCTTCCTCCATTGACAGATACTTCTCTCAGTAATGAAGGGATTAGGAATATATCCATTAGTTGGATCTTCTTCTTTTTCATTAGGAACATGACTGTCTTTATCCTTATCCCACAATCAATGATTATATAATTTAGGCAAAATCAAAAGTGGTTCCTCCCTAATTTATTTAAATAATCTGACAACTTCAGATTGTTTTATTTTATGAATTTATTTACCATTGTTTGACAACTTCATATGTAAAATTTAGTCTCCGGGACTGATAAATCACAGAATTTTTTAGAGACTTGGAATAGTCAATATTTTCAGTCTTTGCGATTCCTGTGAGGCTTGCTTTTTTTCTTCTTTCTGACCTCTTGTCCCCCAAGAAGGAGTATCTCAAGTTTTTATATCCTAATAATACAAAATTTAAGTTATGAAGTTCTCCTTGTTCTCAGTAGGAGAAATCAGATTACAAGTAAGCAGGCTTTCAGGATCCTCTGCTGGCCTATGACCCTAAGATAATAATAATCCTAATATATAAAAACTCTTGGTCATAACGTCCAGTAACGACGGAGGCTCATCTAACTGGAAGTCAGTCCTGCAGTCAGCACTGGGTTGCTGCTTTCGCTGCAGGCGCGATGCCCCAAAACTGACTACTGAGGGAGCTGCAAATCAGGGCCAGAGAGAGGCCTGAAGAGAGAAGCAGATACAACCATTGCCTCTGTGGCAGCTTTTGATCAGGACTCGCCTCTCTCTTTCTCTCCCAGTCTGGCCAGCAGCTGCACCTCCATTTCTCCGGGCCTCCACCTTTCTAATCAGGCCCCATTGATGGGCCCAGAGATGCTGGCATAGAAACTGATAAATCAGAACCAAATCTGGGTGAAGTGTGAGGAGCCAATGGTTCCCTGGGAGGCAGAACTTTTGACGCTGATTGGCATAGAAACCAACCTATCAGAACCAACTTGGCTGGCAGAGGAGAGCAGTTGGGAGCAAGATCAGGCCCGCAGGGGAGGGCAGTTAGGAGCAATCAGGCAGGCAGGCAGGTGAGCAGTTAGAAGCCAGTGGTCCCAGATTCCAAGAGGGATGTCTGACTGCTGATTTAGGCCCAATCCCCTGAGGGCTGCCTGATTGGAGAGGGTGCAGGCTAGGCTAAGGGAACCCCCCCTGCATGCATGAATTTCATACACTGGGCCACTAGTTATTCTTATAAATTATCATTTATAAAAAAATGTTTACAAAGTGCTTTCACATTTTGATTTGACAATCTAAACACTATAAGGTTTTGGTGCATTCACCAGCTGGAAATCCTGAGGTTCAGACCACTCAGTTTGATTTAAGAATACTGATTAAGTGAATTATTCAAGAATCAGCTAGAAAGTGATAGAGTCAGAATTTGTATTCCGATCTCCTGGTTTCTAAGCCAAGGCTCTGTACTATAATGCACTACCTCTCTAGCTTGAATATTATTATGTTTTGACTGACTTAAATTACTTTTTTAGCAATCCAAAAGGGCAAGTTCTCTGTTCAGGGTTTCATCTTTATAGGTGTGTTGAGAAGGTCAATGAAGTATCTTGTCAACTACATAGAATACCATCTCTATCCAGGTGGAGTCATCCTCATTCTTCAATGATACTAGGACTGTGATAAGGTACATGGATCCATAAACATTTTTCTGTGGTTTAATCATAGTCTGTATAGTCTTGATCTTTTCATTCTTGGTTCTTTGTCACTGGCCACATATTTTATGTTTTTTTCTTATAGTATTAAAAAATAAATGCCTTTATAGCAACTATGATAGTAGTGATATTAGCACTTTTAAAGCACTTTTTAGCCTATAAAGTGCTTTCATGTGTTATCTTATTTTATCCTCATCAGCTTTATGAAATAGCATTATATATTTAAAAGTGTGTAAGATCATTGAAGTGTATTGATACATGTATAAGTTCCCTTCTCCATCAGTAGAGGCAGAAATAGAAATCTCTTTTATTCTTTAGCTGTGCTTTGCGTCCCTTTCATTCCATCCAAGCAGAAATCTTCCTAAGTTACCTTCTCATGCCATTTTTCTATTTAGATCCTTAAAAAGATTCCTATTGTCTGTCATTTCAAATTCAATTAGTCACTTCAGCATAAAAGAGTCTGCATAAGTTGGCATTAATCTACCTTCCTAGCCTTATCCACCTTTATTTTCATCAACCAAACCAGTCTTCCTTTTCCTTTATTCCATACCTATAATTGTGCTATTATACTGTGGTGGAATTCCTTCCATTTTTTTCTCTATTATCAGAACCTTTTCATTAACAGTCCTAGCTCATTTTCAAGGCCTTTCCCAGAAACTTCAGCCCACTGATCTCTTATTTTCTGCAACAACCTAGTAATGCCTATCTATGCTGTGATCTGTAAGTTTTTATATATTATGTATGCTTTTTTTTGTATGCTTTTCTTTATTGTGTTTTAACACTAGCAGCTAACACTTACATAGTGTTTACTGTGCATCAGACATTCTTAACACTTTGCAAATACTGACTTATTTAATCATCACAGCAACCCTATGAAGTTGGTACTACTTATTTTGCAGATAAGGAAACTGTAAGAGTGGGGGAGGGTTGTAAAGGGTAAAGGGGACCAACTATATGGTGACAGAAGATGTTTTGACTTTGGGTGGTGGACACACAGTGCAATACCTATACAGATCATGCATATAACCCATGATCAAGTTTGAATATGGGTCACTGCATTCCTAAGTCCCCATTATGATCAACTAGGGTTGAACACTATGGTGTAGGAATGATTAACTGATCAAGAAGAGCAAACCCACTGCTTTAAACCCTAGACCAGTGAGTGGTCAGCAAGCTGTGGCTCGTGAGCAACATGCGGCACTTTGGCCCCTTTAGTGTAGCTCTTCCACGAAATACCACGGCCTGGGCGAGTCTATTTTGAAGAATTGGCATTAGAAGAATAAGTTTTAAAAATTGGGCTCTCAAAAGAAATTTCAATCATTGTACTGTTGATATTTGGTTCTGTTGACTAACAAGTTTGCCGACCACTGCACTAGACCTAACTCTTTTATGTTAATTGCTAAAGGCTTTGCCCTTTAAAAGTTCTCTTTATTTTGCCCAGCTAGCATGGCTTAGTGGTTGAACATTGACCTATGAACCAGGAGGTCATGGTTCGATTCCTGGTCAGGGCACATGCCAGTGTTACGGGCTTAATCCCCAACGGGGATCAAAATGCTGGAGGCAGCTAACCAATGATTCTCTCTCATCAGTGATGTTTTTTGTCTCTCTCTCTCTCTCCCCCCTCCCTTCCTCTCTGAAATCAATAAAAATAAAAAATATTACAAGTTCTCTTTATTTTTTTCTTATAATAGGGTCACTCTATTCCTAAATTTAATACAAAATAAAACTTAAAATTTTCTGACAAAGCAGAATATGTACAATGAAGCAAAACTGACTACTAGAGACTTAGGCTTTGAAATCAGACTTCTGGAGAGCTACTTATTCTCTTTGGACTTCAGTGTTCTCCTCTATAAAATGGAGAGGAGGAGAATGTACATCACAGGATTGCTGTGAAAATTAACCTATCTGCTATAACATTCCTAACTCATTCTTACCTCTACCATGAACACTCTGCATAAAATTAGTATTGATGACTTACAGTTCTAAATAAGCTTTTCTGTCTCATTTGACTCTTCCAACTCTTACGTCTGATCAGTCCTTACTCTTACGTTAAGACTTAGCTCAGGTATAACCTCTGTACTTTATCTGACTTCATTGCAAGTTTTGGTACCTTTTCATAATACCCTTGGTATACATCATTGACTTCTTTGCACATTATGTTGCAACTGTTTATTTTTTAGTCCTTCATTAAACTATGAACTATTTTAAGAGTAGAGACTTAAATGTCTTGTTCTTGGTATATTGATAGAAGGCTAGAAGGAAAGGAGAGAGGAATAAATGATATGGTATATGTGAAAGCATTTTGCAAACTATAAATGCTATGCACATGCTAGTGTGGTTTTATATTACATTCCTTAATGATGTATTTTTAATGTCTGAATGTCTATTTTTATAAGGTCTTGATCCTGCTGATGTAATTCTTAGATACTGGCTATACTGTTACAGTATCCAGGGACAGCATCTTATGTTACAGAATTATATTTTCCATGTGTGTTCTAGCAATTTAATTAACTGGGCTTGACTAGACAGGTTTATAAATATGTAGTTCACATCTTTTTATTAAAAATTTATATTTCACATCTGGTGGCCCAATAATATCCACCTCAGTCTTTATTATTTCACATTTACAGTCTGGGGGAAAACACCCCCTCAACAGTAGATTGGACTGTTGTTTCTTCTTCTTGGGGTTTATACTGAAAATAAGTATCTCTAAATTTTATTAGTACTTTAGGAGCTTAGCATTTAATGCAAAATTATGTATGCATTAATACCTCTCTTCTGGTCTTTTAATGGCAAGGATATTGGATTCCGACTTGACTCACTACATACCATCCTGCAACAGGAAGTCCTGTTACAAGAGGATGTGGAGCTAATTGAGCTACTTGATCCCAGTATCCTGTCTGCAGGGCAACCTCAACAACAGGAAAATGGACACCTTCCAACACTTCGCTCCCTGGCAACCCCTAATATTTGGTACTGTTCAGAAAACATCTATCCTTTGCTCGCATATTGTGTAGAGTATTCAGAGGAAATCCATCATGATGCTCCCCATTGTAAAGGCATAATAAACATCCCATACCTTGTAGCATTGTAATTAATGATATGCAAAGGTTTTTAAAAAGACCTTTCTAAAGTGAATACAATTTCAAATGAAGCTGGAAACAAATCTACTTTCAACTCACTATAATTAGTTCTGTATTTTAATAGCTCACATATATTCAGACATGTGCCAAAAAGAATGTCTTACCCATATACCTCTATGCACACGTGTGCATGCAGGCCTCGCTGGTTCTTTATAGTTAGTAGAATATATCATAATCACATTGTAAAGACAACAAGGGTAGGTGGGGGCATGGAGGTAAATGATCACCTTTTGCTTTATTGGCTGAGAAGAGTCATAAGGAACATAGTCTAATGATTTACACTATCCTAAAACTTTTCAACTACTTCAAATATTTGTATCTAATGAAGAAGTCCCAGAATAATCTGTTTAAGAAAAAGAAAGAGGAATGGTAAGAAGGGATTATATAGAAATAACTGTTAATATTCTCTTCCTGTTAAAATATGAGTTTATTAAATGAACTGAACCATTGTTCCAACTGTTCAAGTTATATAGGCAATTATATTCATTAGCTTCAGTGTGCTGAATTTATCTGTCTTTTCTGTCACACTGGCAGCTAGCTGCTTCATATTCTAACATAGAAAAGTATGATGTTTTCCAAACCTGTATTGTATGATGAAGTAAAGCATCTTATCCTTTAAAAACAAAAAGTAAGAACTTAAGGGATTGCTACAAGGAACCATATGTTTTAAGAATTTTACTTTCAAGTTTTCTTTAGCAACAAGTATGATTAAGAAACCACTTATATGAGCATAACCAATGGACACGGATGGTTTGGCGGGGGGAAGCAGGGGTGAGGGCATATGCTGGAGGGTTCTTTAAACAATAAAGAATTAAATTTTAAAAAAGAAAAGAAACTGAGTGTCTGTAAATACTTACAGACTTTTCTATTAAAACATACAAGTAGATAATGAAAGTTGACTCTATGATATTACCAGTATCATCTAAAAGTAAAGGATTCCAAGGGAAATTAGGGCAGGCAAATGTTTAATAAGAAGCACTCCTAATGAGACTTTTTTTGTTGTTTGACTATCTTCAAGTACTGTTGTTCAGACATAACTCCTCTGTATTTATCTTTTTATGATAAATACATGTTTTCATCAAAACCTTCATTGCTTAAAAGATATATTTTAATCTATAGATTTATAGTTGACCTAAGCAAAAAAATGTATATACACTTTTACTTCAGTTAAGGCAGTGTAAAAACACAAAGCTTATCCATATTATGGTCTGCTGTATAAGTGTGTGTATTCCAGATTTGTGGTGATGATTTAAAATTAGATGACTTGATTTAAAACAATTACTCATAAAGTATTTATTATTTCTAATTGGAAAAATGCTTATATTTTCTTCAGATATTATATATTTAATACTTAAAGTTGATTTTAGGGAAAAGGAATATTAAAAAAGTATTTTAATATTAAAATTAGTAAAAATTAACCTATTTTTACTTTTAAATTTATAAAATTGGATTTTTTTAATCTGTAAATTTTTTTAAGAGTCTATATCTTTACAGTCTTGACCTAAAGGGTATTATGCTAAGAGAAATAAGTCAGACAGAGAAAGACAAATACCATATGATTTCACTTATCTGTGGAATCTAAAACCCAAAAGAAACAAACAAAACAGAAATAAACTCATAGACACAGAGCACAAACTGATGATTGCCTGGTAGAAGAGGAGTTGGGGGACTGGATGAGAAAAGTAAAGGGATTAATAAATTCAAATTGGTAGTTATAAAATAATCATGGGGATGTAAAGTATAACATAGGTAATATAGTCAATAATCTTATAATAACTATGTATACTGTCAGGTGGATATGAGACTTATTGGGGTAATACTTTATAAATGCTATTAGTTGTCTAACCACTGTACTGCCCACCTAATCCTATATAATAAAAGGCTAATGTGCAAATCAACCAAATGGCAGAACGACTGGTCGCTATGATGCGCGCTGACCACCAGGGGGTAGACACTCAAAGCAGAAGCTGCCCCCTGGTGGTCAGTGCACTTCCACAGGGGGAGGGCTGCTCAGCCAGAAGCCTGGCTCATGGCTGGCAAGTGTAGCTGCGGTGGTGGGAGTCTCTCCCACATCCACAGCAGTGCAAGGATGTCTGTCCGACTGCCAGTTTAGGCCCCTTCCCCACAGAGAGCGGGCCTAAGCCATCAGTGGAGCATCCTCTGAGGGCATGAATTTTGTGCACCAGGCCTCTAGTATAAAATAATATTCAATATCAACTGTAATTGGAAAAAAAATTTTCTCTAAGTCATTTCAGAAGGCACCAATTTCTTATATCCTTTACCTAAACTTATTACTCAGTTTTAATACCTAAGGGCCATTTCTAGTTGCTAGATATTTCAAAACTATTTCACATGATTTTTAAAAAATATATATTTTTATTGATTTCAGAGAGGAAGGAAGAGGGAGAGAGAGAGAGAGAAACATCCACGATGAGGAAGAATCATGGATCGGCTGCCTCCTGCAAGTCCCTCACTGGGGATCAAGCCCACAACCCAGGCATGTGTCCTTGACTGGAATCGAACCTGGGACCTTTCAGTTCACAGGCCGACACTCTATCCACTGAGCGAAACCGGCTAGGGCTTTCACATGATTTTTTTTAATGTCATTTTTTAAGCCATATGTTACAAAGAAGCTGGAATTTTATTTATTTTAGGAGACTTAATTTACTGATAAAATAACTCATCTTTTTCTTTTCTAATGGGTATTGTTTTCTTTTTTTCCTCTGTTATAGGGATGTCTCAATGCTATTTGCCTTCATTAGTTTGCTTATTATGTTTCCCACTTGGTGGATTTTCTCTTCCTGGCTGGTATGGGGAGTGATTCTATTTGTTTATCTGATCATAAGAGCTTTGAGATTATGGAGGACAGCCAAACTACAAGTAACCCTAAAAAAATACAATGTCCGTTTGGAAAATGCAGCAGCAAATAGCCGAGCTTTTACTAATCTTGTGAGAAAAGCTTTACGTCTCATTCAAGAAACTGAAGTTATTTCCAGAGGATTTACACTGTGAGTTCATTTTTTATTTTATTTTTAAATAATTCTTTTTTATTACATAATTAAAGTAGAATATTTACTACCTGTCTTCATTTTTGTATTGCTTTTATAGGAAAAAAGTTGGTTTCTCTTTAGCACTTATTAAAGTCTATTAACTGCTCACTAAAGAAATAAATGTTAGATTTAATATGTAATATGATTCTGCTTATCTACTTTGAGAAACCAAAGTGCTTTGAGAATAATGATTATGTCTGTATGTTTACCTGTAATTTTATGAGATAATGAGAAAGAACCTACCATTGAACCCAACATACAGTTACCCAATAAATGCTTGTTTTCTTTACTTCCTGTCAGATACTCTCTTTCCTCAGTTTAATTGATAGCTGTATCTGACATGAATTCATTTTGAAAACTCTTGCCATTTATTAATAATATTCTTTAGGTAAATGTTAGCAGATATTATGGCACCAATATTGTCAGAATATCATGCAAGTGATGATGTTTTACATTCCCACAAAAAATTAAATATTCACCAGTCTAGCTGTAAGTGTATTAAGCTGCAGGTTATACTGGTTATTTATTCCATTATTAAAGGAAAAGTTATATTTACTCAGCACCAGTTTATTATAGAGCAGATGTTCAAGTCCTTACCATCTGGTTCTAAAGCTTGATTGCAGTACACCAGACTGCCTGCTAAACACTAGCAGGTGATAGTTGTATTGTAGTATATACGTAATAATTTATATAACCTTTGCAATCTATAAGTGGGAGGAAATATGATGAAATATATGGTGCAGAATAATTATTGCTCTTAATTATTGTTATATCTGGAAAATCATGCAAAGGGGGAATAGAAGATCCTTTGGTAGTCATCACATCTTTTACTGTGCTCTGCTCTAGAGTAGTACTGAAATGATCTTGGCATAAAAGCTGTATCTGAAAAATCATGAAGAGGGAAGTAGAATAATCTCTAGCAGTCTTCACTGTTGTGTTCTGAAACAGTATTTTAAACAATCCAAAGGCATAAGAGATGTTTCATTACTTTTCTTTCTGCTCAATTCAAAATGGAACAGTCCTTGATATTTGTTTATTTTTGTCCTTCCAATGTTCACTTTTTTTTGACTGAGCATAGCAGTTTTTAAGTTGTTTGAGTATCAAGTTTTAAAAGTTAAAAATCACACTAAGAATAAAAGTGGCTTTTCATTCTTGACTTGCACAAGACTTTACTGAGAGAACTGACTGCTTAAAGGTTAAGCAAAGTGCTATGTGTTTGTTCATTTAATGCTTGGGCATGTATAGAGGATTCTGTGCTTTTGTCATTGTCCACCTTTTAGAAGCCATATGTATAGAATAGGCATGAAGAGCTAATTTGGATCAGTTAGACATGATTTGCCTCCAGATTTTGACTTCTGTCTATTCAGATGCAGACAGGCAGAAGAAATCCTGGGAAAAAATTGTGCTTTGCTTGTCTTCGTCTAACTGGATAATTGATTGAAAAAATTATGAGTAATAGTAGATCTTGAATCATAATATTTTTAGCTTTTAAAATTCATTTAGTAAATAAAATGGAGTACAAACAATAGTGCCATATGTTGAAAGAAATGAGTACTGTTTGTTTTTTTTTTTCCTTTCAGTTTGTCTGCTCTAGCAAATAATTTAACCTTCTTTGCTTCATTCCTTTATTTTAAAATAAGCCAGCGGTCATTGTCCTCGTTGTTGTTGTTTTTTAATAGATTTCTAATGCCTGAATATATTTTAGTTTGATTTAACATTTTTAAAGTTTTGAGTTAGATGTCTTGTTTTACAAATTTGTGATTATAGTGTAAAAATTTTATAAATTCCAATATTTTGTTTTGCTATTGAAATTTTATAAATTCCAATATTTTGTTTTGGTTACTGGTTAGGTGAAGAAAAATACTCTTATCTAATAACTATTCATAGTTTCATTTATAAAAGCATAATGTAGTATATGTCATTGTTTCAAATAGATACTCCCCACTTATCTTTTGGAAAGTGCTATGAAATGTGCTTCCTCTTGAACAGTTTTGAGAGTAGCTATGCAACCTCATAGTAACCTTCACTTTGCCTTTCTACTTGCATTCCCCTGTTGGCCACTGGTCCTGTTATCTTTCTGCGGCCCCTACTTCATTTTGAGTAGGTAAGTGCCAGTGGCAGCAGGTGGGTAAGTCATTTTACCCTATTTTTATGATTGTACAGAATGCATTCTGTACAAGTGGCCAAAAATATGATTGATGAACATATATGAATGCATATTAAGAATGTGAAAATGTTTATAATTAAAGTTTTTATACGTTCTATAGGTAAAGGTTTGGAAACTAATGTAAAGTAGTACCACTCTAGTATATTTTAGTGGGTAGAGTATCTATATTAAAAAGTTATATTTTTTACATAAATATTCCTACATTTCTACTATTTTTCAACTATAATGTTTTTGTTTCTTCATATCAGAGGAAGCCATCACTTTGAGATTTAAACTTTTCATTTGTCTTTTTCTGGTGACTATATATGTATCACAGAAATGGCTATTTATGAGACCTGAGTGGGGTTACTTACAAACATTTTCTAATGAAAATTATGGAAAAGGATTTTTTTCTAAACTTAATAGAATTATGGGTTTAGGAAACAAAAACTTTAGGACACCTGTACAGTTGTATCACATTTTACTTTTCAAGTTTGCTTGACAGGGTCAGTGCTGCTTGCCCATTTAATAAAGCTGGACAGCATCCCAGTCAGCATCTCATCGGTCTTCGGAAAGCTGTCTACAGAACTGTAAGAGCCAACTTTCAAGCAGCAAGGCTGGCTACCCTATATATGCTGAAAAAATATCCTTTTTTGGTCTAAATTTAAAAATAAGATGTGTTTCCAGAGTGCTGAATATAGATATTATAGTTGCATCCTGTAAAGTTGACTATAAACTGAAATTGCTTATTTTGAAGCTAATTTCCATCAGCACTTCTATTTTAAAACTGGAAATGCATTCCAAGGGGGAAAGGCAATAACAGACAAAAAGATAGTTCTTCTCTCGTGTTTTTCATTTTTAACAAGGAAAAAACTTGAGATCCCTCCCTTTTCTGGTCCAAAGAATAAATTCAAAAGACCTGTTTTGTTTTGTTTTTAATTACTGAACATGGCAAATTTGTGTCATGACATGGAAATAAACCAGCAACAGGAAATCCTTCTCCTTTCACAAAACAAAGGCCCTAGAGTCAGATCGGTGACATTTAAATTTTGGCCATATCAGTTATTGCCTAGGTGACTTTAAGCAAGTTTCTTAACTCTCTGTACCTTTCTTTATTCATTTTTAAAATGTCAATCGTACTGACTGTATTTTTTGTTGAAATCAAATGAGTTAGTATTTAGATAGTGTCTGACACAAAGATTACATGGCAATGGTCACTTAAATTTACTAAAAAAAAATTTATTTCTATTAGTCAGGAAATAAAGGTATATAATATATTTTATTTAAGATTCATAAATAAATTATGAGTAAATGGAATGCAAAGATTACTTTTGTAGGTTGACACTCAACTACTGAGCCATACTGGTAGGGCTGGGCAATTTTAATGTACCTTTTATGTTTTAATGAAGACTTTGTTGATTGCCTTAACCTAATTTAACCTACCCCCTGAACTCTGAGAGTGACAATGTAACCAACTACATCTGTGTGGTGCCTTTTAAAGAGCTGGGCCTTGGACTTAGTGACGAGCAGATTTCAGAAGAGGAAGCACATAACCTTACAGATGGTTTCAGCCTGCCTGCATTGAAGGTAATCCATTGGTAGAATGGAAGGAAGGGCTGAGGAAGAGGTAGATGTTCTTGGATCGTGCCTGTGCTTTTTGAACACAAATGGTGCACCTGTTCTCTTTTATTATTTGCTGATTACTGTTACTGCAATAACCTTACTGAAGTTTGTAAAGCTGCCTTTAAAAGTGGAGAACAATATAAAGATTGGAAAAGAAGATCCTTATAGTTTGATATCAAAATACTTATAATTTTTTTATAAATTTTATTTTTTAAATATATATTTCTTTATTGATTTCAACGAGGAAGGGAGAGGGAAGAAGGAGGGGGAAAGAGAAAGAGAGAGAGACATAAGTGATGAGAGAGAGCGACATCAATGATGAGAATCATTGATCAGCTGCCTCCAGCACATCCCCTACCCTGGACTGAGCCCTCAACCCAGGCATGTGCCCCTGGCCAGAATCGAACCTGCGACCCTTCAGTCCACAGGCCAATGCTCTGTCCACCAAACTAGCTAGGGCCTTTTGTGCTTGACACTCCTAAGTATGAACACTATGGGACTGATTATGTTACTTCTTAACTATTTCCGAGCCAAAATAATGGTGTAATTTTGAACCCCAAATCTGGGTTCATCAATAACTCATTTCTTGGAACTTATATATGTAGCTCTATAATTCCTACTGTTTTCATTTCTCCTTTGTATAAAATTTAAAAATAATCAATATTTACTTGTAATAAATGTGTCTCAGTCTATCAACACTTCCCTTCTAGAACTGAACTAAGTTATATTTTGGTATTTCATGCTATATTGGGATCAGAAGTTCCCATGTGCAGTAACTACATAATTTAATATATAATTCTTGGCTGATCTTAGAGTTAATTCAAGCTCAGCTATATCCATTACTTAGGATAAAGTGGAAAATTTAAACTAAAAATTAAATTTGTAGTTTGTTTTGAATATTGGCCAATATATTTTATTGATCTAGTTTGGTTTTGTTTTTTGTTTTTTTAGGTTTTGTTCCAACTCTGGGTGGCACAGAGTTCAGAGTTCTTCAGACGGTTAGCCCTATTACTTTCTACAGCTAATGCCCCTCCTGGGCCCTTACTTACTCCAGCACTTTTGCCTCATCATATTTTATCTGATGTGACTCAGGGTCTACCTCATGCTCATGCTGCCTGCTTGGAAGAGCTTAAGCGCAGCTATGAGTTTTATCGATACTTTGAAACTCAGCACCAGTCAGTACCCCAGCGTTTATGCAAAACTCAACAGAAGTCAAGAGAACTGAATAATGTTCACACAGCAGTACGGAGTTTGCAGCTCCATCTGAAAGCATTACTGAATGAGTAAGTTTAGAAGCTATATAAGGAAATGTCCTCATGATTAGCAAGCTTCATTCTTGGGCTATTGTGGTTCTTGGCTTGTGTCCTAGCTAGAGAAAAGCAGTAAAATGGAGACATACAGCATGAAAGATGGTTTATACTGACAAATAGAGCAGAGAAGCATGATTTTTAAGAACTATAATTTGGTACATTTATAATTTTTACTTTTCCTGATTTCAACAGACAACCTAGAAACATAGGACAAAAGCAGATGTTCATTCTGTTTGAGAGCTGCAATGGAGATTACAAAGAATGAGTTTACTCTCTTTAGGTAGGGCTCTTAAACTGGAGCCTGCAATCTAAGAGAATATCTGCCAACACTGGAAAAATAAAGTATAAGAGGCATTGTTATATATAGTTAAGGAATAATACATTGCTATTTTCTAAATAAATTCAATAGATTTGGACTCTTTTTTTTCATAGCATAGGACATGTATTTTGGTCCCAGTTAGATAATACAATGTAGGGTCCATATTAGGTGATCTACTTTGCATGAAATTGCTGGCACTCTGCCTTGGTAGCAGGTATGGTACAGAACACAGACTTGTGGTATAGGACTAGATCAGATGGATGGTTGGGTTCATGTGCTGGTAATCAGGAAGGTCATCGGAATTTAATGGGTTGGTATGATCATAGTTTAGATGCTTTACTCTGGATACCAGGCAAGAAGTGAAAGGGAGAGACTATTAATCAGTTTGGTTTTTTTTTTTTTTATAATATATATTTTTATTGATTTCAGAGAGGAAGGGAGAGGGGGATAGAGAGAAACAGCAATGATGAGAGAGAATCATTAATTGGCTGCCTTCTGCACGCCCCACACTGGGATCAAGCCCACAACTCAGACATGTGCCCTTGGCCGGAATCAAACCGGGGACCCTTCAGTACACAGGCCGATGCTCTACTCACTGAGCCAAACCAGCTAGGGCCATAAATCAGTTTTGTAAGACGAAAAATAAAAATGAACCAAAAAGGCTTGAAGTCTCAGTAAAATCAAAAGGCTAGTCTATAGGACTGAAGAAGGATGTGTTCAAAGATAGGAAGTTAAGGTCATAAAGACATTTTGAGGAAAGTTTTCACTCATCAGTTCAAGGTCTGGCATTAGGTATATAAGGCTGATGTAAAGCTTAGGGCATAAGGAAAAATTAAGACACTATGAGGCAGGTCTGTTCCAGTGGTCTGTAGCAGCTATTCCAAGAAAGCAGGTGAATGCTAACCTGACTCATCTCTGTCTGCCACAAGGAATATGGGATGTGAGCAGTCCCAAGGTGAGTGTGTGGCAATGGTTGAATCATCAGAGGAAATATAATAAAAGGCAAATATGCAAATGGACCAAATGACAGAAGGACTAGTCACTATGGTGCACATTGACCACCAGGGGCAGATGCTCAACTCAGGAGCTGCCCCCTGGTGGTCAGTGAGAGCACAGTTCAGTCACAAGTTGGGCTCACTGCTGGTGAGCACAGTAGTGGTGGCAGGAACCTCCACGGCAGCGCTAGGGATGTCCAACTGACAGCTTAGGCCCGCTCCCCGCAGGCCTCTAGTATATTATAATGAGAGAGGGTGGGTCAGGGAAGGAAGAGTGCTACACTGTATAGATATGAAAATGAAAAAGAGGGGCTTGTACCTTTGTCAGGAATTGTGGATTATGATAGGAACTTTGTTCTCCTTAAAAATGAAATATTCTGCCGAAACCAGTTTGGCTCAGCGGTAGAGCGTCGGTCTGCGGACTTAAAGGTCCCGGGTTCAATTCTGGTCAAGGGCATGTACCTTGGTTGCGGGCACATCCCCGGTAGGGGGTGTGCAAGAGGCAGCTGGTCGATGTTTCTCTCTCATCGACGTTTCTAGCTCTCTATCTCTCTCCCTTCCTCTCTGTAAAAAAAATCAATAAAATATATTTTTTAAAAATGAAATATTCTGTATCTTAACTAGAGAGTATACCAGTCATTAACTATCATATATGTATTGATCTGTAGACAGCTACACACAACTTTGAGGTGTTATCTAAAAATTGATTGTGTTTCACTCCTTTGCCCTTGTTCCCGTTGCTATTCCCACCCTCACTTTCTTACATGAGGATATCAACCCTTTAACTGTTCTTCCTCCAGAGTGCTCACTGCTAGATGATTCCTGAGGCATATATTTGCTTTCTCACTTAATCAAAAATCTTAACTGGTTTCAGAATATAGCAGTTTAGACTGACATCTGTATAAAACACTCTGTAAAAAAGGTTTGCCATAATCTGACTACACTCTGCTTTTCTGTCTTGATTTCTCCTTTTCCTTCAATCCAGCCAAACTGTATATATTGCCGTATGCCCACAGGGAATATGGGAGGTAGGGTAGAGTGACCGTCCTCATCTTTTGAACATGCTTCAATTTTATCCCTCCTTCGCTGCTCCCTCAAAAGAACTTCTTCCTCTGCTGTTCCCCTCTTTTGAATTCTTATAACACTATCTTTTTATCTCTCTGTGGTATACTTTTGTGCCTGGATTCAACCCAGGTTTACAGTTTATCAGCTGTATGACTCTGAGCAAGTTTCTTCAACTCTCTGGACCTAATTCCTCATCTGTAAATGAAATAAAATATTATGACTGTTTATGATAATTGTATTTTATATATATATATGTATAATTTCTCTGATTCAGTTATGTTTCTTGTAAATAGAAGATGGGTTCAACTTGTCCTTTCAGTTCATGCCTAGTATATATGCAGGCAATATTTGGGGATAAATATATGACAGTTTATAAGCTTTTTTGAAAAAGTGGTATAAAATACACATAACAAAATTTACCATTTAATCATTTTTAACAGTACAGTTCAAGGCGTTTAAGTATATTCACATTGTACAACCATCACTACCTTCCATCTCCAAAACATTTTTAATCTTCTAAGCTTATTTCTTAAATAAACCTTATAAATGATAAGTTTTCCATTTTATATATTAGAAATCTCCATGGTGAAACTGTTTTTCTTTATTACTCAGGGTAATAATTCTTGAAGATGAACTTGAAAAGCTTGTTTGTACTAAAGAAACACAAGAACTAGTGTCAGAATCTTATCAAATCCTTGAACAGAAATTAAAGTTGATTCAGCCCCATGTTCAAGCAAGCAATAATTGCTGGGAAGAGGCCATTTCTCAAGTGGACAAACTGCTACGAAGAAATACAGATATAAAAGGTACCTGGGAGGGATTTCTTCCATATATTCCTTTGCAGTTAGGATTTTATTAGGTATATTTCTTCTCTATGATGAAACTTAATTGACAGACCTTTAGTTTACTAAAGAAAAAGTTGAACTTATATGGCCCTGGCTGGTGTAGCTCCGCTGGTTGGAGTGTCTTCCTGTACACCAAAAGGTGGCAGATTTAATTCCTAGTCAAGGCACTTACCTATGTTTTGGGTTCAGTTGCTGGAGACATCTGATCTGTGTCTCTGATTTTTTTAAATTGAACTTATATGTACAAATTAACACTGAATATAAAGTCTTGGCTCTTAATAATAAGAAAAACAGCCCTAGCCAGTTTGGTTCAGTGGATAGAGAATTGGCCTGCAGACTGAAGGTATAGATTTTAATATTATTTATTATTAGAACTTCAAGAATCTCTTTTCCAATTATGGTGATGATGAATTTGATATTCATGGGCCAGAAATTGAGTTTTGCTTTTAAGATAAAATTCTTACTTTAGTTATTCAGAAATTATATATAAATGTTACAATAGGTAGCACTATGTATTTGTTATTAGGGGTCTAAAATGTATTATTTAAGAGTAATACTGTTAGGTAAAAAGACACTCTTGAAATTCTCCACAAACCTGCTTTCATTTAACACAGATTTTATACTTTGTTTTACTGATCTCACCAATTTCATTGTAAATGTTTGGAATATTAATTTTTAAACTTTGCTATAAACCATGTTTATCCCTTCCACCTTTATGATGAATAACAGAAATTGTATTCCTGCCAAAGATGATTCATGCTTTATCCTGTTTCATTGTGAAGGATTTTTTTTTAAATATCCTTTTACTGATTTCAGAGAGGAAGGGAGAGGGAGATAGAAACATCCTCCTATATAATAAAGGGCTACTATGCAAATCAGCCAATCAGCAGAACAACCCGTCAGTATGACACACACTGACCAGCAGGTCGCAGGCATTCAACATGGGAGCTGCCTCCTGGTGGTCAGTGCACTCCCACAGGGAGAGCACCGTTCAGCCAGAAGCTGGGCTCATGGCTGGCAAGCTCAGCCGCAGTGGCGGGAGCCTCTTCCGCCTCCTCGACAGCGCTAAGGTTGTCTGACTGCCAAGTGGGACTAAGCTGTCAGTTGGACAACCCCCAAGGGCTCCCAGACTACAAGAGGGCACAGGCCTGCCTCAGTGCATCGGGACTCTAGACAATAATAAGAGAGAATCATCGATCAGCTGCCTCCTGCATGCCCCCGACTAGGGATCAAGCCTGCAACCAGGTTCATAGATTGGCATTCAACCACTTAGCAACACCGGCCAGGCTTACCAGGGATTTTTAATACGTGCAGATATTTATGCATTTAAACTTTTTGAAATGACCCAAGTCTAGAGCTTTTGAGTACATTTTCTAGAAATAGAATTACCATTGGGTGTTAAAAGATGCATCACATTAACTTCTCCTTAGCATACTCTGAGGTGTTGACTCTTAGACACTCTCTTATACATGATCATTATAACTGTCTTCGATGCACTGGGCAAGTGATAAGCAATTTCTTAATTATGCTCTGTAAATGTGGCTTTTGCTCTATATAATAATGATATGAATAGAAGTAATTCACAAACTTTTCTCACTAAAATGCTCACAATGGCCATGACTACACAACTATAAAATGTTTGTTTGAGCCTTCGCTGGTAGCTCAGTTGGTAGGAGCATCATCCTGTACACCAAAAGGATGTGGGTTCAATTCCTAGTTAGGGCACATAACCTAGGTTGTGGGTTCTGTCCCTAGTTTGGGGTGCATATGAGAGATAACCGATGTTTCTCTTTCACATTGATGTTTCTCTCCATTCCTCTCTCTCTAAAATCAACTGTTAAAAAGGACATATAGCCGAAACCGGTTTGGCTCAGTGGTAGAGCGTCGGTCTGCGGACTGAAGCGTCCCTGGTTCGATTCCGGTCAAGGGCATGTACCTTGGTTGCAGGCGCATTCCCAGTAGGGGGTGTGCAAGAGGCAGCTGGTCGATGTTTCTCTCTCATCGACGATGTTTCTCTCTCATCGACGTTTTTAACTCTCTCTCCCTCTCCCTTCCTCTCTGTAAAAAATCAATAAAATATATATATATTTTTAAAAGGACATATATTAAGGAGATAATTTTAAAAAGTGTTTTTTTGCATTTTTAGATGCAGGTGCTTTAGTTAACTGTATCTTGTAAAGTGACTTCAAAATTACAGGTATATCACAAGAATAGTTCACAGTACTCTTTATCCAGATTCCCCAGTTGTTGACATTCTACCACATTTGCCTTATCTATGTATCTATATGTAAATTCCTTTGGTGATATTATTCTTAACCATTTGAGAGTAAAGATGCAGGCATGAAACCTCATTACCTATAAATACTTCTGTTTGCATTTTTCTAATGTCCAGGTACAGATCACACATGGCATTCAGTTTTGGTGATCCTTACTCTCCTTTAGCCTTTCTTCTCTGTCATTATAAGTATTTTGTGAAAAGAATACTTTAAGATTATATAAATACCCTTTCCTCATCAAAATTTTTCCCACTGTTAAGCATACACATACACCAAATGACTCAGTAATATTATTCCTAGATATTTACCCAAGATATAAAAGCTTAATGTTCACACAAAAACCTATACTCAAATGTTTATAGTGGATTTATTCATAATCACTAACACCTAAAAGAAGCTTGTGCCCTTCTACTGGTGAATAGATAAATTGTTACTTCCATCCATATAATGGACTACTTGGCAATAAAAAAGAAATAAACTGATACATCAGTAAGATGGAGGAGCCTAGCTCTTTGGCTCAGTGGACAGAGCATTGGTCGCAGACTGAAGGGTCTCAGGTTGGAGTCCAGTCAAGGGCATATATCTCAGTTGCAGATTTGATCCTCAGTCCTGGTCAGGGCACGTGTGGAAGGCAACCAATAGATGTGTCTCCCTTACATCGACATTTCTCTCCTCTGTCTCTCCCCCTCCCATTCTCACTAAAAAAGAGATCGATGGGAAAATATTCTTGGTGAGGATTAACAAAATAATAATAAAAAGATGGAGGAATCTCTAATGCACTATGCTAATCAAAAGAAGCCAGACTTAAATCACCATATGCTATATGATTCCATTTATATGAAATTCTTAAAAGAGTAAACTTTAATAGGAACAGGAAACAAATCAATGGTTACTGGGAATTAGATATGGAAGGAGGAATATGGTATAAAGAGACAGTATAAATAACTGTTTTGAAGTGATGATTGTATTTTGGTTGTTAATCAAATATTCACTCGTTTCTGTGTGGCCTGTTTCTTTTAAAGGCAAACCTGAAATAGCGTGTGAAAGCCCACGCTGTACTGTGGTGCCCGTGCTGCAGCCTACTCTACACATTGCAGACCAAGATCCAATCCCTGAGGAGCAGGTAAGGGTGAAAATAGCTTTTGTTTCCCATAAAGGAGAGTTTCACATGTGAAACTTACCTACTGCTCTCTGTAAGTGACATTGTTGAATTTATGTTTCTAATGAGCTTCAAAATCACAATATAATGTATTGATATATATCAAATCATTAGTTCTTAGTGCTTTAAAGTGATTAAGCACATTAAAAAATAGTGCCTTAGCAAAGGTACATTTCTGAGATGATGGAAATGTTTTTATACTGATCTAAGTAGTGGTTACCACCATGTATACACCTAAAAATGTTACACATTTATCTTGTGCATTTGACTGCATTTATGTTACGCCTCACTTTCGATATTGACAGATTTCTTTTGTTCAAGAAGTTTTCCTTAGGTCTTATAGTCTATTCAGTATCCTTAATTGCAAAGAGAAACCAACCTTACTTAGTTTAACAAAGAATAAATTTTTTTTTAAATACATTAGATACCTCACAGAACATTCAGATGGCCAAGTAATCAGGCTTGAGCCAGGCTGGGGTAAAAGGCTAAAATCACTCAAAGAACTTTTAAAGTGGCAACACCTCTGTAAGTCATTGGGCACAGACATTGTCACCTGCTCCTTCAATGCTACCGTCAGAACCTCTGCCTCTGGAAACTTTTCTGCCACCATTCTTACCAGAGTGGATTCCATGGGATGCCTGCTTCTTTTATAACATACTTCTGAATCAGATTTGATCCACATACATCTGATTAGAGGATCCCAGCTGTTTGCTTGAACCATAACTGCAAGGGAGTCTGGGTAAGCAGGGATCCTTCCATCTGCCTTAGTGATATAGAGAGCGATAGATGAGGTATTCCACAATCCTAGGAATAGTGTTCAGACTTCCTGGGTCCTCAGAAAGCGCCACAAACTCTAGCACAAGAGGACTAACATACCTGACCACCTCCCCAACCACCAGCCTGGCTAATTTTGATTGGTTTTGACAGAGCTAATCACTATAATCTTTACTGGGTCTGTAGAATGGTATCAGAGTAGGAAAATAACGATTGAGTTATTAAATTTTCTTACTTAAAACCCTTTAGAGTATCAAATTAAGTTTTTTTTTTTAAGATGTTCACTTATCTATGTTTGCTTTGTTTGCCCAACTATGCTTTACTGACCTGTGCTAAGAGCCCTCCTTTTTTAATCTTGGAAAAGGGTAGGTGCAAATAAATGAATACTGCTAGAAAATTATCTGCTTGAAGTAAAGTTCTTTTTCATTTATTCATTTTCAGGAATTAGAAGCTTATGTAGATGATTTAGATATGGACAGTGAGTTAAGAAAGGATGATTTTTATTACTTGTCTCAAGAAGACAAAGAGAGACAGAAGCGTGAGCATGAAGAATCCAAGAGGGTACTCCAAGAATTAAAATCTGTGCTGGGATTCAAAGCATCAGAGGCAGAAAGGCAGAAGTGGAAGCAGCTTCTGTTTAGTGATCACGGTAAGCACTGACTTCAGAGTAAAAGGTTATTTCTGTGTAAGGGATTTTTCTTTAACTGAATCTTATTTTGGTCACAGAATTCTTATGACTCTAATTTTAGGGATCCACCAGTAAGTATAGTAGTTTTTCTTCTAAACACAAAATCAATTTGTTCAATTAAAGAGTATGTATGTAATGAAATGAGATATAAAATCACACTTTTCATCAGTTATTTAATTTTTTGACTGAATTTGTTTTGGAATGGACAGTAAGTTGAATAAATTAGAGTGTTTTCAAATTTTGTGTATTTGAGATTCTGAACTCTGTACTCCTTATGTTGATATTATAAATACCTCAGTGAAACACAAATAATTTGGTTCACAATTGAAACAAATGAACTAAGACTTAGGCCCTTAGCTTCATCATTTAGGTTTCTCAGTGATTTGAGTGCTGTTGGAGATGGGATTGAGGGCTTGTTTCTGTGCACACAGTTTCCATGCTTGGATTTGGACAAAGCTGGATGACTGGTTTTACCTAAGATTAACCTTAACTTCTTTATGTTTCCCACCCGTCTTTAGCTGAGCTTCTTGGGATGTAGGGAAGGAAATGAGGGGAAGCTTAATACTTGACAATATTAAACTAGCTAATTTCTAGATGAAGAATTAATTTCTTAGAAGGTAGAGGGACTTCCCATCTATTTTAAAGTAGGTAGAGCCTCAAAATCAGTTGCCCTCTTTTCCCTTTCTCTTTTTCACTTGAAATATATAAATTAATTAACTTCTGGAAAGTTCCTCAGGGTCTTCTTAGGAGCCCTACCATTTTGATTCTCCTTTGTCCACACGTACATTTTTTTTATTTTATCCTTCCTCCTTCTTTCCATTGACCTCTTTTATAGCCCAGGTCCTCATTAGATTATGCTCATGTATTTTAATAGCCTTAGCTGACTTGCATTTTCAGTATCTTTGTCTTCTAAGCTATTCTTAGAAATAGTGTCTAAGCTTCGAAGATAGCTTCTATCCTTGCAAGTCTAGATTTTTCTCAAACAGCAAATTGACAATAGCTCTCTACTTAAAACCTGTTAACCGGGGAGTTCCCTTTTTAATTACACAACATACAATGGGCACATACTCTTTCACTAGGACGTGTCAGTACGTCACACCCAGTGGACGTAATTTTATATTATTATTTTTTTATTTATACTTAATTAAAATAAATGAAATATATATTTTTTTGTTTATTTATATATAAAGCACAAAGGAAAATACAAAATTACAAACAAATAGAAAAGAATACCTACCAAAAAATGGAAACATCGAATTAAAAAATTATAAATTTTATAAACAATTATAAAGATTACAAAAAATATTTTTTATTTCTATACACAATAAAAAATATTTAAAAGTTAACAATTACAGAACAATAAACAAAGCATACAAATAAAATAGAAATATTGAGTTTAAAAAATTGAAATATAGATGTAAAAATTCAAAACTCAACTTCCGTGTGATATATTTTAAAACAATTGTTGATACATAGTGCTACCTTACAATCCAGACACCAGTATGTAGATTCTTTCCTAACACCTTTTTTGTAGCAAACTCGGCATTTCCTGGATTTAGTTTTTCCTATATCGCTTTTCATTTGTTCTGGAAAATGCCTTTCAACTAAGCGTGATGGTTTAGATTTGAGCTGCTTATTGATATCTTTGGGTGAGTTTTCACTATGTTGTTATCTACCAATTTCTCTACACACTATATCAAAAAGTGTAATCGATCCAAATGACCTTTATCTTTTTTGTATATAATATATGCATTGAAGCAGCACATATCAATTAATCGTAGAAAAAATTTTTTATAAAATTTTTTACCCTATTATGGACAGCCGTGTAGGCCACCATAACTCCATCTCCCAAATCTACGCCGCCCATATTCTTGTTATAATCCAGGACAACACTCGGTTTTTCTTGCCTTCTTCCTCTCTTTTCAATCATTGTCTTTTCATCATTATGAATAGAACTGAGCATCAATACGTCTTTTTTATCCTTCCATTTTAAAACCATAAATTTGTCTTTGATACTTACATATGTTCATTTTTCTGTAATTTTTTGGTTTTTATTTCACTGGGGATTCCGACTCTGTTTATCCTCATTGTTCCAACAATGTCTGTATTGTTTTGACACAAGAGTTAAGCCAAATGAATTGACGTATAGAAATTATCTAAGTAAATCCTATACCCTTTATTCAGTAAGTCATGTGTTAACTCCAAAACAATTCTTGTTGATTGTTTTTCTTGTGGGTAGTTCGAACCATAATTTGTGTCCTTGCCTGTGTATAAAATTATATTTTGTACGTATCCAGATTGGCTTTCACTCAAAATAAACAACTTCATTCCAAATCTAGCTCTTTTTGTAGATATATATTGTTTCCAAGATAAATTCCCTTTCCATAATAAAAGATTCATCTATGCATATTTCTCGTTCACATACATAAAAACTTTTAAACTTTTCTGACAAATTAATTGATGATTAGATCAATTTTATATGTTTTTTTATTATATAAAGGTTGGAGATATAAAAAATATAAGTAAATAATATATAATACGAAAATAGGTAGGTAAATCTAAGTACGTACCCATCACTGCTCACCCAGAACACGTCCACCACTCTCAATAGCGAAATTATACTGATTCCCTCCGTGTCTTAAATTCATGTGGAGACATGTATGGATGACTAATACCTTTGTTGTTCGGAAATATACGTCCCACCCATTTCAGGGCGCAACATATATTTCAAGGACATATTCATACGTCCTACCCGTACCCGATATTGTTTACGTTTGACGTATTTATATGTCCCGCTCGGTTAACAGATTAAAAACCTACAGTAGGCCAAAACCGGTTTGGCTCAATGGATAGAGCGTCGACCTGGGGACTGAAAGGTCTGGGTTCGATTCCGGTCAAGGGCATGTACATTGGTTGCGGGCACATCCCCAGTGGGGGGGATGCAGGAGGCGGCTGGTCGATGAATCTCTCTCATCGATGTTTCTAACTCTATCCCTCTCTTCCTCTCTGTAAAAAATCAATAAAATATATTTTTTTTTAAAAAACCTACAGTAACCCTGGCGTGTTTGGTTCAGTGGATAGAGCATCGGCCTGCGGACTGAAGGGTCCCGGGTTCGATTTTGGTAATGGGCACATGCCTGGGTTGCGGGCTCAATCCCCAGTGGGGGGCATGCAGGAGGCAGCCAATCAATGATTCTTTCTCATCATTGATGTTTCTATCTCCCTCTCCCTCTTCCTTCCTCTCTGAAACCAGTAAAAATATATTTTAACAAACAACAACAACAAAAAACTACAGTAGTGCCCCCTTTTTTATTGTATTACATCTAAACTCCTTTTCCTAGTGTTAAGCCTTTCCATCATATGAGTCCATCATACCCAATTATACGTATGTCCCACTATTTCTAATATAGATATCTTCTTCCAGTTATATTTATCTAATTAGATTATGGTTCCACAAATTTGCTATTTTTATTCATGAAAAACATTCATGCTCATCCCTTTATTAGACATTTCTCTTCTCCAGGCTGTCCTTTCCTACCACTGCAGACCCTCATTCCAGAAGGGCACTGTAGCAAAATGAAAGCAAGTCTGAGCAGCAAAGTAGTAGTAAAAACTGAGTTCCTGTTACTTGCTTATATATTGGGCCTACATAAATCAGAGATTAAGAGCATTAATGTTTTAGGCACTGTTATTTTCTATGCGTTGGATTTTTTATTTTATTTATTTATTTTTTTTGTCTCTATAATACAGTCTCCTTAAATAAGGGCTTTATTATCCTTCATAGTATTCATTCAGCAAATTATTTCTTCAACAAGTCATTCTTAACACACTGTTCATTGTTACATATTCCTAACACATAAATCAAAAGACAAAAATCCCTACACTCCTGGAGGCTTATATTGTAGCATAGTGTTGATACACTTGTATTACTCCCCCCCCCCCAATTTAATTAGCAATTATCAGGAATATCAATCAACTTCTAATTTATGTTGCATTCTTTAAACCAGCATATTTATAGATTAAAACTGCATGTGAAGACTGAAAATAGCATTATATATAAACTTGTATCCTTTTTTATTGTTTAGTATTTTCTTCATGTAGCTTTAAAATTACCTATTGACAATATGGGCAAAGAGCACTGAGAAATGTGTCTCTTTTTCAGGTACGTGCTTTGATAGTTTACATTTGAAAAGGCAATAATGTTGATTTAATTTGTGAAATTAAGTAAAACGCTGCTGATACCGTAAAGTGCTTTTCCCATGAAATTTTTCGGTACATCTTCCAGAGTTGTTTTCATCTCTGCCTACAGGGGTAAAGTCCGAATGGAATTAGAGAGGGAAATTCTGCACTGGAACCTGTTGTCGCTGCTTCTCCAGTGGAGTTACTGCAGCTTAGGGATCTGTTTCTTGCAAATGGACACATTTTACAAAATAATTTTAAATAAACGCCAGATCTTCAAGATGTACTTTTTTATTTTTCCGCCATGCTTCATAATATATTGTATTGTACTAACCCCTCATACTGGGAGGAGAGACTGCCTAGCAAGCAACCCACTGCCTACTAACTTCAAGAGGGGCTAAATAAAACTTCATTTGCCTTGAAAGGACAACTTCTGCCGTATGGATATATTTTATATTTATGTGTTATGCTTTGTACAGTAGTTGGTCTTGAGTGCAGATTTTATTTCATTATATATTTTTCAGTGACATTACAAAATGTATAGAAATTACAGCTTTACTTTTATCAGGGTGTTAGGTGGTTGGCAAGTAAATTGAATTGTATGTTCCGTTTGTTTTTCAATGCTGTTTTAACTTATACATATATATGTGTGTGTTGAAAATATGATTATCTGGAATACTTAGGCTTTTTATCTGACATATTATCAGTGAAAGCCATGCTGCTTATTTTTCAATGCTGTGGTCCTCAAAATTTAGTATGCATCAGTACAAGGTGGAAGGCTTATCAACATAGCTAGTCCCCAACCCCATCTTTCAATTTAGTCGGTCTCGGGTAGAGCCTGAGAATTTGCATTTCTGCCAAATTCCTAGGGGATGCTGACTGATGCTGTTAGTTCAAGGACCACACTTTGAGAACCAATGCTTTAATATTTTGGATAAGAGAATACATGAGGTGTTTTAAAATCTTCATCGTAACCCTGTCTTATTTTATTTCTTAGGCATTTTATCTCTTATAAAGTTCTTTGGATTTACAAATTTATATTGATTTTACTAGAAAGTTTTATTTAGCCTTTATTTATTGTTCTTTATAAGAAAAAAATCTACTGGGAATTTAAATCAAAGTTTAAATTATTTCTGGGTCCTTAGTTATTATTTTTCTTTCTTTCTTTTTTGCTTTTTCCCCCTTTAAAGCTGTGTTGAAATCCTTGTCTCCTGTAGACCCAATGGAACCCATAAGTAATTCAGAACCAGCAATGGATTCAGATATGGGGAAAGTTGGTAAAAATGATATTGAAGAAGAAAATAGTAATCCCTCCATAACTGATGATGAAATATGTAGTAGGACTGAATATTTGTGTGAAAACCCTCTAGATGGTAAAAATAAAGACAATTTTACACATGAAGGCTTCCTACAAGGAGCTGAAGGAAGAGCGTGTCTGTGGGAAAGTGAAGATGACTCTCAGCAGGCAGATGTTGGTGACCTGATCGCTGCCCATCCAGTTCCCAGGGACTCACCACAGCCCTCCATCAGGCAGAGGCTGGCGAGGCTGCAGCTGTCACCGGATTTCAACTTCACTGCTGGCCTCGCTGCTGAAGTGGCTGCTCGGTCTCTCTCCTTTACCACTATGCAGGAACAGACTTTTGGTGACGAAGAGGAAGAACAATTAATAGAAGAAAATAAAAGTGAGGTAGAAGAAAAGGAAGAACCATGATTTACATGAAGGATTTTAAACTATTCCTTTTATGAAAGTGTTTTTTAGCTTCAAGACTAGATATTCCACTGGAAAGGGAAAATGAGTATAAGTTTATTATATATAAAGCTACAGTATGATTTTACAGGAAGAATCTGGTTTAAACAACTGTTTTGAAAATAGTAATTATCTGTATGGCAAATCTTTTAGGACAATAAGAGAAAGGTAAGGGCTCTTTTGAATAATTGCTGTTTTATTTGCAGCACAACTGATCAGTTTTGGAAGTCCTTTAAGTACTTTTCATAACAAATGAATTTCTCATTTCTTGCCAGAATTTGCTATCACAAAATGACTGGGATAATTCTGTCGCAAGAACATATGACTCCTTTTTACTGTTTTCTCACAGTTAATAACTGCAGTTATTATGTTAATAACAAGTTGTTTGTATCTTACTTTTGTTTATACCACGTCTTAAAACAAAGATACAGGTTCTAAATAAAATTTTAAAAAAGATCTCATGCAATTGATGTGTACTGGGGTTTGGAACGAAAAAATAATTTTATTTTTAAAGTATTTGGGTTATGACAGGTTTCTTACGTTTTCCTTGTTCATGTGTATTCAGCAGTTAATTTTAAGATTTTTTTTAAAGCGTGCCATTTTAAGAATTATCCTTTTACATTTTTGTGTGTTTACTTTTTTCTGTTTTCATTGCAATCAGAAGAGCTGATTTCAAAGTAGGATCTCCGTGGTCCAAGACCTCATCTCCAGCTTTTTATCAGTTTGTCTAGATGAGCTGGCCACCATGCTGCTGATTTCTTGTTTTAGGCCAGGCCCTCTCTCCACCTGAATAAGATTCTGGAAACATCCTGTCAGCTTCCTGGAAAGCAATCCTTGTCTCCTTAATACTTCACTTACAAACTACCTCTTAAAAAAGGTTGCTTTCCAAATAGTCCAGTCGCATGTTTTGTTTTGTGTTGTGATTACATTTTATTTGTTTGTTGTTTTTTATTGACTTGAGGGAGATGGAGGAAGGGAGAGAAAGAGAACCATTGATTTGTTGTTCCACTTATTCATGCATTCATTGGTTGATACTTGTATGAGCCCTGACATGATATCAAATTATTGGCTTATCGGGGGCGACACTAACTGAGCTGCCCTGCCGAGATCACTATTTCATTTTCAGAGAGTGATATTTTCAGGAGTATGTTGTTTTTTGAAACCTATAGCTTTCAAGTACTGACATAGTATGTAGATGTTATATGGGGAAAATGTAGGGATAATTCATTATGCTGCTGCCCTAGAAAGAAAGTTACATGATGAATCTAAATTGTCTTTAGAGTTAAGAAACACATGCAGATCCTACAACTTAGCACTTAGAGTAAATTTTCATACCAAAGGGTTTATGGGTTTTTTTCAATAGTCTAAAGAAATTTATTTTTCATCCTGAGGAAAAACTTGTTTCTGCTTTACATGAATGATAGAGATCCTTAGTATTATAAATTATACTGCCAGTTGCCAAAAATTCTGTGACATCCATAATTAAGCTCTTAGGAGCAGTTCCTAAGAGTAGGCCTACTTTACAACTCAGAAATAGTAATAACATTTACAGTTTACTTTCTTTTTTTCAATCCTCGCTTGCGGATATGCTTCATAGATTTTAAAGAGAGTGGAGAGAGGAGTGGGAGAGATATAAACATCCACTGGCTGCCTCCCATAGGTGCCCCAACCAGGGATCAAACCCTTAGTCTAGGTATGTGCCCTGACCAGGAATCGAACATACAACCTTTCAGTGTATGGGACAACGTTTCAACCAACTATGCCACTCAGCTAGGACAAGTTTACTTCCTTTTTAAATTAGTTTGTGGACGACTTTTTTCCTTGGATTTAGAAGAAATAAGGGAAAGTTTGATAATCTTTCTCTTAATCTATAACCTTACACAGGAAGAATTTGAGATTAATATTTTTCAATTTCGTTATATTTTGTTTTTTATTAAAACACTGTGGGAAAAATATCTTCATAATATTCTACCAGTTTTATTCAAATGTGAAGGGCTAATTTAATCAAGAATTTGTAATCTTTGCCCTGGATAGAGCGTCAGCCTGCAGACTAAAGGATCCCGTGTTTGATTCTGGTCAGGGGCACATGCCTAGGTTGCGGGCTCAATCACCAGTGGGGGGTATGCAGGAGGTAACCAATCAATTACTCTCTCTCATCATTGATATTTCTATCTCTCCCTCTCCCTTCCTCTGAAATCAATATATATATATATATATATATATATATATATATATATACTCCCTCTCCCTTCCTCTGAAATCAATATATATATATTTTTTTTTTTAAGAATTTGTAATTTTCCAGTCTGATCTGTTTTATTCACTAGTTACTTAAGTTCACTGAAAATTTTGCTTGATGAAATCATAAGGATCTTAAAATTTTAATTCAATGTTTTTCTGGTATGTGTAATTTTCAAATTTTCTTTCATCTATTAAAATATTTCCAAGATAAAATATTATCTTTCCTGTGAAAATTCCTAATTGATAATAATTTAGAAGTCAGTGTTTCTCCATTTTTTTCATGAGGCATCTATATTAGAACAAATTGGAGGTCTTGTTTTTAAAATGCAGACATAGAGGCATCCTTCCAATTATTCTTAGTCATTTTGGAATAAGACCTAGGTGGTGTTTTCTAAGAACCTCTATGTTGGACTTTATGCCTCTTTCCGATGAATATCTGAAGAAGTAAAACATGCCAATGTAATATAAGTAGATATCCTTGTTTGTTACTTTTCTGAGAATATTTCACTTAGTCTTATTAAGCTCTTGACTAGTTTTAATAGCTACCAACCCACATCCAAAGTAAACCCTCTGGGGAAAATATTTTGTGGGAAAAATTTGTAATTGTGCTTTCCAAGTTTTACAATAATATTTTGACAAGATAATACTTATTAGGAGTAATATCCTGACAGCTTTTATCTTTTTTATTTTTAAATATGATATATATGTTTTCATTGATTTTTAGGAAATAAGGGAGGGAGAGGAATGAAGAGAGAGAGAGAAACATCCACCGGCTGCTTCCCGCACACCCCAACACTGGGGATTGAGCCTGCAACCTGGAATCAAACTAACGACCTTTCAGTGGATAGAACAGTGCTCAACCAACTGAGCCACCCTGGCCAGGACTGACAGCTTTTAATACGAACATTTCCATAGTTTGTTTTAAACCTAGTATTTAATGTAAGAATGTATGAAAAAAACTAAGTCAGTCTTGGATACAGAATTTTTGTGCTTTGTCTATAGTTAGGAAAGTCATGGCAATAAATGATCTGGTAACAATTATATCTTAAATTCTTTTCTTTTCAGCTTTCATTAAAACGCCAATCTGGCCTGACTAGTGCCAGACTCTTCCTAGTCTTTGATTTGTGGTCCTCTGCTTATTTTTACAAGTTTTCTCTATTTAATCTGACTTCGTAAGTGAAATCCTCTTAAGTCTAATTGTACTTACAGCATCTGAACATACTTTATTGGGAAATAATACATTGACTCAAGTTTGAAGTTATGGGAGACAAGCAGGTCAAAAGAAACACATTTAAGGCAAATTAGTAAGGAAATTTAAGAATATTGGTTTAAGGGTTTAATGCAGAAGGATAGATAAGCCTGAGTTTAAATCACAGATTCATCATTTAAAAGCTATGGATACAGTTAACTTAATAACTTCACAGGGAGTTTTTCCAGCAAAACCCAAATCCTCTAGATCAGTGGTTGGCAAACTCATTAGTCAACAGAGCCAAATATTAACAGTACAATGATTGAAATTTCTTTTGAAGCCGAAACCGGTTTGACTCAATGCATAGAGCGTTGGCTTGGGGACTAAAATTTCTTTTGAGAGCCAAATTTTTTCAACTTAAACTTCTTCTAACACCATTTCTTCAAGATAGACTCTCCCATACTCAAGGGGCCAAAGAAACAAGATCTGGTTATAAATATATTCATAAAATAAGTCAAAAATTAAAATGTCAATTTTCATTTAAAAATAGTAATTCTTATTCACATAATAAAAATGGTAAAGCTTTTAACATAAAAGCATAAAAACATACAATTTCTTCTACATTTCACAAAATTATAAATCAAGTGTTAAGGGATCTTGGAGGTCATTTCACTCTTATACCCCATCACTAATATAAAATATGAATATTTTGATAAATTATTGAGAAATCATGTGGGAAGGAAGGCTCAATTAATTTGGATTAATCATAGTACATTGTTTCTATACCTAAACAAAACAAGGAAACAGGAACTAAATACCGTAAGATTAGTATAGCTCAGCCAACTCATTATTTAAGTTAAAGTAAGTATCATGCCATAATTGACAACTAAACAAAGCATAAAAGTTGATTTATTCTCCCAGTTATATTTATAAGAACATATCTGTACAATTTACATTATATTAGAAAATGAAGCTATAAATATTTTAGAGGAGAAAATATGGGAAAATACCCTAAGTATAGTAACTGTTGATTTATCTGTAATCATTGATGATGACTAACTTGTTTAAGTTAATTTTTTGGGTAACTGAGTCAAATCCATTTAATAAACTTTTTTAACAGTACAGTGCGAAATTTTCTACAATGTACTTTCTACTCTTTTTCTAGGGTATTTAGAATATAATTTTAACTTTTTTTTTTTTTTTTTTTTTTTTTGTCATCTTTAAGAGCATCAGTTATAGGGTGATAATCAGAAACTCGCCTTCATGCCGCTCCTTAGACATATAATGCCTCTTTCCTGCCTGATCCTGTTTTGCTTTGCTTTTGAGTCATGTTTGTTTTTCACAGTTTCTCTGTTTTCCCCGTATAATCAGCTGTCACTTTTTGCTCCTGTCTTCTGTGCCTGCATCCTGCACTAGCCCCTAACTTGCTGCTTCTAACCTGCTGTGGACTGGGATTGCCAAGCTTACTAGAATTGTGTCTAAAATGAGAGTAAGTAGACTGAAAGAAGGCTGTGGGGCTTTTCTGTCAGTGGCGTGCATGGACTTTATGGAATCTGTTTAGCTGCTCATCATACTTTTGTTTGCCTCTTAGTTCTTCACTAAACTTGCTAAAAACATTTGGTTGTATATGTGATTGCCATGTATTTGAAGTATTAATTCAGTTTTTATATATTGATATTTTTAGAACTCTCCATTAATGACTTCAGCTCTGAAAGAAAAATTTTACTGATATCCTCGCATAAGTCGTGTATATTTTAGGACAATGTTAAACATTTTGTTCTTAGTTGTTCCTAGTATAGTGTATAAACTTAAAACATACAGCACTGTAAACATGATTTCAACTCTATTCATCAAGATTTATATTCTAGAACTATTGGTTTGAGACTAAACATGTGTGGGTAATTTAGTAGAATTACCCATGAACTGGGTTTCTGAATTTTGGGGGAATGAGTCCTTCTTTATATCCCAGTTTTCTATAGAGCTTAAATTAAGCATTAAAATTTTTTGAAATAAGTTTTGAAGGGAGTCTTTAAAACTTAATATGCATTGCTATCTTCTTAAACAATATATGAAATGCATTTTGTTTTATCTTTTTTATGTTAAAATGGTCATTATTAATAGTCGTTAATTATGCTGTGATAAACTAATTAGGCATTGAGAGCTATATACCCTTTACCAAATGGCTCCATTCTGCTGTGCTTTTTTTCATTTTCTTGTCTTCGTTTTTTAGTAGTTCTAATTTCTCTAGTTTATATTTCTGCTTGCTTAAGTGTGTCTCTCTCAATCCTCATAGCTCCCCTTCTACTCTGCTTGGTTTTGGAAACAAGGTGGCTAAGACTGCTAGAATAATGTGGGAAATAAGAGTAAATTGACTCAGTAAAGACCCAAAAAAATGGATTATACTAAGTGCATGGATTTGGTAACAGCTATTACTTTAGTACCTATTTAATTTCTATCCTGAAAATAAGTGAAGTTACAATCAGTACCTGCTCTCAAAGAAGAAGGGCTTTCATTGTACAAAAGGAGCCATTTTGTTTTTATACTTTACCTTCTCTGTATTTTTACCCTCTGATATTTTTATTCCTATTAAAACCAGTCCATTCAAATTAGCATTTTCTACAGTACTTTCTCTTTGATCTGGATATCATATGCTGTTAAGAATTTCTTTGGTGAGGTTGTTTTGTAATGTTGTTTTATTTTTAGAGAAGTATATCTGAATTTCCAAAACATGAAGTAGGTTGATCCCTGGAAAATAAGAAAACTTTTATTATTGATATCACATAAGACATTATCTTTATTTTCATTCAACTGATTGTATGTTAAAAGCTTGCTAAAAGTTATCAATGTTACAATGATACTTAGAGATATTTGAATGACTAAATTCCCACTGTCATTCTATATTTTGCATGTTTAAGTTATTATTTAATGTGTTAAATAATCAAGCATGATAATTTTTCTCTCGAATGAAAAATAAATATGAAATGTGCATGTTATAATGTTTGTAAGTAAAATTCAAATTTGTCTAGAAGGGGATATTCTAGCATCTAAAACTTAGTTTTACCAACAGGCCGGTTGTGTTTTAGTAAAAATATGTTAAAATCAGTCTGCTTATTTTATGGCCATACCCCATAGTCAGCTTTCCATTATCCATGCTATTGGAAGGGAATTATGACACAACAGTTATTTAAAAAACAGATAATCCAAAAAGTTTCTTGAATTGAGACTGCTATTACAGAATAGATAGTCATGATGCCAAACTCAGTTTGGTGGTACAAGGAGAAAAGTTCTCTTTGAGTATAGTTATGGGATAAAAGTGGCTCTACTCATTGTAATTGCTTAAGAGAAAAAAGATATGAATACAAGATCCACATATACAAACATTTAACATGAATGACTTGATTTTATGAATATCCTAAAATGTGTGATGAATTAAAGTGCAAATTACATTTTTAATTCTATATTTTAAAATATGGTAACTGTCAGCAGTTAAATTTGTTTATTTCATTCCCATTTACTGATTTTCATTTGGCACATACCAAACATGTTATTGCAATAGGACAATGTTTAACTTGTGTGTACTTCTAATTGCACTTTAAAAGTGGGTATATTCTGTGAAATATTATAGAAATAGATATTTCCTCTCATGTTTGTATCTTAAAGTTTCTCAAAATATATTACTATAAGTTTATTTTATAGTATCTTTTTCACTCCCAAGTAAGTTTTAAATTAACTCCCATTTCTTTAATCAAAGTATTTTCTGCACTTATATTATACCAACCTGTAGTACCTTCTGTTCATACTATGACTTCAATAATGCTCACTCCGGCACAAGAGTAATATTCTGATTCACATAATAAAAGTGATAAAGCTTTTAAAAATGGCAACATGCAGAAAGCTCCAGAACGATTACACCTATTCCTTAAAAGGTTGGCATGTGGTCCTCAGACAGCCCTGAAGGTCCACATGAGTGAAAAGCCTAGACGTCTGAGCTGAAAACACTCCCAAGGAGTTTGGTTTTGTTTGGGTTTGTTCTAGGTATGGTCCCAGGGATCCCAGATCAAACCAGGCCCCTGGGCCTATCCTAGAACCAACCTAAACTCGCGCATCATTCCTGGACCATCAAGAGTATGAAGACTGAAGATAACCTGAGGTTAATGAGACATCCTTCATCCATCAGGACTCACTTTTTTGTATGTGTGCCTACATTTTAGCAAGAATTGATTGGTTGATCCTTCTAAAATTAGAAGGATGGGAATGGATAACAAGATAAAGCATTACTAGACATTGACATAGTAATTTATCACAATAAAACAGTGATATGTAATATATTATTAATATTTGCCAATGAGGAAAACTGTACTTGTAGCTTTTATTATTGGATCTCTATTTTTAGGTTAAGCAACTTTGCCACCCAAAAACATTCTCTCCCAAATTAGTTACTTGTTTTTGTTTTTCTCAGAGTTTCTACTCATTATCAGTCTCGTTTAACTAATTGTTCATAGTTTTTGAAAGGCATTGGTCTTTGCCTCTGGCTCCAGTGCTAGTAATTTTAAGCTTCACTTTTGGAGACTGCCTTTTTCTTTTACTCTTTTGAATCTACCACATTGCTTTGAACTCGCTTTTTCAGGTTCAGATCTGGGAAGAAACTTAGCATCATTTGTAGACACACCATCCTTTGTGGGAATCTGCTGTCATTGGTGAAAACCAGCTAGGGTGATAGAGTGGAAATAGGCTAATACCTCACATTTTACAAAGGTTTTTTGTCAAATAGTACGTTTCTTGATTTTTCATTCCCTGTTACTCTGGATTTTTAAAATATTCTGACCTTGTTGACTCATTACATGGTCTTACATTAAAACTTTGACATTGCTATAGCCATATATATATTTTTTTTTATTTGGAAGACAGAATATCAGAAAAGGATTGAAATGACCCCAAATCCAAATGGTCATAATGCACATTGAAAATGTATACTTTGGATAATACTGGCATTTCTATAGGTTTAAACCCTTTTTGAAATAATTGCTAACTAATCAGGGACTCCACATGTGAAAGGAGCTAAAAAATGTACTATTTCTCCAAGCCTGGTCATACCAGAAAAATTAGGTCAATGGTTATCCTTTAAAATACTGAAGAACTCAACCCTACAATTAGTTCTGTACTACATTCATTACAGAGATGCTTCATCCCATAAAATCTATTAATCTATTATTTTCTGCCTGGTAAATCATATATATATTTTTTTTTTTTCACCCTTCTTTCCCAATGTTTTCCTTTTTGCACAGTGTCTCTGTTTGCATAAATCAAAACACTATACATGTTACTATGTGTATATTTCTTTTAATAAAATAGACTGGATAGAATGATCTTTGTATTTTGATTCCTTTTAAATCCAAGTGATTTAAATGCTTTTATTGTCTTACTAGAGGCCCAGTGCATGAGAATTCATGCACTGGATGGGGCAGGGGGGGGGGGGGGCCCTCACCCCAGCCTGGCCCCTCTCATAGTCTGGGAGCCCTCGGGGGCAAGGGGCAACTCAGCTATCAGGGGAAGGTGACACCCCATCACACCTCTGCTGCTGCCACTGCCGGCAGTGCAAGCCTCAGGCAGCCACCATACGAGGCTTGCCTGCACCTTGGGCTGGCCCTAGGGGGCTGGGGGGCTGAGGTGACGGGACGCCTCTCTCTTGTGGTTATGGGCGCTACTATCTTTGTGATGGTGTGAGGGTCAATTAGCATATTCCCTCTTTATTAGATAGGATAAATTTACTTTTAACTTACAGTTTAATTCTTCTCATTCATCTTTATCTAATAAACTATGTAGAATTACATAGGTGAGCCTTATATATGGATAATTATAGACTTTATGACTTTTTGTATTCACATAAATACAAAAAAGTTGTAACATCAGTAATCTTGTATCAATGCACTGACCTGTGAGCATATTTAACTGTATTTCTTAACATAGTCAGAAGTGTGTGAACCCATCTTATGTGTATGTACAATGTGTTTCCAGTGTTTGGGGGCCTTTGCACTCTCTCTTTTAACATTATTAAATATGAACCCTGCAAATGTGAAATTTATGAACTGTCTTACAGAGTTCAGGCTTGTTGACCCAGTAAGCTTCCAAAGTTGGCCTTCACTTCACATACTTTGGGGGTGTTAGGTTTTTGTTTTTTTTAAATATCATTTGAAAATATTCTTCCAGAGATATTTTAATTTTTACTTTTTGACTACTTATGTTTTATATAGAACTACTCACCCTTCCTAAAGACTTGAGATTATAATTTTTAACACAATACTTTCTGTTATAGATTTACATATTTTACTATATTGCATTTTTGTCAGCTCTTTTAAAATACTTTATAAGAACCCAATAGTAGATTTGTATATGTCTGTATTATTTTTATTCCTCCTAAGCTTAAGATGACCCTAATAAAATCTGTACTTTGTATCTTTTTTGTGTGTACCTTTTTTATTCTGGTGTTAGCCAAAGGTGAATTAGCCAAAGGTGAATTTCTTCTATTACTGTTTTTCAGAATTTGTTCATAGAGGACAGCAGTTGTCTAAGAAAGCCCTGGATTCATTGGACTAAATTTTGTTTGGTCATTTACATGCCTCACATGATAATTTATCAGAGTGAAAGCAGCAGATTAGGTTTAAAAGCTACATTTTCACCCTTCAGAGTGACTGTCAGTCATTAGGTACATTCTCATTGTGTTATATTTGTTGACTGAGATGACCTCCCTGACAGAAAAAACATACAGAATGAAGAAGAAAGTTAACATCCATCAAGTCATACTCTGTGCTATGTAATTGAAGGAATTATTGGTTTGACTCTAAGCTTAGTTTAACAGTCTTGGCAATATTTACTTGTTAAAAAGAAAGTGGTCTTCCTTGAACTGAACTTTTAAAATAAACTACCTCTTTCCAGAAAAGATTTGAGGCAAGGAATAAATACTTGTAAAGGCAAAAGTAAGTTTGAGGTGAAGAAAAAATACTCATAAAGGCAAAAGTAAATCCCAGACAATTGGCCTTTCTGGGATTTACTAATTAAAAGTGTAAGATAGAAAGTGTGTGTTACTCTACCTGATTCTGAAGTCACTGGGTAGGAAATATCCCATCTCATAATCACCCCTTGTCTTTTCAATTTGCTTATGAAGATCTTTAGCAGATGTGCTATAACCATTGAAAATAAAGTTGGCAAATAGTAATTTTCCTTGGATGTACATCTGTAAAAATTTAAAGAACATTTTTAGAATCTCATCATATGAAAATTAGTCCTATTTATTTAAAGGTGTTTTCCTATTCATTTTGTCAGTTTTTTTCTTATTTTCCTAAGTCACCATATAGGACGCATTCACACATACAGAACACACTCGAATCCTAATTATTTCAAACAGCATATCCCCTTAGTCCGAATTTAGTTTCATTATCGGCTTCCTCTAAAAAGTCAATTACATGGGCAGTTAATTCCTCTGTTCCTTTATTCACATATTAAAACTCTCCCCCGTGCCACTGTGCCCAAAGTTTAATTCCCTATTACTTAATGAAGTTGATGTAAGAATCTTTTTACAAAAGCACTTGGTAAACTGAAAAGATATTCTTTTCTAGATATTTTCTGTCGACTATCTGGTTGACTGTGGTGATAGATTAAATATTTAAACCACACCAGTTATACCACTGTTCCAGGAATTAAACTGAGTGGAACTGAAAGACTTTTACCAAACAACTCAAACCAAGCAAACAGAACCTGATAGCCTCATGATGACCAAATATTGACCTAAGGACGAAATAAAAGCAAAGCGATTCTAACTACTCTCTAAAGTACTTACCACTTAACTTTAATAAAATGTCCCAATATGCATCCAGCCAAAAACTTTCCGTTGAGGCTAGAAAGGGTATGTTGAGACCTCCAAGATTCTCTCTCCCAGCAATCCTAAAGTCTCATTTATGGAAAAACAAAGAGAAGACAATTTTCTAACCTACCTACCTAGGCATATATTCCAATGATGCCAACAAGAACTTCATTTTCCCCATTTTGGATTATGAGTAAAAAAAACCTGGGTTCAAAAAAAACAAAGAAGCCAGGGTTCAAATCTCAGTTCCTCCCCTTAGTTGTGGGATCTCCTTGAAGCCTGTTTCCTTGTAGGTAAAATGGAAATAGCAACTTCACCTCAGGACTGTTGCCAGAATCCAGTGAATTAGTTATGTGAAAAGGTATGAATCTCAGAAGATATTCTCTTCCTTTTGGGTCTCCAATATTTATCTTTTTGGTGAATTCCTGCCTTGTAGAAAAGCTTGGGTCCCCATCAAAGGCTGGGACAAAGACTTGGTTGATAAGCGAAAGGGACAAAGCAAAGTAAGAGGGGGTTGGCATTCCTGTTGGAAAGAAAGGTGGGTGTTTAGTCACTCAGTCAAACGGTACAAGGCATGGCAAAAGTAAGTGCTCAAAACAGTTTATTCTTGTATTATTATTTATTCATTATGGTATTTTCCATATGAACAACTGTAAACCTACTTTCGCCATGCCCTGTCGTTATTGACAGTCTACTATTTTTCTAGGCACTGGGATGCTGGGACTCTGCCCGTTTTGTTCATTTCTGTATCCCAGTGCAGCAGATGGATACAAGACTAAGTAGTGATGATTGCTATGCACCAAGTAAAGCAGGGTAAGAAATGGAGTGTGAAACAGGCTCTTTTAGGTAGAACAGGCCACTGAGGGGGTGATCTCTACCTAGAGACCTGGTTATGTGAGAGAATAAACCAGGCACCTGTCTAGAGAACCAGCAAAGTGAGCACCGTGTGTAAAGGCTCTGAGGGGGGACAACCAAGAGGCCAGACCCACCGGAGCCAATGGGCAAGTGGAGGTGAAGTAAGCCAAGGGCCAGATTACACGAAGTTTTGCGGTCCATAGAAAGGATCCCAGATTTTTTTTTTAATACAGTTTTATTGATTTTTAGAGAGGGAGAGCGAGAGAGAAACATCAATGATGAGAGAGAATCATTGATCGGCTGCCTACTACATGGGCTGCCTCCTGGACATCCTTTTACTGGGAATCAAGCCTGCAACCCAGGCATGTGCCCTGACTGGAAATCGAACCGAGTCTGGTTCGTGGATCTATGCTCAACCAATGGGCCACACCAGCCGGGTTTGATCCCCGGTATGGGGTATGCAGGAGGCAGCCGATTAATGATCCTCTCTCATCATTGATGTTTCTCTCTCTCTTCCTCCTCCTCTCTGAAATCAGTTATATATATATATATATATATATATATATACTTTTTTTAAAATAGATACTTAGGGTCAACTCAGATCTACTGAATGAGAATCTCCAGGAGATGAGGTTTATAGTTCCTAAAGAGCTCCACAGGTAAACAATAGGTTTAAGGATTACTGATTTAGGAAAAGGTAAAGTGAAGAGAGAGGGAAAGGCTCAGGTATACCAAAAACAATAGACCAGGGGCTCAGCATAGAACCCATTAAACCATTTCTATACACACAAACACACACAAACACACACACACCATCCCACCACCATACTTTACCACTACCTTCACTAGTCAAAGTCCTAAACACTGAACTCTATACCCACGTGTGAACAGTTTATGCAATATTTGTTGATTTACCAATAAGTTTTTGTATATACATTCTCATTTGAACAAACATTTTCATTTGAAGACACATTCTCACAACAAACAGATCAATTAAATTAAATCTGGCCATTAAATTCATGTCCAGTTGATATACTAACTCATTTAATCCTCACAACATCCCAACAGTGGTGATTTTCTCCCCAGTTTACAGATGAGGAGATTGAGGCCAGCCACAAGAAAAGGTTCTGGGATGCAAACTCAAGTTTAGGACTCCAAAGCTTATGCTCTCATTTATTTTTTAAAATGGCTACTAACTAGGTTAGCATTTAAAGCACAGAACCACTACAATTTTCCCAGAAAGGATAAGAATCTTCAATCTCAGCCAGATTTTCATACTTCCTTGGTAGGTACTGATTTTGCTTCCAGAGTCTCTCATAAGACTTTTTTAGGGATGCCAGGAGAAGCTATTGAAGGCTCCTGTTCAAATATACCTCTAAAATCAGAACCTGGAAATGAGATAATTAGGGTGATTGGTTGCCCCCACCTCTTATCACCTCCAATCACCAGTAGGCACTTGGGTCTATGGGCCCCAGGCTCAGGTGAGAAGTCTGGACTGGTGTTGGAGACATAGGTGTCACCAGCATACAGGGACAGTTCCCAGATCTGTGGGAAAGAGTGAATATGTGGAGAGGTACACTGAGGAATGCCAGCATTCCAGGGTAGGGTGGGAAGGCTCAACTGGAAACATTCTCTTAAATGTCTTGATCCCTTCATAATACAGATAAAAATAATTAGTGTTCCTATTTACATTTCATTATTTCCCTTTCTGGTTTTTCATGAGGAGAAAAACCTATGTTCTTTAATTCAATACTGCCTACAAATTATTATAGAAGCAAACCACAGAGGGGATTGGGACTGGAAGAGACCCATTAAAATCATCTATACTTCCTGATTATAAGCAAAAGCCCAGATAATACGCTATTTGGATCAATAGATCTATGGAATATTAAGAGTGATACTGAAAAAGGGTTCTGCAGCCAAATGATAGGGAATGGGAACAAAATTAATTCAAACAAAATTAAACAAGTATCTTCTAAGAAAAAATATTATGAATATTTACATATAAACTACCATAAAGTTTATACTCATTCCATGGTTTCTTATGATATAGTTGAGTTTCTCGGGCTATTTGCTACAAAGAGCAAAGAGCTTTCTGGTGATATACAAAGGGTTTTTTTTTGTAATGGTTCCAAGGAATGTTGACTTGTATTCTTGAGATCATAAATATTTGTAATTAGAAATTGCATTTGTTAAAATGTTTATTTACTTAAAATATAAACGATATTTGTATGAGATTTTTACCCACCAAATTTGAGATAATTAGCTTCACCAACTTTATTCTGTAGTTTCTCTAGCCTCTAATTGGTGCCTGGATTTTTTTTTTTTTAACCAGAAAGCACCAAGACCTTTTGTCTAGACATCCTCATATCACTTATATATTAAATATATATATTTTAATCCTTACCAGATGATATGTAGAAACAGAGGAAGGGAGAGAGAGAGATATTGATATGACAGAGAAACATTGGTCAGTTGTCTTCTGTATGGACTGAGACTGGGGCTCAAACCCACAATCTAGGTATGTGCCGTGACTAGGAATCCAACTCACAATCTTTCAGCTTACAGGACGATGCTCCAGCCAACTAAGCCACACCAGCCAGGGCACAGGCTTGCATTTTAATAAGCCTGGCAACTCTAACATTCGTTTTTAAAAAGTGTAGTAAATGTCAGTTTTTCTACCACTTGTCCAAAGATGTATCTTTTCCATAAGTGTTGGACCATTGTGGTGGAACCCCAATAGAAACCCTGAATGAATTCCTCCTCAGAACATGCATTTTTCTGTTAACTGTTAGAGTTGGAAGGTACCTAAACATCATCTAATCCAGTCCCCTTACTTTACAGATAAACAAACTGAAGACTAGAAAGGTTAACTATCTGTGGTCACTCAACAAGTCAGGTATTTATCTCTTTCCTACACTGCCTCCCCACTTCTTTTTTTTTATTGTTGTTATTGTGGTAAAATATACACAATTAAATTGATCACTTCAGTCTTTTTAAAGTGTACAGTTCAGTGGCATTAAGTACATTTACATTGTTGTGCAACCATCGCCACCATCCATCTCCAGAACTTTTTCATTATCACCAGCTGAAGCTCTGTGTGTGCTCTTGAAGCAAGAACTCCACATTCTCACCTCCTCCAACTCCTGCTAACCACTGTTTTGTTTTCCGTCTATGAATGTGACTATGCTAAGTACTCACATTGTTAGGGCTAAAATAGGATATTGGGGGCTAGCTATAGTTACATGAAATGTTAAACATGCTCTATTAACTGTGATTGCCTTGTTTTGATTAAAGAAAAGACATTCTAACCTGGCGGGGAGTTGTATGCTCCCAGGACCTGGGAGTCAACCATGGAATGTGGTCCATTCTCATTCAAGAACTATCTAATATCATTAAAATTAACAACCTTGTTGTCCAAACAGTGGAATCCCACCCCAACCGCATTGCCTACTTCCCCATGCCTGTAATTCCTACTTCCCCGTGTGATCTTTGTCATACCCAATATAAGCAGCTGGTTTATGGGGGGTTGCAGATTATGTTTTTGTGGATGACCTGCTGTTCTCCCGTACTGCTGGCAGTGTTGGAGTAAAAGCTCATACCCGATTCAACCGTGTCTCTGCTTAATTGGCTCAAGTAGTGAGAGGCAACTCGGACCCATTGGTTGTCCAGCTTCAACATGAGTGGAATCATACAGTATTTGTCCTTTTGTGTCTCACTTATTTCACATAGCATGTCTATAAGGTCCATCCATGTTACAGCATGTATTAGAGTTTCATTCCTTTTTAAGGCCAAATAGATATTTCACTGTATGTATATACCACATTTTGTTTATCCATTCATCCATTGATGGATATTTGGGTTGTTTAGTATTGTGAATAATGTTGCTATGAAACAAACATCTGTTCCAGCCCCTGCTTTCAATTATTTGGGGTATATACCAGGAGTAGAATTGCTGGGTTATATGATAATTCTATTTATATATTTTTAACTTTTTTTTTTTTTTTTTTAGAAACCACCATACTGTTTTCCAAAGTGTTGGTAACACTTTACATTCCCTCTCCTTATTTTCTGATATGCAGTAGAGAGAGTGTAGGATTGTAAGTTGTTAACTCAACCCCAGATTGATTAGCTTCATATCTTTGTAAGCCACTTCCCCTCTCAAACTCAGCCTCCCCAGTCAGGAAGAGGTAACTGACCTTTGGCCTCACGGAATTGTTATACGATTTCCAACAAAATGAAATATAATTAATGCCTTATAAATGAAAACAGGTTCTTTAATGGAAGTTATTATTAGTCATTTATACTAAATTTGAGTTAAATCCAGTGTCGAAGGAAAAAACCCTGAGCTGTTTGAAAGGAAAGAGTTCACTACAGAAATTTAATATCTAACAAAGACTTAGATCCAAAAGCTTTTGGTTACAGTTTGCTGGGTGTGGTAGATAAGGACCAGATAGGCAGAGGGAAGTCACTCACAGCTCAAGGGCTTCACATTCTGGCTTTTATGGTCTTTTGTTTTTTGTTTCTCAATGTCACTGTGAGTCCTAGGGAGTGAGAGCCTGTTCCATCTGTCTGCTGCCAGACAACCTATTTGTTATTTCTAACCTCAGAATTCAAGTGGAACTGCCTAAGAAAATACTACTTCAGCTTTAGTGTATTTTTAAATATTGAAAAACAAAAACAAAAAAAAAACAAAACACCTTTGTGCCCTTGCTGGTTTGGCTCAGTGGATAGAGCCTGCAGACTGAAGGGTCCCAGGTAACATTCCAGTCGAGGGTACAAGCCTTGGGTTGCAGGCTTAATCCCCAGTGGGGGACATGCAGGAGGCAGCTGATCAATGATTTTCTCTCATCTCATCATTGATGTTTCTATCTCTCCTTTCCCTTAAAAAAAAAAAATATATATATATATATATATATATATATATATATATATATATATATCACTTTTGTTATGGTAAATGTAATAAATATAACTGCTAACTTATCAGCACAAATAGGTCAAGCTACATAATATAAAATATAGCAAAGGAGAAAAACCTTTACATACTAAAAAAGTTTTGGGATAAATTGGTAATATTATGTTAAATTGGTAATACCATGGTAAATTGGTAATCTTATGTTAGTCTTTCATCTGACTTAAAAGAATTTGGAACAAAGTTCCACATTAATAAGACTTTATTACAGATTATATAACAAAGACCCAATATTCTGAATCATTGTCCTCTTTATTTTGGAAAGAGGGAGTGCAGAAGAACAAAAAATTGCCCAAACCAACCCTCTTAAAGCTTCTTGAGTCACTCGCTCATTTTTTGTTTGTCCTTTTAAAATGGGATTGTGTCTAGTTTCATCACGCCCTGTCATCTACTGCATTATCACAACCTATCTCCGTCATTTCCCCTGAAAACAAGGGTCCTAGGGCTTTGGTTAAATAAAGGTTTAAATCTTGACTTTAAAAAGCATATCCCTCTCTCCATATGCCCCTCAGAGACTTAGCCTTTCCCCTGAATAATCAGCAACCACCAAGGCAGCAGAAGACAGTAGCTGGGACCTCTGCCAGGCTAAGGATAACATTTTGATCTAAGTTACATTTCACTCCTGAGCCCCAAGGTGGAACAAGCTTGTGCCTATTTCCCATGGGACTGGACAGAGAAGCCCCAGAACAGACCTCAGAACTGTCCTCAAAGATCTGTAGAGATGATTCATTTCCCTTACCTCCCCTCTAACCAATCAGCTCCCAGCAAAACTGCAGAACCTCCAACCCATAGTGTCTTGTGATTTTGCTCTATATTAGGGGTGTCGAACTCAATCAGAGAAGGGGCCAAAATCTAAAATCCAGCCTACATCGCGGGCCGAATGGTTTACTGAACAGTCATAAACTGACAATGTCATAAACTGACAGCGGAGTGCAGTGATGACAGCGCGGTGCGGGCCACATTGCAAGGCCTGGCGGGCTGGATTTGGCCCGCGGGCCTTGTGTTTGACACATGTGCTCTATATAATCTGTAACCTACATGCCATTGAGGAGTTGGGGTTTTGAGCATTAGCTTCCCATTCACAGTCCTCCGGGATGGCGCCATTCATCAATAAAACAGCCAACTTCTTTCCAACTTGGGCCAGCAAATGCCTCCCCCCAACCCCCTGCCCCCCGAAAGAAGGTAGCAAGAAAAAGGGCTGTTTTGCCATCAACGAGGTAGTGACCAGAGAACACACCATCAACATCCACAAGCACATCAATGGAGTGGATTTCAAGAAGTGTGCCCCTCGGGCACTCAGAGAGATCCAGAAATCTGTCATGAAGGAGATGGGGACTGCAGATGCAGCACTGACACCAGGTTCAGCAAAGCTGTCTGAGCCAAAGGAATAAGGACTGTCTGTCCCATACAGTATTAGGGTGTAGTTCTCCAGAAAACATGAGGATAAAGATTTCCCAAACAATCTTCTATATGTTGGTTACCTCTGTACCTGTCACCACTTCCAAAAATCTACAAACAGTTAATGTGAATGAGAACTAACTACTGATTGTCAAAGAAGGTTACAAAACTGCAAAAATAAATTTAAAAATAAAAATAAATAAAATAGTATTTCTCTACTGTAGTTCTGTTTCGTGTTTGGCTCCACTAGTGCCAGGTGGACAAACTCTTTCTGGTCTATAACCCCACTGGTCACATTGAATTTTACTATAGTATTTGTTCTTATTTTTCTCCATTTGAAGACAGAGATCATGTTAGAACAGACAGAATAATGTAAAACCATGGCCTGGTGATTTGTAAATAACATTCCACAAAGTCAATCTTGCCTCTCTTCAGAGCCCTGGGGAATGAGCATCCCCAAAACTAGCCCTGGCCAGTGTGACTCAGTTGTTTGGAAGGTTGTCCTGTACACTTGAAGTTTGAGGGTTCGATTCCTGGTCAGGACACTAGCCCAGGTTGCGGATTCGGTTGGGTTGCATACAGGAGGCAACCAACAGATGTTTATCTCTCTCTCCTCTCCCTTTCTCTCTCTGTAAAATCAATTAGAAAACAACAACCTATCCTCAGGTAAGGGTTTAAAAAAAAAAAGTGAATTCCTTGGTGAAAGGATCGATCCATTCTAAAGCAATTAAAGTAAGCAACTGAAATAAATTTTCAACTTAATTTTCACCATGTTCTTGCAAACATTTTGCCTTTGTTAAATTACCAGAAAAATGCAGGCACACTTGTGGACAATCACATCCATTCCCTGTACTGCTTTGCCCAGAGAAATCCAGCCCAACATGATGACATTGGAACAATTCACCTACATTTTCCCTTGCAAGTTAAGAAAACAGAACCACCCTGCATTGCTCCAGGAAGAAAGGCAGGGCGGTCCCCAGGGCCCGGAGAACGCCATTTGGTGCGGTGTTTCCCGGAGTTTTCTGGCCCGGAGACAAAACACATTTACTATTTCGAACGGATCAACACTGTCACCCAGTGGACAGACATCTAGGCGGGTTGAGGCCTTGGCATTGCCCTTGGCTTGACAGCCAGACACAGACAGCCAGGGTTTGAACAGGAGCCTGTTTATTTTAGGTGGTCACAAATGTTTAATATTCTCTAACAAGAAATGCAGAGGATCTCAGCTGACAAGCCTTTGATTTGGATGTCACAGATGAGCTCTGTGTAAGGAGGACAAACACTCACATGCTTCCACTGAGCTGATCCTTTCTTTTTCTTTTTCTCTTTTCTTTTTTCACCATCAGTAAATTTATAGGAAGCACATACTACAAACCAGCCAAGCGAGTCTGCCAAGACTCACAGGATCAAACAGGCCTGCGGGAGCAGGGTGGTATTTGATCGCAGGCCAGGTACTGTGGGGAGACTTCCTTACCACAGAATAAGACTCATTGTCCATTGTTCAGAGGGACAGGGATGTGTATTTTAAAGACTGAAAATAGATTTTTGTGTGTAATCGGATTGGATTCTGAGGAAGGTACTCGGTTTACTCTAGTGACACCAGTGGATGAGTTACCCTTGCTTTCTGCTTAGTGTGTTTCTCAAAGGACATGCATAGGTCTAGCCTCTGCCCCATTTCCTTTGTGCCGAGTCTCTTTTTTCTTGTCTAAATGGCACTTGACACTTGGAATAAACGGTTTTCTTTTTATATTAAGGTAAGAGGCTCTTTGCCTTTCATGCTAAAAGTCCTTTTCAGACAGTCTCGTTTCCCCAGCTGGAACTCATCGACAAGGAACCTGAGCGTCTAGTTATCACTTTAGACTTCTTAAGAATGTCTGCAGCAGTGGAAGCTGAGACTTCTCTTTATAGGCGTTCTTGTAAAACCTCATGATTAAAAGCAAAGTCTCTGCTTAAGGTGAGAAAATCTGAGTTCCAACGCTGACACCACTGCTTGCCAGCTTCTTGACCTCCCACAGGTTACTTAATCTCTCTAGTGTCAGTTTTCACCTTTATCTTCAGGGATAATATCAGTACCTACCTCCTGGGTTGTGGGGATTTAGATTAAAAAAACAACAACACACAAACATTTGAATAATTTAGCATAGAATCTGGCCACAGAGGAAAAAGTTCCATAAATATTAGTGTTAGCATTATCAAACTATAGCAGTAGGACTTATTCCTAAAAAGCAACTTTAATAAAGTACCTCTAGACTAGTAGGTAAAATCATGGCATTTTTAAAGCCGGAAGGGTTCTGAGAGGCCATCTAGCCCATTGCTTCTCATTAAAATAAATCAGGGAACATTATAAAAAACACTGATATCCCAAGAAGCCAGATAAGGGAATACTACGGTATGAATCTTTTAGGTGAAATTCTAGATCTGCAGTGACAGAAAGTAGAACAGTGATCATCTGGGGATAAGGTTGGAAGGTCTTATAGCTAAAGGGCCAAAGGAAACCTCTGGGGTGATGGTAAAATTTTCCATCTTGATTGTAGCGGTAGTTACACCAGTGTATACATTTGTCAAGTCGTTGGAATTGTACACTTATATAAGTAAGTGCATTATATTGCATGTGAAATTTATCATCATAAAGTTGATGTAAAGAGGATCCTGGGACCTGGCCAGTGTGGCTCAGTTGATTAGGACTCATCCTCATACCGAAGGGTCAAAAGGTCATTTGTTCGATTCCCAGTCAGGGTACATACCCAGGTTGCAAGTTTGATCCCTGATGGATGGTTTCTCTCTCTCTCTCTCTCTCTCTCTCTCTCTCTCTCTCTCTCTCTCTCTCTTCCCCCTTTCCTTTCACTCTAAAATAAATAAATAAATAAATAAATAAATAAATAAATAAATAAAAATCAATTAAAACATTAAAAAAAATTTTTAAGAGAAAATGCTGGGTTTCACCCTTAGAAATTCTGATTTAATTGTTCTAGTGTGAGGCCCAGAAATCTTTGTGTTTTTTTTCTTGTTTTTTTTCATGCACCTAAGGCATCAGTCAGGGTTGGGAATTGTGGTCTAATCCAGTCCTTTCCTCTTCCAGTTGAGGTAACCCAAACACATACAGCTGGTTAGACTGGTGTAGAACTAAAAACCAAGTCTCCAGGTACTTGTGCTCCAAACCTTCCCTTTTACTAATAATATTCCCTTCTCCCTGAAATTTCTTTCTCCTTCTTCTTCTTTCCTCTATCAAAATCCCTCCCATCTTTAGAGCCCAGCTTACATATTACAAGAAGTCTCAGGTTGCAGTCTCCCCATTGGACTGTAGCTTTTTTATTTTTGTATCCTTGGTACCCAATACTGTGCTGGGCACCGAGCAGACATTCAATAAACAGTTATTGAATAGAAAAATTGGTGGAAGGAAATTAACATTTATTAAATGCTCATGAGATGCCAAGAATTGAAATAAGTGCTTTATGCACACTATCTCACTAAATTTTTATAATTTTATAAATCGGTTATCATTTCCCCTTTTGTAAGGGAGCAGTCAGGCCCAGAGAGGCTTAGTAATTTGGCCATGGTCACACAGCAAAGAAAGTAGTAGAACCAAGGTTTGAACTAAAGTCTGTTTTCAAAGTTCATGCTTTCTCTATCAGATTAGGCTATCTCATTTATGGTAGTTACTCTATTCAGTCTTTTTTACCTTTTTATTAAATTTTATTGGTTAATAAAACCAAACGGATTTCAAGTGTTGAACTCTATAACACAACATCTGTATATTGTATTGTGTGTTCCCCACCCCAAGTCAAGTCTCCATCTATCACCAATTACCCTCGGTATACCCTCCTCCACCTTCCAAACCCATGTGCCCCCTACCAATCACCACACTATTTTTTTTTTTTAATATATTTTATTGATTTTGTACAGAGAGGAAGGGAGAGAGATACAGAGCTAGAAACATCGATGAGAGAGAGTCATCGATCAGCTGCCTCTTGCACACCCCCCACTGGGGTTATGCCCGCAGCCAAGGTACATGCCCTTGACTGGAATCGAACCCGGGACCCTTCAGTCCCCAAGCCGACGCTCTATCCATTGAGCCAAACCGGTCTCGGCACCACACTATTATTGTCTATGTATTTAGTCTTAAATTATGGATCTTCTACATCTTATCTCCTTAATTAGATTATAAGCTTCTTAAACACAAGAATTAAAAATTAGCACTTACAATCCCATATTAATTCACAAGGTGAATTCTTTGGCCACCTCCGTGTTAATAGAGTATCTAATTTTTAACTTCATTAGAGTGATTGGCCATACAGATAATCTAACAGTTGTAAGAAGACCTGCATTTATAAGAAGACCTCTAGACAAGGGGGTACCACAGAAGGTTGTGATTTGAGATGGCCTATTTCCGTATTCTCTCTAGCCTTCTGTGCACTCTGTGAATAATCTCTAAGCCATGCAAGCATCACACACAACAGTCGGTTAAAAGGGTCATATATCTCAAAGCACCTACCAAAAACATTCCTGGAATGACGTTGTGCCTTTGAACCAGAAGTGGATAATTGCTGCCTGTAAATTTAGATGCAGAGATTATGTTGTATTTGAGAAATCGAAAGGAATCCAAACGACTCTTTAAAAAAAAAAAAAAAAAGTGGTAAAGACATTATATTCCAGGTAACCAACCTTTTGTTCTATTCAGCAGTATTTGTATCTCTGAACCAATAATTCCACTCCATTCCCACCGCTCCATTAGAAATGCCTTCATAAGCTCCTCATAGCCTTTGTATTGCCAATGCCAGTGGACATTTTCATGTTTCTTGTATTGACCTTTTTATGGCATTTGAAGTTATCGAACAGTCTCCACTTCTCAAACTCTCTCCTGGGAGTCTGTGGCCCCACTCGTGTTTTCTTCCCATTCCTCTCAATCTCCCTTCCTAGTCTTTGTCAGGCACAGCTTTTTCTCTCTTTGATCTCTAAATATCTACTGTACAAAAATCTCCAAGCTTGCCTCCTGCCATTCATTCTCTGCACACTCTTTGGGTAATTCATAATTTTAACTACTACTTGTGTCTACTAAATGCATGCAAAACCTCTTCCTCAACTCCTTCTCCCACATGAGGAAGTGTGACACCTTCTTCCCAATCCAGTCACCTCATTGTATTCCACTCTTGCTCCCTAAGCCATTTTCTACTTCACACTACTATGTGGCATGGTGGGGTGCTTAGGAGTGTGAGTCCTAGAGTACAGCTCCATGGTCTAAACCCCAGCCCATCCTCCTAACCGAGGAATCCTGGACAAGTGATTCACTGTCCTGTGTCTCAGTAATGGACCTGTGCTCAATGGATTCATATGCAGAAAAGCCAGCCACTTAGGATTCTTTTTCTTTTCTTTTTTTAAGACATAGTTCTTTTAAAAAAAATGTTTTATTGATTTTTTACAGAGAGGAAGGGAGAAGGATAGAGAGTTAAAAACATTGATGAGAGAGAAACAGCAATCAGCTGCCTCCTGCACACTCCCTAGTGGGGATGTGCCTGCTACCAAGGTACATGCCCTTGACCAGAATCAAACCTGGGACCCTTCTGTCTGCAGGCCAACGCTCTATCTACTGAGCCAAACTGGTTAGGATTTAGGATTCTTTTGAGAATTAAATGATATTCCAGGTAAACAATTGTTGCAACATAATAAATACTCAATAAATACTTGCTCTATTGATCTTATTCTGACTTGGCATTTCTGTTCAGTTCAGCAAACATTTTTGAGTGTCTATTAGATGCCAAGTGTTAGGGAGCACTGACTGTACCGAGGATGGTAGAGCCCTTGGGATTTAATGTGTATTGTCGCTACAGTGAGAAGTTGAACTCCTGATTTAGGTCTTGGTCTCTTATTCACGCAGCTTGTCTCTCTTCAGGGGAGACCTAACTCAGTTCACAAACTCACTGTCCCAGAAGCACCTCCCACAAGAAGGAAGAATTAGCAGTGACCCCATAACTTACCCTTAGGCTGAAGAATCATTCACTCATTGATTGATTCATTTATTCATTTGACAAATAAGTTTTAAGTGTTAACCATGTGCTAGGTCCATGATAGGCACTGGGGCTATACTTGTGAATAAGACATTATCCTGCTATCAAGATCCTCCCAGCCTATTGGCAGAGAAATCCAGCTTCAAAGCAGGCTGGGAAGGTGAAGCTGCTACTCCCAGATCTTGTGCTCCCAGAACCTACCATACACCCTCTGTGGCTCAGGCCACCCTTTCAGGAGCTTTATCTACACCCCTGAATCTTCCACCAGAGTGTCCAGTGATTCCTACTGCTATTCAACTTCCAAGTACAGCTCAACAATTTCAGTACCATGAAGGAGGCCAGGGTCCCTGATTAGGTGGAATGAAAGAGAATGAATGCCAGGCAACCTTCTGTAGGAGACTGAAGTTCTTGGGTGAGTTTTCTGTGTTTTATAACTGTCCACATTCACTAGTGAACCTAGTACAGGATTGTTCCTTTCCTACTTATGATCTAAAAAAAGAACCTACTTTTTGGAAGCATAGGTTTACTAGCCAATTATACCCAGACTCCCTTCACCATTCAAAGATACAAAATGTCATGTCACCTCCCTGCAAGACTGCTCTCAACTCTGCTAGAAAAAATAATGTTTCCTTAGTTAAAATTTACATTTTAAGTTGTGTTGTTTATTTGTACTCTGCCTTTTACGGAAAACACCTGAAGTGGTTTGAAGGAAGAATCGTGTAAAAGAAAATTATGAATTATAAAAATCATGATGAGAAAATTTCAATATAAACAGAAGCTCTAGATACAAAAGAAAAAATGGATTTCAGATAAGTAGTAAGTAATTTTTTTACCCTATAGTTAAATTCAGCCTAAAACATTGTTCTGTACTTTTAAAAAATATATATTTCCATTGATTTCAGAGAGGAAGGGAGAGGGAGAAAGAGAAACATCAATGATGAGAGAGAAGGCACAATAGTCTGGTCGACTGACTCTTGCATGCCCCCTCTTGGGGATTGAGTCCGCAACCCGGGCATGTGTCCTTGACCAGAATCAAACCCAGGACCCTTCAGTCCACAGACAGATGCTCTATGCGCTGAGCCAAACCAAGTACGTTCTATACTCCAAGGCAGTGGTCAGCAAACTCATTAGTCAAATATCAACAGTACAACGATTGAAATTTCTTTAGAGAGCCAAATTTTTTAAACTTAAACTTCCTCTAACACCACTTCTTCAAAATAGACTCACCCAGGCCATGGTATTTTGTGGAAGAGCCACATTCAAGGTGCCAAAGAGCCACATGTGGCTCGCGAGCCGTAGTTTGCTGACCACAGCCTTAAGGCAAAGTAAAGAGAGGAACCCAGTAGGGTACCAAAATCTTATGGACAGAAAAGAGGGCACACTCCAGATCCTCATGGGGAGTAAAGCTTTCGAGCTTCTAATTCAGAGAGACAATTGCCACACTAAACTTCACACAGGTTATACCAGGCCTGTAGCAAATAATGTAACACCCCTTAAAATAAGCTCAGGGTATTTTCAGGGCAACATCCTAAAAAGGCAACTTAATGGAAGCAGTTTGGCAAAGGGTGACAGGGCCCAAGCTCTCAGATTTCACATGTTTCAACCTAATGGAGAACAAGACCTGAGGGTCCCTAAGCATCTTTTAAAGTCTCCCCTGGGGCTATCACTGGGGTTGGAGTAGGGACCTGAACATGCAGGGAAGAGCCCTGGTGGGAGTGGGCCCTCAATGTCAGGTCAGGAACTTGGACCTGACCTGAAGAAAAGGCCTTAGAGGATTTTAAGCAGAATGATGCAGTCATATTCGGATATTAAAAATAATACCCTGCAACATGTAGGAAATGTCAGAGCGACTAAGACCAGAAGCAGGAAAATTAGGCAACTTATTGGAGAAAATCAGGTGGGAGATGGTAAAGGCCTAAAATAAGCAGAAGCAATGGGATTGAGAAACAGGGATGACTAGGAAAAAATGTCTCAGGGACAGAATCGATAGGACATAAAGGCTTATTAAATGTGTTGAGGGTAACGGCTACTATGTGGAAGAGATTTTATGAGTGCATACTCAGACCTACTGGCAGAGGCTACTTGGAGTGCAATCAGAATAAGAGTTTAGGGTCCCATCTAGGCTAAGTTAACAAGAATGGTAGATTAGTAATATCTGCCCAGGATGCAGAATTGGAAGAGAGTGGCATGACTAATACTTACCATTTCCATTCTCTGGCAGAGGAAGCATTAAAAAATGTACTGTGTGTTTTGAAATGTGCACACTGTGTGATTCCATGTACTAGTATAGGAAGGCCAAGAACAGACAAAACTAGCTTATGGTGATACAAGTCAGAATACTGGTTACCTGTGTGTGGGTAGGTGCGTGGTTTATTTATTTATTTATTTATTTATTTATTTATTTATTTATTTATTTTTATATATATTTTATTGATTTCTTACAGAGAGGGGGAGAGAGGGGTAGAGAGCTAGAAACGTCGATGAGAGAGAAACATCGACCAGCTGCCTCTTGCACACCCCCTACCGGGGATGTGCCCGCAACCAATGTACATGCCCTTGACCGGAATCGAACCTGGGACCTTTCAGTCCGCAGACCGACGCTCTACCACTGAGCCAAACCGGTTTCGGCATATTTATTTTAAAAAATATATTTCTATTGATTTCAGAGAGGAAGGAAGAGGAGGAGAGAGAGAGAAACATCAATGATGAGAGAGAATCATTGATTGGCTGCCTCCTACATACCCCCTACTGGGAATTGAGCCCACAATCCAGGCATTTGCCCCTGACAAGAATTGAACCTTTCAGTCTGAAGGCCGACACTCTATCCGGTGAGCCAAACCTGCTAGGGCGCTGTGGGTGATTTATTGGCTGAGAAAGCACAAGAAGCTCTTTGGGGCCTGAAAATAGTCTACTAGTATATCCTGCTCTGGATGGTAATTATACAGACATACATATGTAAAAATTCACTAAGCTATATACTCTTAGGACTTGTGACCTTTCTTATGTCAAACCTCAGAAGGGAGGGGCAACATTCCTTCCATGAGCCTTAGTGTGGCTGAGGAACTATATTAAGATATAACATACAAGTCAACATTATTTCACAATTTGTTTTTATACACATGACACTCACCTGAATGCAAGGCATGCTTCTAGTTTTATTCTGTTCCCTGTACACTTTGTTCACTTCCTTCAGAGTTTTGTCCTCTTCCTTAGCTGAGAACACATAGACTATAATAATCTGGTCCATGGAGGACAGTTGCTCGTTTATAAGGTGATCATACTCCAGGTCTGTCACTTCAGGAATGCTGTAAGTGCTACATCGGCAGATGAACCCTTCCTTCCCACAGAGCATATTCCTTAGGACCACAGGACAAGCCAGATGGGAAGCAAACTGCCCAACCTTGCTCTCAATGGGAAAGGGAAGCCTAGAAAAGTAATGACAGAAATTGTGTTTGAAGAACTAAAAGGAAAGAAAGAACATACTCTTTAAAAGTACCAAAGAACCTAAGTGATTAATTTATTTTTGTCATTATTGTTATTTTTAAGAATTTGATTAAATCCCCCCACACCTTTTTTTCACAATTAAAATACAAAGAGGAAAATAGCATTTCACATTGTATATACCCTAAAGTGGTTACTTTAGTAAAGCATTGAGATTTAATTCTAGACTGAATTTTATTTGCCAAAAAATTAAAATACTTGTCAAGCTCAGCCAGGGTGGCTCAGTGGTTAAGTGGTGACGTATGAACCAGGAGGTCAGAGTTCTATTCCTGGTCAGAGCACATGCCCGGACTGCAGGCTCAATCCCCGATTGTGCAGGGAACAGCCAATCAATGATTCTCTCTCATTATTAATGTTTCTATTTCTCCCTTTCCCTTCCTCTCTGAACTCAATAAAGATATATTTTTAAAAAATAAAATATTTGTGAATATACTAAAATAATTCAATGCTATTCTTATATATGTTATATATAAACTAGGGGCTCAGTGCACAAAGATTCATGCATGGGGTTGGGGCCCCTCAGCCAATCTGCACCCTCTCCAATCTGGGAGTTTCTGTCTGTCTGCAATCATATGAGCGAATTGTCTGAGACCCCAACCCAGTTTGGTTTGGTGCTCACAAAATAATAGAGGCCTTTTTTTCCCCTTTGCTCCATTAGTGGAAATTTCCTAGAAGTTGCAGGATATCTTCCCTTTAATTTTTCCTTGACACTGTGACTTTATTTACATCTCTCACCTTTGCTTTCCCTCCATCCCCCACCTGCAACAGTAACTTGCCCCAGGCTCACTTTGCTCTAGTGTGTAGGACAGTGGTCGGCAATCTCATTAGTCAACAGAGCCAAATATCAACAGTACAATTATTGAAATTTCTTTAGAGAGCCAAATTTTTTCAACTTAAACTTCTTCTAACACCACTTCTTCAAAATAGACTCGCCCAGGCCGTGGTATTTTGTGAAAGAGCCACACTCAAGGGACCAAAGAGCCGCATGTGGCTCACAAGCCGAGGTTTGCTGACCACTGGTCTAGGAGATCTCTCAACAAGTCTGCCACCACAACTACGATTCCCAGAATTCCTGGTGCTCCCATGCTCTTGGTTTCTACTTGCAGTCTAGGGGCTGCACAAACCAAAAAGACTGCAAACTCCAGCCACCCCCAGGCCAGGCTGATAGGACCGGACATTCCAGTGGTGTCCTTGGGACTCCAGCTGCTTGGCACCAACGCACATGCATGCTGGCCACAGGCTCGAAGCGGGCGGGGCCCTGGGGACTACTGTCACAGAGGGCAGGTAAGCGCCCTACCCTGTCGGGTTAATTTGCATGCTCACTCCTAATTGGCTGTGGGTGTTGTGGAGGTATGGTCAATTTACATATTTGTCTATTATTAGTATAGATATGTTATAATCCATAATCTATCAGGGTTAGAGGTTTTAGCTGCAAGCAACAGAAACAAATACTGGCTAATTTAAACAAACAAACAAACAAACAAACAAGAACAAAGGAATTTATTTAAAAACTCAGAAAACCTTTGGAAAGGTAGGAGAATAGGGTTTTCAGGCACCGCTGCCAAGTAAAAAAAAAAAAAAAAAAAAAAAGCCCAATGGGGAGGAAACAGCCATGGCTGCTAGGAAGACTCTATATCTTGCATTGCTGGCCCTGCTGACCCAGGACACCAGTGCAGTAATGCTGGAAGCCACTTGGGACTGCTGCCCCTCCCTGCTTAGAGGGTCAGGGCAGTCCCTGCCATTGACTTAAGTTTGGGCAGGCTTGTTGGAGTGGTGGAGTCTAGACTATGTGTCCAGGCCCTCTCTTCTGACATATTGGGAAAGCAAGGATCTGACGTTTTTGGCATTCTGCCTCGGCAGGTAAGGAGGTCTCCAAACACAGAAAGTAGGTTCAGGTGCTGAATGATCAAAACAAATAAGTTTTCCACAGTGATTTATACATTCACTTATCAATGAACATTGAGATAATTTTCAATTTCCTACTATCACAAACTCATCGAAATTTTTGTACATTTCCCTTTTTGTGCATAAGACTTTTACTTTAATGCAAACTTATCAACCTGCTCCTTTATATTTGTGTATCTTTTGTGTATGTTTGGTTCAATTATTTTCAACTTCAAGGTGAAAAGTATTTTCTCCTTATGTTTTCTTTCTTTTTATTATTATTGTTATTATTATTATTATTATTTGACTTTTCATATTTATCTCTTTAATCTACGTGGACTATTTATGATAGGAAGTAGGAATCTTAGGTAGATTGCCACTTGTCTTACTACCATTGATTAAGCCATTCTTTCTTCTTTGGTTTGTAATGTTATCTCCGTTGTATATTAAGCTTCCATATGTGTATGGGTCTGGATGGGGCTCTCTATTCTGTTCCATTGGTCTAACTGGCATGGTGCCAACACCACGATATCTTAGCTACTAAAGCTTTTTCAAACATAAGCTGACTGTGAATTATTAAGACAAAGGAGGCTGCTTACCTGACGGACTGCTTGCTGGCTGGGGTCTTCTGGATGCAAGAGAGAGGTGAAGGCTGAAGGACACCCTTCAGTTTTAGGTAAGTGTTTCTATATAGAAGATACTCCTTATTTTCATCTTTTCCCTTTGCACTTGGTTTCAGAAGAAATTCTGCTCGGGAGACTGCTTGTTTCCTGACCACTTTTGGTGGAAACTTGGGCACTTTGTACATGTGTAGGCAATCTAATCCTGAAATGTAAACAGAATAAACTTCATTGAAAACCCATAGTAAACCAAGACCTCTGTGGGCTGGGGTAATGCGCTGCAATAATGTGGACACCCCTTCGCCCATTTACAGCAGTGCCTTTCTGTGTGTTCCTTTTAGTGCACTTTGTGGTCTGCGCAGAGGATACAGAGCATCCTATCTAATGAAAGGGTAATATGCAAATTAACCATCACTCCTTCACAAACATGGCATCGCCCATAGCCATAAGATGGCGATGCCCAGTCCTCTCAGCTCCACCAGAACCCCCCAATCCCAGGGAGGAGGCCACTGAGAGTGAGCAGTGTGAGTGGCCTGGCAGAATGCTTGTTTCATCACTGCAGCGATGAGGCAAGCCTTCCACCCTGGCCAACATGGAGAGCCTCTGGGCAGCGGGCGAGGAGCAGCCAAGCCCTGCAGAGAACTACTGGTGCATGAATTTGTGTGCAGGTCTACTAGTCTATGTAATAAACAAGGAAATGTCTAGACTATCAACAAATCTAATCCACAAGAGTTTGGTTATCTGTGCTTATCTTGTGCCAGGTAATGTGCCAAGCACCTTAAACCCATTATCCCATTGAATGAGGGGCCAGTAGACTTATTTTCATGATATCAGAGGTAAATCCAAGTTCACCCAGCTAGAAAGAAGCAGAACCAGGATTTGAACATATCTATTTAATTTGGAAGATGGTGCTTGTACACCATGCTGTAGACCAGGGCTTTCCAACCTCTTTTCATAAAGCAGAAATGTGTAAACTGTAAAGCCCAATACATAAAGATTCTTATCATTAAAATGCAAATTTTGATTCTACTTACAAGCAGCCCAGCTTCTCCCCTGAGGACAGAGGATTTCCGTTTTCAGTTCCTCTGTAAAACACTTGTGGTGTATACTTTGGGAAGCTTAGCTATTTACTACAGTAAGTAGCAAACTACCTCCTAAAATGGAGACACTTGCCTTTTGAATTTAATATACAATTAATGCTAATTATTTGCAGATTCGGTATTTTTGAATTTGCCTACTCACTAAAATATATTTGTAACCCCAGGTCAATACTTGTGGCCCTTTCATGGTCATTTTGCAAATATGTAAAGTGGTGAAAATTTTAACTTGTGTTATGCAAGTTCCCAGTTGAGGTTGAAAAAGGCAACACTCTGCCTTCTAGTTTCTACTGTCATACTACAAACTCATGTTCTTTACTCATGATGTCATGGTCTTTTCAGGGCCATGTTTATACATTTTTTTGTGCTTTTTGTTGGTAATTTTGCTATTTAAAATAGCCCGCAAGCTTAGTGCTCCAAAGTGTAAGAAAGTTTGATGTGCCTTATGGAGAAAATCTGTATTAAATAAGCATGGTTCGGGCATGAGTTATAGTGCTATTGGCCATGCGCTCAATGTTACTGTATCAAAAACATAGGTTAAATAAGGTATCTTTAGACAGAAACACACATAAAGTAAAGTTTTGTATTGATTGGTTAATGAAAATATTGTGACCAGAGGCTAGAAGGGACCTCACCATATGTCTTCCCTTGAAGCAATGGTTTGATATTCACTTAATTCAGTGTTTGTAGAGATGCTGTAGAATCTAACCACCAAGAATAATGCAGATTAACTGTGATATATCTCTAGTCAAGGAACTGAGCCCTAATAGACTCTAATCAAACAGCAGCTTTGCATTCACATCACATTACAACCGCACATTGCAGGGAGCGTACCCACGCCTCTTCTCATCACAGCACATGAATGAAAGACATCAGCAAGGACTGAGGTTTTGGTGGTGACTGAGCGGTGGTACTTAAGGGGTAAGAGTATTTTATGATCCAAAAAATGAAAGCACCTCCTCTTAATAAAAAACCCAGCAGTGGCCAGATAGATCAACTCTCCAAAGAGAATAAGGATATAAAATTAAGATTGGCTCCTTTAATTTCTTTCTCCCTCTCTCTCTCTCTCTCTCTCTCTCTCTCTCTCTCTCTCTCTCTCTCTCTCTCTGTCTCTCTCTCTTTTTCTTTTTCACAGATTTTCACACTTACATAATAAACATACATAGAAATTTTGTTAGGCGGGCCAATTTCCCTCTGACAGAACTCCTTTAATTTCTTGCTATGGCCAATCACCTGGATCCATGGTAGGAACCTGTATGTATTACACTTTACAGTTTACAAACTCACCACCTCTGTAACTGCGGAAGGAAAAGGCATTTAAATGTTGATCCTCTGAAAATCTGAATAATGGAAATGAGTTATGTGCAGCAATACAGTGGATCCCATAACTGACCCAATGAAAATCTGTAGTAATCCAGCCAGTTAAATAGGATGTCCTTGGCTTTTCTCTCTAGTCTTCTTAATTTAATAACTGTTGCAATGTCAAACATAGGGCTTATGTCCATTATTGTATCAAATGTAGCAGGATCCGCTGAACCTGATAAATTTGAAGGCTTTAAAACATACATATGAGAGAGAGAGTTTACTATATGATTAGGAAACATAAATTCATTAATTTATTCATTTACTCATTCATTCAGTAGGTTGTCCAACAAATGTTTATTGGGTGTCATTTATGGACCAGACAATGTACCAGAAACCAGGACTAAAGATATAGTACATAAAAGTCATGTTCTCTGCCTGGCTACCATGGCTTAGTGGTTGAGTGTTAACCTATGAACCAGGAGGTCACGGTTCAATTCCTAGTCAAAGCACATATCTAGGTTGTGGGCTCATTTTCCAGTGGGGACATACAGAAGGCAGCCAATCAATTCTCTCTCATCACTGATGTTTCTATTTATCTCTCCCTCCCCTTCTTCTGAAATCAATAAAAAAAAAATTTTAAAGTCACGTATCTTTGTGAATGTACTTAATGTCACCAAATTATGCATTTAAAAATGCTTACAATTGTAATTTTTATGTTATTCATATTTTACAGCCACAAAAAACTGGAGAAAGAAAAGCTATATTCCCTATGCTCAAGGCGCTCAGAGTCAATGCAAGAACTAGATATATAAACATTATGATATAACACAAGGGCTATGTTATTTATAAGCACAGTGTTATGAGAGCATAAATAGATTACTTAATGTTTGTAATACTGAGTTTTTATTTATCAGAAGAAAGTTTCAAAGTAGTACATAATGAGGATACTGTATTAGACTTTAAAATGGATAGTTATAGTGAGCAGTATGTGTGATCTTTTCACAATAAATTGGGTATATAAAGTAGTTAGCTTTTTATGAGCTTATATAACTATGAAAATTGTTGATAATTCAGTTTTATATATTCATTAAGACTTATAGATAGAGAATAAACTAACAGCTGTAAGAAGGGAGGGAAGTTTGAGACTGGGTGAAAATGGTGAGGGATTAAGAAAAAACAAATAGACACAGACAACAGCATGGTGATTACCAGAGGAGGAGGGAGGGTTGAAATAGAAGAGGTTACAGAGGGATATATGTGATAGAAGAAGACTTGACTTGGGGTGAACACACAATACAATATACAGATGATGTATGATAGAATTGTACACTTAAAACCTATATAATTTTATTAACCAATGTCACCCCAATAAATTCAATAAAAAAGATGACTGGTGGGACCCAAGTAAAAGATAGAGACTTGGCTGACAGCAGCTGCCCTCTCACTACAACAAGACTTGTTTGAGTTGTCTTATACCCATGGTGTGAGAAAGTGAGTTTTTGATATCTAAATCCAGCCTACTATCAGGAATGCTCAGGGCCTACTCAAGAAGGCAAATAATCCTTTCCACTATTATTTACATGGTAAAATAAGATTGTTTTAGAGTAATAAATTTGACAGTAAAATAGTAGACAAGTTTTCAGGCTAATTTAAATTGGCTAATTGAAATAAGCAAATATTCTAGAAAAATTAATTGCACTGGACAAACAGCTATGCCTAAAGTGTTAACTAAAATTTTTATTGGTGCCGAGACCAATTTTTATTGGCTCAATGGATAGAGCATCGGCTTGGGGACTGAAGGGTCCCGGGTTCGATTCCGGTCAAGGGCATGTACCTTGGTTGTGGGCATATCCCCAGTAGGGGGTGTGCAAGAGGCAGCTGATTGATGACTCTCTCTCATTGATGTTTCTAACTCTCTATCTCTCTCCCTTCCTCTCTGTACAAAATCAATAAAATATATTTAAAAAATAAAAATAAAAAATAAATAAATAAAATAAAATTTTTATTGGTAGTTCATCTCACGATAAAATCTCACAACAGGAAATGAGCTCATAGCCAATTGGCTTGGAGATCAACGCTTCCCAGTAATACCAACAACAAGCAAGGCTTAACAACAAGACTGCACACACAGGCCACAAAGGGCTACACCAAGATTGTCCACCTTAGGTAACTGAGAAGCTGACTCACTGAACCATATAGGACACCTTAGCACACAAAGCCACCCTACCAACTCAGGGAAGCTGTGAAAATGCTGAGACAAGGAAATAGAACACAAATAAAAGAAATGGAGGAAAAGAAGAGACTGAATATAGAGTTCAAAACCACGCTTATAAGGTTTTTCAAGAATTTCCTAGAAAAGGTCGATAAGACCTATGAGGAGATGAAAAGGGATCAACAAGAACTAATAAGGGATCAACAAGAACTAATAAGGGATCAATAAGAAATAAAGAATACATTGTCTGAAATAAAAAATATTATACAGAATCCTAAAAACAGAATGGAAGATGCAATACGCGTTGGCGGAGGATCCCGGCGCGCAGAGGGCGGTGCTTTCTTCAACCCCAAGAGAGACGAGTGCCCAATCTCTCTGAAATCCAGTTTCTGGGAGAGAGGCTAGACTGTCTGCCATCGGGTCAGAAAATGGGGCTGGCTTGCTTGCAGAGCTGAGATTGTTTACTGTGCTGTGGTGCGAGACGCGGGGAGACGCGGGGACACCATTCAAGAGGTGTCCGGGTCACCATTGCTGTTGGCCATGCCCCAGCCTAGTGACGCCCTGAGACTTCACCCTGAGACTCTGCCCCTTACAACACATCCAAGCTCCAAGCAGCAGACTTTGCATATGAATGGCCCTCTCTGTTGCAGTTTAGCAAAATTGCAACCTGGGGCAAACAGATCCAAGGAGGACAGGACTATAGTTCACGCTGTAGCTTCTGTGACAGTACTGGCCTCAGACAGTAGCTGAACTGCACCTCATTGAGACCCAGAAACCAGAATTCTAGTGCTCAGTTTCAATCCCTTACACCAGCGTTTTTCAACCGCTGTTCCTCGGCACACTAGTGTGCCGCGAGATGTTGCCTGGTGTGCCGTAGGTGCAGACAAGACAAGAATTTTATAATTTTTCACTATTTTGTTTACTTAATATTTCATAATAAAGTAATTATAAAATACTTTCTTTGTGTTTACTTGATTCCTATTCAAGAGAATTACTTTATATATAGTCAATATAGGCACAGAGTTAAATTTTTTAACATTTTCTAATGGTGGTGTGCCTCGTGATTTTCTTCATGAAACAAGTGTGCCTTTGCCCAAAAAAGGTTGAAAAACACTGCCTTACACCCATAAGTGACACATTAGGGAGACCTTCTCAGTGAGCACCAAAGCCCCACTGAAACAAGGTGTTTCTCCAGCGCAGCAGTTCTTCCTTTATAGACACAGCAGATCCTCACAAACAATTGGCCTGGAGGTCAATTCCTCCAGTATACCAACAGCAATCAAGGCTTAATTACACCAAGACTGTGCACTAAGCCCACAAAGGGATATAGCAAAAGCGACCACCTCAGGTGATTGGGGAAGCTGAGCTACTGACCCCTATAGGTCAACAACCACATAAAGCCACTCTATCAACACAGGGAGATGGCCAAAATGAGGAAACACAGAAGCATGACACGAATGGGAGAGATGGAGTAGAATAAACTAATGGATGACACACAGTTCAGAATCACATTTATAAGATTACTCAAGAATCTTCTAAAAACCTTTGAGAAACTTGATGAGACCTTCAAGAAGCTTGGTGAGACCTTCAAGGACCTTAAAGAGAATACCAAAAAAATGGAAAAGGACCAGTCAGAAATTAAGCATACAATCTCTGAAATAAAGAATATACAGAAACTCAAGTATAGATCAACGTACCCCAAGAATCAAACCAAAGATCTGGAATATAAGGAAGAAAAAAATCACCCAACCAGAGAGGCAGAAAGAAAGAAGAATCCAAAAGTGTGAGGACAGTGTAAGGAGCCTCTGGGACAGCTTAAAGTGTACCAACATCAGGATTTTTGGAGTGCCAGAGGAGAGCGAGAGGATGTTGAAGGCTTAATGGAAGAAATAATGACAGAAAACTTTCCCTACCTGGTAAAAGAAATAGACCAAGAAACATCATAATTAAAATGCCAAGGGCAAAAGACAAAGAGAGAATCTTACAAGCAGCAAGAGAAAAATAGTTAGTTACCTACAAGGGAGTACCCATACGACTGTCAGCTGATGTCTCAACAGAAACTATGCAGGCCAGAAGGGAGTGGCAAGAAATATTCAAAATGATGAACAACAAGAACCTACAACCAAGATTACTCTACCCAGCAAAGCTATCATTCAGAATTGAAGGTCAGATAAATAGCTTCACAGACAAGAAAAAATTAAAGGAGTTCATCAACACCAAACCAGAATTACACGAAATTCTGAAGAGTATTCTTTAAGGAGAGGAAGAAGAAGAAAAAACTAAAGGTAAAAATTATGAACAACAAAAAGACATAAAATTCATACCTACCAACAAGCGAACCTAAAAATCAAGTGAATAAAAAATCTGAAGAACAAAATGGACTAGTGAATATAATGGAATCAGGGACATAGAAAGGTATTGGACTAACAATTCTCAGGGGGTGAGGGAAGAGATTGGACAAGAATCTTACACCTAGGGATGAAGACAGGGGCGGGAGGTAAGGGCATGGGGTGGAGTTGGGGATCAGGGGGAGGGGAGATATGGGGGATGAGGGGGGAAAGAGGAACACCTGTAATAATCTGAACAATAAAGATTTATTATAAATAAATAAATGAAAGGAAAAAAAAAATCTTACACCTATGGATAAGGACAGTGGCCGGGGGTAAAGGCATGGGGTGGGGTAGGAACCAGGTTGAGGGGAGCTGGGGGGTGGGGGGAAAGGAATATCTGTAATAATCTGAACAATAAAGATTTATTTTTTTTTAAATCTGGTTTCTCTATGATATTGTACATTTGTGTGCTGCTTTTTTTTAAATTCACAATATTAAATTGTTTAATTTTTATAAAAAGAAAAAGTTAAATACACACCTCACCCCCATTAGGATGACTACTATTAAAAAAAATACACAAAATAACAAATGTTAGTGAGGATATAGAGAAAGTGGAACCCTTGTATACTGATTGTAGGACTATAACTATGGTGCAGCTGATATGAAAAATAGTATGGTGGGTCTTCAAATACTTAGAAATAGAATTTCCATACGATCCATTAATTATACTCTGGGAATATATCCAAAAGAATTAAAAGTGACGTCTCAAAGAGATATTTGTACACCCATGTTCATAGCATCATTATTCACAATAGCTAAAATATGGAAGCAATCCAAGTATCCATCAATAAATAAATAGATAAATAAAATATGGTGCTAAAATATAATGAGACTAGAGGGCCTATACACAAAATTTATGCAAGGGCTCAGCCCTTGCAACCCTTGCAGCCCCAGCTGCCTTGACCAGCCCTCGCAGTCCTGGCTTCATCCTGAAGGTAATCCAAATGGTTGTTTGGCTGTTTGGTCTAATTAGCATATTAGCTCTTTATTATATAGGATATTATTCACCCTTAAAATGGAAGGAAATTCTGACACAAGAGACAATATGGATGGCCTTTGAGGACATTATGCTAAATGAAATTAGTCAGTTACAAAAGGACGAACACTATATGATTTTACTTAAATAAGGTACCTAGAATAGTCAAATTCATAGAGACAGGCACTAGAACGGCAGTTGCCAAAGGGTGGGGTGGCAGGCGAATGGAAAACTGTTGTTAAATAGGCACAGAGTTTTCATTTTGCAAAATGAAAAAGCCTGTAGATAGATGGTGGTGATGATTATATAACAATGTTGAATGTACATATGCCATGAAACTGTACAATTAAAAATGGTAAAGGTGTTTTTAAGAAAGATAAATACAAAGAATCAAAAATCAGCATATGTTCCTTTCAATTATTATGTAAATAGACCTATCTGTGTTCAATAGCTTGATTCTTTGGTCCTTTTTCTAAAACAAATCCAGCCTATATTGAAAGAAAACAAAGAATAAAATGAAATCTTAAATCAAATATCAAAATAGTGACTAACTCACACTTTCCTGCAATATCAAAATAGTGACTAATTCACACTTACATATCTGACCCGAGTTATGCATTTCAGTAGCTTGCACTTCATTTTGTAGGCCTTTAATAGCTCCTTGGCTTCTTTGGAGATGGGATTGACATCAGGGAATGGCTGAGAGAGATTGTAAACTCAGATGACATGGCTCACAAAAACCCAGAGGGACATGATAGCATGATATTAAAGGCATTATTTATAGCAAAACTATATAATTCCAGTATTTGTGAAGTAACCATGGTAATTCTAAAGCAAGCATGTCAAACTTGCAGCCTAAAGGCTGAATGCCTCATTTATTTGGCCCATGTTAGCCTTTAAGTTTGACATGCTTATTCTAAAGAGCAACAGAGTTTTGATGCCAGTCCCTAAAAATAAAGCTCTTTTACATGTATTCATACACATTATGTAATAATATGTGCCATTCACATAAATGCAATCAAAATTTTAAAAGTTTAATCAAAGCCCTAGCTGGTTTGGCTCAGTGGATATTAGTAGAGCATTGGCCTGCGGACCAAAGGGTCCTGGGTTCAATTCCAGTCCAGGGCATATACCTTGGTTGCAGGCTCCTCCTCAGTCTGAGCCCTAACAGGGCTCATTCAGGAGGCAACCAACCCATGTGTTTCTCTCACATCGATATTTGTGTCTTTTTCTCTCCCACTCTCCCTAAAATCCAATTGGAAAATATACTCAGGTGAGGATTAACAACAAAAATAAAAAATAAATAAAACCTTTTTTATAAACATTTATTTTTTATTTTTTATTTTATTTATTTTTTAGAGAGAGGAAGAGAGAGGGACAGAGAGTCAGAAACATCGATGAGAGAGAGTCATCGATCAGCTGCCTCTTGCACACCCCCTACTTGGGATGGGCCTGCAACCAAGGTACAAGTCCTTGACCGGAATCGATCAAGGTACAAGCCCTTGACCGGAATCGACTTTTCAGTTCCCAGGCTGACGCTCTATCCATTGAGCCAAACTGGTTTCGGCTAAATAAAACATTTTTTAAATGTTTGATCATAGCTCACTACTTAACTATATGAAATTAGAGATACTAATGTTTTAATGTCTTACCTCTTGGCAAACAAAAGTTTTAGACTAAAATTTCTCAACAGAAATTAAGTGCAACTGTAAAATGATTATTTAGAGAAAATATTCTGAGCCATAGTTTTAGCAATGCTCTAACATTGCCAAGTGTTTTTGGAATATTAGTTATGCTTAAAAAAAACACTTAAATTTATATATTGATAGTTTCTTTTTTTAAAAATATATTTTATTGATTTTTTACAGAGAGGAAGAGAGAGGGATAGAAAGTTAGAAACATCGATGAGAGAGAATCATCGATCAGTTGCCTCTTGCACACCCCCTACTGGGGATGTGCCCGCAACTAAGGTACATGCCCTTGACCGGAATCGAACCCAGGACCTTTCAGTCCGCAGGCTGACGCTCTATCCACTGAGCCAAATCGGTTTTGGCTCTATATAGTTTCTTTTAGTTAAAAAAACAACAATATATAAGCCCAATACTGTTTTTAAGAAGTCATATATTACTAATGTATAAATGCAAACAATTCAACCACTTATGACACAGGAAATTAATTCTCCAAAGCTTAGGAATCATGGCCTTAGAAAAAACTAGGTCTTTATTTTTCTCCCAACTCTACCTTTATCATCTAACCTCTCTTCATCCCAAACTTTCAGTTATTTCAAGTAATGTCCATAAACAACTAAAATAGCATTCATATTGTTGAAATCACCAGGAAACACTGAAAATTAAGAATCTAAAATCAGTGAACATTGTTCCTGCTCTGATTTGTGCTAAGGTGCTGCCATGTACATGACTGAAGAAATTTCTGGACCTACTGTTTCAGGGGAGTGTGGAGTACCCTTAGAAGACTTGCATTTTATAGGTGCCAGAGACAGCTTTAGACTTTCAGGATGCCATTTGTAGAACAAGGAGATGGCAAAGCGCCCAGAAATCTTCACAGTGATGAATGCATTCACCTGGGAACACCAGGAAGAATTGTCATTTCCTACATAGAATTCTCATACTCATAATTCAGGTGGAAATCATAGACATTTACATGATGCCTAGAAGGAAATCTGAGATCAACATTCACAGACAGCTTTAGTCTAATTCCATTTAGTCAGGAATGGGTTTTAAGTTTTATGTTACAAGTCTGTTTGCCATGACATCTACAGATTTGTACAGCACATTTAAGGGCTTGTGTAGATAAAGCATTCTCATTAGGTCAGTTGCTCTAAGCAGGCAAAGACTTTTGTTTGGTTACAAGTTACACTTCCTTGCTTCCTGAATGTTGCCAGCTGAGATAATATAAACTAAATAACCTACCCCATGAGCTACCCTGATTTTTCTAGACAAAGGGTGAGGAAACCCTGAGGGTCAGGAAACTTGCACATGCAGCCTTGCTTCTTAGTTTCTTTACTTGTTCTTTACTTCTCTAGCCCTCCAGAACTAAGTAGTACTTTTTAAAAAATAGCCACCCGAATAGTGTACGTAGGATATATGGCCACCATGAATGATTCTGTAAATTATACAGATTAGAGGCCTGGAGCTACTTCCCTAGACAAGAACCTGTCTGGTAAAAATGTAATGTGAGCCATACATGTGAGCCACATAAATAACTTAAAATTTTGTATTTGTCACATTAAAAAGAGTAAAAAACAGGTGAAATTAATTTTAACATTTTATAACTAAAAAGATCTAGATATTAACATATCCACATGTAACCATTATAAAAAAGCATTAATATGATATTTTACATTCTCACTTTTTGTACTAAGTCTTTAAAATCTAGTGTGTATTTTACACTTACAGTGTATTTCAAAGGTTCCATGGCCACAGGTGGCTAGTGGCTTCCATAGCACAGCTCTATATACATGGTGCCCTTAGGGTTTGATGGTTCAGTGTACTATGTAAAGCGACCCTGCCCAGCCCATGTGATTCAGTGGTTGAGCATACACCCATGCACAAAGAGGTCACTGGTTCAATTCCCAGTCAGGCCACATGTCTGAGTTGCAGACTCAATCCCCAGTGATGGGTGTGTAGGAGGCAACCAATCGATGTTCTCTCTCATCGATATTTCCCTCTCTCTCTCTCCTCTTTCTCTCTTTCTCTCTTTCTCTTTCTCTCTCAAAAAACAAATAAATCAAAAAAAGCATTAAAAAAAATAAAGTTTCCAGCCAACTTGGCTCAGTGGTTGAACATTTACCTATGAACCAGGAAATCACTGGTTCAATTCCTGTTCAGTTGTGGGATCAATCCTCAGTGTGGGGAGTGTAGGAGAAAGCCGATCAATGATTCTCTCTTATCATTGATGTCTCTCTCTCCCCCTCGCCCTTTTTCTCTGAAATCAATACAAATATAATTATAAAGAAACAAACTGCCCTGGCTGGTTTGGCCCAGTGAATAAAGCATTGGCCTGCAGACTGAAGAGTCCCAGGTTCAATTCTGGTCAAGGGCACATGCCTGGGCTGCAGGCTGGAACCCCAGTGCAGGGTGTGCAGGAAGCGGCCAGTCAATGATTATCTATCATCATTGATGTTTCTATCTCTCTCCCCCCATTTCCTCTCTGAAATGAATTATACATACATATATATATATAAAAAAGGAACAAAGTGACTCTATATACAAAATGCAACACACACACACACACACACACACACACACACACAGTAACTTTATATGAATTGAGAATGTCTAGCACAGAGGTTACATACTGGCAGCTCAGAATTAATTGACAACTTTTATTAAGCTATTTCACTAAAAAATCTGAATTTATGTCTTTTTTTAAACCATAAAAGATAGCAAGCCCAAGCCCATATTCCCATGTGGTAACAGCCTCTAGCCCTGAGTAGAGGCTGCCTCTTCAGGGAGTACAGATATCCCAGTACACTGCAGTTCCACCTGGCAGGCTCACTACTAATTATCTGAATGTTTGATCCTTGATCCTACAGAGACATACATTGAACTGTCAACAGAGGTCATTTCTGCACAGTGAGACTGAGAGGAAGACTTTCACTTTGAACATAGTATACTTTCCTATTTTAAAAATATTTTATAGTAGGCACAATATTTTATAATAATAATTTTTAAACTACTGTTTAAATAATTGCTGTTTAGCAAAGATAAATTCAACAAGAAAGGACCAAGTAAAGTGCCAAGTGAAGTAAAGAACTGAAATAAAGATTTATCAGATTAGTTGGCTAGTGGAGTCATCCAAACTGAATAATTCAGTTCTCTCAACCCTCCTTCTTCAATAGTATATTTCAGACCCTCAAAGAAAATTATGGTTAGAGCATAATAAATGACCAGAAAAAATGATAAATTGTAAAATGTTACCAAAATTTCAATAGGATCATCAAGTTTTCCCTTTGTAGGCCATGCCCATTCTCTTACAATGTGTCCATTTCTGCTTATCACCAGGCCTCCATCCTCATTAAACATCATTGATATTATTTGGCTGCAAAAAGAGAGAGAGAGAGAGAAAGAGAGAGAGAGATTTTTTTTTTTACAGAGAGGAAGGGAGAGGGATAGAGATGAGAGAGAATCATCGATCCGCTGCCTCTTGCACACCCCCTACTGGGGACATGCCCGCAACCAAAGTACATGCCCTTGTCCGGAATCGAACCCAGGACCCCCAGTCCACAGGCTGACTCTCTATCCACTGAGCCAAACCAGTTTCGGCTAGCAAAGCATTCTAACTCTACTTTCAGCAAACAAATATTCTAACTGCTGTAACCCCTTTGATTAAATGTTTATGGCTGGCCCTCTTAAAATACTGTTTGTTCCAGCCTCTCCATCTACCCATTTTCAACAGCCTGACATAAATATTCCTAAAAGTCTTGTTCACTCATTATTCAATTATTCAAGTACTTATTAAGCACTCACTGTATACCTGGCATGTTACCATGTTGGGGATAGAGTAGTAAACAAGACAGATGTGGTCTCTCCTATAAAGGAGCTCACATTCTAGTTGCACACACCCAGTAAAGGGAAATTTAATTTTAGATTAAGATTAGTACTGAGAATAAATAAATAAAGTCATCACTCGAGTAATAAAAAGGAAAGGATGGGGACTCAGAGTGTTGTCACAGGGGCCACTTGCTTCTTCGGAGGACAGAACTAAGACTTTCCTTCCTAACTGCAGGGTCTCCATACACCTCAGTGTCCACACTTTGTTGCTACTATTTGTACTGTCTCTGGTAGAATCTCCTTATCTTGCTTCTGGGAGTGCATTATAGGTGAGCATGAAATGTAAAGTATTTATTTAAATAAAAAGAAAGCCTCTAAATTTCTCATTGAATTACCTCCTTGCAGCTTTAGAGTTTGTGACATTTCTTGACCTTGCTAGTTATTTCATTAGATCTGTGCAAGATCTAATCATCTGGCTAAGTGCTTTAAGCAGACACAACTATATCACTATTACTGTCGGTCATACTAAAACTGTTTCTTCCCTCAAGTACATGACCTATAAGGATATGAACTAATGGTGAGAAATTGTTTTTGTACATTGTACATCCTTAGTATTTTTACATGTATCAGATAGGGGTGCTCCCTATTTTCCTTTGTACAGACAGCTGAAATAAAGCCCTGTGTCAATCTGCTATTTCAAAATTAAAAATAAAATAAAAAGGTGGTCAGAAAAGGTTTTTATTGGAAAAACAGTCTGCAAGTTTCTCAAAAAGTAAAAAATAAAATAAAATAGAGTTATTATATGACTCAGCAATTCCACTCTTAGGTATTTACCAAAAAGAAGTGAAAACATATGTCCATATAAAACCTATATATTAATGTTCACAACATTATTCATAGAAACCAAGTGGAAACAACACAAAAGTTCATCAACGGATGAATGGAGAAACAAAAGGTGGTATAGCCACACAATGGAATATTATTTGGTCATAAAAAAGAACAAAGTGCTAATACATACTACAACATGGACCATGAAAGCTTTATGCTAAGTGGAAAAAAAAAAACTAGTCACAAAAGACCACATATTATATTATTTCATTTATAGGAAATATCTGGAACAGACAAACCTATAGGCAGAAGGTAAATTAATAGTTGTCTAGGGTTATGGGTGAGGGTTTGCAATAATGAGTGACTGTTAATTGGTTCACAAAGTGTGGGATTCTGTAGAATATTAGAGGAGCAGAAATCACAAAAGCTATACAAATACAGACTTCATAGTGTCTGAGCTTTATGAGCAGAAGATAAAAGGGAGAGAATTAAGATAAAAAGGAGTGATCAATCAGGTTGCAGGATATAGAAAAAAATTAGAGGATGACATAGACTTCCAGGTGAGAGTATAAGAATATCTAGACCAAAACCAGGAGAGAGAAGAGAATCAAGCCTTTTCATTGAAACTTTTGAGAGAAGGGATTGGTGGTTAACAGATTAATTCTAGTGTGATCCATCTTATGTGTTTATACTCCTCAAATTCTACTATAATCGAACAAAATAGAATTGAGGATGGAGAGAGGCAGATACGGGTGTGTGTGTGTGTGTGTAATAATCTAGATTCAGGTGTTGCTCATGTGATCAAATGCAAAATTTTTAAAAAAAATAAATAAATAGTGACTGCAATAGTTTGCAGCTTCTCCCGAGAAGAGTAAGAGTCTTTTCTCCATCTCCTGAATCTAGGTTTGGCCATGTGACTTGCTTGATCAGTGAATAATTAGCAAATATATCGCTCGAGGGACTGGAAAAGTGTTTATGAACTAGGATTCATCTTCACTATTGTTGCTTTTGGAACTCAGCCACCATGTGAAGAAGCCTGAGCAAGCCTGCCAGATACTGGATACATATGCTCCAGTTGCCCTGTTACTCTAGCCAAGTGACAGATATGTCTAACCCCAAAGCCCATATTCATAATCATACTATCACCATCATCACCACCACCACCATCATCATTATAGCATCTACTCTTATTATTATTATTCATGTAGTATATACTCTCTCTCAACATGTTAAGGGTTGAAAAGAGGAAAGAGCACATAGCAATTAGAGTATGAAAACTAACCAATGTTTTTCTCTATAATGGGGCCTTGGTAAAGGTATACATCTTCTTTGAACCTCAGTTTCTTCAAGCGAGAATTAGACCTAACCATAGGATTCCTGGGAAAAAATAAAAACATGGAAAAGTTGCCCTAGCTGGTTTGGCTCAGTGGATAGAATGTCGGCCTGTGAACTGAAAGGTCTCAGGTTTGATTCTGGTCAAGGGCACATGACTGGGTTGTGGCCTCGATCCCCAGTGGGAGACTTGCAGGAGGCAGCCAATCCATGAATCACTTTCATCGTGGATGTTTCTCTCTCTCTCTCTCTCCCTTTTCCTTCCTCTCTAAAATCAATAAAAATAGATATTTTTTAAAAACACATATGGAAAAGTTATCTCTTTTTTTAAAAATTGATTTCAGATAGGAAGATAGTGCCAGGAGAGAGATAGAAACATCAATGATGAGAGAGAATCATTGTTTGGCTGCCTCCTGCACACCTCCCCCACCACCTAACCCTCACTGGAGATCAAGCCCGCAACCCGGGCATGGGCCCTGACCAGCCAGTGACATCCTGGCTCATAGGTCAATGCTCAACCACTGAGCCATGATGACCAGGCAAAAAGTTATCTCTTGACTTTTTTTTTTTTTTAAGTGCTTTCTTGACTTAAAGTGATATATTTGCAATTAATAAAGGGGATATGTTTTAAGCAAGCTCACCAGAAAAGTTTCCAAAGAATCTAACTTTAACAATCCCTTAAAAATCAAGTAAAATATATTTGTTCTTCATAAAAGAAATTGTTACTTTTCCACCTTGTCACAGAATATAATAGTGCCATAAAAACTACATAGTGTTTCCGACGCTTTCAAAACTGTTCAACTTCTAGGGTTGGGAGAGGAAAGTATGTACTTTTCCAGTCTTTGAAATGCTTCCAGACTCTGTCATCCTCTTTTCATCTCCACATCAAAGTTGGGAAAAGCTCTTCTCCTCCAAGGACAGGTATATACATGCCACTCACTGAGGCACTTTGCTGCCCCATTAATCTGCCTCTTTTTCTATTTGCATTTTGAGAATCAAGCATCCGTCTTTTATTTCTCTTAGCTTTTTGCTGACTTGCACTCTCTCAGCTGGCAAGCTGATGACACATTTTGACAGGTGGTTTGGCTCATAAAAACAGCCAACAAAAGGAATCAGGGAGAGGGGCTTCACCAGAAGCATGATCAGCGAACATAGTGCTGAACATGGTGGAAACACACAAACACATATTTATTAACTGGTTAAGAAAAAAGAAGGGAGTTCCTTGCTTTCTGGATGATCTAAATCCCAACTCCCAGGATCTTGTAATCAAGAGAAGTCAAAACATAGGGTATGGGAAAATATGTGTTTGAGATTCATTCAAAAAATTCAAATTCAGCAAATAGGTGAATTTGAAAAATTTTAAATTTCCAAGTATTTACACAGTTTATGTACACAATTTTTTTTAATGGGAATGTTATGTAACTCAAACCACCAAGATATTCTGCTACCCTCACTGAGGCCTCTGGTGAACAGTGTATAAAAGTCAAGGAAAAGAGAAAATTCCCCAGTTGGCTCAAATAAAAAGATAAGCATGGAACAGACTGTGGAATTTCAGAGGGAAGTGGGGGAGGGTGGGTGGGAAGAAATCAACCAAAAATCATATATATATATATATATATATATATATATATATATATATATACACACACATAACCCATGACACAGACAATAGGGTGGTGAAGGGTGGCGGGGTTGGGGGGACTAGAAGAGGCCAATGGAGGGAGTGGGAGGAGAGACATATGCAATACTTTCAACAATAAAGATTTTTTTAAAAAATAAAAAAGCCAAAATAAACTCACAGACACAAGACAAAGTAGAGAACAATAGTCAGAGAAGGCAGGGTTTCAAAACTAAAGGAAACCATGAGATCATACCCCTAAGAAATTTGCAGAAATTTTTAGGACATACAACGTTTAATGGGGTATGAAATGGGAGTCCTGTCAGTGTATCTAGTTCTTAAGGGTTCAAGCATGTTCAGCTGACACCTAGCTCACCCATTATCAGCCTCCCTGTTTTAGCTACCAACTTGTGCATTCTTGGGGGTCTTGCCTTCATATAGATCCCTCTGTTCTTGAAAGCCATAGCATCTCTTCATGGATGGCACAATTGGATTCTTTGACACCCAACGTCTTTTGTCTTGTTCTGATTTGCAAGTTCATACATGGAATAGTCATGAACACATGTGTATGTTTCATTTTCCTTACCAGTTTCCCCAATTAGATTGACCAGTTAAAAGATTGCTTCCCTAACCTCTTCTCTGTCAGGATTTAGCTCTTTCTTTATCCCTTAGCTTACCCGCAAGTTCTAGTTTGTCTGGAATCTCACATACCCCTTAGGAAAAGAAATGCTACCGCATCCAAAAGGTGTAAAGGTCCCAAGGATAACTTGATCTGGCAAGTCACTGAATATGTTGGTGTACATGCCACCCCAAGGGAGGGCAGAATAGCTTTGACATACAGCTACCCGGCCAGATGGATAGATAAAATCAAGGTTAAGGAACTGATATTGATAAAACACACAATAATGATAATAATAATTAATGCCATTAATTCTTAGTCGATTTAATTATTTCAATTAGCCATTTACAGATAACACAATAGAAGTCCAGAGAGAGTGACTCAATCCCCCCTAGTCACTGAGCATGATAGTACCAGGCTAGCACACAAGTTCCTTGACTACCAGTTGCATGTTCCTACTATATACTCATTTTAGACCTGAATTCTTTGAAATCAATTATGTGAACAACAACAGGTAAGTCTGGTCAGACTGGTCCAGTCTAATGGCAAAGTTGCTGGAAACCAAAGTTGCCCTTTGGTAACCAGCATTGCAGGGTGTGGTCATTCCAGCACACAGCAGGAGGACAAAAATCTCCCGACCAATGTCTTTGGATAGACAGGAGCAAAAGAAGGCTAAGGGATAATTGCAGATATGTGAACAATTTCAAAAAACCTAGCTGTACCAACCTCTACAAAACTAAGATGGACTCTTGAGGTCTCTTTCATTTTGGATTTGTAAGAATTTATTACAATGCCCTCTTCTCTTTAAATTAGATTTTCTAGATGCTAAATCCTTAGGTGGTCCTCTCTACTAATCAGGAAAATGCAAGGAAAACTCATTTTCTCAGAACCACATGAGCACTCAGATGCTTACCAAAAAGACTGGTTATAACCAGAGGGTTTTTTTTGTTTTGTTTTTTTAAATAGAAGTAAGGTTTGTAAACTGGAGAATTTATCTCAACCTGCTCTCCCAGCAAGAGGGAATGCAGACTGAATAAGCACAAGACATCAGATGTCCTTTCTGGAATTTTCTGATGAAACAGAAACACTCTACCTGTCAGCTTCTGCTACCATTCCTGGCCCCCTCCATCTTTCTTTCCCATTGGAATTTCACAAGGATATTAGATCATGGAGGAACCATCTATCAAGGCGTAATGGAACTTTTTCATCTCTGGGTCATCCTTTTGGACTGCTGGCATCTGAGGCCTCCCCTTCAGCAGCTCCAGCCAGAAATATTGAGAACCAAAGGGACTGTTGTCCACCACTGCCTCATCTTTAGGATCATTATAGTGGCGCAGAATAAGTTGTTTGTTGAATCCCTCTTCCTTCAGCTTAGCTTCTTCTGTTTTGCTATTCAAAAGAAAAGAATTCGAGACTTGGTTAATTGTTTGGTCTTATCAAGGACTGGAGGATGGCCAATGGCTGTTCTAATGGTATTTATTTATTTATTTATTTATTTATAAAATATATTTTATTGATTTTTTACAGAGAGGAAGGGAGAGGGATAGAGAGCTAGAAACATCAACAAGAGAGAAACATTGACCAGCTGCCTCTTGCACACCCCCTATTGGGGATGTGCCCGCAACCAATGTACATGCCCTTGACCGGAATCGAACCTGGGACCCTTCAGTCCCCATACCGACGCTCTATCCACTGAGCCAAACTGGTTTCAGCTGGTTTTTATTTTTTATTTTTAATATTCATTTGAGGATATGTTCATTAATGAGAGAGAGAGAGAGAAACATCACTCAGTTGCCTCTGCTCAGACCAGAGATGGGACCTGTAATCTAGATATGTGCCCTGACTGGAAATTGAACCCACAACCTTTTTGTGTTCAGGACAATGCTCCAACCAATGGAGTCACCCAGCCAGTGTTTAATGGGCTTCTTTTAAATCATAATATCTGGATTTTGAAATCCTTAGCTAAGCATTTATGGAGTGCCTGCCATTTTTAAAGAGTTATTGAGTACCCACTGTGTGTGAAGCACTATACCAGAGGCTGTAGGAACTGTAGGATCAGTAAGTAGCCTTTGTCCCCATAGGAGCAGTATGATGCAGCACAGGCTTTGGATAAGAACTGAGATGAATCCTGGCACTGCCTCTTGGGACCACAGAAAATAAGCCAAGTAATAAACTCAGAGCCTTGGTTTCTTCATCTCTAAAATATAGATAACAATACCTCACAGAATTGTAAGGAATCTCTGGTACATGCACGAACCCCAGTATTTAGCATGTACTCTATAAATACTAGTAGTTTTCATTACATTTTAATGGAGATTATACACATACATGTTTATTAATAATAAGGTGATAGCCGAGACCGGTTTGGCTCAATGGATAGAGCGTCGGCTTGGGAACCAAAGGGTCCTGGGTTCGATTCCGGTCAAGGGCATGTACCTTGGTTGAGGGCATATCCCCAGTAGGGGGTGTGCAAGAGGCAGCTGATCGATGACTCTCTCTCATCGATGTTTCTAGCTCTCTATCTCTCTCCCTTCCTCTCTGTACAAAATCAATAAAATGTATTAACAAAAAAAAAAAAAAAAAAAAAAAAAATAATAATAAGGTGATAAAGGGGAAGAATAGGTGAATATGAAACAACCTAGCTTCTAGGTTTTAGACATAGACCCTGAAATTAAGGTAGCCTCTTAGAACATTCATTTAACCATCCACAAATATTCACTAGGTGTCTTCCACAGGCAAAACTCATGAGAAAGATGCTATCTATTTCCCTTCTAAAGAGAGCGCCCAAGTTAGGCAGCTGCATGGGAAAGCCAGGCTTCAGTGTATGCATATCCACTCCAAACTCTCTACTCGAATCTCTCCACTTCACAATACTATTCCCCACATTTCTAGTGTCGGGTGCTACAGGAGCTGTGGGCACAGTATGAAATGGGGACCTGCCAGGGCTCTGTATCTGAGGGTCAGTCATGAAGCAGACCTTCTTAGTTCTTGCCCAGCTTCCCCCACACTTGTGTAAACAAGAAGCAGATAGCTGTTGGCAATATGCCAGTAGAAGCCTCCAGAGTCAGGCTGGCAAAGCAGAGGTCATACACTAATGAGACAGTCTTAGTTCTCTTGGAGACAGCACCACCTGCTTTATCCACATGGGCTTCTGGCTTGCTTTTACTCAGCAATCCCAGCAACCAAAAGTGGGCTGCTGGGCTTCTCTGTTATTAAGACAGATTGTGGGAGATCCAGGATCAAACTAGAGAATAATCAGAAGCTTCAGGAGTGTAACTAGGGGAAGGAGGAGCCACCTTCCCAGAGAAGAGTAAGCAGTTTGGACACTTCTAATAGCATCACAGAGTGGAACTCAAAACACACAAACAAGCCCAAGCTGGTTTTTCTTAGTGGATAGAGTGTTGGCCCTCGGACTGAAGGGTCCCTGGTTTGATTCAGGTCAAGGACACATACATCTGTTACAGCTCCATCCCTGACCCAATGGTGGGCATGAAAGAGGCAACCAATTGATGTGTCTCTCTCACATTAATGTTTGATGTTCTGTCTCTGTCTTACCACCTCCCTTCCACTCTCTCTAAAAATCAATGGAAAAATATGCTTTGGGTGAGGACTAACCAAAATAAAAAATTAAACAAAATAAATAAAAAACCCAAACACACAAACAAGCAAATCTCAGTAACAGCATAAAAGAATGTTTAAAGCTGCCCTCAGCAAGTCCTTTCAGATTTAGAGCAGATTCAAACAAGAATCCTTGATGTTTTTCATCTTAAGTTACACTTGAAAATTCCTGAAATTGAGCTGGCATATCTCAAGGAGGGTCTTGGAATATTTGAAAGATATGGTCTGTATGCTGCACTTAACAGGTGAGTATGAGATCTGGGATGTGGGAAGAGTTATGGTGAAAGAAAAGTTTTTAAAGATTTAAAAATAAGTAATTGAAAATAATACAGCTGATTAATAAAAGACGGGAAAGGTTTAACAACCACACCATTGTTGAACATTGGGAGTGGGCATCCTAGCAATCATCAAGAGTCATTGGTTCTTCCAAGATGCAGGTGGACACACTTCCCAATGACCCTTGCAAGTAAGGAACCAGAGCCAGGAGGGTGGCCAAGGATCAAATCTGCCACTGTGTATTTGGAAAATGGAAATGTTTAATGAACAACAGATTTTTCTCTTTCCCCCTGTCTCTTCTCTTGCTTTCCTCCTCCTGCTGCTCCTTCCTTTCTTTCTCATGTTCTCATGAAAACATACCCCACTGTCAAAAATGTGGTGAGTGGGCAAAATTACTGAACAATATGACAAAAGCAAAGCACTTATAGATTGCCATTCTTTTCCACACCAAAACACATGCATGCCTCTCTATTGATAAACATCAATGGTACAATATCAGTTTAACAACACAAAATTATAATCTACTGGAAACACGAGTCTAATTACTATTCTCCAACTCTAACCTTAACCATTCATTCAATGCCTAAACATGATTTTATTTTTCTGTGACTTTCCACAAATGAATTTTTTGGATTATTTTTAAAAGAAAGGTAAGAATGCCACTAAAGTGTAAATACTTATAATCATTGGGAGAAAAAAGGCACACTCCACCTCCTTACCAATAAGACCAAAAATTAAGATACAAAAGCTCCAGTGCAAAAAACCCCAACCAAAATATCTTGCATTCTATAAATGCCACATTAAATAAATAGTCAGAGTGGGCAGCTATAATTCAGGAAAGTTCCCCATTATCAGAGACATAGAAAGGGAGTGGACTGACAATTCTCGGAGGAAAGAGGTGTGGGGGGTGTGGGAAAAGACTGGACAAAAATCGTACACCTATGGATGAGGACAGTGGGGGGTGGGGTAAGAGAAGAGGGTGGGGTGGGAACTGGGTGGAGGGGAGCTATAGGGGGGAAAAAGAATAACAAGTGTAATAATCTGAACAATAATGATTTATTTAAAAAGAAAATAAACAAACAAAAAACAAACCAATGGGGAAGCTCAGCTGTTATGGCTCAGTGGTTGAATGTTGACCTATGAACCAGGAGGTCACGGTCCAATTCCCGGTCAGGGGACATGCCGAGGTTGCAGGCTTTATCCCTGCAGGGGGCATGCAAGAGGCAGCGAATTAATGATTCTCTCTCATCATTGATGTTTCTTTGTCTTTATCTCCCTTCCTTTCTGAAATCAATTAAAAAAATATATATTAAAAAATTTAAACCTTAAAAATGGGGGGGGGGGGGGATATTAAAACAAAGCATAGATAGCTATACAATAACAAAAGTTAAAACACTGACATCTTGCCAAAGCCGGTTTGGCTCAGTGGTAGAGCGTCGGTCTGCGGACTGAAAGGTCCCGGGTTCGATTCCGGTCAAGAGCATGTACATTGGTTGCGGGCACATCCCCAGTGGAGGGTGTGCAGGGGGCAGCTGGTCGATGTTTCTCTCTCATCGACGTTTCTAGCTCTCTATCTCTCTCCCTTCCTCTCTGTAAAAAAATCAATAAAATATATTTTAAAAACAAAACACTGACATCTTAATCATAAAATTAAAAGGAAATAAGTTGGAGAAATTAGTATTTATCACAAGTAACAAAAGATTAATATACTAAATACTTTAAAATCTTAAATGAACAGGTAAGAAAGACTCTAAAACCTTAGGGAGGAAAGGTACAGAGATTAAGAACGCCTGGTTATATGAAATGCTGAAAGAAATGTTTTTAAATGTGAAAAAATACTTCAAAAGTTAAACCTCTCTAATTAGTAAAGAAATAGACACTTAAGAGTATTCTTTGTCTATCAATTTATCAAGGTTGAATGGTCTTAAGAATTACATTCAGTGCTAAGAATGTTGAGATAGCCTCTCTTACATTTCTATGAAGGGCTAGCAGCATGATTTTTCTAGAAAGCAATTTGGCAGTAACTTTCTAGAACTTTAAAAATGTTTATATATTTCAACCAAGTCCCACTTCTAGGAATATAGCTTTAGGAAGGAATCAAAGAATTGAATAAACGTAAATATTCAATAATAGTAGACTAGTTAAAAAAAAGTATGGAACATCCATGCAATGGACTTAATTCAAAGCAGCCATTCAAAATTTTATTTCTGAAGAATTTAACAGCATGGGAAAATGCTCATGTGATCAAAGAAAAAGCAGGACAAAAAAGGGTTTCAAAAGATAGTATATAGCTTAACAGATAATATATAAACATGTAAAATACATAGCATTTAAATAGTACTTACTACATGTATGGTTGTGTATGTGTTTATATATGTAGATAGACAAGGAGATGTATAGAGTCTATGTGACCCTGGACACGTCATCCTAGCATCTTGCCTATTGTATTCATAATATGAAAAGATACGTGCACACACAAACCCTACTCTTCCAGGTAACTCATGGAAAAGCTGGAGGAAAATATGTCAAAATGGTAAAAACAACAAAAACAAACAAACAAAAACACAACGGTATTCCCTTATTGAAAAGGTTGTTTGTGTTTTCTTCTTATGCTTTCCTAAATTTTTGAAAAATTTAAATACTAAGAATGTATCAAAATACACTCCTGCAACCAGTATGTGGTATTTTCACACAGAACTAGAGTAGAAACAAAGTGGGTAGACTTTGCAGTCAGGTGCAGCTGGGTTTCAGCCCTGGCTCTGTCTTTGTCTTGCTGTGTGACTGAACGAATTGCTACAATCTGTCACATTAGTTTTCTCATCTGTAAAATGGAGAAAATTGTACCTCTCTCCTGAATGGTTTTAAGGAGTATAGATAACATGTGTCAAGTGCTAGGTTGACTAACTAGCACAGAGTATTTTGTCAATGCCTGTTATCGTTATTATCAACTCTTAATTTTTTAGTATATATTTTATTGATTTTTTTTTTACAGAGAGGAAGAGAGAGGGATAGAGAGTTAGAAACATTGATGAGAGAGAATTATCCATCAGCTGTCTCCTGCACATCCCCCACTGGGGATGTGCCCGCAATCAAGATACATGCCCTTGACAGGAATTAAACCAGGGACCCTTCAGTCCACAAGCCGACACTCTATGCACTGAGTCAAACCGGTTTCGGCCCACCTCTTAATTTTTTTATTTGTCCTCTGTTGATTGTTAACTTGCTGAAATGTTTAGTTTTCCAATTTACATAAAAACAGGGACTGTTTCCTTAGTACAGTATTTTTCTCATACTGGCTTTTCTTTCCATGACTACTTCTTTTCCCCAACATTGTTACACATGATCCTGTACTGGTCAAGTGATAAGACTGATTGATAAGTCATAGACTTTTTCACGAGTTACCTGGAAGAGACAGGTTTGTGTGTGCATGTATCTTTTCGTATTATAAATACAATAGGCAAGGTGATAGGGTCACACAAACTCTATACCTCTCCTTGCCTATCTACTGTATCATATGCCTCATAAAAATATATGATTCTGAAGACTGCAGAGGGCTCCCTACATTTGAATTATGGCTTCTTGTAGCTTCTTCACAGCAATATCGAGGACTTTCTTCCATTTCAAAATTTCCAATTTTGAGTAAGGATAGTGAGCGATCCAACCTTTAAAAAAAAAAAAAAAAAAAAAAAAAAAAAAAAAGACATTGACACAAAAGGAATGTTTATCTCAAAATTTACCCCAAGTCAGTACTCACTGGGTAAATCCTGCCCATCAGTCTACTAAAGCCTACTTGAAAAGGGAACCAAAATCCATTTATATTAAAGTATAAGTAATTATCAACTTAAGAATTACCTGTCCTGAAGGAGATTTGCCCTGAAATGGGATCAGGACTTTAACTCCAAGGAATTAAACTCCTATAATGATGTCGGAAGTTATTAGAGGCCTTCCAAGAATCCCTACACACTCTGTAGACCTACAGATGAGGGTCCTCTGTTTCCCTGTGTCAGGAAAGAAGCCTGTGTATTAGAGAGAACACTTTATTGATAGTCAATAGATTTGGGCCCTTTTCCTGACTATCCCACTAACCTGTTTAGGTACTCAACATCTGTGGAATTCAGATTTCTCATCATCAAAATGAGAGAACTGAATGATATGATCTCTAAGATCTTTCAGTTCTAATGTTCTCCCCTTGTAAAATTCTACCCTTGTAGTGAACATATGGAAAAATTCATAGATGCCTTCAAGGAATTTGGAAGAGAAAACCTTGCATTTTCTTTATTCCATCCTGCCAAGTCCAGTGCATTCAATAAACCAGTAAATTACATATGGAAGAAAAATTTAAAAGTGAAGATATGAAGGGGGTGGAAGGCACAGAATCTTACCACACCAGCACTGTTATTGTTTTGATGTAGCTTCTTCCAAATACGGATTATTCTGTCTTCAGATCTTTTTCCTTAACCACAAACTCTTCATTTGGCCATAACTCCAGGGGAAATTTGAATCAGGACATTGTATCTCTTCTCTGCTTTTGTCCTCACCTCTTTTCCCCACCCTAACCTTTAGTTAAGGGCAGGATTTCTTCTATTTCAAAACAATGGATTTACTTGACTTTTCTTATTTTGAAGTATCATCCCAAACACATCCCATGGGATTCAAGTTGGGATGACAATAATACGTTCTAGCAACCCGTGAACCAATGACCCAGGTTTGACCAGCCCAGGCCACCATGATTGCCTGTAGGGTGGGCACTTGACTCAAACAGAGTTAATCTGAGTCATTATTCAAAACTGAAATATGGACCTTGGGTGGTGATGGGAAGGAGAGCACTTTCTTCCTCAGCTGGAAGCACATGAACCCATGGCTGGCAGTGAACATCTTTACTATTAAACCCTATTTACTATTTACTATTAGGCATGGGCCTAACTATAGAATTCAACCAAGCAGAAGTGGAAAAGAACAAAGTATTTGCCAGTATGAGTCCCACATCCTTCCTTGAACACTGTTCCTGCAATTTTTCCTTTAATCTTCTGAGCTAGCCTCTACAACATGAGCAAATAATTCTCTTGTTGCTTAAGCTCATGTGAGTTGGGTTCTTGTGGCTTACTGCCTAAAGATTCCAGGTTCATCCCCACAGGACCATGAGAACCATCCTAACTTTAGGCTGGGAGGACTGAACAAGCTTCACCACTGGATTCCTTAGGATTAGATAATGTAAATTTTTCTAGCCTCCCACTTTAAGATTTCAACCTCTGCCCTAAGGCCTTGCTCCTTGTTCACAGATTAACTAGTGGGCTGGTCACCACTTGCAATATAATTGCTTGCTAGGGGATTTCCAGTCATTGGATTTTACCCATGTATTTGGATTCTTTGACATTTTCATGTAGAATTCTCTCATTACCTTAAGATTTACTTCATTCCTATTTGCTGTTTTGCCATACCTACTGGCTTGTTCTTAGCATATGCATTTGGGTCTGGTTCCTCAATATCTGTCCCACCCCAGTGAGACAGTTCTAGTTTTAAATTGATCCCTCAACACATTAAATTCAGAAGTATAAATAAGCCGAAACTGGTTTGGCTCAGTGGATAGAGCGTCAGCCTGAGGACTGAAGGATCCCAGGTTCGATTCCGGTCAAGGACTTGTACCTTGGTTGCGGACACATCCCCAGTGGGGGATGTGCAAGAGGCAGCTGATGGATGATTCTCTGTCATCAAAGTTTCTAATTCTCTATCCCTCTCTCTTCCTCTCTGTAAAAATTCAAATATATTTAAAAAAAAAAAAAAAAAAAAAGAAGTATAAATAAGAGAATGGGGAGTTGTGGAAAGAACACTTATCCCTAGGCACATTATCTAAAACCAGATCCTTTCAACTGTTTTTAAGGTTGTTAACTATGATAAAAAGAGCACAAAAAGTAAATCTGTAAGATGTATGGCAGTCAGCCCCAACTCCTACTGATTCTCTGAGCCACAACAGCTATGTTATGTTTGCGTCCCAAGGAATAGTAAGTTTCCCTTTTCCTAACAACCAATGTCTTACCCATTTTATAACTTAATTCAGGTATAGAAAGTATTCTTTCTAGATTTGGGTAACCATAAACTTTCTTGGGTGGTCTCCTTTATAACAATTTAAGAATTTATTTTTGCCTATAACATGGAAGCCTTGGTTTCCAATCTAGAATGGTAGGTTTTTGCACTGGAAGGGCCCTGGATTTTTCTTCTAGGACATAAATGTCATTGTTACCTAAACTGGTTCCTCAAAATCATGAAGGAAAAACTCACAAGGTATAAAAGTAGAGAAACCAGGAGAGCTGGATTAGATGAGGATATCTTTGAAAAGTTTGACTTCGAATCTATGATTGTGGTACTAAGAGGATGTCTGGGAGAAAGGTTTCAAATTCAGTGAATGGAAGTGATTCTCACTCGGGCTGCTCATCAAAATTGACCCTGATTTGGGTGGGTAAAGGGATCTTACCATTTTCTAAACAGAACTTGGATGACAATGAGAAGTGAATGACAAAAGGTAAATCGGTTCCATGGAGCATCTGGTAATACTGCCTTTGGCTGGTAAAAACTAGAGAGAAAAAAAGAAGAAGATGAAGAAAGGGGAAGAAGAAAAAGAGCATTTTACTAGATTATCAACAAAAAGCCCAATTGTCAATGTTTTAATATTTTTATGAGGGTATTAGTTTGGTGAAGGCCAAGGGAGGGAGAGGCAGAGGTGGGTGGAGATGGGCAGTGTATTTTAATGCTTTTCTTTAATTAAAAAAAAAGAAAAGCATTAAAATACCCTGGAAGAAAATATTTGCAAAGCACATTTACAACAAAGGACTAATATCTAGAATATATAACGAACTCTCAAAATTCAACAATAAGAAAGTAAACCCCCTATCCAGTTTGGCTCAGTGGATAGAGCATTGGCCCACAGACCAAAGGGTTCCAGGTTTGATTCTGGTCAAGGGCATGGACCTCTGTTGAGTTGCAGGCTCCTCCCCAACCAGGGAGCTGGTCAGGAAACATGCAAGAGGCAACCAATCGATGTGTTTATCTCACATCGATATTCCCTCTGTCTTTCCCTCTCTCTTCCACTCTCTCTAAAAAAATAATCAAAATAAAAAGAAAGCAAACAATCCAGTTAGAAAATGAGCAAAGACATAAAAGATATTTTACTGAAGAGGATATATAGAAGACACATATTTCACATCATTAACCTTTAGAGAAATGCAAATTAAAACCACAGTGAAGGATCTGGCTGGGTAATGCAGTTGGTTAGAGTGCCGTCCCAATACACCAATATTGCAGGTTTGATCCCATCAGGGCACATACAAGAATAAACCAATGAATGCACAAATAGGTGGAACAAGGCTATTGATGCAGTCATGATTTAAAATACTTGCATTACCACGATGAAGCAGGTTTGGCTCAGTGGTAGAGCGTTGGTCTGCAGACTGAAAGGTCCCAGATTCAATTCCGGTCAGGGGCATGTACATTGGTTGCGGGCACATCCCCGGTAAGGGGTGTGTAAGAGGAAGCTGGTCGATGTTTCTCTCTCATTGACGTTTCTAGCTCTCTATCTCTCTCCCTTCCTCTCTGTAAAAAAATCAATAAAATATATTCAAAATACTTGCATTACCACAAGGATCTCTCATGTCCTTTTACAGCCAAGACTATGTTCCTCCTGCCCCACCCACTCTTTAACCCTGGCAACCACCAATGTGTATCCCATTTTAATATGTTTGTCATTTCAAGATTATATGAAATGAAATCATACATAGTGTAACTTAAGGTAATCTCTCTCTCTCTCTCTCTCTCTCTCTCTCTCTCTCTCTCTCTCTCCCTTCCCCTCAACAAAACCAATAAATAAATAAATAAATAAATAAATAAAATAAGCATAAATAAAATCACACTGAAATATCATTACATGTCTATAAGAATGTCGAAAAAAAAAAAAAAGATGATGATATCCACATATGGGCAAGGTTGTCACTCATATATTGCTGATAGAAATGTAAACAGTACAGCTTCTTTTTTTTTTTAACATTTTTTAAAAATATATTTTATTGATTTTGTACAGAGAGGAAGGGAGAGAGATAGAGAGTTAGAAACATTGATGAGAGAGAGTCATCGATCAGCTGCCTCTTGCACACCCCCTACTGGGGATATGCCAGCAACCAAGGTACATGCCCTTGACCGGAATCGAACCCGGGACCTTTCAGTCCCCAAGCCGACGCTCTATCCATTGAGCCAAACCGGTTTCGGCAAAAAACAGCTTCTTGAAAAAAACAGTTTGGCATTAACAGTTTGGCACTTAATATATAAAAGTAAACATAAAATAAACATAGCCCAGCACCTGTTCTTCTGGGCATTTATCAAAGAGAAATCAAAACTTATATTTACACAAAAACATGTATATAAATGTTTTAGTACCTTTCCTAATAGCCAAAAGGTGGAAGGGAGGGAAGGAGGAAGGGGAAAATCCAGATGTCCTTCAAGGAGTGGATGGTTAAACAAATTGTGATACATCTATATCGCAGAAAATAGCTGAGCAATAAGAAGGAAACATTACACAACCTGGATGAATCTCTAGAGAATTAAGCTAGTTGGACAAAAAGGCTATCACCAAAAGTTACACATTGTATGATTCCATTCCATATAATCTTGAAGTGACAATCATATTAAAATGAGATACACATTGGTGGTTGTCAGGTTTAAAGAGGGGGTGCGGCAGGAGGAACATAGTCTTGGCTGTAAAAGGACATGAGAGATCATTGTGGTAATGCAAGTATTTTGAATCTTGACTGCATCAATAGCCTGTTTGCGATACTGTACTATAATTTTGCAAGATGTTGCCATGTAAAAAAAATTTGGATAAAGGGTATATGTGACCTCTCTATATTGTTTATTATAACTGCATGTGTGACTACAATTATCTTAGAAATAAAGTTTAATTTTAGCCGGGACCGGTTTGGCTCAATGGATAGAGCGTCGGCTTGGGGACTGAAAGGTCCCGGGTTCGATTCCGGTCAAGGGCATGTACCTTGGTTGCGGGCATATCCCCAGTAGGGGGTGTGCAAGAGGCAGCTGATCGATGACTCTCTCTCATCGATGTTTCTGACTCTCTATCTCTCTCCCTTCCTCTCTGTACAAAATCAATAAAATATATTTTAAAAAAATAATAAAATAAAGTTTAATTTTAAAAAATTACCTATGTGGCTAGCATCATTTTTCTGTTGGACCGTGCTACTGTTAGAGAATTTGTAAGATCTCCTGAGGCAAAGGCTTCATATCACTTGGATAGGAAGCATAATGGATGCTATATTGAACTGAAAACACCATAAATTTTTCTGTCTGCCCAGCCAGTGTGGCTGTGGTTGAGCATTGACCTATGAATCAGAAGGTCACAGTTTGATTTCCAGTCAGGGCACATGCGTGGGTTGTGGGCTTGATCCCCAGAGTGGGGTGTGCAGGAGGCAGGTGATCATTGATTCTCTCTCATCATTGTTTCTGTCACCCTCTTTCTCTCTCTTCTTCTCTGAAATCAATAAAAAATATTTAAGAGAAAAATTGTGTCTTACTGCTGACATTCATGAATTATTAAAATGATTAACACAAACCAAATTACCACTTTAATATAACCAAATATAATGTCTGTCACTATCTCACTTGCTACTTTTATTCTTATTTATAAATCTAACTAGTAATTTCTACTTACATGTTTTTTCAATTGGTACAAAATGGTGGCGGTCTTTTTTTGCTTTCATCAGATAATTTTCCTTATAACATTCTATTCTTGGATAGTTGATTTTGTCAACCATCATGGTACTGGAATTGCTTTGCAGGACATTTTGTTTCTTTGAAAGTGACTTTTTGGTTGCATATTTATAAGCTCCTTCAATGAGATCAAGCCAACTGTAATTCACAAGATTTACAATTCCTACAGGGAAAGCAATATTATTCTCAGCATATGTCTGCAATGTCTCCCCAAGTTCATACAGTAATTCAGCAGCAGTTTGTTTGAATTCTTCAAATGGACTCTTTTGCCTGCGTATTTTGGAGAATTTAACGTCAATAGGAATATTGGAAGCAACAGGAGTTGGTGAGATGGCAAATGATTGAAATGCATATTTCTTCTTTGGTGCAGCTTCTATAGGTTGCCTTGCTTCCTTGTCTAGTTCTATAGGGTGAATACTCTCTGGAAGACTGTAAAAAACATGTGAGACTTAAAGATATTGAATACTTTTTAACCTAGTAATTTGACTTCTAAATATAATTTAAAAGATATGTAGCATCTGTGTATAAAATTTCTAGCTGTAATATTAGTTTTTGATATTAGTAAAAATTGAAAAGAACCTAATAGCTCATAGCAATATTCCTAAGTATGTAAATAACGCCATACCCATAAATGTATAGCAATAAAAATTGTAAAATTTCTTTTAATAATTTGGGGAAATGATTATGTTATATAAAAAAGATACACAATTACATATGTGGAATGATCTGAATTGTATGATGTATATATCATTTATCTGGTAGTAAAGAGCCTAAGCAAATGTCCACCAAAAAGAAAATTAATTGTGGGATTACAGAAGTCATTTTTATTTTCTCCTTTTATACTTCATGCTCTTCTAATTTTTCCACAATAAACATTTATGTTTATACACAGAAGACAAAAAACAATATATGTGCATCATTTATTCATTTGTCTAATTATAAAACAAGACATAGATCATTTCTTCCAGAAACGCTTCCCTGAATTTCTGAGGTTCTAAGTCCACAAACATACTGTGTTCCCTCAACCCATCCAACACAGACCTATCAGATATTACTGTATTTTAGAGAAGCCAGAAATCCAAACAGGTGACCTTCATATTCCCCACTACCACCTTTGTAGGAGGTTAGGTGCAGGGAGAGGGAATTTACCAAATCTAGAAGAGGCACCTGAAAAGCTTAGAGACTGATGAGGGCTTTTGATAACTGAGGGGAAGGGATGGGAGGGGGGAGTGCTATGGTTTTTAAATTTGGAATATTCTCCTGTAGACCAGTTGTTCAAATATTTATAAGACAGCTGTCCTAGTCATCACAATTTCTTTACTATTGAATGTATTGGGGTTATATTGATTAGTAAAATTATATAGGTTTAAGGTGTATAATTCTATAATACCTCACATGTATATTATGCTTCTTTCCATCACCATTTATCACCCCTATAAATTCTCCTACATCCCTCTGCTCATTTGTCATTACAATTTCAAAATGTTTTCTTTCATCATGTCAATGTGGTGAAACATGTCAGCACCTCCCGATGGACTTTATAAAATGGTGCAGAGCACTAAGAGTCACTTCCATCTTTCTACTAAATGGTGGTTCCATTAGCATAGTTCGAAAAATAACATTGGTTTCCCAATGGAGAGTTTAGTGTAAAAAGGCAACTTTTTTAGACCAAAAGGTATTTGAATTGGAATAAGAATTGTAAATGTATATCTTTAGGCATTGGATATATTTTCACATTAATATTTTTTAAATGGAAGACCTATTTTCGAAAACTTTAAATATATTATTATTATTATAACTCATACATTTCTATATCCCTTTATAATAAGCTTTCAAAGTTGCTCTCATAAGCATCATTTCTCTAAACTCTAATACTAACCCTATGAGGCAGCTACTGTATTATCTCAATTTTATGGTATTTTCTTTGTAACATCCTGCAAATATGCATTTACAACTCTCAGATTTATCTATTGCTCAAATAAAAGAATAAGACTACTACTTAAAGTAACAATAACTGTAACACCTTCCACTTATTAATTGCCTCAATATGTAAGTATAGTCAATAATTATATCTCTTTCAGAAGGATATTAAGAAGGTTAAGAAATGTAATACATTTTTTAAAATATATTTTATTGATTTTTTACAGAGAGGAAAGGAGAAGGATAGACAGCTAGAAACATCAATGAGAGAGAATTATCAACCAGCTGCCTCCTGCACACTCCCTATTGGGGATGTATCCACAACCAATGTACATGCCCTTGACCGGAATCGAACCTGGGACCTTTCAGTCCACAGACCGACGCTCTATCCACTGAGCCAAACTGGTTTCAGCTTAATACATATTTAAATATAATATTTATATATCTGGTTTATTTTTCAGGCAGAAGCTAAAATAATGGACTGTCCAGTTCAAAGCTAGACTTAACAATCTTTTTAATCCTCAAACAAGAATATTTTTATTGATTTTTAGGGAGAGTAGGAAAGGGAAAGATAGAAATATGGATGTGAGAGAAACACATTGATTGGTTGCCTCCTGCACGTGCCCTGACCAGGGCCTGGGCTGGAAAGGAGCCTGAAACCAAGGTACAGGACCTTGAGGAGAATCAAACCTGGGACTCTCTGGTCTGCAGACTGATGCTCTATCCACTGAGCCAAACCAGCTAGGGCCAGACTTAACAATATTAACGAGAGATAATCAACAATGAAGGTCTTGGCACCTGGCCCAGTCTTAATGTAGCTCCACTTCTCTAGGCATACAGCACATGAGAAGAAATGATTCTCCCGCTCATAACAAGTGTCCCATCCCTCCCAGCTGCACTGCACCTGCATATGCAAATTAATCTTCCATCTTTGTTGGGTTAATTTGCATACTCACTTCTGATTGGCTGTGGGAATATTGGAGGTATGGTCAATTTATATGTTTGTCTATTATTAGGTAATATTGCTTTTCAAAAACAGAAAGAGCTGGAAATGAAGAGACAATAGACTTCTGAAAATAACAGCAACTTGTAATGGTCTTGAGAAAAATTATAACAGGCTCAAAAAACACCCTCACAATTTAATTAATACATATCCCAGTTTTTCATCCTAATACTGCTGACATTTCAGATCAGATAATTCTCTGTTGAAGGCGCTGTCCCATGTATTGTAGGATGTTTAGCAGCAACCTTGGTCTCTATAGACCAGATGACGATAATGTCATATCCCACTAGTTGTGACAAACAAAAACGCTTCCAGAAATTGCTACATGTCCCTTGCAGGACGAAACACCCCTGCCTGAGAACTCACTGGTAAAATTAACAACTTTTAATTTTATTCAGCCTTGTGATATATGTTCTAAGATAGGTTGGGATAATTTAATTTCCACTTTACAAGTTAAATTGTGGTAACTAGGGGGTAAAAATATTGTGAAATGACTAGTTCCATTATTTCATTCATTTTTGTGGTCTTGACACAATTCTGTGGATATTAATCACAAATCTGTATTAAGCACATCTTATGTGCCAAGCACTGTTCTTGGTATTGGGGATAGAGAAGTGATCAAGTAGATAAAAAATCCTTGTAGACCTGATATTCTCACGAGAAGAGAGAGAGCAAACAAATAATAAGGGATATCATTGCCCTAACCGGTTTGGTTCAGTGGATAGAGCATTAGCCTGCGGACTCAGAGGTCCTGGGTTCAATTCCAGTCAAGGACATGTACCTTGGTTGCGGGCACATCCCTAGTAGAGGGTGTGCAGGAGGCAGCTGATTGATGTTTCTCTCTCATCGATGTTTCTAACTCTCCCTCTCTCTTCCTTTCTGTAAAAAAAAATCAATAATATATATTTTTTAAAAAGGGATATCATTTAAAATCTTAGAAAGTGATTTAGTGCAACAGAAAAGTTAGAAAAGGGATAGAAATTGCTAAGGTGGTGATGGTGTAGAAATTTAAAATAGGATAATCAAGAAAAGTCTCACTACAAAGGTGAAACTTAAAATAAAGACAAGGAAAGGGGGGTAAGCAATGCTGAAAACAGAAGGAACAGCTAGTGAAAACTCCCCAAAGGAGAAGAAAAGGGAGAGGGAGAGGGAGGAGAAAGAGGGAGAAGGAGAGGGAGAGAGAACAAGCTAGGTTTGTCATGGATTAGCAAAGAAACCAGATGACTGGTCCACTTGACCAATTATGCTTAAATTAATCCTGATCTGGCTAAAATAAAGCTCTTTGACTAAATTCATGGTCATCTTTGACATGGTACTTTCTTGATATAGTTTCTTAGAGGGTAGGAAATAAGGAAGGATTGATCCTGAGCACCTTATAAGTCTTTGAAAATATACAGTGATGCCAGCAATGCAGAGTAATTCCAAATGTTTTACCTAAGCTTGTCTTCTGACGTGTGTTTCAAATGGGGGAGACAGTCTTTCTTTTCCCATTTTCTCCTTTTTGGTTTCATCTAAAATAAAATAAATCTATTTAAAAGGTAGAGAAAAATACTGGTCAAAGTGAAATATATTTTAAAAAGTAAATTATAATTTATGAGACTGACCTATATTATTACCTGATCAAAGAAATACATAGGTTCAATGTCCAAAGGTGTAGTTTCAGTAAAGTCTTCCATTCTGTCATGAGACCTAAGAAGGAGAAGTTAAGAATCTGAAGACAAGTTATCATGTCTACAAGTAATAATTCAAACACTTGGTTTTAAAGTTGAGATTTTTATATTCAATAAAGTTGAGATTTTTATATTCAAGCAGGGGTTGGGGATAGGACACAACCATTCCTTTACCTCTATCTTCACTACATAGGCTATCTATTTGACATAGGCACAATCAGAAGGATTTTATGCTAATGGCAAACAAAGCAATATCATGTTGATGTCAAATTTCTCAACCTTGGCACTATTGACATTTGGGCCAGATAATTCTTTGTGGTAAGGAGCTGCCTTGTGCATTGTAGGATGTTTAGCATCACCTCTGGCCTCTACCTACCAGATGTCAGTAGCATGCCTTCTTACCCAGTTAGGACAACAAAAAAGTGTCTCCAGACATTGCCAAATGTCTCCTGGGGATAAAATTTTCCCCCAGTTGAGAATGACTGTGCTGATACAATACTGAGACACCCTCCCCCCCCCCCATCTACCCCCCCCCCCAAAAAAAAGGTTTGATAGGGAAGAAACTGGTGCCTCAGAGTGAGTGATACTGTTACCATGTTTCCCCGAAAATAAGACATCCTTCGAAAATAAGACCTAGCGCATGGAAAGATAAGACATCCCCTGAAAATAAGACCTAGCACAACTTTGGGAGAAAAAATTAATATAAGACACTGTCTTATTTTTGAGGAAACAGGGTAACAGCAGAGTATTAGAGTAGTGCCACTCAAAATGTGACCACTGGACCAGCAGTATCAACATCACTTCAAAGCTTGTTACAAATGCATTCTCACTTAACCCTAACATATCATATTGTGTCAGAAGCTCCAGAGATGGCATCCAGGAACTTGTGATTGAACAAGTCCTCCATGTGATTCTTTTTTTTTTTTTTTAATTGATTTTTTACAGAGAGGAAGGGAAAGACATAGAGAGTTAGAAACATCAATGAGAGAGTCATCGATCAGCTGCCTCTTGCACACCCCCTACTGGGGATATGCTCGCAGCCAAGGTACATGCCCTTGAAGGGAATCGAACCCGGGACCCTTCAGTCCACAGGCCGACGCTCTATCCACTCAGCCAAAACGGTTTCGGCTCCATGGAATTCTTATAAATGTTAAGTTTGGGCGATGAGGACACATTTACCAAGAAGGTTTGTGAAACTGCAGGATTGTGACGAAAGGTGCAGTCTGGGGCTGGCTAAATCAAAGCTAAGTGGCCTCATGAGTTTGAAATGAACAAGATGAGCACATACTAGAGGAATGGACAGCAGCAATAGTATCAAAGGATGGGATACCTAGAGGACTGAGCATCATTAGGTAAAAGGTAATGATATTAACAGCCATATTAACTTATTATTATTATTAATAAAGAAAATTCTCAGAGGCTCAGACTTGATTAGCCCTTCCTAAAAGAGAAGTAGGAGAATTTGTTTAAAATATAATTTGAATGACATAAAAAATTCCTGTCTATACAAACACTGGGGGCCCAGTGCACAAAATTCGTGCACGGGGTTGTGTGTCCCTCAGCCCAGCCTGCACCCTCTACAATCTGGGACCCCACAAGAAATGTCTGGCTGCCAGTTTTAACTCGATCCCAGTAGTATCAGGCCTAAATGGGCAGTTAGACATCCCCCTCATGATCCAGGACTGCTGGCTCCCAACTGCTCACTTGTCTGCCTTCCCGATTGCCCCTAACTGCTTCTGCCTGCCAACCTGATCACCCTCTAATCACTCCTTTGCCAGCCTGATAGATGCCTAACTGCTACCCTGCCAGCCTGATTGCCTCTAACTGCCCTCCCCTGCAGGCCTAGTCACCTATAACTGCCCTTCCCTGCAGGCCTGGGTCCACCCACAACTGCCCTTCCCTGCAGGCCCAGTCATCCCCAACTTCCCTACTCTGCCGGTCTGGTCACCCCTTACTGCCCTCCCCTGCAGGGTTGATTGCCCCCAACTGCCCTCCCTTGCAGGCCTGGTCCCTCTCAACTGCCGTCCCCTCCTTGCCTGATTGCCCACAACTGCCCTCCCTTGCAGGCCTAGTCCCTCCTAACAGCCCTCCCCTGCTGGCCATCTTGTGGCAGCCATCTTGTGTCCAAATGGGGGCAGGATCTTTGACCATATGGGAGCAGCCATCCTGTGTGTTGGAATGACAGTCAATTTGCATATTACTTTTTTATTAAATAGGATAGAGGCCTGGTGTATGGGTGGGGATTGGTTGGTTTGCCCTGAAGGGTGTTCCAGATCAGGATGGGGGTTCCCTTGGGGCGTAGGGCAGCCTGGGTGAAGGGCCTGTGGTGGTTTGCAGGCCGGCCATCCACCCAAGTGGAGGCCCGGGTATCTGGGATTTATTTATCTTCTACAATTAAAACTTTGTAGCCTTGAGCATAGGCCAGAGCTGGCCAGAGCGGGCGGAAAGCTTGGCTTCCTCCATTGCTGGGGAAACCCAAGTCTCCTGCTTGCTCTGTGGCTATAGCCATCTTGGTTGGGTTAATTTGCATACTTGCTCCTAATTGGATGGTGGGCATGGCTTGTGGGCATAGCAGAGGTATGGTCAATTTGCATGTTTCTCTTTTATTAGTGTAGATCTCTATCTCATTGTCCTGTCACTGTCGCTAAACTTTCTACTTGAGTTATGGGGAGTCACCTCAAGATATGCCTCTGTGGTATGTAGATTGTTTTGAGATAAAGGCAACTTTAGCCTCAGGCTGAAGAGAAACTTCTGTCCCTCCCTTAACCACCTAGAAGAATTTAAATTAGAGGCCTTGCCCGCAATAAGTGATTATTAGAAATAATCTCTTTTGACCTATCTGTAGGGCAGGACAAACTTTATTTCCTGAACACCTGCTCTTCTTACCATCTTGCAATGACCATTTGAAGCCCCCAAGGTACCTAACTCATCCCTAGCTCAGGAAGTCTTATATACTTCAATTCCCCTGTCTACCATGTTTCCCTGAAAATAAGACATCCTCCAAAAATAAGACCTACTTACAGGTTTCCTTCTGAGTGAAATATACGGCATCCCCCGAAAATAAGGCCCCCCCCTAGGCTAAACATGAGAGATTTGGTCCACTGATTCTGAAAGAAATGGAATCACAAGAAATTCACCGGGAAATTCAGGAATTGGATTGTTATGATGATGTTCCAGAAGATGATGACATGATTGTCATTGAATAAATGAATAAATTCTTGATACTGTAGGATTCACAGTTTGTCTGGTTTGTGTTGACAACTACCGTACTATCATACCATATACAGATAATAAATTTCCTTTATTTTCATTTAACAATAAATGTGTACCGTATTCTTCTTCATGGAAAAATAAGACATCCCCCTGAAAATAAGACCTAGTGCATCTTTGGGAGCAAAAATTAATATAAGACACTGTCTTATTTTCAGGGAAACAGGGTATCTCAGAAACTCTCATGCATGTGGGGGGTCTCTGACTCTCACATATGTGGGTTTCCCATATATATGTATGTATTAAATCTGATTATTTTCTTTTGCTGATCTACTTATATCTATTTAATTATTAGATTAGCCAAAAGAACCTTGAGGGTAGAAAAAAATTTGCCCTCCCCCACAGGTGTAGCATAATATATACATTTGTGAAAAACTTCATGTCCTGTAAAATTGTGCACTAAAAATAATAGGGCTCATCGGAAAACCAGAGTGTAGGCACACCATTTAAATTTATGCTACTTTGCCTTAGCTGATTTGGCACAGTGGATAGAGTGTTGGTCTGTGGCTGAAGGATCCCAGGTTCAATTCTGATGCCTAAGGTTGTGGGCTCGATTCTCAGTAGGGGGTGTGCAGGAGGCAGCCTATCAGTGATTCTCTCTTATCATTGACGTTTGTATATCTCTCTTTCCCTCTCTCTTCCTCTTTGAAACCAATGAAAATATGTTTGTTTTAAAAGAAAGATATACTATATTGCCCTGGTCAGTGAGCTCAGTGGTTAGAGCCTCCACAAATGCACCAAAGGGTCACAGATTCAATTCCTGGTACCTGGATTGCAGGATAGATCCCTGTCCCCCAGCAGGACACAGGCAGAAGACAACCAAACGATGTGTCTCTCAAATTGATGTTTCTTTCTCTCTCTCACCCTATTTCTCTTCTACTCTCTAAAAACCAAGAGGGGAAAAAAAGTATTCTTAGGTGAGAAATAACAGAAAGATATTTATGAACTTATGCCATGTTAAAATGGCAATACTCCCCAACTAACCTACAGATTCAATGCAATCTCTGTCAAAATTCCAATGGTTGTTTTTGCAGAAATTAACACGCTAAAATTTCTAAAATTTATATGGAAATTCAAGGACCCAGAATCTCCAAAACAGTCTTGAAAAAAAACCCACAAATTCCTAATTTAAAAATTTAATATAAAAGCTACATTAATCAAATGTGGTACTGACAATATAGAAATCAATGGCTTAGAACTGAGTCTAGAAATAAACCCTCAAATTTATGGTAAATTAATTTTTGACAAGGGTTCCAAGACAATTCAATGGAAGAAAGAATAATCTTTAGAATACATGATCATGGGACAACTGGATATTCACATGTGAAAGAATAAAATTGAACCCTTATATCATACCATATATAAAAAATTAACTGCCAATGGGTCACAGAATGGGAAAAAATTTTGCAATTTAAATATGTAATAAGGTGAGAAGGTTAACTTGAAATGCAGGCAGATAGGACAGGGATCCAGTGGAAAACAAAGGGAGGTGAAACAGGCAGGGGTAGACACAGTAGCTTGAGCCAGCCTAACCACAGGAACCAACCAAGAAGAAATAATAAAATGTTTCTGGACTCAAAGCGGGAGGCATGGGAAAACAAGGGAGAGCCTGTAGCAACACCATATATGAACATATAGAAACAGAAAAAGTTCAGCATAGAAACAGAGAAAGATCACATAGAAACAGGGGAAATTCAGATCTATTGCTGGACAAAAATAATTGAGGAAATTAATCAGGTGATGACATGGATAGACATAGAAGCAGACTTGTAGCAAATATTTATAAGGCTTTAATAGGCAGATCACTATTGGGTCTTCCTCCCCTTGCAGGGAGTCTGAATATGCTTGTAATAAATTTTCCACATTTTTGCTTAAATCTCTGGTCTGTGTAGCTCATTCTTCATTGTCATGAGACACAACCCTGGGAAAACACCTCAGCCCAAAGTTCTGATCATCAAAGAGTCTAGTGTTCACAATATATAAAGAATTCTTAAGCTCAAGAATGAAAAAACAAATAACTCAAAATAGGCAAAATATTTGGACATTTCTTTTAAGAATATATGCAAATGGACAATAACACATGAAAAGATGTCAAAACCACCTCATTAGTAAAATGCCAATCAAAACCACAATGAGAAACCACTTCACACCCACTAGGATGGCTATTCTATCTAATAAAAGAGTAATATGCAAGTTAACCATAACTCCACCACACCCACAAGCTATGCTTATAACCACGCCCACCAGCCAATCAGGAATGAATATGCAAATAAACCCAACCAAGATGGCTACTGACACAGAGAGCAGGAGGGAGGCTTGGGTTTCCCGGGCAATGGAGGAAGCCAAGCTTTCCGTCTGCCCTTGCTGGCCTAGGCCTCCACTCAAGTCTACAAAGTTTCAATGATAGAAGATACATAAATCCAAACAGAAATGGCAGCAGCCACTGAGCTGGAAGAGCAGGAGGCTAGGGTTGCCCCGGGCGATGAAGAAAGCCAAGCTCTGAAGCCCTGGCTGGCTCAGGCCTTCACTCCAGGCTACAAAATTTTAATTATAGAAGATATATAAATTCCAACAGAAATGGCTGCCGCCACAGAGCAAGCAAGAGGCTTGGCTCCACTCCAGGCTACAAAGTTTCAATTGTAGAAGATAAATAAATCCCAGATACCAATGCCTCCACTTGGGTCGCCGGGGGCATAGCTGGCCTACAAACCACCACAGGCCCCTCACCCAGGCTGCCCCATGCTCTAAGGGAACCCCCATCCTGATCCGGAACACCCTTCAGGGCAAACCAGCTGGCCCCTACCCATGCACCAGGCCTCTATCCTGTCTAATAAAAGAGTAATATGCAGATTGACCATCACTCCAACACACAAGATGGCTGCCCCCATGTGGCCAAAGATGGCTGCCCCCATGTGGACACAAGATGGCTGCAGCAGGGAAGTGCAGTTGGGAGGGACCAGGCCTGTAAGGAAGGGCAGTTGTAGGTGATCAGGCAAGCAGGGGAGGGCAGTTGGGAGGCACCAGGCCTATAAGGGAGAGCAGATGAGAGGGACCAGGCATGCAAGGGAAGGCAGTTGGGGGCAATCAACCCTGCAGGGGAGGGGTGACCAGGCCAGCAGAGAAGGGAAGTTGGGGGCAAACAGGCTGGCAGGGGAGCAGTTAGACATCAATCAGGCTGACATGGGAGTGGTTAGGGGGTGATCAGGTTGGTAGGCAGAAGTGGTGAGGGGCAATCAGGAAGGCAGGCAGGTGAGCAATTGGGAGCCAGCAGTCCTGGATTGTGAGAGGGCAGTCGGACATTTCTAGAGGGTTCCCAGATTGGAGAGGGTGCAGACTGGGCTGAGGGATCCACGCCTCCCGCCCCCCCCCCTCCCGCTCCCGTGCTTGAATTTTGTGCACTGGCCTTCTAGTTAAGTTAATAACAATGTACCTACCTATATAGTTTAAGTTTAAAAAATTTGGCTCTCAAAAGAAATTTCATTCTTTGTACTGTTGATATTTGGCTCTGTTAATTAATGAGTTTGCCGACCACTGTTTTGAAATACAGTGGTCTGTCTGATAGAGAGAAACAAATACCACATGATTTCATTTATATGTGAAATCTAAAAAACAAAATAAACAAAACAGAAACACACTCATAGATACGGAGAACAAACTGATGGTTGCCAGGTGGGAGAGGGAGGGAGGGCTGGGTGAAAAGGTGAAATGATTAAGAAGTACAAATTGGTAGTTACAAAATAGTCAGAGGGATGTAAATTACAACAGAAAAATATAATAAATAATATTGTAATAATTATGTATGGTGTCAGGGAGGTACTAGACTTATTAGAGGTATCATTTCATAAGTTATATATCACTATGCTGTATACCTGAAACTAATATGATATGGAAAGTCAACTGTAACTGAAAAATTTTTTAAATTATAAAAACAAAAGCAAATGAAAAAAGAAAGACTCATTGACATCATGGTGAATGGCAGAGGAAATGGGGAGTGGGGAAAGGGGGATAAATGGCGATGGAGATTTGACTTGGCGTGGCAAACACACAATACAATATACAGATGATGTATTACAGAATTGTATACATGAAACCTATAAAATTTTATTAACCAATGTTACCCCAAAAATTTAATTTTTAAAAAACAGAGATTAAAAATAAAAAGGTTAAAAATAAAATTGTCATGTGACCAGCTTTTATATTTGTAGATATATGCCCAAGAGAAATAAAAACATATTCATACCAAAACTTATACGGAAAAGTTCACAGCACTATTCATCACAGCCAAAAAGTAGCCATAACCCAAATGTCTATTAATTGATGGATGAAAATGTTCTCTAATTAGATAGTGGTGGTGATTGTACACTTGAAATTACTAAAACTCACAGAATTACACACTTCAAAATGATAAATTTTATAGCCATAAATTATAATTTTTTTAAAAAGGAGTATCCAAGAGCCTCAGCCAGTTCTAGCTTCCACCCATACCAACCTAGGGATGTCAACTTCTAGAGATCAGATCCTCAAAAATATACATGCCTTAAAAAGTACCTATTTTCTGTCCTGCCAGCTGCTGCCATTCAGACCCAAAGAATATTAGAGATCTACTGGTTCTAACCCCAAAATAACTTTATACCAGTGTTCCATTCAGAACCTCAAGACCAGTTGATTCTATTCATGTATTTTATCTCAGTCATCCTCAATCACTGGAAATGTAAACTTGCAATTTCTACAATATCTAGAGCCCATCTAAAAGAGCCAACTGAGCACTATGTCCTCTACATTCTGGAATTGTTATTAGTTAGACTGACTTTATTTGTGTGTCATAAATTGCTTTTAACAATACAGAAGGATGATATCTTACATGTTTGGAGAAAGAGTGACTAGCCTAGGGTTTTCCAATTCAGTAGCTGAATCAAGGGTCCAGTATTGTTCCACCCTTCTGTGTTCTTCAGATTTCATCCCCACTAATCATTCTCAGACTTTAAACATCTAAAAGAAGAAGAAGGGCTCATTTTATTTTGTCTTTTAAAACAAATTTAATAAACCTTTTCCAGAAGTTATCAATGGCTTTTCTTCATGTCTCATTGACCAAAATTGCAACACATCTATGCCTATACAAACCACTGAAAAGAGGGATGGGAATTGTTGTATATTAGCTTAGAGTCCAATCAAGATGTAAACCTCCCCCTCCCCCCTTAGAAGTAATTCTAGCTTTCTTTTTTTTTATTTTATTATTTTTAAAATCCTCACTAGAGGATATTTTTCCATTGATTTTTAGGGAAAGTGGAAGAGAGAGGGAAAGACAGAGAGAAACATCGACGCACATTGATCAGTTGCCTCATGCACAAGCCTGGACCAGAACCCCGGCTGGAGAGGAGCCTGCAACCAAGTACATGCCCTTGATCGGAATCAAGCCCAGCACCTTTTGGTCTGCAGGCCTATTCTCTATCCACCAAGTCAACCAGGCTAGGGCAGGATGTACCCTTGAGTTAAAGATAGGTTCATGTGATTGGGTACATGGTTGAGCAAGAGAAAAACTAAAAACGAATTCCGGGTAGGTATCCAACATGTCTATTAAATGTCTATGGTTTGCTTTTCATCCATTCACATTTAAGCAAATCTTCCCAACTCACTAAGTCATGTCCACAAACACAGATGTCACTATTTATTCACTGCATCATTTTAAAATGTGAACTGGCAAACAATGCCCATCAGAGGTTTAGAAAAACCTGCAACATGGAAATGAAAGATCATGAAAAAGACTTCTGTTTTCAATTTGAATAAAGTAACTGATATTGGACACAAGACCTTCTACCAATGTAATTATCAAATTGGGAAAAATAAATTAAATAATTGTTTTTAGATATTGGTCAATAGGAAAGAGAACTATAACCCCTAATAGAATAAAAAAAATGAACAAACTTCATGACCATCATAACTTTTTGCATGGAAGCACTTTCCAGATCACAGTCAGGGAAGGCCAAACAAACCATGGTAGCGTCAATGAGCTGAGGAGATAGAGATCAGATATCAGAGAGGAAGAAGCTGTACAGAGACGTTTACACAGGGAAAGATTCCACGAAACTAAACAAAGAACAACTATTAGGGAGAGAACACTTCTGGAGAGCAAGAGGCTGAATAATGACCAGAGGTTGCACAGGAATGGGAGATGTTGGTATTACAACCAGCCATTGTGAAGAGATTGCATTAACTACCCTAGGAATCTAGTAGACACCCCAGAAAGGCTTGGATTTAGGAATAGACCTAATTTAGCACTACAGCAGCACTATTAAAAAGAAATATTATAAATATAGTTAAAAATTATCTTGTAACCTTTTAAAAAAGTGAAAATCACCTGGCCACCATTGCTCAGTGGTTGAGCATCAACCCATGAACCAGGAGGTTATGGTTTGGTTCCTGGTCAGGGGACTCGATGCCTGGGTTGTGGGCTCGATCCGCAGTTAGGGGCTTGCAGGTGGCAGCCTATTGATGATTCTCTCTCATCATTGATGTTTCTATCTCTCCCTTCCTCTCTGAAATCAATAAAATTATATTTAAAAAAAGAAAAACAAATGGATATTCTAGAACTGAAAAAAAAAGATTAAAATGAAAAATTAACTAGCTAGTTTAATAGGAACTAGACATTACAAAATAAAATAAATGAAGTTGAAGGCAAAGCAATGGAACCCATCTAAACTGAATCAAGAGAGAAACAAAAATCATCCAAGCCTCAGTGACTGTGGGACATTATCAAGTTGTCTGATTCAGTCTGGTGAAGTCCAGCTTCCTATTCATATACATTTGTCTTCTCACTGTTCTCACAGGGTGCAAGGGAGCAAGGAAGCTCTCTTTGGTTTCTTTTACAAGAGTACTAATCTCGTTCATGAGGCCTCTGCCCTTATTATGTCATCACTTCCTAATGGCACCCTCCCTCCATCTAATTGGGGATTAGGTTTCAACATATGAATTTTGGGGAGGGATGAATAGTCAGTCTATGGCACCAGATAAACAAAAAAATCTGTGGACTCGTCTATAATTTTCCAAGTGTAAAAGGGTTCTAAGACCAAAGTTTGAGAACTTCTCTTTAACCCTTTTCCATATACAACCTCACTAATAATATATTCCTATTCACCTCCGTCTTCAACACCAACATAACTCCCATTAATCAGTAGTGAGGGCCATTATCAGAAGAGATGGGAAGAGAGAGCCTACAAATAGTACTGTCATTTGTCTTCTAGTAGGTAGCTCATCTTTCTTTTGTGAACCCTTGATATTGATTTCTATGTAGCTCTGGCCAATAAATACTTGAAATCTCATGTGGGTAACGACACTCTTGACATTTTGGCCATAGGAATATTAGTTGGAACTAATTATGTCTTTTTTAAAATCTAGCCTAAATACATGGATGCTACATAGAGATTATGGGGAAGATAAAGAAGTTCTATTACTACCTAACTATTCTCCAGTTACAAAGAAAATAATAAATTATTGTAAGATGAAAGGTAACTTAGGATATCTTTGGACAGAACTAAAACAGAAAGAATCACAGAACAGTAACACATTTAATTTCAAGAAAGGTGCTCTCCAGAAGATAAAAAAGTGCTAGCCTTTTAAGAGTCACTGATGAAATGGGTTTGAGATAAAGGATCCTTTGATTCTCCAGCTGATGTCCAGAATAGTGCAATCCAATTTCTTATGAGAATTCTTTTGTGTGTGTGTGTGTGTGTGTGTGTGTGTGTGTGTGTGTGTTAACAAAATTGTTCTCACTAAAGTCACCACAGGGCTCCTAATAGTTAAAATCAATGGTCTAACTCATACAACTTAACAAAAGGAAGACAAATAGCCCAATCAAAAAATGGGCAACGGATTTATATAGATACTCTTCAAAAGAGAAAATAAGGAAGGCCAAGAGATATATGAAAACATGCTCAAAGTCACTAATCATCTGAGAGATGCAAATCAAAATGACAATGCAGTACCATTTCACTCTGTCAGAATGGCTATCATCAACAAATCAACAAATGACAAGTGCTGCGGAGAAAAAGGAACCCTCGTGCACTGCTGGTGGGAATGCAGACTGATGCAGCCACTAGAGAACAGTATGGCGTTTTCTCAAAAAACTAAAAATGGAACTCCCATTGACCCAGTGATCCCACTTCTAGAAATATATCCCAAGAACTAGAAACACCAATCAGAAAGGATATATGCACCCCTATGTTCATAGCAGCACAACTTTACCATAGCTAAGATTTGGAAATGGCCTAAGTGCCCATCAGCAGATGAGTGGATTAGAAAACGGTAGCACATCTACACAATAGAATACTACAATGTAGTAAAAACGAAGGAATTCTTACCATTTGCAACAGCATGGATGGAACTGGAGACCATTATGCTAAGCAAAACAAGCCAGTCAGAGAAAAATATATATCACATGATCTCACTCATTTGGGGAATATAGTGAACAACATAAACCGATGATTAAAAACAGATCCAGAGACAGAGAAGCATCGATCAGACCTTCAAACCTCAGAGGGAAGGTAGTGGAAGGTGGGATAAGGGAGAGAGATCAACCAAAGGACTTGTATACATGCGTATAAACCTAACCAATGGACACAGACAACAAGGCAGTGAGGGCATGAGTGTGTGTGTGGGGGGAGGGGCAATGAGGGGATAAGGACACATATGTAATACCTTAATCAATAAAGAAAAAATTAAAGAAAATAAATCAATAATCTAGTTTGAGACTTTATACTATTTGCTTTCTTCAACAGTTGATATAGCTGAACCAACTTTTGTTTTGTAAAACATTTTCTCCCACTTCCATTTGCTTATTCTCTGCATTTTCTCCTTCTTGGTCTATCATTCCTTTGTAATTTTCTTAACAATTTCCCACCTTTGCTTCTTACAGGAAAAAACCTCCACAATAAAACAAAACAAACATACCCCCCCCCACACACACACACACACACAATGCCCTAAAACATTAGTGTCCTTCTGGATTGTGTTGTTTCTGGTCCTTTTCTCTTCTCCCTGAGATACCTCATTCATAGCCTTCTACCATACCCAAGCAAGCCCTAATAATTCTCATTATCTCCAGATCCATGTTTCTCACTGACTACTGGATATCTTTGCCTGGATGCTCTGCAGGCATCTCAAACTTAAAATGTCCAAAGCTTATCTCTGAGCCTCCAAAACCTACTCCTCCTTTTCTATTCCCTATCTCACAGAGTGGTACCACCATCCACCCAGGAACCCAGGCCAGAAACCTGGGTGTCATCGTGAACTCCTCCCTCTCCACACTAACTGGCCCAGTAAGTATTCTTTTTTTAAAATAATTTTTCTTTTTAAAAAATATATTTTATTGATTTTTCACGGAGAGGAAGGGAGATAGAGAGCTAGAAACATCGATGAGAGAGAAACATCAATCAGCTGCCTCCTGCATACCCCCCACCGGGGATGTGCCCACAACCAATGTACATGCCCTTGACCGGAATCGAACCTGGGACCCTTCAGTCTGCAGACTGACATTCTATCCACTGGTTCCGGCCCAGTATTCTTAATTCTACATTTCTGCAGCCCAATCTCTCCCTCTAGCACCCTAAGAGACTTCGCCTGTTCTTATCAATATTTTCAACAAAAACATCTTAGCAAGTCTGCCCTACTACCAGACTCTGCCTTTCTAATTCTTTCTTTAGAATAAATGACATCAGATTTCGATTTCACTATTGAAGAAAGTTTTTAAAAAGGTTCTGAGAAATGACATACGAGGCCTTTAGTTGTGTTTTTTTTTTTTGGGGGGGGGGGTGTCAGGGCACAAAAGAATCAATATCATCTATTCTCACTGTCATTTCATCATAATAATTTTAAAGTACTGTTCAACTTCAAAAATCAGAAAGTACAAAAACAAACAAACAAAAAAACACACACAAAAAAAAACCACCCAAACCAAACAAAACAGAAAGCACCAAATTATCAAAGCAGAAAAAAGTCATTTAAATATACTTGGCTTTTTTAATAAAACAGTTTTCTGGATGGGAACCACTGTTCTAAAATTTAGACTGCCATCAGAGTCATCTTTCACAAAGCAAACATGACTAATTTCCCCTGGCTTGAAAACCTGTTTATATTATGTAAACATTTAAATTCATCCACATAATCTACATGCATATCATCTTACTATCTTTTAATGGATAAACAGTATGCATGGTATTGACATGCTATTGATATGTCCGTTGTCTTCTATTTTAGGCATTTTCTTAAATATTAAAATTTAAATATCCTTTGTCACATATCACCTTAAAGCCTTTTAATAAAAGCCACACTCTTTACATTAACACACTCTTTAAGGCAATTTATAATTTGGTCATAATTTACTTACGTCTCAGCAAAAAATTCCCCTGAGCATAACGCATTTTTTTCATGCCTTTATGCCAGTGATTCTCAACCAACAATTCCCTGCCCCTTTCTCCAAGAAGATATTTGGCAATGTCTGTTATAGTCTGAGTTGTGTCCCCTCCCAAATTCATATGTTGAAGCGCTAAACCCCCAATGTGGCTGTATTTGGGTAATACACACACACACACACACATTGGCAAAAGTAGGTTTACAGCTGTGAGTACATGAGAGTTAATAAAGCTATTGCAATAATCATAACCTGCTCATCCCTGTATATCATACAATTTGAACATTTAAAAAGTTATATGTATAGAATTTTTAAAACATAAAGATATGAAAAAAAATCCTTTGTATTTCCCTTAAATGTCAAGCAATCAAGCTTTCCCATTTTTTAAAACATTTTTCTTCTCGAAACTGGTTTGGTTCAGTGGGTAGAGCATTGGCCTTTGGACTGAAGGATCCCAGGTTTGATTCTGGTCAAGGACATGTACCTGGGTTGCGGGCACATCCCCAGTCGGGGGTGTGCAGGAGGCAGCTGATCCATGTCTCTCTCTCTCATCGATGTTTCTAACTTTCTATCCCTCTCTCTTCCTCTGTAAAAAATCAATAAAATATATTTTAAAAAAACACATATTTCTTGTTAACCCATTGCCAAATGTTACATAATATGTGTGCCTTAAATTATTTAGGCCATCATATAATCTACACAAATGGAAAAAAATTTTTTTTGTTTTTTTAAACACACTCCCCGGCCCTTCCCCTCCATCACAAATGAAAAATTTTTTAAGAGTATGGCTTATTAACAATATTAGCTAACACATCACGATTGTGTCAGACATCATACTATCATAAGTGCTTTCTCTCAATTTTTAAATTTAATTTCCATTTCCTATAATATTGTACTATCATTATCCTAATTTTACAAATGAATAAACTAAAATTTGGAGAGATTTACCTGTCCAAAGCATACCAATAGCAAGGATTTCAAAGAAAATACGGGGGTAATTATGTTGTGAATTTTGGAATCAAAATTTTCTCAGCAAAAATACATTTTTGACAAAATAATAAATATGTTTAATAGTAATGCATTGATTTTTATAAGAGGACAAGTATCTCTCTTAAGGGGGAAAACTTTTGTCAGATTATTTAGGTAGCAGCTGAGACAAAATGACTTCATGCAATTAGCTAGCAGCTACTGGTATTGAGTTAGGTGTATTTATTATAGGTTTTCTTAGATTCTTATTTAAGTTTTCAACATTTCTTACTCTTCTACCTCACTCAATTTTCTTTTGCAGAGAAAACCAAATGATGAAAATAGGAATGTCATGTACTATTTTAAGTACAGTTAACTTAGTTACCACAAACTCTTCAGTGTCCTGGAAAATAATCTCCCAGCAAATATCCATTATCAAGCTTTTAAGATATGTATTGTTTTTTACTACTACCTTAAAGTTTTGTTTTATTTCAATTTTCAGGGAAGGAAGGGACAGGAGTACAGTACAATTCTTTTGCAGCAAGAAATAATTTTTATTATGGCAGTTTTGCATCTTATTTTTTTCACTGAACAAACTTTCACATTGACAATTCTGTAGATCAATTTATACCTTAAGCACCCGGGTCAAAATTCATCTATCAAGTTTATTGGTTTTCTCTTTTAGGATCCCGTGTTTCCTGGGGTGGGTCTAAGGTAGTAACCATGAGGCAAGTGTTCCCACAACCTAGAGAGGAAATGAGATTTACAACAAAGTTTGAAGGCATTTTTTTATGTGGCAGGGTTTTTTTTTTGTTTGTTTGTTTGTTTGTTTTAAATAGCTTTTGGGAGTAGCTTTGCACTTCAACAAGGGTAAGCTTTGAATCCTCCTGAGGTTGACCAGCTACATCTTGCCCTCAATTTGAAAATCTTTTAAACCCTTTAAAAATTCCTCAGCTTTGTGATAGATTAATATGAAATAGAAAATAATTAATAAATAAGGAAAGTATTAGCATCTTATTTTATTTCTTTAAAAATATTTTTATTGATTTCAGAGAGGAAGGGAGAGGGAGAAAGTAATAGAAACATCAATGATGAACCATGGATCGACTGCCTCCTCTATGCCCCACATTGGGCATATGCCCTGACTGGGAATTGATCCCTGACTCCTGGTTCATAGGTGGACGCTCAAACACTGAACCACACCATTCTACTTTTTTCTTACATATTTGTTTCATTGAAAACCCTAAGCTTTTTTTCAGGGTACAGATATTTTATCTTATTCACTTTTGCATCTTTTACCAACAAAACTTACTACTAGTCTACACTATCAATAAATATTTACTGAATAGATCTGAAATTTCAATTGGGAAAGCAGCGTACAAAATCATTAAACTTTTGGTGCCTGATGACCTGGGTTTGGATCCTAATTTTGACTAACTTGGTGTATGACCTGGTACATATTACCCAAACTCTCTAATTTCCTCAACTCAAAACGTGGAATGAAATGAGATAATGAATGCAAAGTGCTTGGCACTTCCCAAGTACCCATGTATACAATGGGTAATTACTAAGCTCCTATGACACTCTAACTTAGAGGCAGGTATTGGTGATGAGCATACAATATGCAGGATTCCTGTCTTCATGGAGAACTGGGGAGATAGACATCAAAACAATCGCACAAATTAACGAATGACAAGTTGCCGTGAACTCCATGAGAGACTCTGAGGGCAGGGCCTGATTTATTTAGATGGCTGAGGAAGGATTCTCTGAGGGAGTGAGTGGCCTTTCAGCTGAAACTTGACGGACGAGGAAATTCTCTTTCCCCATGTGCCTCACCTCTCTTTAGTCTGGCTTCCATCTGTCCACCTAAACAGCTCTTGCCAAGGCACCAACGGCTTCCACCTGACACATTTCTGTCCTTTTACTTGACCTTTCAGTAGCACTCAACGCAGTGGGCCTCTCCTTCCAGAGACGCGCTGAGGCCTTCCCTTGGCTCCTCCAGTGAGCGCCTCCTCATCTCTTCCTCTTGGCAGGTTCGTCTCCCCAAGTGCCCGGACGGCCTCGCCGGGAGCTGTCATTGTGAATAACAACGCAGCCCTTTTGAGTCCTAAGAACAGAAGTGTGTATAAGGGAGACCATTTTCCAGCCCCTCTTCTGGCTCTCAGTGGGCTTTTACAAAACCGCGACTATCAAACTTTTCGCTTCCAATAGATTCCTTCTCGGGCGGACTGCGCCTGTGCACAGACAGGCACAGGCGTTCAACAGGTTCCCAGGCCGGCACGTCCACTTTGGGGGATGAATGAACGCCTGAGGCGCGGGAGGAGGCAGGTGCCGAGCTCCGCACCAGCCAACCGCAGCCAGGCCCGCCTCCGCCACCTTTCAGGCTCCGCCACCGCCTCCGCCTCCGCCGCTGCCTCGCCCTACCTGAGGTGAGTGAGCCCGCCGCGCACCGCGAGCGCCCCTAGTCCTCCGCCGTCCCAGCATTCCCCGCGCCCCGCCGTGCAGAGCGGCTTCCGGCGGGCGTCGGTGGTGGAGGTGAAGGAGCGGGCTCTCGCCGCTCGCTCTCACTCCCTCGCGCTCTCTCTCGGGCAACATGGCGGCCGTGGAGGAGGCAGCGTCCTCCGGGAACCTCCTGAATGGCGACCTGGATCCGGACGACAGGGAAGAGGGAGCTGCCTCTACGGCGGAGGAGGCAGCCAAGAAAAAGAGGCGAAAGAAGAAAAAGAGTAAAGGGGTTGCCACAGGTAAAGGGGAGTTGTATGTTGTTTTTTTCCAGGGATGGCCGAACGACTTGGCTGGCTCAGGCCCGGCGTGGATGACAGGGACCGGGGACTCGGAGCCCTGGACTGCACTGATTCCCAGGACTGAGCGTGTGGCGAGGCGGGGCTAACAGAGTCTCAGCCTCCGGCGGGGAGGCGGCTTCTCGTCCCGTGGGACTGGAGAGCTGGTGGAAGCGTGGAGAGGGAGAGGAGGGTCGCTCAGCTTCCCTTGGGGAGCTCTGGGGTCGGTAGGCCGGAGCCTCTGAGTTGCCAGAACTCGACTCCCGCACAGACTGTGCAACGGGCTGGAAGCCGTGCACCGAGCCCAGCCCTACCTACCGCCTTCCTCGCGGTTTGTCCTCCTCAAAAAGCTGGTTCTGACCCGCACAGCCCGCCGCCTCTTTGCTAGAGCATCTTGGTACTTAACTTTCGCCGAGGGTGTGGGTGAAGTGGACAAGCCCTAGCGCCTAGACCGCGCCTCACCCCGCCATCCCAGTTTACAGAGGGGTTTTTGGTGCGGGCTTCACTTTTGGGAGGTGTGTGTATATGCCCACGCTCTCCTGTCACTGAGTTGCAATTGCAGAATGTGTATCTGTGCGAATTTTCACTTGTCAAGTCCCATGGCATCATCAAGTTTTAGGGTTTTTAGGCTTGAATTAATAATGGCATTGCAGGAGTCTATTTATATATAGGGTATTCTGTGGCTCAGAGTCGAACTTCTCCAAATCCACTGGTAAGGCAAGGAAAACAGCTAAAAAAAAAAAAACCCCAAAAACAAAAAAAAACAACCTTAACACCTGGGTTATATAGTAAGAGTTATTTTACTTTGAGAAGTCAGTGTTTTTGTTACAGTAGGGTCCTTCATTTTAGGAAAAATTATTTACAGCTGTTTCATTTTAGGAAGAAAAAAAATATTTATACCTGTGAAAACCATGAAAGAATGAAAGAAAAAAAGGAGAGGCCAGAAGTGATGAGTGTGGAGTTAAGAGAAGTTGGAGAGGGTTAATCTATCTTTCTGAAATTTTGATTAGATGGGAGTTGAAGAGGGACAGTTGTAGGTGCTGAGACACTTCCAGAACAAAAGTTAATCCCGGGACACGGGCTAGTGGCTCTTCCTGGGTTTCAGATGAAGTCCAAACTCTTCAGTTTGGTCTTTAAGGTGTGTTCAGCAGACTGACCCTAATATATTTTTAGCAGTTGTAGCTTTCAATATGAATGCTCTACAAAAGCCAGAATGTCACTTAATTATGTACTACTTCATATTACTATCTTTCTACACACGCGTACTTTCTCCTCTAGCTAGATTATAATCACTTCCAGAGCAGGGGCCTGATCTTATGCTTAGCAGTTCAAGAATTTTGTGTTTTAGTAATGGAATGTCTCCTTCTTATTTATTTTGATTTTACCTAGCCCAGTTTGACAACTTTTTTCTTCAAGAATCCCTGAAGCCCCCAAATGTCCCCCAGAAATCCTCTTCACTAAGGTCTTCAGCATTTATTGCCTATCTTAAGTACCTGTTTGATTATGAAAGTATTTATTGTAGTCTAATTGTTAAATACTTTAAAAAGTTAAACTACTTAAATATAGGGACCAACTCACACTTTTGCTTAACCTTTAGCTGCTATCACAGAGAATGTATTTTGTTGAATGGACAATACTGCTTAGATTTGGGAGACTTTTCTTTGTCATTAAATAAATTCTGTTAATGTTCACAGTAATGTTTGTTTTTGTTTCCTAAACACCTATCAGGAAAGGTGTTCCAATATCTGTAGGACATATTCTAGTAGGAAAGTATCTTTATTAGATTTGATTTATGCTATTATATTTCCTTAGCAGGGCAACAGGAACCTGATAAAGAACCAGAATCCTCGGTGGATGAGGTAGCAAGACAATTGGAAAGACAAGCATTGGAAGAGAAAGAAAGAGATGATGATGATGAAGGTAAATGATTAATTTGGTATTTTTTTGTTATAAAAGCAAGAAAATACGACTTTCTTTAATCTTTTTCTTTATCCTCACCCAAGGACATGCTTTTATTGATTTGAGAGAGACACACAGAGAAAGAAACAATAATGTGATGTAAAAGTGAAACATTGATTGGTTGCTTCCCACATGTCCACAATCAGGGATTGATCTAACTTCCAACCTGTGCCCTGACTGGGAATGGAATCTGCCACTTTTCGGTGTATGAGACTATACTCTAACCAGTTGAGCCACACAGGCCAGGGCATTTTTTTTAAAAAAAACAATATCTACTTATTTGTCCATATAATCTATTACTTTCTGACATTTCTTAATTGACAGTATAATAAAACCTCAATGTCACAGATAAAAACGAAAAGGAATTTATTAGCAACTCTAAAAAGTTGGATATGTTGAATGACTGCTCAAACAACACAGTTGTCAACTTTTTAAAATGTACTTGGACCCTAGCTGAATTGGCTCAGTGGATAGAGCCTCAGCCTAAGGACTAAAAGGTCCTGGGTTCGAATCCCGCCAAGGGCACATGCTCAGGTTGTGGGCTGGATCCCTCATAGGGGGCATATAGGAGGCAGCCAATTAATGATTCTCTTTTCTTCTGAAATCAATAAAAATAAAAAATATATATTTTGAAATGTATTTGGTAAAAGGCCAAGTAGTGGGTGTGTATTAATATAAAATTGAAGGGTTGTTTATTTAACTTTTATTTAATATTTATTGAACAACTAATATCTACTATCCTACCCTGTTTCCTCGAAAATAAGACAGTGTCTTATATTAATTTTTGCTCCCAAAGATGCGCTAGGTCTTATTTTCAGGGGATTTCTTATTTTTCCATGAAGAAGAATATGGTGCACATTTATTGTTAAATGAAAATAAAGGAAATTTATTACCTGAATACGGTACAGTAGTACGGTAGTTGTCAACACAAACCAGACAAACTGTGAATCCTACAGTATCAAGAATTTATTCAGTGACAATCATGTCATCATCTTCTGGAACATCATCATAACAATCCAATTCCTGAATTTCTTGTGACTCCATTTCTTTCAGAATCAGTGGACCAAATCTCATGTTTAGCCTAGGGGGGGCCTTATTTTTGGGGGGATGCCTTATATTTCACTCAGAAGGAAACTTGTAAGTAGGTCTTATTTTCTGAGGAAACACGGTAGGATACTTTCACATGCATTCTTATTTTGCCCTTGCAAAGAAAGTAATTGCTCTTCTCAAGAAATGATAGTTATATGATTTTCCCAATGTGATACAGCTACCCTGTTTCCCCGAAAATAAGACAGTGTCTTATATTAATTTTTTCTCCCGAAGTTGTGCTAGGTCATATTTTCAGGGGATGTCTTATCTTTCCATGCGCTAGGTCTTATTTTCGGAGGATGTCTTATTTTCGGGGAAACACGGTAGTATGTGTAGAATAGAACCAGAATTTGAAACCTAGCACTTGATTCTAAGTCTATTCCTTTTACTCTCTGTACCAAAGCTACTTTTTTTTAATTATCAAAGGAGAATATTGGAGTGCTTCTATCCCTGATCCTAGTTCCTTGTGGTATTTTGGTTTTGTTAGATTTGTGTAAACATGGCAAGTGTTAGAATTATAGGAATTGATGCTATCAGTAAGACAGTGGAGGGAGTCATTAATTAAGAGAACTATTATATAGCATCTTTTTGCAAAGGGGGGAGATAGGGCTTTCCCATTCTCAGTTATTTACTGGTTTGACCTTCTCTACTTCAAGCACTGCCAGCTTGAGCCTTTGCTTTTCAGTCCTTAACAACAAATACCTGCTATATTTTAATTATTGTGTTAGGGTAATGTAGAGCAGTTGTTTTTTCCTCTAGAAAGGTATGTTCTGCCTTCAAAAGGCGTACAGTCAAAATTTGGTTTAAAAAGCACCAACATTACAGGGAATAGTTGTTTTTTCAACTTCTTTAAGCAAATCTCTTGTACATTTTACCTTTGGTTATGCTTCAGATTATGAATATATTTTTGAGCTCTTAAAAAAGGGTTTTATAAATTCAAAGTAATACAATAAGTTATAGACCTATGTGTAGAATATCACAATACTGCTCTTGAGTGTGCCTTGTTCCATTGCACCTCTACAAAGTTGTGTGACTTGAAATTGAAAGGGAACTTTTTGCTTGTCAGATAGGAAATCTTCAATGTATTAAAGATTTTAGTTTTCTCCAATTTTATCTAATTGTTTTTCTAATTCATTTTAATAATTAGGATCAACCAGTAGTACTAATCTGGTGTCAGGAGTCTTTGAGGGGATGGAAAGCTAGTATTTCAGAATCTTTGTTTTAAGGAAAGTTGATGGTGTGGTGGAGAGAAAACTTAGAGGTGAAAAAAAGCTACAGTAAAATTTATTGGTATTGGAGATGGAATTGGCTGAATGCTAAAAAAGTCTCGTTGAAAGGAAATGGGACTTGAATAAAACCAAACAGAAGGAACCATTGGGGGAGAGGGGTGGAATAATAATTGTGAAAGTCTTTGGAGTGTAATGAACAATGCATCCCGGTCATATAAGATCCATTGAGGGAGCTTATGAGCACTTTAAAAGAAGAATGTTATGAAAAACAATTTTCATATATAGTCTTCATATATATTCACAATTGTTAAAAAAGAGGATATATATATATATATAGGAAAGGCAGGAAGATCATTTTGGAGGCCACTCAACAATAGTCCATGCATATGGTATTAAGTTGGTGGTTATGCTAGTAAATGAGTATGAGAGAGAAATATTGATGATCAGCTGCCTCCTGTGCACACCCCACCAGGGATCAAGCCTGAAACCAGGCATGTGCCTTGACTGAAATGGAACTGGGAACCTTTTGGTGCACAAGACAACGCCCAGCCAACTGAGCCGCATTGGCCAGGGCTCACAGTAATACTTGGTGAGAGTCATCAGTTGTATATATTTCAGTAGCTCACTACGTTTTTTTTGCCTAGTAGTATTCCAAATTTATTTATCCATTTACTGGTTGATGAATATTTCCAGTTTTTGTCTATTTCAAATAAAGTTACTATTATCATTTGCATACAGGTCTTTGTGTAGACATGTTTGCATTGCTCCTGGTTAAATACTTAGTAGTGGGTCATATGTTAAGTGTATGTTTAATCTCATAAGAAACTCTTCCTAAATGTCTACCATTTTGCAGTGTTGGAGAGTGCCAGGTTCTTTGTATCATCATAAGCACTTGGTATTGTTAGTTTAAAAATTTTAGTTTTTGTAAAAGTTGAGTGGTGGTATGTCATTGTGGTTTTAATTTGCATTTCCATAACTGATGATGATGAACATCTTTTCATATTTTTATTTGCATTTCATGTGTTTTTAGTGAAGTGTTTTCCTCTTTCGTCCATTTTTCAATTGGATTCTTGTCTTACTGAATTATAATAGTTTTTTTTTATATATATATTCTTGATATAAGTTTTTTATCAGATATATATGTTTTACAGATATTTTCTCCCATGCTGGTATTGTTTGCAACAGAAAAGATTTCAGTTTTGATAAGGTCCATTTTATATATTTCTTTTCCTTTATTAGTCATATGTGGTTTTTTTCCCATTCTATTCAAAAAGCTAAATAATTACTATCATGAAGATTTTCTTTTATATTCTCTTAAGTTTTATACACCTTTCACTGTTATGTTTAGGTCTGTAGTCTATTGAGAATGAATTTTTGTATGCAGTGCAAGAATGAGATTAAGGTACCTTTTTTACATATGGATGCCCAGCTGTCATTCAACAAATTTTAATTGATTTGGACATAAATAAATATGAACCATTTCTGCCTGTTAAGAATATCCTGGGATGCTGTGAAAAAACAAAAAAAAACACAAAACACACATCTGAAAACCAAATTGCAGCATCATATGATGAGTGAAATTATAAGCATATATATAGTTTAATATAATACTTAGATACTGACTCTACCACCATCCTGGCATTAGGGTTCAATAAATGGTGGTTTGCATATTTCTTAAAGCATTTTAGGTTGAGTCTAGTGTATGTAGCAGTATGCTAGACATTTAATGTTGTTCCAGAGCAAAGGCTATCTTGTTTAATATTCTGTCCCTTTTGTCTGTCACTTAAGAACCCAGCATACATTTGTTGGATGAAAGGTTACAGTTAAAATTGTAGTGCAGACTATATGAATTGATTATATGACACAAAAGGAAAATGAAAATTGTATTTTCCAAAGGATTCCCATGTTATTTTTGTTAGGCTTTTGCATCTTCAAACCAATAATGAGTAAATCAAGCAAAATTTGTGTTTCCACTGCATGCTTGTTATTTTAGAGGCTCAAACAAAAGGAATTGCAATTTTTGTAAGTCAAATATTGGCAATTTCCTATCACTCAATCCAGTGGTCACCAACTATTGGTCCACGAGATCCTAAAGGTTGGCGACCACTGAATGAATTCATTCAAAGCACTATATCATGCTTCCTCTTCCCTCTTTGCTAAACTGCTGTTTCCTGTTTCTCCATTGGGCAAAAATAAATAAAAATAAGATAAAATAGACTAAAAGAACTTATTTATTGAGTATACTAAATATTTACAACATGCTAGGCACTTTTCTTAACTTAATAAATGGTTCTTTTAGCCCTTGAGAAACTTTCAAATGAAAAGGGGGTCAGTGTAAATCATTTATTGTAATTTTTTGTGATAATTGTCACAGAAGAATACAGTAGGTAGCATGGCGAAATAATGTCTATTATGGCTTCTGCCTGTCAGTCCGGGAATAAAAATGGAGCTTTTTAAGCAGAAAATGTAAGTAGTAGTCATTTGATACTGTTTTATGGGTGTGGATTTCACTAACTAAAATGATTGATGTTAGATGAATTACTGCCACAAGGTAAAACACTTAAAAGAATACTATATGGGGAAACATACTATTAAACTGTCAACTTCTCATTGAGACAGTATTCTATTTATCCATCATTGCAGTATGACTTGTGTGTAGATTAGCGTAATTGAGAAATAATTGTTGGAATTTATTAAGTTGCATTTTTAGAAATTCGGACGCTTAAGTCTATATTTTATTTCTTTATTTAAAATGTTTTAAGCCACTTAATCTTGGCCATAATAATATCCTCTATAATTTTTCAGAGTTCAAGGGTATGAGTGTGGGCTTCATAGAAGGTGGTTATAAAAACTGGCAAGCAGATCTTGGCTGTTTGGATACTTTTATGCCAACAATTTTTTGAAATAGTTATTGACTTTATTTTTAGGCATCAGAGAATATGAGAACTCTGAAACTAGGAAGTGTATAATATGTCCTCTTTTTTTTTTTTTTTTTTTTTTTTTTTTTGCATACAATTTGACTCTGAAGGAGAACTCTTTGTTTAATCACAACTATGCAGGAAAAGATAAAATGTGAAACCCCAAATACCTGCATTGTGTTATATTTTTGGTCCAATTATGCCATTTACCAGTTGGGATTATCTTGGGCATGTCCCTTAAACACTCCTACACTCCTTGTTACCTTATAGGGTTGTATTTAGGATCACATGTGGTCATGAAACACAAGTGTTTAAGCATATGTAAATTGTAACTAGTATTTTAGCTGAAGTCACAGTTATTGATATTAAACTAACACTAGTTATTTTTCCTAATTCTTTAAAAAAGATGTCATTTACTATATTTTTTCTTAAAATTTATCAGCATTTCTTTTAATAGAGTAAGTCAAATAAAAGGGAGAGGGATGGATAGATAGATAGATAGATAGATAGATAGATAGATAGATAGATAGATAGATAGAAACATCAATCATGAAAGAAAATCATTGATCAGCTGCTTCCTACACACCCCTTATTGGGGATTAAGCCCGATAGCTGGGCACATGCACTGACTGCGAATCAAACTGACCTCCTGGTTCATGAATAGACGCTCAACCACTGAGCTACGCCAGCCAGACAGTTGAGTAGAACTTTTGATTACACAAGTCAAATTTTGATACTTAAAGCTAGCAATATAAGAAGTCATGAGAGTATTAGGTCAACTCTGTCATATGCTATTTCAGATACAGTGTATGTGTCTGTACACCTGTCTATGCTTGCTTCATCCTTCTAGAGGTTTAAATGAATATGCATTTGAAATTATCTTTTCTTAGATGGAGAAGGTGATGGAGATGGAGCAAGTGGAAAGAAGAAGAAAAAGAAGAAGAAGAAGAAAGGACGTTAGTGTCTTAAGTTAATCTTACTTGACAAATTAGAAGTCTTATTAAGCAGTGGGTTTGAAGTTGCTTAAGAAACTGGTATATTTCAGGGAAATAAATTTAGGCTTACTTAGAGGTAGTATTTAGTGATATAAATATTTTGCAAGTACTTTGGTGTAACAATCTTGATGGCATTTTTTTTAGCTGATATTCAGCTAAGGAATATTAATAATAGATTGTTGCATTTTACTGTAAGTTAGGGATGAATTCTAAAATCTTTATGATTTAAATCTTGAATAATTCAAATAATGAGTCTGTTGGGGATGACTTAAGTACCACTATGTGGTAAAAGGATAAACAAATTTTGCAGTTCATCTGCCAGCTTTGAAATTGTGAAATTCTTGATGAATATTTAATGAAGAGCCCCATTATTTAAAACTTGTGCATATGGTAAAATTTTTATTAATAATGTTTATATTGCACTTATTTCAGATTTACTTAAAATATGATCCTACTTGTGTTCGTTTTTGTAAATGGCATAATCAAACATCTTCAGGGACCTAAACTCTATTAGGCAGACTAAGGAGGAAGACTATATAGTATTGGGAAATAAAAGTTGGTTTGAGAATCAAAACAGTTATTATTTTACACAAGCCAGCCCCCTTGAACTATTGGGGGCTACTGAGTTCTGATTATATCTTTTAAATCTTACAGGCTAAAATTTTATGAATCAGGATATTGGGGACTTAACTTCCCTTTTTATATCTGTGTTGAGAGAAATACTTAAATTATTGTTTAAGAAAGATAATGTCTCTGCCAGCCATTTTCCTGATATGTCTCCAGGTAGAGATGGGATAGTCTTCTTTTTATTCAGGCATGCATCCATGTTAGATGCTTCTATTCAAAGATGTCAGTCCTGCCCCTAGCATAGTCTGTATTTAATGAATATAGGTTACTTGTATTCCAGGAATCGTCTAGAGATTATGATACCATATTTCTTCCATTCAAAAATTGTTAAAAGTGTGCCCATGAGACATGCTATTACCCAACAACTGCTTGAGATAATATCAATTTCTCTAAATACTTTAAAAGTGTTCCCTAATGAAGGTAGATAAGCAGGGAGGAGTGTTAAGGGGCTGCCTTTGTATTTGCTCTTGGTAGAATTCTTCCACCACCACCAGCCTTTATTGTTCCTCCTTTGAGGACATTGCTGAACTTACTACTGTTTATTATATTTCTTTATGAGCACTCTCAAGAGAGTCTTTTGTCAGATCTTAATGTTAAGAATAATTTTGCTTTTCCTGAGTAATTTTATCTCAGAAACATGAACTATGCAAATAACCTAGAGTTTTTTTTATGTTTTGTTTTATATTTTTATTCTAACGGGCCTAGAGCCATATCTGTGGTTTTGTGTTGGCCTCATTTCAGGTTCTGTTTTATGTTCTTAACATGTTTTTATTTTTGCTCTCTTATTTACTTTGATGCCTCTAGTTTGTGTATTTTAGATATTCTTGTAGACTATCATATATCACTTCTGGAATAAACCAAATAATGTACATTCAGAAGTTTATTATCTCATCTAGAAAGTGGGAGAATTATAAGTAATAGTTAATGGTAACTTCAGTACAGATTATTATAATTATCCATTGTTTTAGATAATTGAATATAATACATTATAATTTTCAAAGGTTATATAAAATTTCACCTGGTTCTTCATTTTGTAGATAAGGAAACAGGCTTGGCACATTTAGCCATTTGTCCAAGTCACAGCTAATAAGTGGTAAAATCACAGCTAAACTTCAACTCTGATTGATATTTTGGTTATAGATTTTTAATTTTTTCTCTAATGATGTCTTTGAATCCTTTAATTTGTGGACATCATAAAAAGCATCTTTATCAGATTTGTAGATGGGATAAAGCTGAGGGTGATGAGATAATACTGTGGTTTACCCAAAATGAATGGATTTAGCTGGGAAGATAATGACTGCCTCTGTTGTCAGGAGTAACAGGATTACTAAATTTGAGTGTGAAGCTAAATTATAATAGATGACCTCTAAGACTTTTTTTAAATTCTACTATTTTCTTTTAGGGGAAATGTAAAAAAAAATCTTCCAAGTTTATTTGCCCATAGAACCCATTTAAACCAGTTGGCTGACGCTCGTGATATTGAGCATGTGGGTTAAAGGAGGAAACAAAAAAAAATGGTTTTGTAGGTAAATGATTTGGCTCAATAAACAATCATATTTTTATTTATGCACATTGTTTTTCTCCCCTTTCAGAACAAAAGAGCAAAATACGTGTTAAAACTTTAAAAAATCAATAACATAAGTAATAATCCAAAGGAAACCACATACTTCAACTTAGTTGATAAATTTTACATTGAAAATCATAAAATAACCCATGCAGCCTCCTGACATTCCTTGGATATAGCATTTGTTACTAAAAGCAGTTCTTCATGTGATAAGAACTATACCACTAGTTCATATATTTGGGGGAAATTTTAGAAAACAAATTTCTTAATTACCTTTTAAAAGCATCTTGAAACCCCACTGGTGTGGCTTAGTGGTTGAATATCAACCTACGAACCAGGAAGTCACAGTTCCATTCCTGGTCAGGGCACATGCCCAGGTTGCAGGCTTGATCCCCATGCAGGAGACAGCCAATCAGTGATTCTCTCTGGTCATTGATGTTTCTCTCACTTCCTTTCCCTTCTTCTCTGAAATAATATATATATATATATATATATATATATATATATGTATATGTATGTATATATGTATGTATGTATGTATATGTATATTAAAAAACAACACCACCAAAACATAAAAAGCATCTTGAAAGCTGGTGTTTTAGTACATAGTTTGGGAAATAATGTCCTTAAAACATATGTAGGTATTAACTTTTTTCGAGTATTTGGAAATTTGTGTATGGCTACCTAAAGTCTTTAGGCACTGAGTGAACTTTATACCTATTATGACCTTGAAATAAGTTTTTAAACTTGTTTTATTAACATAACAACTTTATATTTTTACTTTATTGCTATAAGATTTCTTATTTTCTTTTTTTTAAACTTTAAAAAAAATATATTTTATTGAATTTTTACAGAGAGGAAGGGAGAGGGAGAGAGAGTTAGAAACATCGGTCAGCTGCCTCCTGCACAATCCCTACTGGGGATATGCCCTCAGCGTGCCCTTGACCGAACTTGAACCTGGTACCCTTCAGTTCTCAGGCCAACGCTCTATCCACTGAGCCAAACCGATTAGGACTAATTTCTTATTTTCTTTTTCTTTTCTTTTTTAAGTTAATATATTTTATTGATTTTACAGAGAGGAAGGGAGAGGGATAGAGCATTTGAAACATCATTCAGCTGCCTCCTGCACAACCCCTGTCAGCAATGTGCCCGCAACCAAGATATATGCCCTTGACCAGAATCGAACATGGGACCCTTCAGTCCTCAGGCTGATGCTCTGTCCACTGAGCCAAACTGGTTAGGGCTAGATTTCTTATTTTCTTGTTGCTGCTTTTATTTGTATTTGTAAAAGACAACCTCTATATGCTATCCCATTTCCAGTATAATAAATGAAGACAAAAACATTAAAAATGTGCTTTCTGCCAAGGTATATGCTATTTAATATATAATGGAGTCGAAGAATTGAATATTTTTATTCCCAAGCAATATTAAATCTGAAAGGAGGTGACCAGCATGGTATTTTAACTATAAGGAGACAAACAGCAAGGAGGTTCCTTAAATCCGGACATACCACAACCATTAGGAACTGAGAAAAACTGTAATGATAACTGCTTAATTTTATTTCTAACTACAGAAGGTAATGCTTTATTTGTATCTCACAGCAAAAGTTCAAACAGACCCTCCCTCAGTTCCAATATGTGACCTGTATCCTAACGGTGTATTTCCCAAAGGACAAGAATGCGAATACCCACCCACACAAGATGGGTAAGGATCATAAAATAACTTCCAGTTTGACTTTTGAAAGTTGTAGTTTAGCAATAAAGCAGATTTGATTTTTTTCTCAGAACTTGCTCCACTACCTTAATAAAAGCTTGTGAATTTGTTAGAGAAAATACAGTAGAAGCCCTCTTATCCAAAATGATTGGGACCAGTAGTTTGGTTAATCAAAAAAAGTATGTTATAATGGGGATTCAGAAAGAAAAAATCTTTATTGGTAAAAGTTAACGTAAATATTTTGTTTTCATCATTTTTAGGATGAATTTGCATTGGACTCTACACCCCCCCCCCCCCAATAAGTCATATCCATAATGCATTGTCTATGAGTCTTTTGAGTTTCTATGAAGAACTAAGTAATCTGAGAGCTAATGCCTATCTATATCTTTATATTTTTTTCTGAAACCATTTATATTTCTTTATTTAATTTGACAGTATTTTTTGATGATTTGCCTTTATTGAGGTTTTTCTGAGTATCAATTTAGTTTTCATAGAAACAATTTTAAAATGTAATATATATAATTAAATAACATAATTATAGTAGTAACTACTGGTGACTTATAACAAGTTTTGGGAACATATCACCTTATTTCTTGGAAATATTCTGAAAGGATATGTTTCCACTGGTCAGCAGACACACAATAGCATTATGCAGACTGGTTAAGAATATGGAAACTGGGTCTAAACTATCTGCATTTGAATCCTAGCTCTAATACTTATTAGCTTTGTGACTTGGGCAAATAATTTATCATGTCTATAGTTTTATTTCCTCATCTGTAAAAACACACACAAAAGGACACTTCATAAGGTTGTGAGGAATAATAACCTATGTAAAACACTTAGGAGAATAATAGACACATAGTAGGCATTAAGTATTAGCTGCTATTATTCATAATAGGAACTTGTCATCTACTGATATCCAGAATACAATGAGAATTTAGTCACTATGTTTTACGGAGGGAATCAAGAGCATTGGTTGAGTGGTTGCAATAGTTGGCTAAGAAAGCTTCTACTGTAGCATTGTTTTTTTGTTTTTGTTTCTCTCTTAGAAAGAGTGGAAGGGAGCAGGGAGGGGCAGAGAGAGAAATACTGATGTGAGAGATGCATAGATTTGTTGCCTCCTATAGGTCCCCTCAGTGCAGGGATCAAGCCTGCAACCCATGTACTTGCCCTTGACCTCGAATCAAACCCAAAACCTTTCCTTGCACAGGCCAATGCTCTAACCACAGAACCATGCCAGCCATCTGTTTATTTTTTTTTTGTTTTGTTAATTAGAAAAGAGCATGATGTTATATTTTTACTCCCTCCTTGTTCCCAGTTCTCATAGGGAATTAGCCTGTAAAGTTGGAGAGTTTTATGGTATAGGCATCTTTTCTTTAAATTGAATTCATCTGTCTATATCCTGTCTTAATGCATCTATTTTAAAAAAGTAACAGACACATAATTTTATAGTAATTACATAAATTTTCATTGTACATAGGATGTGATCACACTTATTTTTAAGTAAAAATTTTTAATTTATTATTATTATTATTTTTTGCTTGTTCCCTCTTCCTTCCAGACCCATGTAAGCACCTAGCAGGTAGCCTTCCATATTTTTCTATGCTCATATATGTGTTAACTATGTCTGTTCATGTAAGGAGAGTGTTTTGGTCATTGTTTGTTTACAAAAATGAAATCAGGCATACTTTTCCTTCACCTTGCTTTCCTCATTCACTACTATCCTTGAAAGTTCCTCTAAGTCAGAATAGCTCTAATACTTTTGAATGGCTTCATAACATTCTATGGTGTGAATATATCACTTTATTCCACCATTTTCTAATTGGTGAGCATTTACTTTGTCTCCAGTATTTTTTGCCATTATAAACCATCCTATATAATAAAAGGGTAATATGCAAATTGACCCTAATAGTGGAATGACCAGGAATGACCAGTGGCTATGACGCATACTGACCACCAGGGGGCAGACACTCAACGCAGGTTGACCCTAGTGGTCAGTGTGCTTCCATAGTGGGAGCTCTGCTCAGCCACAAGCTGGGCTGACTGCTGTGAGTGCAGCAGCGGTGGTGGGAACCTTTCCTGCCTCCATGGCAGTGCTAAGGATTTCCGACTGCTGAGTGGGCCTAAGCCATCAGTCAGACATCCCTTGAGGGCTGCCAGAGGGATGTCTTAACTGCCAGTTTAGGCCCAATCCCCTGGGGAGTGGGCCTAATCCAGCAGGTGGACAACCCCTTAGGGGTCCCGGACTGCAAGAGGGTGCAGGTTGGAGTGCTTGAATTGTCGTGCACTGGGCCTCGAGTTCTATAATAAACATCTCCTAAGTATACCAAGGTATACATATGTGTGTGTGTGTGTGTGTGTGTGTGTGTATACTTGTGTGTGTGTGTGTGTGTGTGTGTGTGTGTGTGTACACCTCCTTATGCTTTGTCAGTTTTGTTTTTTTAATATATATTTTTATTGATTTTTTACAGAGAGGAAGAGAGGGATAGAGAGCTAGAAACATCAATATGAGAGAAACACCGATCAGCCGCCTCCTGCACACCCCCTACTGGGGATATGCTCGCAACCAAGGTTCATGCCCTTGACTGGAATCGAACCTGGGACCCTTGAGTCTGCAGGTCGACATTCTATCCACTGAGCCAAACCGGTTTCGGTGTTTTGTCAGTTTTATTATTTGACCGTTTTCCAGGAGTGAGATTGATTAATCAAAGAATATGTTAATACTTTAAGTTTATGATTCCCAGACTGCCAATGATTTTGAGCATCTTTTGCTTTTTAGCTTTGTTCTTTTGCTCTTCTAGAAGTTTTAAATACGCATATACAGTATATGCTTGTATCATACTATTGGATTCCTAGCAGTCTTAGATTTTCTCAAACTCACTATTTTTGTGTTTCATTACATTTTTTATTGATCTGGATTTTTTAATGTAAAGTTTGGAATGCTTATTTTATTTCTAAATGGATAGACAGTTTGTTAGAATTGTTTATTCTATTCAATTGAACAACCATCTTGTCATATATCTATATATACAAATGCCCAGTGACTGAATAGTAAAATGGAATTACCAGTTGCTCTGATGTGCACTGACCACCAGGGGGCAGACACTTCAAACAGGAGCTGTCCCTGCTGGTCAGTGCACTCCCTTACGGGTCCATCCCCGCAGGCCATGCCCCCCACTAGTGCACAAATTCATGCATCAGGCATCTAGTTCTTATGTAATGGAATTATGTGTTTTGTGGGGGTTTTTATTGATTTTTAGAGCGAAATATCAATTTGTTGTTCCACTTTATGCATCCATTGGTTGGTTTTTGTTTTTTTGTTTTTTTAAATACATCTTTATTGATTTCAGAGAGGAAAGGAGAGGGAGAAAGAGATCAGTGATGAGAGAAAATCATTGATTGGCTGCCTCCTCCACAGTTCCAATGAGGGATCGAGCCTGCAACCCAAGCATGTACCCTTGACCGGAATTGAACCTATGACTCTTCAGTCTGCGGGCTGACACTAACCGCTGAGCAAAACTGGCTAGGGCCATTGGTTGATTTTTGTACATGTCCTGACTGGAGATTGAACCCACAACCTTGGTTTATCAGGACTACGCTCTAACCAACTGAGCTACTCAGCCAGGGCTGGAATTACATGTTTTTGATCTATGGTTTAGAATCTGCAAATGCAGAAGACTGAATTAAACTATACATGGATTTTTTACTGCTTGGTGGTCGAGCCCGCCAAACCCCCCATGTTATTTTAGGCTCAACTATATATTCTCATATATAATGGAACCAGTTTCTGTATTATTTATTCTCTTCCTTTGATCTATTTGTCTCTTCCTATGCTAATACTATTTTTATTTCATAAACTTTATCAAAATCTACCATTTTGATAACTTGATAAAGCAGTCTGTCTTCTGTGCCACATACCCAAACAGTTCCTTTTCCTACTTTTCTGTTATTTTGTCATATAATCTTAACACACACACCCACAGAGAAATGTCCTTGTTAGAATTCTCGTCAGAATTGCATTACATTTACGTGTTTCAGAAAATTGGCAGTTTTGTCACACTGTCTTTATCTAGTGTTATGGAATATTTTCCACTTATTTTGATTTTTTTTTTTTCAGGTAGGTTCTGTCGCATTCTTGTTAAATTTATTATATATATTTTTAAACATGAAACACTTCACGAATTTATGTCTTCATTGTGCTAGGGCTATGTATCTTTCCAACTTGAGTGTATATGCTGCCAAGGCAAGCATATTAAATTTATTCTTAACTGTTTTCTGGTATTGTTACTGATGTGACCGAGGAGTTTTTATTTCTATTTCCATTTCTATATGCTTAATTGGTAAAGTGGAGGAAAGCCATTGATTTCCTATAGTTGTAACAGATGGTTAATATTTTATAACACTGTTAATTGATGGAATGGTGGAATATTTGAAGTAATGTTAAAAAAAAAAAAAAGTTTGACACTGCCCAGTTAAGAGCGTTGGCCTTTGGACTTAGGGTCTTAGGTTTGTTTCAGGTCTAGGACATGTACTTTGGTTACAGGCTTGATTCCTGGGGCACATGTGAAGGCAACCATTCGCTGTGTCTCTCTCACATCAGTGTTTCTCTCTCTGTCTTCCCCCTCCCTTCTACTCTCTCGAAAAATCAATGGAAAAAATATCCTTAAGTGAAGATTAAGATCTCTTGGGATGATACTTTTCTTAAATATTGAAAGCAATGCTATATGGTGATCTAGAGAAATACAAAAGAAATTAAAGTATTGTTATGTTTGCTTTTTAATAACTCAATATTTTTTGACATTCATACAATCAGTTTTGACTATTTGCAAATAGATCAGAATAAATATTCTTATAGATTTGTTAAAATATTAAATAGCTTTTGATATCTTTTCTTCATTGTTTTTAAATGAACTAATTGTATATTGAATACATTATCATAACTCAACTGTGTAACTACCACCCTTGTTGAGTACATTGCTTTATTTTAAAATAATTTAAAACTTAACAGGAATAATTCCATACTGTAAGAATAGTACAAAGAACTCTTGCAGCCGAAACCAGTTTGGCTCAGTGGATAGAGCATCAGCCTGAGGATGCTCAGGTTCGATTCTCGTCAAGGACATGTACCTTCGTTGGGGGCACATCCTCAGTAGGGGGTGTGTAGGAGGCAGCTGATTGATGTTTCTCTCTCATTGATCGATCTCTCCCTTCCTCTCCGTAAAAAATCAATAAAATATATATATTTTTTAAAATAGAACTCCTGAATACTTTTCACTCAGATTCTTATTAAAATTTTGCCACTTTTATTGTTCTGTTGATGAAACATGACAATTATACATACTGTGTGTAATATAAGCTAACATTCCATTTTCTGCTTGGAAGATAAAAGGCAGATGGGTAAAATGTTTTATTGGTGAATTTGTATGCATACTATTTTCCTGAACGATTTGAGAGTAGATATCACTTGGATATCTAGTTTTTTAGAATATCAATACTTTTATTTCTTCTTGTAATTACTAATTTGTAGGAAACTAATTTGTGAGTATGAAAATACCTCACTCCTTATGTTGTCCTCCCATGTAGTATCCATTGATGATTTTTGTCTCAATCCATTTTTATCTTATTTTTATTGATTTCAGAGAAAAAGGGGGATAGAGAGATAAAAACATCAGTGATATGATAGAATCATTGATCGGCTGCCTCCTCCTGCGTACCCCCTACTAGGTATCAAGCCTACAACCTGGGCATGTGCCCTTGACCAGAATTGAACCTGGGACCCTTGAGTCTGCAGGCTGTTGCTCAGTCCACTGAGCCAAACCAGCTATAGGGCTGAATCCATTTTTATTACACTGGTTATTGCCCTTTTAAAAGATAAAATATTCCGTGTTCATTTCTGTGTTATTAAAAGTTTTTTAAACCAATTTTTAATGGCTGTAATGCTATTCTATTCTGTATCTGGCTTAATTTTATTATTTCCCTATTTTTGAATATTTATACTGATTTCAATATTTTATTAGGAAAATGTCTGTGATGAACATTGCAGTATGTTAATTGGAACTGATTTTTCTCTTATTCTGGATATCTAGAAATAGAATGAATTATTTTGAAATTCTTTACCTATTTCTAAATATAGTAGACAATGTTATGGGGAAAATTGTAATTTTACAAGCCATACATACCCACTATAGAAGAGTTAGTAAATGCAGATTAGCAAAAAGAAGAAAAATCCTTAATTCTGCCAGTGAATTAAAATCACAGTCTGTTAATATTTCTCCCTTTAGAGGCTCTCTATATAAATATCTATTATAAATATCTAGAACTCTTTTTCAAGGTAGAATTATATCACAATAGCACCCCTTTCAGAATTTGTTTTCAAGTTAGTAAAGAAACCAACAGTGTTTCTAATGGCTGAATAATTTTGCACATCTTTGTGCATACCAAAATTTATTTGTCCTGTTTTCCCTTATTGGACTTACAGTTTATTTCTAGTTGCTTACTATTATAAACCATGATAGAATAAATATCTTTATGTTGATTTCAACTTTTATAATGAATTCCATAAGAAAGGGTGAAATTGAACTAACTTATCAGATTGAAAAGTACTTATAAACATTTTGCCCTATGTGTGTGTATGTATGTAGTTTTTTTTGTTGTTGTTGATCTTTTTCTTTTGGCTGGGCCATTTACAAAGAAGTCTTATTTTGAGTGCTTACTTCTAGAAACTTCAAGTATCTCCCTAGAATTAGACATTCTCTAAATTATTACAACCAAGAATATTAACAGTAACTTCCCAGTATCATATAAATAAATACCTAATATTCATATTTGGAATTTTTTTCCTGTTGTCCCTGGAACATCTTTTTAGTTATTTTTCCTCCTAAACCAGGATCCAATCAAGGTTCATACATTACATATGATAAAGAGATCAGGTAATTTTAAAAATATTATGTTCTGGGATTTCTTCCATTGTTTCCTTGTGGTGTCATTAAACTTTTTTTTCTGTTTCTATATTTTCTGTAAACCAGAATTAGTTGGAAAGGCTTACATTAGAATTATACTAAATATATTTGATAAGGATATATTATAAGTGACATTATTTAAGTACTTCATATTATACCATAGTCCATTTTATCAGATGTAATTTCAGATTGTTCATTAATTTATCTGTATTTGATCACTTGGGTAATATGAAGACTATTAGCACTATTTCTTTTTTCTTTTTGCAGTTAACATTTAATCTCTGGGGAACTTTGGAACCATTGGGATATCCTTGTTTTCAACAACCTTTCCCTTCGCTGTTTTAATATTCATTGATGATCCTTTATCAGTTATTTATTCACTGTATTGCAGTGAATTTCTAATTCTCTCTCTCTCTCTCTCTCTCTCTCTCTCTCTCTCTCTCTTTTTTTTAATCCTTTAGATTAGGGGTGTCGAACTCAATCAGAGAAGGGGCCAAAATCTAAAATCCAGCCTAAATCGCGGGCCGAATGGTTTACTGAACAGTCATAAACTGACAATGTCATAAACTGACAGCGGAGTGCAGTGATGACAGCGCGGTGCGGGCCACATTGCAAGGCCTGGCGGGCTGGATTTGGCCCGCGGGCCTTGTGTTTGACATATGTGCTCTAGATCATGTTTATTGATTTTAGAGGGGCAGGGAGAAACATCAATGTGAGAGTGAAACATTGATTGACTGCCTCTTGCCCACTGGGGATCAAGCCCACAACCCTTCATTGTGGGGGACTGACACCCAACTAGCTGAACCACACCAGCCAGGGCAGCAGTTAACACATTAAGTTCCCAGCCTATTTTGTCTTCCGGATGGAAAGTATAGTGTCAGTCACCGGTGACTGACTGGGTGCTTAACATATTAAATATTATTTACAAAACGGGGGCCAGACTGGATTTACCTGCAGGCCATACTTTGCCAGCCACTAACTTGAGACCATAGGAATAATTCTTTGAATTATTAAGGCATCACTTTTATACTAAGTATAATTTACCCTTTGCACTCCGAACCATTCTGGACATTGGCTACCAGCTACTCTACGCTACTTTGCGGCGGAAACGTGCGTTGAAATAACTCAATTCCCCGTAATCACTAATAAACTGCAATGTCCCCTGAGAGGGGACATCCAAGTGATATGCTAGAATTCCGATGTCCCCTGAGAGGGGACAGCGGAGTGCAAAGCGTTTATGTACATCAGTGATCACTGAGTTGTGAACTATACAGTATTTTTAATTTTATTTTAGAGAGTGAGAAAAGGGAGAAACATCAATTTGTTGTTCTACCTATTTATGCATTCATTGTTTGTTTCTTGTATGTGGCCTAACCGGAAATTGAACTCACAACCTTAGCAAATAGGGACCAATGCTCTAACCAACTGAGCTATTTGGCTAGGGCTTATATAATATATTCAGTTATTTCTTAAGAATGTGTGAGCCTGACTGGTTTGGCTCAGTGGATAGAGTGTCGGCCTGCGGACTGAAGGGTGCCAGGTTCGATTCCGGTCAAGGGCATGTACCTTGGTTGCAGGCACATCTTCAGTGGGGGATGTGCAGGAGCAGCTAATCAATGTTCTTTCTCATTGATGTTTCTAACTCTCGCTCTCCCTTCTTCTCTGTAAAAAATCAATAAAATATATATTTTTAAAAAATGTGTGAAAGGATAACTTTTAAAAAGATTTTCATTTGAAAACAGTTTTTAAAATGTACTGCTTAGCCGAAACCGGTTTGGCTCAGTGGATAGAGCGTTGGCCTGCAGACTGAAAGGTCCTGGGTTTGATTCCGGTCAAGGGCATGTACCTTGGTTGCAGGCACATCCTCAGTGGGGGTGTGCAAGAGGCAGCTGATCGATGCTTCTCTCTCATTGATGTTTCTAACTCTCCCTCTCTCTTCCTCTCTGTAAGAAAAAAAATCAATAAAATATATATATATTTTTAAATGTATTGCTTAAAGGCAATCAGTGGATTTCCTGATTCCCAGATACTGGGAAAAAGCTGTTAACTCCTAGCACTTTTAGAATGTGAGCCATATCCTTCAAGGAAGATTTACCATATACATATACATACATACGTATACACACACAAACACACAATTAGAAAACACCTGTAAAAGCCGTAATATTTTATGCTTTGAAGACGATATATGCATATTTCCAGGTCAAGTCTTTGAATTAGAATTTGCTCTATTGGTGACGTTAAATGCTAAATTTTGGTGTGCTCTTTTGAAGCCTCTTATTATATATATTACCTCAAGTGGAATGATGACTTTTTGCTTGGTATCTAGGACTCTTCTGACTTTTCTGGTTTTCTTGTTTTGTGTTATTTTCTGTGGCATGGTTTTAGTCCTTCTGACTATGAATGCAATCTCACTTGATTTTTTTTTTTTTTTTTTTTTTAAGATTCTTGGAAAGTATTTATTATGATTTGGCCTGATTACAAGTGTTTGACTACTTGTATTCAGAAGTTTTACTATCATTTAATGAAAGAAATTAAATACGTAATGTTTTTATCTAAAATGTCTTATTAATATATTTTAATCTCAGCTTTTATATTTATTATGCTGTTTCTTAAATTACTAATACTATGCTATGTGTACTATAAAGGCGAACAGCTGCTTGGAGAACTACAAGTGAAGAAAAGAAAGCATTAGATCAAGCTAGTGAAGAGATTTGGAATGATTTTCGAGAAGCTGCGGAAGCACATCGACAAGTTAGAAAATATGTTATGAGCTGGATCAAGCCTGGGATGACAATGATAGAAATCTGGTAAAAAGGAATATGATTTAATAAGATCATGAGAAGAATTATTTTTTAGAGCTGACTTCATTGTAATCTTTGGCTTTCATTACAACTTTGCTAAAACTTTAAATGAAGGTTCTAGAAATATCTTCTAAATTCTTGTAATGTTGATGTAACAAGGAAACCATTAGAGGACATTTGTACTTCAACCTTCCTATTTTGTATTCATGTATACTCATGTGCAAATGCACACATTATTCTTATTTTTTGTCTTGAACTCTTATTGTTTTACTATCTACCAATTCATATTAAATTAAAATTCTTGGACACAAAAATTTAAAATGCAATGAAGAAACCAATGAAAGTAATTATTTTTCCAGTTTTCCCCTTGAGAAATCATTCTCTAATTCATATTTCAAAATATGCAACATTAAGTAAATAAAGTGTAATCAGCATTAAAATTAGTCTATGTCAAGAATGTTACCTACTAGGAAACTTAAGTTCTATCATTTAATTTCTCCAGATTTCTAGTTTAATTAATTTTTTTATCTTTTAGAGGTGAACTACTATTTTCATAGCTTCAGAGAACTGTTATTCACATTCAGAAAGTGCTCAGATTATTTCCAGAAAGTAATTTAAGAGTTTTAGTTAACTTTCTGAATATGATGAGTTGTAAGGTTTATAAGGTTATACCTTATATAAAATGTCAAAGTAAACAAGTTTTGTTTTTATTTTTTAGCGAAAAGTTGGAAGATTGTTCACGAAAGCTAATAAAAGAGAATGGATTAAATGCAGGCCTGGCATTTCCTACTGGGTGTTCTCTCAATAACTGTGCTGCCCATTATACTCCCAATGCTGGTGACACAACAGTATTACAGTATGATGATATCTGTAAGATAGACTTTGGAACACATATAAGTGGTGAGTTCTTAGAAATAATTTCACCCCACCCTCTCCTTAAAAGGACTAGTCTTTTCTCTGTTGGATGGGGCAGGTCTATAGATACTGAATTCCCAAATTTTCTTCTTAATGCCTCACTTTTTAATAGAGCTGTGTTGAGGTAGATTTTGAAATTTGCTTTAAAGCATCCTAAATGGAGTATAATAAAAACCATCAGGTAATTGAAGTTTACCCTTTGTATCAAGGCATGCAAAATATAATCTTGCCCTAACCGGTTTTGCTCAGTGGATAGAACGTTGGCCTGTGGACTCAAGGATCCCAAGTTCGATTCCAGTCAAGGGCATGTACCTTGGTTGCAGGCACATCCCCAATAGGGGCAGTGCAGGAGGCAGCTGATTGATGTTTCTCTCTCATTGATGCTTCTAACTCTCTCTCCCTCTCCCTTCCTCTCTGTAAAACAAATCAATAAAAAATATTAGAAAAGAAAAATATAATCATATATAATTCTTAGGTATTATTTCAGACATTCATATAACAACAAATGATTATTTAGAACCTTTACGTTTACCAACCTTTATACTTGTTAGCTTTTCTGTAAGTATAATTTTATCTCACTTTAACACGTGAGAAAGCAAAGCTTAAATTAAGTACTTACCTAAGCTTTTATAAAATCGAAGAAGCTGGGATTATGGTTAGCATCCTGTGGATCTACACATATTCTCTGCCTACATTGCTGTTTCTTAGTACCCTTGGATTTTCTAGCTTTGATTTGTTTCTGTTTATATTTTTGCATAACTGCCTCGATGAGTACTGAATTAGTGCTATCTTGAAGTAATATGTACTACCCCTGAAATTATCTTTTCCTCCTGAATCTTTCATATAACTTAATTTTACTTTTCTGCCCCTGTTAACTAGCAAGGATAAGCAATGGAGTAGATGCTATAAAATAGATAAATCGACTAGCTGATAAGTAAATTGTCTTTAAACAAGAATTTTTTTCTTACAGGTAGGATTATTGACTGTGCTTTTACTGTCACTTTTAATCCCAAATATGATACATTATTAAAAGCTGTAAAAGATGCCACTAACACTGGAATAAAGGTATGTGAACTGTAATCACTATTTCATTCAATATGTTTTGAGCACATTATAACTTGCTTAAGAACTTTGGATTATGTAAGACTATTATATAGTGTGCCAAAGGTTTTTATAGAGGAAGTTCAATGTACAAAGCAGTTTTGAAATTAAGGTAATGTAAAATTCTGTGCTTTGAATAACATTATACATTATTTGGTCTTTAGTGTGCTGGAATTGATGTTCGTCTATGTGATGTTGGTGAGGCAATTCAAGAAGTTATGGAATCCTATGAGGTTGAAATAGATGGGAAGACATATCAAGGTATGTTCTTTAAAAAATATATCTTAGTTAAAATGGTGTGACCTTTGCAAAACTAATTTTAAAAAAGTGTTAGAGTGCTTTCTTTGGATTAGTTGCTTCATCTTTATCTCTTGAGAATATAGAAGGGAAATGGGAAAATGACCTGCTTATGGTAGGAGGAGTATGTGGTCATTAGCTGTGAATTGTTGCCAGGCTCCTCTGGTAGCTGATAAGAAGACACTTGGGTATTTATCCCAGGATGGCCAAAATGTAGACTAGGTTTTCTGTGACTAGTCAAATTATAACTGCCTCAAGGAGTACTGAATTAGTGCTGTCTTGAAGTAATATATTCTATCCCTGGAATTATCTTTTTCATAACTCAGAGAAGTTAAATATAAAATTGAGAGGCTAGTTTATTCCTTGTGTGTCCTTTAATCTTTGTTGTTTTTAATCCTCAACCAAGGTTATTTTTTCCATTGATTTTTAAAGAGAGTGGAAGGGAGGAGGGGGAAGGAGAGAGATTGGTTGCCTCTTGCACACGCCAGCAGGTTGTGGAATCAAACCCTCAACCTTTTGGAGTATGGGCTGACTCTCTACCCATTGAGCTGGTCAGGGTACTTCCTTTCATCTTTATTCCATCTGCCTGCTACTCTTTCCTAGCCACTGCCTTAGGTATACAGTTCCAGACTCACCTATGCTCTTCCTCAGTCCAGTCTTCCTCGGACTCCCAGCATCTATCTGACCGCTCTTAAGCACCCATCCTCCTGCTGCATCTATACTCATAGCTTTCTGTTCCCGCTGTCCTAATAACGTCCTTACAGAACTCCTACATTTCCTTTAACCATATTCTGTCTGTTCTGTATAGTCTGATTGGCATCTGTCATGTTTCCTTACCCTTCGGTAAATTCATATAATTCAGCATTTTTGTATTACCTTGTGATAATATATAGACTACGGTATTATGTTTTTAGCAAGTGCAAAAGTAGTTTTTCCTTTGAGACCAATCCAAAATACATCTAAGTAAAAACAGATATTTCGCACAAAATTTTTGTTAAAACAAAAATACATTTAGCCGAAACCGGTTTTGCTCAGTGGTAGAGTGTCGGTCTGCGGACTGAAAGGTCCCAGGTTCGATTCTGGTCAAGGGCATGTACATTGGTTGCAGGCACATCCCCAGTAGAGGGTGTGCAGGAGGCAGCTGGTCGATGTTTCTCTCATTGACGTTTCTAGCTCTCTATCTCTCTCTCCTCTCTGTAAAAAATCAATAAGATATATGTATTTTTTAAAAATAAATACATTTAAATAAATCAATTAACCTAACATAACCAACTTACACAGAAGAAGCAAGGCACAGGGATATCCATTTCATATTATACATGTTTTTGATAGACACAGGCTAATTCTGGGACCAATAGCTGTTAAAAGTAACTTTCTACAATAGATAAGAAAGGCTGCTCAGACTTGGAGGTGGTATGAGAATGAAGAAAACATCCTTTCAGGGGTCAGGCAGTTCTATCTTTGAGTTTAGATAATCCTAAAACCTTTTAAGAACCCAAGGTGTGTATGTGTGTGTATATATATATTTTAGTGTAATAGGATTAATGCTATTATTTTTTGTTTTGTTTAGAAATATAAATTTTATGATAGTGTCTGAAATGTATTAGTATTTAACAAATATTGTTATTTTCCACCCCAGTTTTGGAATTGGTGCCATAAAACAAATAATGTACATTCAAGTCCCTCTCAATCTTTGTTTTCTATTTTCTTTTTTTAATATATTTTATTGAATTTTTACAGAGAGAAAAAGAGAGGGATAGAGAGTTAGAAATATCGATGAGAGAGAATCATCCATCAGCTGCCTCTTGCATAACCCCTACTGGGGATGTGCCCGCAACCAAGGTACATGCCCTTGACTTGAATCGAACCTGGGACCTTTCAGTCAGCAGGCCGACACTCTATCCACTGAGCCAAACCGGTTTCAGCTCTTTTCTGTTTTCTTCTAATTCTGTGCAATCTTGCTTTCAAGGTTTCTATTAGGTGACAATTTGACTTTCAGCCACTGTAGTATTGTAATCTTTAATACCTGCCTCCTTACCTCTTCCACTAAGCTAGTAAAATATTTTTGGATCTGTTATTTCAGCACCTCTTCTTAGATATCAGTTATTGTATTGGTTTGGGTTCTTCATTTAAAGTGACAGAATTCATTTTTACTTGTTAGAGCAGAAAGGGTATGGACAAATCATGACATTGAGAGATGAAGAACTAGACTCTAGGCTTAACTTTCATAAGCAATTTCCAAAAATCATAATACAGAGCTGGGCCATCAAGGAAGGCAATTTTACTTATTTGAGCAGGAAGGTAATAGAGTTAGAAAATTACCTTTATAGCTGTTGGTTCCAGAATTAGCTTGAAACTGTCAAAACCTTATAATATAAAAATATATACCTCTGTGCCCTGTTTCTTCTGTGTAACTTTTTTATACATTAGGTTGGTTTTTTATATATATGTACTAGAGGTCCGGTGCATGAAATTCGTGCACGGTTGGAGGGTGTGGTGATATCCCTCAGCCTAGTCTGCACCCTCTCCAATCTGTGATCCCTCTCACAATCCAGGACTGCTGGCTCCCAACTGCTCACCTGCCTGCCTTCCTGTTTGTCCCTAACGCTTCTGCCTGCCAGACTGATCACTCCCTAACCACTCCCATGCCAGCCTGATTGATGTCTAACTGCTCCTCTGCCAATCTCTTTGCCCCCACCTTCACTCCTCTGCTGGCCTGGTCACCCCTAACTGCCCTCCCCTGTAGGGTTGATCACCCCCAACTGCCCTCCCTTGCAGGTCTGTTCCCTCCCAACAGCACTCCCTTTCTGGCTATCTTGTGGTGGCCATCTTGTGGCTACATGGGGGCAGGATCTTTGATCATATGGAGCAGCCATCTTTTGTGTTGGAGTGATGGTTGATCTGCATAGTACTCTTTTATTAGATAAGATAGAGGCCTGGTGCATGGGTGGGGGCCAGCTGGTTTGCCCTGAAGCATGTCTCAGATCAGGGTGGGGGTTCCCTTGGGGCATGGGGCAGCTTTAGCAAGGGGCCTGTGGTGGTTTGCAGGCCAGCCACACACCCCTCCACTCCCCACCTCCCCACCCTCCCTTGGCAACCCAAGCGGAGGTCCTGGTATCTGGAATTTATTTACCTTCTATATTTGAAACTTCGGACTCAAGCCTTCTTCTTGCTCTGTGGCTGCCGCCATTTCTTTTTGGATTTGTTTACCTTTTATAATTGAAACTTTGTAGGCTTGAAAAGAGGCCTAGGCTGGCTAGGGCAGGCGGAAAGCTTGGCTTCTTTCATTGCCAGAGAAACCCAAGCCTCCTTCCTGCTCTTTGTGGCTGCAGCCATCTTGGCTGGGGTTGATTAGCATACTTGCTCTGAATGGCTGGTGGTATATCGGAGGTATGGTCAATTTGCATATTACTCTTTTATTAGATAGGACTTTTGTTTAAAATTTTTTGTTTTTTTTTCGTTTGTTTTGTTTTTTGCCATTTTCACACTTGCTAGCAGGCTGATGTGGGCTCTTCACACTCCTCAGACAGCACCCATATATTTTTAGGGTAGTGCCATCATTTTGTGAAGGCCCAGAGCCTGCCGAAGTCTTGGAGGCCAACTTGAATCACCAACCAGATAATTGAGCGGGGGCGGGGAAAGGCAACAGGCTGACAGGAAAGGCAAGGCTCTTCAATGACGGAGACTTATTTCAAGGGAAAGCTTAGGTCCAGCAGTGTCTCCCAAGGACACTCTGAATCCTAAGGAAAGATACTCAAGGGCTAGATGGAGTAGATCTGTGTGATGAGTAACTGATGTCTATATGGCAACTTTGAGGAGACCCTTGATATCAGGCTCAATGTTGGAGGAGGGGGAGAGTGCAGCTGTAGTGTCAGAAGGGGTTCCCCTTCGGCCTGGTAAGGAACTTCTTAAGATTCCAGGACATATCTGAGTGGCATACTGGTCGCCAAATGATGAATTTTGGATTGGTTATGAGAGAAAATGGGTCATCATAAGGGTAGGGGAACTTGTTCTTCAGGTAGGTGAAGACAGGATGCTTGTTCTGACCATTCATCTCACACTTTTGGGCAAGGGTAAAGGTTGACTGGAATCCACCCCCAAGAGCGAACATACTTGAAATTTATTTAGAATCTCATTCTGACAGTTCTTCTGATGTTCAAATTGGTTGCAAGGGAAGCCAAGAACCACCAAGTGCCTGGGAAAGGGACATTGCAGCTCATTGAGCTGGTTCAGAGCGATGCTAAATTTCAGAATGTATTGAAATCTATCTGCTCCCCAGCCAGGCTGATAGTAGTGAGGTCATAGAATGACTTGGCAGTGTGTAAAGCCATGGTGGAAGTCCAGGGTCTAGAAAATCTTTTTTTATTTAAATGTATTTTTTAATGGGTCAGTTTGCTAGTCTTAGAGACATAGTAATATTTGCTGACTTTTAAATACATTTAGCTTATTTATATAAAAGGCAATATTTTTGAAGAGCTGAGAATTTTATTTTTCTGTACCATCCCCTAAATTTGTAATATACTTGTTATTGTTTCACTGATACAGTTTTGGAAAAAACCTTGCTACTTAATTCTGCCCTAGGAGAAACGTAGCTCATCTGAATGATTCTAGCACTGTACCACTAAATTTTTTAAAAATCTTTTTTATTGTAAACTGTAATAAACACTATTTGTACAATATCCTAATAATAAGAGGCCAATATACAAATCAACTGAACAGCAGAACTACCAGTCACTATGACACACACCACCAGGGGACAAACGCTCAACACATGAGCTGCCCCCTGGTGGTCAGTGTGCACCACTCAGCCAGAAAAGAGCCCAGGGGTGGTGGCAGCAGCGCAAAGGAGTGCCTGTGGTAAAGAGGCAGGCAAAAAGGAGCAAAGAATCTCAGGTTGCAAAAAGGGTGTTCAAGAGGATCAGGCCTAAGCTGGCAGGAGGAAATCCCCCAAGAGGTCCTGGACTGTGAGAGGGTGCAGGCGGGTTGAGGGACACACCCCCGCTCCTCCCAACCACCCAATGCATGAATGTCATGCACCAGGCCTCTAGTTCTATCTGTATAGGCCTTCTCTATTTCAGTGGTCTTCCTCTAGTAAACCACTATCTTAAGTACTAAAGTATTTGCATTTGCTTTTCTTTATATCTTTTACAATCTAGTTACATATCCCTAAACAGGTACCTAATTATGCATAATTTTGAAAATATTAAATGTACATGTATATATATATATATATATATATACATTCCAATGCACAATATGTATATAATTGTGCCTTTCTTTGCTCATTTTTTTTCTTTAGGTTTTAGTTTGGTGTATCCCTAGTATTTTTATTTCTGAGTAGCATTCCATTGTGTGACTGTACCACAGTTTGTTTATTCTATCATTATCAGGACCTTGGGTTTGTTTGAGATTTTCTATTTTAACATTGCAAATGTTGATGGAGTAATAAAATTTAAGGTTTCATAAATCCTATCATTTTAACACAAAATACTAATTCTTACATTGCCTTTTAGACCATAACAATATATAATTTTCATGTTTTTAATTATTATGTACATGGCATTTTATGACTTTTTATTGATTAACAATACCTCCTTAGATGGACCCCCTTGTGTCTTCATCACATAGTTTATTCTTTTCCCACCATTTCTCTTTTCTCACTTCTAGTTTTTAATTAACATTGCATTACACTAGTTTTCCACTTTGTATTTTAACTACCTTAAGGTGAGGTTAAACTATTTTTTTTTTTCTTATTATGCCAGTGAAACCAATTCGTAATTTAAATGGGCATTCAATTGGGCCATACAGAATACATGCTGGGAAAACAGTGCCCATTGTGAAAGGAGGAGAGGCAACAAGAATGGAGGTATGTATGTTCTTTGTGAAGCATTTTGATTTTCTTTTTCCCAAACCAAAGATAGTGATAGTTAAGTACATAGTATGTTGAGCAAAATTAACTTGCCATTTATATTTACCTTGACAGGGATTGGGCCATATTAGTGTGCAAATTTTTTCTTAAGTATGCTTTTATTGATTTTAGAGAGATTGCCTCGTGCATACACCCTTACCGGGGATTGAATCTGCAACTTGATTATGTGCCCTGACCAGGAATCAAACTGGCAACCTTTTGGTACACGGGACGATGCACAACTAATGGAGCCACACCGGCCATGGCTTTAGTGTGCAAATTTTGTCCTGTCAGATCAGGGCTCAAATCAGTTATGTAAGATTGGGTATGTCAAAGGGTTGTTTATTCAACACATAGTGAATATTTACTGAGCATCATGGATGTGCCTGCCAGTCTCTTCAGTAGGCACTAAGGATATAGTTAACAAAACAAAATTCCTTGCCCATGTAAAGCCTGCATTCTAAAAGGAGGACATAGAAAGACCAAAAAACGCTAAGGAGGTAAAAAGCCAGGAAGGTGGATAAGGACTGCCAAGGGTATTCATGTTGTTTCTTCCATGAAGTAGGAAATACCTCAGCCTGCCATTAAGATAAGGTAATTTTAATTCGTTCTTAATTTTTCTTGTCTCCCTATTCTAATGTATTTTTTAGGAAGGAGAAGTGTATGCCATTGAAACCTTCGGGAGCACAGGAAAAGGCATTGTTCATGATGATATGGAATGTTCACATTACATGAAAAATTTTGATGTTGGACATGTGCCAATAAGGTGAGAGAGTCTTATTTCTGTATGACTAGTGAGTTTCCCTTCCCAGTTATCAGCTATTTTAAAAATGTGGAAAATATCCACAGTGATACAAAGTTTTATATCCTAATATTAAATTCTGTGGATTCCCATAATGCAGCAAAGAGATTAGCCTGTTAAAAATTTACCGGTAACTGAGATGAAAATGATGTAGGTAACTGTTTTCTTCAGGTCCAGTTTCTAATAATTGTAATAATTTTAGAGATGATAATTTTGTAGTATTTCTGGATTTTTTCCTTATATTTGGTAAACTTTATCTTTTTATTTACTTAAAAAAAATCTTTTTGGCCCTAGCTGGTTTGGCAGTGGATAGAGCATCGGCCTATGGACTAAAGGGTTCCAGGTTCGATTCCGGTCAAGGGTATATGCCTGGGTTGCGGGCTCAATCCCCAGTAGGGGGCGGGCAGCAGGCAACCTATCAATGATTCCCTCTTATCATTGATGTTTCTTTTTTCTTAATATATTTTATTGATTTTTTTTTTACGGAGAAGGAGAGGGAGAGTTAGAAACATCGATTAGCTGCCTCTTGCACGCCCATTACTGGGGATGTGCCTGCAACCAAGGTACATGGCCTTGACAGGAATCGAACTTTCAGTCCGTAGACCAACACTCTTATCCACTGAGCCAAACCAGTTAGGGCCATTAATGTTTCTATCTCTCCTTATACCTTTCTCTCTTAAGTCAATAAAAATATATTTTTTAAAACAATCTTTTTGGATAGTTGGGTGAAAAATTTACACCTACATAATGTGCAGGTCTTTCAGCTTGATGCATAAAAAAAGAAATTCTCACCAAAATACTGTTGGTGAGTTTGTATTGGGAATTTCACTCATGCATAGACACAGACATGATAAGAGCCTTCATCTGGCTTCCTATTCAGCTGCCATCTATAATTAAATATGGGCTATTTTATATCCTTGCTTTTGAATGTGAAAACAAAAGTTTTTAAACTTTTAAGTAAACTTACAGCTACCATTTGAGTTTTTCTTAATGAGGAAGTGAGTTTTGGTAACTTTTTAGCTAACTATAAATCTTGGATTTTCTTCCTTTTAGGCTTCCAAGAACAAAACACTTGTTAAATGTCATCAATGAAAACTTTGGTACCCTTGCCTTCTGCCGGAGATGGCTGGATCGCTTGGGAGAAAGTAAATATTTGATGGCTTTGAAGAATCTGTGTGACTTGGGCATTGTAGATCCATATCCACCATTATGTGACATTAAAGGATCATATACAGCACAGTTTGAACATACCATCCTGTTGCGTCCAACATGTAAAGAAGTTGTCAGCAGAGGAGATGACTATTAAACTTAGTCCAAAGCCACCTTAACGTCTTTTATTTTATAAGCTTTGTTGGAATACATTATACCAGAATTGATTTGCGACATGTTGTCTGTTTAACAGTGGACCTATATACTTTTATTTGTGTTTAAAAAGGAATTTGATCAAAGGCAAACAGTCTAATGTAATTAACCACGGAAAAAGCTTTCAGGACTTTCAAAAGTTAACTTTTTTCTCCTGACTAGAAAATGCTATAAAGTTCAAAATAGTTAGGAATGACTTAAGCATTTTGTTTTGAACACCTAAGAGATGCTTTTCAAATATTTATATTGCCATATTCTTATTTGAATGCTTTGAATGAATACATCCAATTCTGCACCTATAACTTCTAGTATTGCTTTTTAACCTTCCTGGAATCCATTTTCTAAAAAATAAAGACATTTTCAGACCTAAGAGCTACATTTCAATGTCTGTGGTTATAATTTTGCACAGAAAATAAACTTAATGTAGGGAAATGTAGAGCTTTTATCTGCATTTAGATCTGTACTCTGAAACTTTTTTTCTGATATAGTGGCTAAACAAGATCTATACATGTATAAAGTGGGAGAAGCTTCATAAATTAATATACAGCTTTAGGAATATTTTGCCTTTTTTTTAAGGACCATATTAGTCCTTATCTTTCATTTTTTTCTCTGGCATTGGAAATATCTATTTGTAAGATGACTTAGGGATGTTGTACAACTTGAAACCTTGATTTAGTAAAATAACATTTATATCCTTTGTCCAGTGCTATATATATTACGAAAGGTATTCAGCTTGCTTGGTAAACCAAAAATGCATTTAGAACCACAAAAACAGGAAAATTTTCCATGATTGGGTCTTATTCTAGTTAGAAGTTAAATTGAATTATTAGGCTTTTTCATTAGTGAACCAAATTCTTTAGCACCTGTACCTCGACTGGTTTGGATTTATAACATTATGGGTGATATTTCAGCAAGTGAGGTTATAGTGACTCATTAAAGCAGCTAAGTGCATAAGTGAATGTAAGATGCATAATACTTGAACTGAACCCCACTACCAATTCTTGAACAAACTGCTTGAATTCTATGTAAATTATTTTTGGGAATGTTTCAAAAAACTTTCAAAATAGTTATGTAAAAGCCTTAATTTGTATGTTTAGCACAGTAACATTTATTGCCTCTGGGATGCTGTTTTGTATTTTAATGTTTTTCTCATAGAAAGAGAAACCTGACTTCTGTACTTAGATCATTTATTACACATTAAAAAACCGCTTTCAGCATTTGAATTATAAATGAATGTTGTGGGATAAACAATCTAGTTTAGTTATATGAGCCATGTTTACTATGGTGCTAATGTTCATGAGCTATCTTTGAATAAGTTCTCCATTTTCTGTGATGTGCTAGTGGCAGAGCTCATCAGTTTGTGCTTGGATATGTTACAGGGCTTGGGCCCGCCAGCTAGCTCATCTGGAGTTTTTGAGTCCATACTGTTTTGATGTACTTTGGAGGGAGGAAATATCCTGATTTCCAAACCCCTGAATTTTAGAATTGACCTTTTGAGTAAAAAAATTTGGAGCTTTGTGAGACCTCTTTAGTAGTAGTGATTTTAACCCATTTATGAGATCCAAGCTTCCTTCCCAGGTAACTGTTGGAAGCAGTAGCACCACTTACATGCCGCTGGAATGGCTGGAAGGGATATGATCTTGTATATAAAAAAGCTTTCACTTAAGGAAAAACTGTACTGTTTACCTATTAGACATGTATCTCTTGAAATCATTCTGTCATGTTTATAATGATGTACCTTATTGGTAACCAATTATTAGTTTGAATGTTTAACAATAGTGCCTTTAGTAAATTATTTTACAATCAAAACGTTGTTTTTGTTAGATCAATTTAGCATAATGTAAAAGCCCATGTTGAGATGTACAGTAAGAAATCTTAAATTTCTGTACATTGTCTAGGTTTTAGTTTCATTTTAATACTTTTTTAAGATCTGACTTAGGTTAGCAAAATTGAGCAAGTTACCACATGCTTCCTTGACCTCACACATGGGTTTTAGTTTTAAAGGATTAGAAAGGGCTATAAGCCATTTTCTTATATATTACATTGAAATAAGTACCCAAAACAAGCATAATAGGCTAATATGCAAATTGTCCCCTCTATCAGGAGTTCAACCAGAGGGTGCCCCCTGCCCCCAGCTGGACCCCACTCATGCACAAATTTGTGCACCCAGCCTCTAGTACCATAAACACTAGAAGCCCATTGCACGATACTCATGCAAGAATAGGTTTTCCTTCCCCTGGCTTTACTCCCAGCCACCTGTAGCCAGCAAGTCCTCACTTCTATCTGGAGCACCACTCCAATAGCTCCCTCGGCCCCTCTTCTCCTCATAGGAGGCTTCACTCTGCTCCCCATCTGTATATGCAGATTAACCTCCATCTTTGGGTTAATTTGCATATTCAGATTAGCTGTGGGTGTAGCAGAGTAATGGTTAATTTGGATGATTTTTTTTTTAATTAGGTAAGATAGCTTCTAGAGCTGTTTTAAAATATCCCACTAAAATTAGGTGTTAAGAGGTATAGCAGTTGATCTAAGGATAAAATAATCCTCGAAATAAAAACTATACTCAGTAACTTCACCACAGAAGTCTTTAATGAGGTATAATTAACAGTTGAGGTAATGATTTGCATAGGTATTTAATAAATGATTTTAAGCCTTAGCCATTTAACACTAAAGTTGTTTTTTGGCATGATTTGTCTGTTCAATGATAAAGTCTCATTGCACTCCACAAAGCTACCTGAGATGACTTGTTCTCTGAAATTTAAGGAAGATTTACTAATAGAGGTTGTCCTTCACAAGCTTATATTACGATGATCACTAGTGGAGAACAGCATTTAACATATTTTCCATTAAGAATTCAACCTGCAAGCAGACCAGCTTTTTTTCTAAAAAAAATCTAGTGGTTAACACTGAGCTCTTATAGAGCTGATCAACATATATTAGTGGATTCTCCTTTTCAAGACATTTTATTCCATGAAGAATCTCAAGATATGTAGTACAAAGTTTTAAAAGATTTAATATTTAGACAAAATGAATTCATAAACCAAATTAAATTGTACTTGCATAACATAATAAACTATTTGATAAATTCATATATTCTTTATTAGAATCATTACAAACCAGTTTGCTGCCAGATGAATCATTGTAAGTCCCAACGATCATTGTTATATCTACAGTACTGAAGTTATTTTTTAAGCGTACTGTTTATAAAGCTGCCATTTTCATTTGTATGGTTGACTATGCCAAATGAACAATTATTAAAAATATATTTTTTAAATGAAGTTCCTTTAACAACAGTAATGTCTTCTGAGCCTTGTAACACACAAAGCTTCAAGATATCAATGAGTGTGATTAATAAGTATTTTTTCTCTTTGAAAATAGTAATTTATGTACCTCCAAGGGGCAAAGGTAATTTCAATATACAAATAGCCTGAATTGACTTTTGGGTAAGACTATTAGTGAAGAAAGTGTCTATAATTTTTCCATCAAATAATACATTTATCTTTTGTAGCTATTTTCTATTAGAAATTTTCTATTAGAAAATAGCTACAAAAGATAAATGTATTGCCCTAGCTGGTTTGGCTCAGTGGATAGAGCACTGGTCTGCAGACTGAAGGGTCCAGAGTTCAATCCCAGTCAAGGGCACATGCCCAGGTTACGGGTTCAATCCCCATTGGGGGATGTGCAGGAGACAGATGGATCAATAATTTTCTTTCATCATTGATGTTCCTATGTCTCCCTCTCCCTCTTTGAAATCAATAAAAATATATATTAAAAAAGATAAATGTATAAAATAATGCCACGAACTTCAGTACAAACTCATGATCTGTGCAAATCCTATATAATAAAACCCTAATATGCAAATGGACCGAATGGCAGAAAAAACAGTCACTGTGACAGGCACTGACCACCAGGGGGCAGACACACAATGCAGGAGCTGCCCCCTGATGGTTAGTGTGCTCATACAGGGGAGTGCTGCTCAGTCAGAAGCTGGGCTCATAGCTGGCGAGTGCAGCTACCACCTTGGCAGTGCTAAGGATCCCTCAGGATGTTCTAAGCTGGCAATAGTTCTAAGCTGGACATCCCCCGAGGGATCCTGGACTGCTAGAGGTTGCAGGCCGGACTGAGGGGATATCCCCCCACCACCACCACCCAGTGCATGAATGTCGTGCACTAGACCTCTAGTTAAAATTAAGAGGCAACACCAGTCTGAGGTAAATACTAAAAGCTTAAAACTCCCACGTACGTGAAAAAAAGGTTACTTGCTTTCATTGATATACATATATTTATGCTTTGTCCTGTAAAAAGACTGTATATTTAAAAAATTATAAACATAGTGTGCACTGATTAGTAAGTAAAAAATAAAAGCTCAAAATTGTAAATCAGCCCTTTGAGAAGATATGTATACAAATTGCAAGAAACCCCCACTATCTTTGGATCAACTAAGCTTTTCATTAGCGGTATCAGCTTCTTCATTAGGAGGTAGGGTACCAGTCAGGAATTCTGGAGGCAAGAGTTTAGAATGTCCAGTTTCAGTAACTCGCTGGGTATAAAACAAGATATAAGCTTGGGCCTTGCGTACTTCATCCATAGTGCACATGCTTAGCTTGGAATCATTGCAGTGTACCCAGAACCCTAGAGTGAAGCAAAGAAATATACCTTAGTGTTTATAAAGGAACTTGAGAAAATTCTATTTTAAGTTAAAACATGGATTTAGAAACATTCGTTTCAGTGAGTTCAAGTTTTTTTAAATTTACTTTGTTATAGTTGACATATAGTAGTTTCAAGTGTACAACATAGTGATTAGATGTTTTTATACCTTACAAACTGATATCCTAATCTAGTACCTATCTGGCACCATAATTATTACAATATTATTGACCATGTTCCCAATGCTGTACTTTACATCCCTGTGGCTATTTGTATAACTGGCAATTTGTACTTCATAATCTCATCTTTTTCACCCATTCTCCCTGAACCCCTCTCCTATCTGGGAGCCATCGATTTGTTCTCTGGATCTGAGTTTGTTTTGTCCTTTTGTTTTTAGACCCCATATAGGTGTAAGTGAAATCAGAAAGTATTTGTCTTTCTTTGTATGACTTCACTTAATATACCATCTCCATCCATGTTGTTGAAAATGGCAAGATTTCGTTCTTTTTTATGGCTGTATGATGTATGTACATCTTTATCCATTCATCTATCCGTGGACACCTAGGTTGATGTATATGCTATTTTTTAAAGATAAATTATTGTCCAGCCCATTCATTTCTTTTAGTGAGAAATACAGCTTAGGCAGTATGTTATTCTGGAATTGTCTACCTTTATACTAGAAGTAATTTGAAGTTGCTGATGACTTGACACTATCTTTAATTTCTGATATAATCTTACCATTTAATGATATTGCTGCTTATATAATAAAAACCTAATATGCTAAGTGTCTGATCGTCCAATAAACCATTCAACCAATCAATAAGTAATATGCTAATGATTTGCTAAGGCCACTTATCTGCTCACAATGATGTGGACTGACCACCAGGAGGCAGACGCTCTGACCAGTAGGTTAGCTTGCTGCTGGAGTCCAGCTGATTTAGACTGAGCAAGACAGGCCTGACATGCCCTGGAGCCCTCCTGGCCCCGATCAAGCACTGGTGAGGTCCCTCAGCCTGGCCTGCACCCCGGTGCAATCTGGGACCCCTTGGGGGATGTCAGAGAGCTGGTTTCAGCCCAACAACAGAATGACTGGTCACTGTCATGCACTAACCACCAAGGGTAGATGCTCAACAGAGGAGCTGCCCCCTAGTGGTCAGTGTGGTCCCACAGGGAGAGCACTGCTAAGCCAGAAGCCAGGCTCATAACTGGCGAGTGCAATGGCAATGGCAGGAGCCTCTCCTACCTGCAAGACAGTGCTAAGCCATCGGTTGGACATCCCCCAAAGGCTCCCGGACTGTGAAAGGGCACAGGCTACGCTGAGGGACTCACCCACCCTGAGTGCACAAATTTCATACACTGGGCCTCTAGTCACACTATAAAGCCAATATTATACAACTGACTCTTCATACTTTAGCGTTAAATTACCTTCCTGAATTAACTGGGCTTTTTGTCCACATATCGTTTCTGTGTGTGTGTGTGTGTGTGTGTGTGTATTTCTTGTAGGTGTATGTTTTGGGGGAGGAAGGGAAAATAGGCATGAAGAAGAGGATCATCCTTTAACAGTAGGAAGGGAAAGGGAAAATAAAATATTAAACCTAGATTCAATCACTTTTGCTACCTATGAATGATCCATGAAGGCAGACCCTCAGTATTTTCTATGAGCAATAATGCAGGAACATTCTTGAAAGAAAAGAGGTCAAGTGGTTTTGCTTAAGAAGATTTAGCGGCCAATTTAGAAACTGCTAGAGCCTGAACTCCAGCTGCCAAGTCTAACCCAAGATAAAACACTTTTCCCCATCTATACCTCCTTCAGAATTATAGCAGTAGGCAGTGTAGTGTCCTGAGCCAAATCCTTTCCCATGGTGCATTACTACAGCAGATAAGTCATAGATAAAACATTCTGGTCTGAGGGATTTCACAGACTCCCTGCAGCAATAGGGCTCCATGTTTAAGATTTCTTTAAAGTCAACATGAACACCAATCTTCTCCCGATTATTACGTCCTGACCATCTGTGAACAAACCAGGGTAAAAGTATTAACAAAATCAAAGGAAAATAACCAGATACTAGGTACAAATAATGCAGTCACACTTCCCAGTACTAGATTGAAGCATGGCAAGCAGTGTTTTTATCAGTGTACATAGTATGAGCTAGAGTTACAGTGGGGGCCCTGGGAAGGGGGGGCGGGGAAGGATAATGTAATAATATGGTAGTTCTTTCAAGAGATTCTAATCCATTTAGGGTGGTTTTAAACAGAGGAAAAAGACAGACTTCAATGAAAATAATAGTATTAAGGTATTAAATAAAACATGAGGTTTAGACAAATAATAGATAAGAGAAGGAAGAAAGGCTTGTAGACAGGTTTTTGAAGAAAATATGTGAAAATGCTTTTTAGTACAATGTTAAAACAGTATGGAACTAAAGTAAGGCTTGCATATTTATATTCTGCTGGACTGAGAATTATATCCCACTCCTACCACAGGAACTATATAAAAGATCCTGCATCCAATGCAACTTTAACTTTAGTATAGATGGAAGAACAGACAAGAATAATGGGACCTACCTAACATGAGCCATTCCTGTCATTCTCATTTTCTTTTATTTTACCATAAAATCCAAACCTTATATTAATTATGCTAATAAACACTTGTAAGCCATCTAAATAGAAAATACTCATTCATATTGATAAATTGAGTACTGTTTTTTTCCTGCTGAAATATAGTAAAATGACAAAGAACAAGATAACAATGTATCCAAAATTCATAATGATTTACTTATGAGGAGGGAAAGAGAATAGGACTGAGAGGCACATGCAGGGAACTTGTAAGCTATTAGAAATATCCCTTTTCTTATGCTTCTTCAAAGAGAACCTGTGTGCTTCTCCCCAATCCCATTCTCTCTTTTTGCCTTTTATTTACCCTACTAGAGGCCTGGTGCACAAAATTTGTGCACCGGGGAAAGGGGGTGTCCCTCAGCCCAGTCTGCATCGTCTCCAATCTGGGACCCCTCAAGGGATGTTCTACTGCCCATTTAGGCCCAATCCAAGTAGACAGTCAGACATCCCTCTCACAATCCAGAACTGCTGGCTCCCACCACTTACCTGCCTGCCTGCCTACCTGGTTGCCCCTAACCACTTCTGCTTGCCAGCCTGATCACACCCTAACCACCCCCTGCCAGCCTAATTGATACCTAACTGCTCCCCTGCTGGCCTGATTGCCTTTAATTGCCCTCCCCTGCTGGCCTAGTCACCCCTAACTGCCCTCCCTTACCAGCCTGGTTGCCCCTAACTGTCCTTCCCTGCAGTCCTCATTGCCCCCAACTGCCCTCCCCTGCCAGACTGGTTGCCCTAACTGCCCTCCCTTGCCAGCCTGGTTGCCCCTAACTGTCTTCCTCTGCAGGCCTGGTCACCCCCAACTGTCCTTCCCTGCAGGCCTGGCCCCTCCCAACTGCCCTCCCCTGTTGGCCTGATCGCCCCCAACTGCCCTCTTTTGCAGGCCTGGTCTCTACCAACTACCCTCCCCTGCAGGCCTGGTTACCCCTATCTGCCCTCCTCTGCCAGCCTAGTCACCCCCAACTGCCTTCCCTTGCAGGCCTGGTCTCTCCCAACGGCCCTCACAGGCCAGCCATCTTGTGGTGGCCATCTTGTGTCCACATGGGGTGGCCATTTTGTGTGTTGGAGTGATGGTCAATTTGCTTATTACCTCTTTTATTATATAGGATATGTTTTGTACACTGGAAAATACAGGAGAAAGATAAATGTGGTGGTAAAGGCAATATCAACATGGTCTCTGAATCAAAGATAAATCAGGGCATGAAGGATCAAATATGTTTTGGGTAGAAGAAAGGGAATAAGAGTAAACAGGTTTGTATTAAGGAGACCTTCAAATACCATATAAGAGCAGTTATGAAGAACAGGAGGTTCTTCAACAGTTTATAGTTGCCAATTAAGTATCAGTTTAAGTAACAAAATTTTAAATCCTTTCAATTTTCTTTACAGAAGCTCGTATGTTCTTACTTTTCAGTGCTCTCTGGCCCTGTTACCTGAACCCAAAATGCAGTATGAATAATCTAAATAATCTTCCTGTTTTCATTCTATTTGATTTTATACACAATGGCAGGTCTCACCTGATTTTTCACTAAACCTTCTGTGGTAGACCCTTCCCTTTCCTTCCTCATGTTACTCCTCCTTCTGTCTATACCCCATTCATTCACTTAATATTTTAGGGCATTGACTATGTGTAGAACTTGTCTCACTGGCAGGAGAAGAGAAGTAAATCAACTGTCAATTGAAAACAGTGGTTTATGACAGTAAGCAAAATAGGGTAATGTGAAACTGATGGTTTGAGTGGTGGTGCTTTTAAATAAGATGGTCAAGGAAGTCCTCTCTAAAGAAATGACGTGAACCGAGACTTTAATGATAAATCCCCTATGTCATTAGAGAGGCTTTGGGAACATTTGTACATCAACTAACTTTCTCCTGCAAGTCTCAGATTAATCATTTGTTTATAGTTTGAGATATTTACTATTTCTACTTCACCATTATTTCTGTGCATGTCTTACTATAATCTCCTTGTGAAAAGGCTTCTACTTTATATTCCTCAAATGATATAGAACATCTTGAATTAAAAAGCACTCATATGATGTTTTCTGACTAAAATAACTGAGTCAACTTAACATGGAAAGTAGGACTGAAAAGAAAGGTAATTTTATTTTGGGCTTCTAGTTTGCCTTCTGTAATGTCTAAACTTTTTTTAAAAACATGTATTCCTTTAACTTTAAAAAAAAAATTAAACCATGGTCTCAATAATTTTCAAATCATAGCATGTAAAGTAACTTTTCATTCGATAAGAGAACAGTAGCTCTCAGGTTAACATGATTATTGCAAAATATGAAAGCATATGCTTTGTTTAACCAACAAATTTGTCAACTTATTCACCTAACTAAATATATTTCTGAAGACTAGAGTTGTTTTTAACTGCTTTGAACTGAACTGATTTATCTTTGTTCAAATATTTTCCAAGTATAAAGCAATTGAGCCAAATATTCTAAGTTACAAATTTAACCATTTACACCTAAAATATGCTAAATATTACAGTGCAATCAGAAACTTACAAGGAGAATAATATTACTTAGCTGACCAAAATGTGAGGAGTCTGCTAATCAGCAATGCATTCTCCAAGGGAAGCTAATCAGGTTAGATATTGAATATGGTCTCCACTAGTCAAGGCTAGAGACACTGATAGAATTTTTTCCCCTTAAAAGTCATAAGTAGACCTAAGTTATCTACTAGCCAAGTATACAGTATTAAAATTTAATTCATCACGTATTAAGTTCTGAAGCACAATAAGTAATGATAAGTTAGAAGTGTACATTTGGTAGGCAACTGATACTACTACTACTAACCTGAATCGTTTGAGATGTAGTCTGAGAATCTGAGGTAGGTGGCATATCATAAGTTGTTTTTGGGCTTCTGTGAGTACAACTGTTTTTGAGGAAAATCTTCTACGCTTTGCTGTGATATCAAAGAGAATGAAAATCAAATTTAATTTAAGGACACAAAGAAAAGCTGAGCAAAGTTTTAAAATAATTCACACATGCATTACACTTAAACATCTACTATGTTACAGATACCGTACTGTGCTAGATACTGTACTGTACTTGCCCTTAAGAAACATAATAAAAAACATAAAACTTATGAGCTGATCAAGGTAAATAGACATGTAAACAATTAAGTAAATGACTTAATATTGTAAATAAGTCAACAAATGATATAGTGCTTATAATATTTTAAAATGTATTATAAAACCATATTTTCCATTCATTCATAATAGCATTCCACTCCCAGATTTGATGATGAAAACCTCTAGGATCACTCTCATTAATGCCCAAGAAAAAAAGAAAAAACTTTACCATACAAACTTGATCAAGATTTTTTTTCTAACTATATAAATCTTTTTATTTTAAAATATATTTTATTGATTTTTTTTACAGAGAGGAACAGAGAGGGATAGAGAGTTAGAAACATCAATGAGAGAGAATCATCGATCAGCTGCCTCCTGCACACCCCCTACTGGGGATAAGCCTGCAACCAACATACATGCCCTTGACCGGAATCGAACCAGGGACCCTTGAGCCCGCAGGCTGACGCTCTATCCACTGAGCCAAACTGGTTTCAGCTAACTATATAAATCTTCAGTTCCTATAACAATTCATATTAGATAGCACTCAGAAAACAATTTTAGTATAAATCATTTTATAAAATTACCAATTGATGCGACATTCCTTCAATGCTAGAACATCCAATGTATCCTTTACAATACCATAGAAGTTTAGTATCTAGAGCCCTAGAATAATTTTTTTTTCAGACCTGACGGAGAATTCTTGAAAATTTGTAGTATAAATGCTAAAATGCCATGTACACATTAATAGAGTAGATAAAAGCATCACACATAATACACAACAGACCCTGGCCAGTGTGCCTCAGTTGGTTGGAGCATTGCCCTGTAAACCAAAAGGTCGTGGTTCAATTCCCCAACAGGACACATACCCAGTTTTTAGGTTAAGGTGCATGCTGGAAGCAATTGATAAATGTTTCTCTCCTCCCTCTCTCAATAATCAGTAATAACAAAAATAAAAGATAGATCTAAAGTGCTTTTATACACTATTCCCTTGGAGGATAATGCTTCCTTTTAACTGAAATGGCTATTTCATCCCCCTGTGCCCACCTCTATTAAGAGCTTACTCTAGCAGATCTTAATTGTTTACCTGTTTCCTCCATTAGGTATGTGAACATTTAAAAGCGCCTAATCTCTAGCCATAGCAATTAGAACAATGACTAATATAAAAGAGATGGTAGACGATTTCAAAATAAATCTTTATTTTTCTGGAGCCAATCTTCAAAGCAGCACTTCAACTATATATTATTTTCTATTACATAGGTACGTGTACACAGAAACATATACACATGTATTATCTATATTAATGTTTTTATATATAGCAAAAAGACTTAAAGCAAACATTTCTTTCAGTACTAAATAAATATGCTTTCCTGTTACTATTCCCCTTTGCTGCCAGAAGCTAATTACAGCATGTCAGCAGGGCTAAATCATCTGGAGATGGCTGAGGTTATTTCCCCAAATCTGAAAAGGATACAAAAATGATTGCTTGCTGCCTGACAGCTCAGGGCATCTTAATCTACATGTTATTGCCTCTTACTGGCCAAACACCTGGATAGCTGTAGGCAAATTCTTCCAATCTGACAATGGATTATGTATATGAAATCCTACCCTTTGATGTGTATATCTCCACCTTGCCTTCGGATGAATTGTGTTAATAAATAGCAAGGGGGCCTGAGACAAGGAGAATTTGGGGCCTGAGACAAGGAGAATTTAGTTCCTTTAGTTAAGTCTTCTCTGACCCCCCATAATGCCTTCCAAAATTATGTTTCGTCTCTGGACTCTTAATTTACGCACAGTGCTTCTCCAGGTTCTTAAATGCTTCTAGCTGCCGAATCAAGACCACCGGCACTTTGCTACTTTATTCTGCCTCACAATCACTTCTCGGCCTTTTGGCTAAGATCAAGTGTAGTATCTGTTCTTATCAGTTTAATATTCTGCCTCACATATGAAATTTTTATTTTTATTTTATTAAGCCTTTCTGTCCATAATTGACACAGGATCAAAAAAAAATTTTAATTATCATCATTAATGCAAACATACACAAAGGTTCATAAGTGCCAATTATAAGATAGAAATATCCAGCCTAGTTTCTTTTGATGAACTAACAAAGAAAGTTTATTTCCATAGCTGCTACTTAAGGAATTTTTTCCTGCTTCCTTTCATTCATTCATAGAAAAGCAAGAAGAATATAGTCACTACTTACAGTTACACTGATCACATATGTAGATTTTTCCTTCTAAAGCTTCTATTTCTGTGAATTTGGCCAACATTTCAGTAACCAGGCATGACTGGGAAGCCATATCTTTTCCATTGCATTGGTATCTTTTGGGAAATTCCAGTGACAAATCCCAGAAAGGTTCTATGGTATTCGATTTGTTGTCACATGCAAGACATGTAACCTGCAAATAAAAATGTTTCAGATTACAATCCTCATGTCAAAACATTTACTCCTTTCATGAGATCACTGCCAAATAAAAAAACAAAAACAAACAAACAAACAAAAAACTCTTCTTCTGAAAATGCACTATCATAATTCTGAATAATCTGCTTTATATTATTTTCAGGAAATTATTATTTTTCCTTCCAAAACACTGTCAGTAAACTAACCATTATACATTGGTAGACTTTAACTACTAGGCATTCAAAAAGCTCCAAGGGCATTAGTCAAATCTGAATTTAAGTAAAAACAAACTGTGGACTCATTTAATCAGATATCCATTTAGGGATATATATATATATATATATATATATATATATATATATGTGTGTGTGTGTGTGTGTGTGTGTGTGTGTGTGTGTGTGTGTATGTGTGTGTGTGTATGCATTTAATTTAATGTGTTTAGATAATTAGAATTGCAGTTTTTTCACCAGTTGATTTTCTCTCCCCAAAACCCTATACACCCCTTAATTATGATATAAATAAAATACTATATTTTTATATACAAAAGTATATTAGTGTATATAGATCTTGAAGACCTAAAAACTGATCATTTCAAAAGATAGTAATATGACAAATAATGAGGTCATACTTCCATTTAAAGCAAACATCACTACATTAAAATCCTCACCAAAATATAGGAATCACAAAGAATATGGGCAGTTCTAACATCTTACATAAGATAGATATATTAGTAACTGAAAAGGGAAAGAATAATAAATTTTGTGAAGAATTCAGCAGGATTTAATGCCAGAAAACACTCAAAGTAATTGAAGATAGACTTTATAAATCATTCCATACATTATGAAATGCAGTTGATGCTTGAACATCAGCATCTTCAAATTTGTTCCCTGTAGGATTAAACTTCCCCTTTTCTCAAACTCTCAAAGAATAAATATAATATAGTTAACCTAAGAAGCTCTGTCTCCTAATTTCCTTTCTCCACAAAAAAAGCTTTCATACCATGGACATGAAACTACTTCCAATGATTCATGAAGGAAACTATAAAAAGTGAGCTGGCTATACATATATATCTGTGAAAGTGACCTATTTTGACTTGAAAACTGTACTAACTCTAACACACTAGATCAGGGGTGAGAAACATCCAGCCCACAGACTGTATAAGACCTGAGAAATCATTTGGTCTGGCCCTGCCAAGGCTTTAGGAGTAATGAAATGCTTGATAAAATATAACAGGCTAATTTTTAAGTTGATAATTTTGTATGGTCTGCAAATTATGTTATAAATACCCAAATGACCCTTGGCAGAAAAAGGTTCCCTACTCCTGTATGAGATAGAGAATATGCATCTTTTAGGTTTCACTTTATGAAGTCCCGACAATGAAAATCATATTTTAAAAAATCCATACCTGACTAAGAAGTTGTCCATGAAAAATATTATTCACAACATTTAAAACCTGTTTGATAAGTTTCCTTTGAGAAGTGGGGATGAGAGCTGGTGACCTGGTACCAGTTGTCTCTAGTTCATGTTGTATTTTATCCAAAAGTTCACAAAGAAATTCCTGAGCATCTTGTTGGGCATAACCACGAAAAGCAGGAATTAGTCTCCACACTGAGTGTAGCATAGCAAATGGTGAGACAAAGGCCCACTTTCCAGACCACATGACTTGGAACAAAGTATGCAATTCATGACAGAGAGAAATGTACTGTGAACTTGACTTCCATGGCTGAATAAGTTCCATCTTTCTACTCTTTGATGTTCCAACACTTAATCTGGATGATAAAGTTGGATGTCTGGAGTGAACAGAGAACATATCTTTTTCTTGGCATTCATTCATTTGACATACTGTATCTGTGATTGGTGGATGCTTATAAGATGATTTTGTCTTATCATTAGCTGTCACAGACAGCCATTGGTTCAGATCAAGTTTTAAAAAACATTGTCGAAAAATAAGTAAATGACTCAACACTTGAAGAACAGAATTCATGTAGCAAGTATTTCCCAAATTTCTTAATCCTGTTACACCAGGAATTACAATTGGCCTTTGTTTAATTGAGGGGTCACTGGCTTTTTTAAATCTTACATCCTTTGAGGTAGATATTACTTGATCTTTTGCTGATGATGCTGTGGTTTGTAGTGATTCTTGAACAGGAACTATTTCTATTGTGGTGGACAGAGATAGACCTTGCAAACGCAGACTCTTTCTGGGAGGCATACTTTCCAATTCTGCTTTAACTCGATGCTCTAATTCTTGCCGTCTTTTCTTTACTTCTCTATTTTCTATTTTTTCTTGATATTGTTCTTCTTGCCTTTTTCTTCCAATGGGTGATTGTTCAAACCAAATTCGAAAAATTTTACCCATTAGGATCCTTCTCCTGTGCCAAAGAGCAGTATACATTTGATCTTCATTTTGAAGCAGAGATTGGGCATCGTCATGTAAGAAATAAGAATCACCACTTATACTGATAGATTGTAAAACCCTTCCCCTGCGAGTGGTGCAGTGATAATTTTGACTTTTGATTGCACTTAATGAACTTCGTAGTAACTTCAGATCTCCAGCTGCATTATCATTAAGAACATAATCATCACAAAGGTAACAAAAAACATACATATCATTCACCTCTATTGCAACAGGATGCCTGCTTTCTTGAAAGTGCTTGAGAGCATGTTCTTCAATATACCTTCCACAGGCAACATGGGAACAGCTAAGGCAAGCCCAAATCGACTCACTTGTATTGCAATTCACACAATGCCATTTCTCAGGGTTGAGAATGGAATGGTCTTGAGCAAGCTGCAACTGTCCAATGTGTTTGCATTTATCCATAGTTAACATTTATTTCATCTAGCTGAGAAATACATAATCCAAATCAGTCTTTGTTTACTCTTGAAGCATCTGAAAACTAAACAGAACACTGTCAATTTTAATAACATAAGAAGCCAATATTTTTGTTTTTATGAGGCATTTTTCCAAGAATAATTTTATAAATTTGCTGCTTCTGCTCCAATTTCTAGGCCTGTCATAATACCATAGGCAGTTCTCACATTTCCCTTGTTGCATGCAGACTTCTCTCCACCTTATTTCCCTTTACAGTCTTTTTAAATTTTCTGCCACTATCTACTGAATAGTGTGAGGGCAGCTTAAGATTGGGGCTGGCAAGACCAAAATATGTTTCTAATGTCTATGTTCTGAGAACCGTATGTGGAGTTACTAGAACATACCCAAGAGTTAAAAGCATAGGTTTTTGAAGTAATAAAACTTAGGTCTGAATTTTACCTCTCCACATACCATTATATGTCTGACTTGAGTAAATATTTTAACTCCTCTAAACTTTATCTGAAAAACAGGGAAAAATCATACCAACTTCAAATTGCAGAAGAACTGAGATAAACTATCTGACACACAGTAAATGCTCAATAAATGGTTGCTGTAATGGTGGCTATGGTGAGTACATCTTAATATTCTCTTCTATTCATTTAAATAAATCGATTTCATATTTTACTTAATTACCATTTTTAAAGTTGGCTTTCCATTAGTAAGTCAATAATGACCTTTAATTCATGACTCTAAAACATACTCTGATCAGATAGCCTTTGACAGTTTGCTTAGAGAAAGAGAGAAAGACAGAAGGGGAGAATGCCTTTGTGTTTGAATAGACTCAGGAATGTGCAAGAACTTGTAAGCAAATAAAAAGAAAAAATACAAAGTGGATGGCAATATAATGAACTTTTACATTCTGGTAGGCTTAACTAAGCATTATCTGAAATTAAGAGCTTATTCTAAAAACAAACAACACAACACAAAGCCAACATAATAAAACAAAACTCTTCCCCCTATCACCTATATGATTTTGACACCGAAACTTGTTCCTTTATCAGATAAAGTCAGGAACACTTCTGCTACAAGTAGTTAAAAATAGGGAACTGAAATCCAGTTAAAAGCAGGGATCACAAAACACTTTCTTCATTCATTTAACATAAATTGAACACAAATTTCTGGTCACAGGTGGGGACTGGTTATAAAACACTCAGAACATTATATGTAGCATGATCAATGCTTTAATTTTTAGGGCAGCAAAACATGAATTTCAAAGATATTTGTGGGTACTTAAAACAATTCCTGGCACTAAATAACATTATATTTTAGCTGCTGATAATAACATTATATATAATAAGGATATTATAAACGCTAATTTCTTATAGTTTTATTACTTTTAGTAAGGGGTTCCTCCTTCTCAGCAAATGTGAACTAAGCCCAACTAAGGTGCTAATTGTTAATTAAGTAAGATGTTAGATGTGAACTAAAATCTGACATCTCCCAGGGTGTCACTCAAAGATAAAGGGACTCTCTCAAAGATAAAATCTTTTTAAAAATCCAAGTAAGTGAAACCAGGATGGTGTAATGATAGATCACGAGGTTAATATTTTAGAGTAGGGGCTCACTTACCCTCTCTGCTTATGGAAAAATACCAGTAGGAGATGGATGCCCAAGGGAAGATCAGGGAGGAAAGCAGGAGCTAGAGGCCTGCTGCTGGCACCAGAAATCTCTGCTGCTTGGAGCAAAAACTCACAGTCACTAGGGTATCCCCAAAGGAGCTTCATCACACAAAGTTCTAAAAGCTTGGAGGAAAAAGGGGGGATGGGAGTATTTCTTCACACTTCCTATTTTCCTCTACAGAGTTCAGAGCACTTCTTTTCATTTGCTAATCCACTGCTGAGAAACTATTAACTGTTTGGCTCTAGCAGACTAGATATGTAATTTTTGGTAGTATATTCATTTTAAAAAGTCATTTTTGTATCCCCTACATAGACTCTGACAAAATATTACTTATACTTACATATAACAGCAACATTAAAATAGTAAAGATATTTTGAATGAAATCTATATAGATTAAAATTATACTATCATTTTCTCATATATTTTTTAAAATGTCTCAACTTGAAATTCCAATGAATAGCTATAGAATGGCTTTTAAAAAAACCAAGTATGCTCATCTTTATTTTAAAGACAGATTAATTATAAATATTCTAAAGGCTTCTTTTTGTCATTCTTCCCTGCTTAAAGACAATAAAATATTTAAATTGGGGTTTTTTTTAATTTAAGCTATTCAAACTTTTCATGCTATATAATTGAGCAAACATTTTATTTTCAAAATTCCCTTTAGCAAATCTCTAACATTTAAGAAAATAATTGTATTGAACTTATTGGAAGATAAGTTATTTTATATAGAGTTAGCATATCATTAAAGCAATTATAATATAGAAAGCTAAAATGACTGGGAGAGAAAAAATGTAAGATCTAATTAGATATGGTATTTTTGGTCAAAGGTCTATATTACACACAAAAATTAAGATCACAGGTAAAATATTTTAACTTATTAAAGTTCAACAGCACAAAATTGCTTATATTTACCACCCAGTGAGAATTCTGAGATTAATTTTTATTTACTCATTGAAACATACAATCTAGGCTTTAAGCATGTATTTCTGATCTATTTTAATGGCTTTTCAAACCTTTGTAGAAATGAACTCACTTCAAAAATCAGATCTAGATAGCTCACTTCTAAGACTTCATCCTTGGCCCTCACCTTTCTGAATTAATCTCAGACACACTTCAACTTAGCTTACCTATATATCTTGCCTTTACAGAATTAGCCTCTTTCCCAATATTATCTGGTTAAATATATTGTATTATATCATTCAAGTACCCAGGCTAGAAATCTTTGTAGTTTTTTAACTCTTCCCTCACACATTCAGTTTATGACCTATATATATAGGGCTGATTATCAGTGGGGCAGTCAAAATATTATCTTTGTCAGTCTTGCTTTCAAAATTCTTCAGATTCCAACTTATCTTCTTTGCCTTCTCTTATTACCCCTCCTGTCATTACCCCTCTGCACATTCCAGCCAAAAAGAATCATCCCTAGCTAATTTCCTGAACTCATCTTCATCATTCCCTTACCTGCACCCTTCAAAAACATATTCATTTTCTAAGACCCAACTTCTTCTCAGAATATTTCTAGTTGCTTTTTAAAAATTTGTATTTTATTTTATTGATTTGAGAGGGGAAAAAAAAATCAAATTGTTGCTCCACCCTTTTATGCATTCATTGGTTGATTCTTGCATGCTTGATGACCAGGGATCAAACCCTCAATCCTGGTGCATTGGGATAATGCTCCAATCAAATGAGCCACTACTGGCCAGGGCAAAGTATTTCTAGTTGTTGTTTTTTTGTGTGTGTGTGTTTTTTTTTGTGTGTGTGTTTTTTTTAATTTCTTTCTTTCTAAATTCCTAAAGTACTTGAGTGGTGTCAAATATGAATCCTTGTGTTTATGTATATATACATCCTTACTCTGCCATTGTTGGATAGGTTCCCTATAGTTAGAGAGGACAACATTTTTTTTTTTATCACTTTAATAAAAAAGAAAATAACAGATTTATGAAGATCTTAGGGGCTTTTATAGCCATATTGTTTCAGACTACTAAATTATTGGCACAATCAATTAACATGTATTAATTGCAGGTCTCACTTCAGTTCTCATTATTTGAATCAGTGGATAATAAGAAGTCACTGATCACTAGTGGCCAAAATTACCCTCAACTAAGTGGTCATTTTTCCTGCCATGGTCAGTTAGGCATAGTTTCCTGTTACTTTGTGGTTTCATTATCCTACTTTCTCTATCCCTAACCAGAGTCTCCCATGTCTCTTATCCCATGCTACATGCTTTCAGATACGCAATAGTTTTTATGTAAAAGCAAACTGAGACATAGTTCTTCAACCCTAATTAGGTTTTCAGTTACTTTGAAACTTGGTATTAAGTATAGTGACCCTTTGGACAAATATCTTGCCCCAAATATAAGTATTCCCAGGAGCTACAAGGACTCTAAAAAATTAGAAGGGTACCTACTTCAAAAATTAACTTTCTATAAATTTTGGTTCTTTTCAACATAGTGATCTTTCCAGCTAACCACTCCCTTTCTACTTTAGTTTCTCAAGAAGACACTTAGAAAGTATTGCCCTACACAGCGTGGCTCAGTTGTCCTGTGCATCGAAAGGTCGCTGGTTCAATTCTCAGTCAGGGCACATGCCCAGGTTTCAGGTTCAATCCCTTGCAGGAGCCAACCGATGGATGCTATTCTCTTTCTCAAATCAATTTTTAAAATATTTTAAAAAGTAAGAAAGTTGGAACCAAAGATCAGTCATACGAAAGTAATCTGGATCTTTTAATCAGTGGAATTAGTCACAATTTTCAGATTCTTTGCTTTAAAAAATATATTTTTAATAAAAGTCAGGAACTTTTCATGAAAAATAAACATATAAAAACAGACAAACTAAAATCTGACTGGGTGGCTCAGTTGGTTGGAGTTGTCCCATGCACTAAAAATGTTGCAGGTTCAATTAATTCTCAGTTAGGGCACACACCCTCAGGGCATATATATCCACTAGAGGCCCAGTGCATGAAGTTTTTGCAGGGGGGGAGGGGGAGATGGGTCTCCCTGAGCCCAGCCTGCATCTTCTCCAATCCAGGACCCCTTGGGGGATGGCCAACTGCCAATCTAGATCCTCTTACAATCCTGGACTGCTGGCTCCTAATCACTCGCCTGCCTGCCTGTCTAGTCACCCATGAGCTATACCAGCCAGGGCAGAATAACTATTTAAATAAAATTGGGGCCTTAACCTGTGGGGTTCAGTAGTTGGAGCATCAACCATTGGACTGAAGGATCTTGGGTTTAATTCAGATCAAGGGCACATACCTTGGTTGCAGGTTCAATCCCTGGCTCTGGTCAGGGCTCAAGTGAGAGGCAAACAATTGATGTGTCTCTCTCACATCAATGTTTCTCTCACTCTGTCTCTCTCCCTTTCCCTTCCACTCTCTAAAAATCAATGGGAAAAATATCCTCAGGTGAGGATTAACAAAAAAATATTTTAATAAAAAATAAAATTGTGTCACAGTAACCATTTTATCTCACTAAAAAAAATACTCCTGCCTTAGCCAGTTTGGTTCAGTGGATAAAACATTGGCCTGCGGACTCAAGGGTTTAATTTCAAGCAAAGGCATGTACTTTGGTTGTAGGCTCTTCCCCAGCCCTGCCCCTGGTAAGGGCTTGTGCAGGAGACAGACAACCAAACAATGTTTCTGTCTTTCCCTCTTTCTTCCACTCTCTCTAAAAATCAATAGAAAAATATCCTTGGGCAAAGACTAACAACAACAACAACAAAATAATAATAATAAAGAAAATACTCCTGAGACCTCCCCAAAAGATAGATATTAAAGAGTAGGCATATGTTGACTCTTCATTTTAACAAATATAATAATTTTTATAGCAAAACATTTTTCTTGTTTTAAAAAGAATTTTTTTAATGATTTCAGAGAGGAAGGGATATGGGAAGAGAGAGAGAATCATTGATTGGCTGTTTTCTGCACACCACACACTGGGGAATTGAGCCTGCAACTCGGAATTAAACCTGGGACGCTTCAGTCAGCAGGCCAACGCTCTATCCACTGAACCAAACAAGCTAGGGCAAAATCATTTTTTTTTTTTTTTATCAATACCAAATAACCTATGCAGATGTCCTAAAAACTATTAAAATTTTTAAAAATATACTATTTTCCACAATAAAAGATAGAGAGAAATGGCAATTTTAGTAGGAAGTAGTCCCTAGGAATTGCTAATGACCACAATCTTTACATGTATTTGGGTAAGAATGAAAATAACTTTTCCATAGTACAATAATTAGGGCAAACCTTACCTAAGTCTTCTGAGCAATTTTCTTTTTTAAAATGAACTTAAAAAAAAAGATTTTTACAATGATTCTCTCTCATCATTGATGTTTCTATCTCTCCCTTCCTCTCTGAAATCAATAAATACATTTTATAAATATTAAAAAATAATAAAAAAATTTTTTTAAAGATTTTTATTGATTTCAGAGAGGAAGGGAGAGGAATAGATAAGAGAGAATCATTGATTAGATGCCTCATGTATGCCCCCTTCTGGGGATTGAGCCCACAATCTGAGCATATGCCCCTGACCATATTCGAACCTGGAACCTTTCAGTCAACACTCTAGGCACTGAACAAAACCAGCGAGGGCTTATGAGCAATTTTCAAGTTTCCATTTATTTCATGAAACCACCATAGTACCCCTATCCTCTTAAGAAATGTCTGTAAAATACTAAGGGTCATTGTGCCTGGTACATACAAAGCATTCAATATTTTTTAATAAACCAATTATTGAACAAATGAATACAATGGGCTCTGTAACTTTAGGTGTATTATTATGCCTATTATGTGCTTTGGTACTTCTCCTTGTCAATCATGATGTATTTCCTTTCTTTTATTCCTAGAAAGGGCCTAGTTATTCTTTCTTCCTCCAGAGATCTAGAATTCAAAACTTACCCTGATCTTGTTGGAAACTCCTCATTAAATAATAAAGGATACCCTCTGCAATCCTCTCCCTCCTGGCCCTCTTCACATCTCAAATATGCTTCTCCTGAAGCACAGAGCTTGAATCTATTCATGAGGTTCTAAGAAAAAATTCCTAGAAAGAAGTTCTGTCACCAGGTTATTCGATTTCTTCACCCATCACTAGTTACAAGAATTTCATTCCTGGGCAATTTTGTTGCAAAATATTTATCATTAGTGTCACACCATCATACTTATACATTAGTCTACTGTTGCTAAGTTCATAACAATGGGGAAAACATTCACAAAGAGATTGAACATTCTATTATGGATCTAGTAAGTTGAGTTAAAATACTTTGTGTAAAATGCCTAGATTCTCTATTCTATCATTCCAGTGCACCCATGACTTGGCCTAAAAAGTATATTCTTAGACTATAAATATTTTTTTCTTATGGCATGTAAAACTTCATAAAAAATGAGTTTTTTACAATAAAATTTTTATGGAGTCTGAAGGTGCTGTGAAAAATCAACTGCACTTCTTACATTAATTTTAATCTTTGCCAGAAAACCAGTATTTGTAGAATCCTATATTTTCGATACTTGTCACCTATTTAGTCTAGGCCTAATGGCAAACTGTCCCTCATTACTGAATCCAGAGAATGATTGAGCACACATTTCCTATCTTGATTAGACTCCAGTGGCCCCAGCCTCTCTCTAATCTTCCCTCAACCAGACAACTTCTTCAAAATCTGGAAACCACATTTATTCTGCCTAACATTACAGGATGGAGGAATAGTTGAAAGCACTTTTTTTTTTTCTTTCCTGCTATCAAGAAGCCAAAATGTTGCCTTTTTCTGTACTTCTGTACTATTAAAAAAACCCAATTCAACAAACATTGACAAGGTTTCTTCCATGTTAAGCAGTCAGGTGCTAGGAATAAAATTAAGTTATAATTAGACTCAGCCCTCAAACAACCCAAGGAGTAAAAAGTCTGGTTATGAGGACCAATGCTATAATACTCAATAAGATTCAAGAGTGTAGAGGAAACATTTGGAAGAGGAGATATAGATTCCTTTTTTTTTTTTTTTGTAGTACAAAAAGAAAATCTAAAAAAGAGGAGTAAAGACAATTAAGTAGAGACAATATATTTTAAATATTTAACCCAAAATCTTGAAGAGATTTTTCCATTTAAAATATTCTAAAAAGTTGTATCATTGTATATTATACTAAATCCAGATCCACCTACCAGTTAATTTTTTATAGGTTAAAAATATCTGAGACAATGAATATTTGGATGAAAAACAAGACTGCTGCACAATCTACAATGTATGCATTGAAATATTTGTTCTATATCAGAAGTTCTCTAAATTGCAATATATAGTCTACAATGATAAATACTGGATTGAAAAATCTGCCATCCATTGCAAAAGTAATAATAGCTAGTATACGCAAACTAAAACAACAACAACAGTGGGGCAGGGGGGAGAAGCTACATGAGCAAAATGTTTTAGAATCTCTTTCAAATCCTGAGATACTAAATTAAGATGAAAAGATTAGAGTTCCAATAATACAAAGTTTTCATCTCTTTTAAGACTGAATCTCATTGAGATTATTAAATATCTTATAAACAGGTGCTTAACTCGTGTTTGGCTTTCTGAATTTGATCACAATGAATAGCCAATGCTTTTTCCTTGTTTACAACAAATGCTGCTTTTAAAGACAACTCAAAATGGAATTCCAGGCTCAAAGTTACCACCCCCTTACTTTTACCCCACAGGCAGCTACTTAACAGATAATAAATTCAAGTACAGACCCTGAAAGTCTATTTCCATGCTAATTTCACAACCCAGTTACTGACTGGCGAGATATGACAAAGTTTAAAAGGGGGAAGGGGGGGAATTGAGGATAAAGGGACTCTTCCAAGACTTGCTAAATTGCACTTTTACTTCCAAAATGAAAACTGCAAGAAGGTATCCAATTAGGGTAGAATTTACAATGACCCAAACTGCAGTTGAAACCAATTACCATGTGGTGTTTTTTTTTTGTGTGTGTTTTTTTTTTCACTGTCTCCTTTAGAAATCATCTTTTTTCTTCTCTTGCTGACACATTTTGTATGCCCCTTCAAATGAGTTTAGCCTATTAACATTCCTTCCCCAAAGGCTGGCGGGAACGGGTTGGGAAGCCAGTATTGAAAAGTCGTGTCTTTAAGTGGCAGCAGGTGCAGGCGGCGCTGGGACCCGAGCCCTCCAGCGGGGGAAAAAACGTCCCTTCCACAGAGGACTCCAGCAGTCCTTCCAAAGCAAAGCATCCCTGGGCTTCTAGCATCCCTGGGCTTGCAGCATCCCCGGGCGGCACTCAGCCGGCGCCAGGATGCGGTGTTCTCCCGACCGTGCCAGCTCCGCAAGCCCCCCCCAGCCCGCATCAGCTTCCCGAACGCGTCTCCTCGACGTTCCAGAACTCGAATCGGGGCACAACTTCCCCCGCCACCCCGCACCCAAGCGCATCCCCCTCACGCCCCCCAATGCCGCCTTCTCTTCCCCGGCAGCCCAGCGCGGGGTGGCTGCTCGGTGTCACCGGGGACGCGGCCCCTCGCAGCATCTCTGGGCGCTCGCGAGGTGGCCGGCCACCGGGACACCGGCCACCAGGACGCCGGCCAGGGCGCACCGCACGTCCCACCGAAACTCCTCACAGGCGCCCCTTCCAAACTCGCCGAACCCGCCGCCGGCTCCGCGCGCCCCTCGGCGCGCTCCCCTCAGTGGGTCCGCAGCCCCCTCTCCCTCAAGCCCCGACTCTGCAACCTGAGCGGCGGGGAAACGCCGCCAGGTGCCTTCCTTCGGGGCCCCGGGTGCTCCCGCAGCGGGACTCGCTCCGCCAACAGCCGCAGCCGCGCGCGCCCCGCTCACGCACACTCACCAGCCCGCGCCAGAGCGGCCATCTTGACGCTCGCCCCCCGGGTCACCCCCTCGCCCACTCCCCCTGCCACCCCAGTACAACCCGAGTTCGGCCGCGCGGTCCGGCGGCTACGTCATCGGTGACGCCAGGCCGGCTCCGCCCCTCGGCCCCGCCCCCTCGCCTGTGGAACGCGGCGGGGGGCGGGGCTTGTGGGAGGGGGTCTCTCCGCCCTGAGGCCACGGGCCCGCTGCCGGGCGCCGCCTGAGGGGAGGCGGCCTGCGCCTCAGGGGGAAGGCGCGGGGCTTCGTCGTCGCCTCAGGTACGGGCTTTCCCGGGCGCTGGGGGCCGTACGTGGGCGGCAGAGGCCCCTCCCCGGCCGGGCTCTGCACCTGTCGGGACCGCTGGGGCCGGGAAGGGACACATCGGTGTGTCTGTCCTACGAGCTTGCGAGATGCAGACTATATTCCTCGACGCCGTTACTCCCTCGGAAGCTTGCTCCGCACCGGATGGTCCGGCAGAAATGCGGGCCAGCGCCTTTACCTTCAAAACCTGCCCAACTAACTTCACCGGCGTGGACATTGTTTTCAAGACAAACGTTCCCTTCCCGCCTGGGTACCTGGGGGTGCGCGCAGGTGGCGGCGGCTGCTTTGAGTCGGCGAATGGGATTCCCCAGGACGCGGAGCTTCCTGAGGAATAAGATGGAAAAGGGTAGGGAGCGGCACCTCGGTCCAGAATGTCCTTGCCTGAAACTGCCAATTTAAGATGAAGAAGGAGGAAACGAAGAGACGGAGGGAGAAAAATCTGAGAGTCAAGCCAAGCCTACAGATGGATACAAGAAGATGAATCATGAACAGTTAGAGCTTTTTCTCTGCGCCCAGCTCTGAACCAGTAGTGTCTCCGCTGCTCCGTGGAGAGTATTTAACACGAAAAGACAGTTTTCCTTAGAGAAAAACAGTCTTCCTTGAAGAAGCAGCAGACAGACGTGCAAAGTGAATAACGTGTCAGTGCAGCACATCTTGCGATATACAGTATAAGGCAAGCTATCACATTGTTTCTATCTTTTGATCTGCAGTTCCACTTTGGGGAATATCTTCCAATGGTGAGAGCTGGGGGAAAAAAAAAAAAAGCGTGCAAAGGTATTCATAGCATTATTTCCCAACCAACCAACAAAGATTGGAAGGGGGGTGGGGGTGGAGGGAAGTCTAATCACAGGGAAATGGCTAATTAACATCTGGCATAGTAACCCCAGGAATTCTTAACAGAATGACAATAGACGCGGATCAATTTATACTTGAAAGCATACCAAACACGTACATTCAGATTCAACTGCATAAAATGTAGTTAGGCACACAAAAATGAAGGCTAAGGAGTGAATTTGAGTAGTGTAATACCCCTTCCAATCTTTTTTCAAGACATTTCACTGCATAACAATTCCTCCCGATTCAGTTCTGTGCCCCGTGCATTCCTCCCACTCAAAACAAACTGTTACCTCGTGACTCCCCCCAACACACCTTAATTTCTAAGATGTACGAAATGCATTATATGAGAAAGTCTCCTAAAAGGAAGCATTTCTTCCAATTAAGTATTTCTGGCATACAGTATCGTTTTTCCTGTCATTTCTAGAAAGCAAAATATTATAAAGGTTAAAAATCCCTTGCTCTTGTTTTAATGTCATAAAACTCTTACAGAAGGTCTTCGGAAAAATTCCATCAAGAGTCTGCCACCTCTGATCTAGTAATTCTATTTTAGAAATAACAAGGAGTATTTACCTGAGACTCAGGCAACTTAGAAGGCTATTCATGTTAATATTATTTAGGATTGTGCAAAACACAACCTAACTGTTCAGCCCCATAAGAATGGCTAAGTACATCTGGTACATTTACAGGACAGACTACTATATAGTCATCAAGCATCTTATTTTCACGACCGTAATGACCAGAGACCAGAGCCACCACAGCCCCTCGCAGGGCTGGCCCTGCCATTAAAAAATTAAATAAATAAATAAATAATAATAATAATAATCTTATTTTCAAAAAAATTACATGAAGGCATATAGGTCAAGACAACTGTGTTCTGCTATTCCCAGTCCTCTGAGAGGTTCCTTCATAGATTTAGTTATGGTACTACAAGACCCTTCTTCCCTCTTTGTAGCAGTGTATTGGACTGGCATGGACACCAGACCCAAAAGCAACCAATCTGTAGGGAGGTTGTTAAAGCTCTACCCCAAAACTGGGCAAGGTGAAAGAGAGTTGAGGTAGACTGAATAATGGTGTTTTTAAAAAAATATATTTTATTGATTTTTTACAGAGAGGAAGGGAGAGGGATAGAGAGTTAAAAACATTGATGAGAGAGAGCCTTGGGAGCCAAAGCTGAATTCATAAAAATCAGCTGCCTCCTGCACACCCCCCACTGGGAATGTGCCCGCAACCAAGGTACATGCCCTTGACCAAAATCGAACCTGGGACCTTTAAGTTCGCAGGCGGATGCTCTATCCACTGAGCCAAACCGGTTTTGGCATAGACTGAATAATGGTTTAAAAGCACATTGAATAGGCAAGCAGTGGACACCGGGCAGCAAGAACCACAAGGAAGCAGAAGCCATGAGTAATCAGAGGATATAGGGAGTAGCAGCTGAGTTAAAGAGAACAGGCAGTAATAGCAAGTAACAAGATGCTAAGTAGACCTGCTTGGATTTTGGAGTCTCTAAAATAACTATAAAAGTAAAAACTAAAAAAATGCAAACAATGTGCATACTGTATTTTAAAATATGTATCCATAAATTATTCACTTTGGACACTTGAAGGAATACATTAACATTTTAATGGTGGAGATATTACAAGTGATTTTTCCCTAACATTTTTACAATGATAATTTTAAAAACTGTTTTAAGGAGAGAAGTAGAATGAAGACCATCAATAGTCAAAAATTCTAATCAGAAAATAAGTTTGTGGTCAAAGTGACTAGAAGATAGAAGGTCAGAGAAATAATTCTCTGAGATCATAAATGGCATAAAGGAAAAGCTGACACTTAGGCTGGGTCTTTTAAGGGCTAAAATTACTTGAATAAATGAAGAGGGAACAAGAAGACAAAAGACAAGCTGAGTAATGGCATAGGTGGAGAGTAATGAATAGGGTGTCCTTAATAACATGTCTTGAGTACAAAAATGTAAGCTAGGGCGAGGTGCTGGGTTCTTAAGGGGAAAGTTGGAGATAAGGAATGTTTCATATAGCCTTATCTTTATTGATATTATTCAACTTTTAAAATTTCCTCAGCTGCCATTTTACTTCAGGTTTAACAACCTAGACCTAAATTATGGATTGTGTAGCTTGTTTCTTGAGCTGCATGACCTCCGGGTTGGAATCTCATTTTTTCATAGCTGTCATAAAAATATTACGTAATTTTTGTTTTCTTACCCACCTCATCAAATCTAAGCTTTTTACAATAACAACAACAATGAAAGTCTTCTTTCCTTCCCACCTTCAACAACTAACTTCCCCAAACTTACCTATTATGACATCCTCAAAATCAGTCTTTCTCCATTATCACCTTTTTACTGTTAGGAAGTCAGTCTCCTCATGGTCTCCCACACATCAGGCACTTCCCGTCTCTAAACCAGGGCAGATACTTATCTCCTAAGTAGAATGCTTTCCAACTTTCACTCATGCAAATCATTACAATCAACCTCTTTCAGAGCTGCCTAAAACTTTCACCTCCTGGAAACTGCTTTCCTAGTAACAACCGGGCTTCCAGATCCCTACTCCCAACCCCCATTAGTCTATTATTATGCAGTCACAGCTTTTGTTCGTAGGTCTGCGCCTGGTTCTCTTTGCTTTGTAATCTCTTTGGAGGCAAGGACTGTGCACTTGCTCCGTTTGAATACCTCTCCACGACTCATAGGACAGAAATTGGCCAAAAATTACTCTTACAATGTTGAATGAATTAACAAAATTGGAACTTCTCTAGCATCATGTAGGGTTGCAAAAATTATGTGCAGGGGTTTCCCTCGTTTCCACAGTTTTCATATTGGGAGAAATGGCAATTTGCCCTTTTCTCCAAGTTAACCAGATAGTTTTCTAAACAAGATAAAATTTTAATGACTTTGATACCTCAGTTCTGAGGCCATATTCAACTTTTGAAGTAGGTACAATACAAACTGGTTTTGGTTTTTGTATCTTGAAAAGAGAGTGAATGAATTGAAGACAGTCCTTTGAGCTGCATTTTGTGCTTTGTACTGACATTCAGAATTTTCTAGTCTAGTCTTTCATGAATCTGAGAAGTATCTTAGGAATGCTAATTATAGACAAATGATGAATTTATGAGCTTATTAACTTTAGGAAACTACTTCTAAGAATAGCCTGTATGTTCCTATGTAATAACTCTGAAGATTATTAATGATTCATTTGATAAATACTTTTTCAGCACCTATGTGCCTGGTATCAAGCTATGCACTGAAATGTCCATAGCTTTCATTTAAATATCATGAGATGTTGAAAGATTGAATAGAGGATGCAGGTAAAAAAAATACTAAACAATTCAGACAAATTTTAATTAAGGTGTAACAACATGGTGCTTTTTTTTTTTTTCTACCCAAAGAACAAATTTGTGGCAAATATGTAAGAAAGGATTTGAGAGAGAAGTATTGAAAATAGAACAGCAGCCAAAGCCTGTTTAGCTCAGTGGATAGAGCGTTGGTCTGTGGACTGAAGGATTCCGGTCAAGGGCATGTACATTGGTTGCGGGCACATCCCCGGTAGGGGGCGTGCAGGAGACAGCTGGTCGATGTTTCTCTATCATCGACATTTCTAGCTCTCTATCCCTCTCCCTTCCTCTCTGTGGAAAATCAATAAAATATATTAAAAAAAAGAAAAAAAGAAAATAGAACAGCGGCTGTAGCTGGTTTGGATAGAGTGTGGGCCCAATGACTGAAAGGTCCTGGATTCTATTCTGGTCAAGGGCACATTCCTTTGGTTGCAGGCTCCATCCTGGCCCTGACCAGGGCCTGAACTGGAGGTAACCAATCAATGTGTTTTTCTCACATGGATGTTACTCTTTCCTTCCCTTCCACTTTCTAAAAATTAATGGAAAAATATCTTTGGGTGAAGATTAACAAAGAAAATGAAAAAATAAATAAAACAGCAGATGGCAAGATATATGGCCTTAAGATCAGGGGTCCTCAAACTTTTTAAAGTGGGGGCCAGATCACGGTCCCTCAGAGAGCTGGAGGGCCGGACTATATAAACTACTAATTCCTACTGTAACACCTCGGCTGCGCTCACTGCCCAAAAAACCTGACGGGCCGGATCAGACTCCTCTGCGGGCCGCATGTGGCCCGCAGGCCGTAGTTTGAAGACCCCTGCGTGAACAGAGAGAAAAATGGCTATAGAATTAGATTTCTTCTTTAATTCTAAGAAAGAATGAGGGTGATGGCAGATGGGTAAATGCAAGTTGAGAATACCAAACCTGATTGAATGTTAAAGGACCATTTAAGTGTTTATTTGGAGATCTGTGAGGGAAACTCATACTTTGGAGGTGAATTTCCAGATTCACTTATGGAAACTGAAACTGAGCCCAAAGCTTTGGCATTAGTGGAAGCAAAATTGTGAAGCTAATCAATTTGTCTTTCCTTTTAACATCTTCTCCATTTCCATGTACCCTACTCAATTTTTTAGAGATCCTCAGGCTGCTTGTGACTAGGGCTTTACCTCAGTATATCAAGGCCTTTCTCTCTTTCCTCCCATGAAAACTTTCCCTATTTTTTTTTTTCTAGGACTGTACCAAACCTTTCATTTTCTCAGTAACAATCATTTGCATTCCTCTATATTTAAAGACTATGTTCTAATGGAACTTTTTTATAGACACCTGAGTGGGAAATGTCTCAAAAGAAATTTTAAGCATTGTGGCAGATCATTGGAAATTTTTTCTTTTAAAAAAGCTTTTTTTTAATTAATTTTTTTAGAGAAAGAGAAGAAGGGAGAGGGAGAGATAGAAACATCGATTGGCTGTTTCCTGCACGTCTCCCATAAGGACTCGAGCCTGCAACCTGGGCATGTGCCCTAACCAGAATTGAACAGGAGATCTCTTGGTGCATGAAATGATTTTCAACCAACTGAAACACACCAGCCAGGCAGTAGGATTTTTCTTAAGCCAGGATGCCTTTCCAAGTATAAGCTATGTGTGTGGTTGGCCATACATGTACTTGACACATCTAGGTACAAACACATATATAATTATATAACATCATCTATTTATAATCACAATAAATGACAGTTTAGTCATTTTTAGTTCTTAAATATGTTGCATGTTTATCTCTATCTTCTCTGTAAAGTTAGAAAAATAATATCTGTCGGGTCTTCCTTTAAAGGGTGTTTATTTATTTATTGTTTTAAATATATATTTTATTGATTTTTTACAGAGAGGAAGGGAGAGAGATAGAGAGCTAGAAACGTCGATGAGAGAGAAACATCGACCAGCAGTGTCTTGCACACCCACCACCGGGGATGTGCCCGAACCAATGTACATGCCCTTGACCGGAATCGAACCTGGGACCTTTCAGCCCGCAGACTGACGCTCTACCTCTGAGCCAAACCGGTTTCAGCTAAAGGGTGTTTTAAAGATCAAATGAAGTTTTGCTTGTATAAACCCTTCCTAAAGTATAAAGAGAAAATCTATCATTATTATTTCTCTTAAGATTATTACTACCTTATAACAGTCCTTGAGGTCAAGAACTGAGTTTTGTTCATATTTATAATCCCTTAAATCAAGTTTTACTTCTGTCCTAAAGTAATATTTAATTGGAAGATAAATATATTTTATAAAGGTTAAAATTAATTTTTATACTCTGAGAAACATGCAGAATAAAGTTTTGTCTTTCTCATTGAGGAGGATCTGGAAAAGCAGAGAGGAAAGGAAAAGCATTAGGAGTGGAAATTTTAACTTTTAAAGCTTTAGTTAACAATGCTGAAAAGATACTTGTGATCTTTCATGAGGGAAGATTATTGAGCTACCTAAGTTTTATTTTATACTCTATACATGCTTTTTAAACCCACTTCTTTTTAAAAAATGTAGAATAAAGGATGTATGGGTTGTTTACCATAGTTGTTTGTATAATTAGTTACATCTTCCTAAACCATTCAGACATTGAAATCTTGTAGTGTTACTCCTGGATGTAATAAAATAAGACAGCTGAGTAAAAAAGCAGCAATGAATGTAGTAAGGTACTGCATCATATAAAGAAAACTACATATGGTGGATTCAGGATGTATATATGCAATTAAAACTAACAATTCTTCATGTGCAAGAACTAGGATGTTCACCCTGCTTTTCTCTGTCATCTTAAAATTCCTTCCTTTCTGGTCAAAGGCCCTCTTAGTAACAATCATTGTTCAGCCATCTGTAAGTGGTGTCTGTGAGTCTCTCTTTCTTTGGCTAACCAGAGACTCTTATGGGGCAAAGAGATTGTATTTAAAGCAGATAGCTCCCATCTATTTCATTTTATCTTTGGTCTGGAAACTAGTGTGTGGAGAACTAAGCAGAACAGACAATTGATACAGATTTCTTAAAATTTTAAACTAAATGTATAGCTCCTCATCTTCAAAGATTAGTGAATCTGGATGGGAAGTAGTAAAGATACATAACTGTTCTTATGAGAATGACACCTCCATTCAGTCAATTTATTGAGATTAAATTTTCTTCCATAAATGTATTTGACTGTCAGCATCCATTTATATTTCCTTTCAATTCTAAATATAGCTTTTTGCTTATGCTCCAGCATAACCCAACTTTAATTTTGTGGTACAGTTGTTACTGCATATATCCTTTTGTTTGTGTGAACTGAGGGCCATCTTGTGTGTATGTGTGTGCACATATGTGTACTTTGAATGTTTTATATGCTGTGCTCTCCAAACTGGCTCTTTGAGCCATTATCAGTCAGAAAAATCACAAGGAAGTTTTTTTTAATTTTTTTAAATTTTTTTATTTTTATTAGGGTTTAAGACCAGTTAGAAACTTTGGAAAAGCCAAATAACAGAGGATGGAGGAACCAGAGGTGGACATTGTATTATAGATAGGACATTGTAGATATTTAAAACATTTTTCTTTTGCTTATCTTCTTGTTTATTTTGAGAGGCTTGAAAATTGCAGACAGCAGCACCTTGTTCCACCAAAGTCATTTGCTACTCTTATTGCCATCAGCCATGTAAAGGAGATGACATAGAAGGGCAGGGAAAGAGATTAAAAGGCACCTTTTCCCAGAGCATTTTGGAAAATTGAGCTTTTACTTTCTTTTTAGCCTTCAGAAGAAAATACACAGATTATACTGTTACTGCAGATTATGGGCGTTGGGCTGAAAAATATTTCACTAAGTGATAGGGATAGTTGTCATATAAAAAGAATTTACCCAAGAACCTCTCTATAATTCTGTCAGCCAAAGAGTAGTCAGTAGCATTCGATGTCACACTGGACTGTCTTACATTCTCTCCAAGGGGTTTGGTTACCTGAGGTATTTTATTACCATCCTGTTTTAGTGAGGCTGTGCTTGTGCTGGCTGTGATAGCTGCCTCCAGGATTGATTTAGCTAATTTGGCTGGCTGAACAGGATCTTTACTATATCTCCCTACTTTATATTTTTTCCTACCAGAAACTATAATCTGCCAAAGAGAATTGCGTTAGCAGACACAGGTTTGTTTGTTTAAGTCTTTCTCTCTGAGATATAATATTCTAGCATGAGTCTAAAATAGGGGTGTCGAACTCAATCAGAGAAGGGGCCAAAATCTAAAATCCAGCCTAAATCGCGGGCCGAATGGTTTACTGAACAGTCATAAACTGACAATGTCATAAATTGACAGCGGAGTGCAGTGATGACAGCGCGGTGCGGGCCACATTGCAAGGCCTGGCGGGCTGGATTTGGCCCGCGGGCCTTGTGTTTGACATATGTGGTCTAAAAGATTGTTAGAGTATTATGGAATATTAGAGGCCCTATGCACAAAATTTGTGCAAGAGTAGGCCTTCCTTCCCCCAGCTGCTAGCATCAGTTCCCTCTGGTATCCTGAAGTCCGGGCTTCCCTCACAGCTCCAGCTTCATCCAGAAGGTTGTTTGGAAGGATGTCTGGTCTAATTAGCATAGTATGCCTTTATATATGTAGATTATTGTGCCCAAACTCTAGAACTAGGTTTGATCCAGAGAAGATTTTCAGGGTATGAATTAGAATAATATTTTAGTGGTTTGGGAATAAAAACAAACCTTGATTCAAATTCTCTTCTTTACCTGCAAAATAGGTGATCTCACAGAGTTGTTTGAGAATTGAGGTAATGTATTAAAAAGTGACAGACATAGGCAGTTACTTAGGCACATGATAAATGATAGATGGTTTGTTCATGGTGGTAATTATACCTTATTATGGCAATACATTTTATTACTGAAAATAGCAATAACAATAAATATAGGGGAAAAAACTAGAGATTAGATGATTTCTAACTCTAACAACCACTGCACCTTATTATAGAGTAGGGAGCAATCAATTTCTTGACTATTTAGATTAAAGTTATACTTGTCATATGTTCAATATGAAGACAAAACAGGTCATTATATCTGTGAAGCTTTTTGTAATTTGCATAGTTAAAATAATTGAAGTAAACTGTTGTGGGAAGAAGCTTCATCTGTGAATATCACTCTCCACAACAATCCAGGGAGGAATTCTGTAGGGTCAGGCTGTGGACCTCGCTGAGTCCAGAGCTTTGGAGCGTGGGTGTTAGAGAGGAAGGTGGAAAAATTCCTCAAGAGGAACCTTTTCCTTATACAGTCTTATGCAGACTGTATAAGGAAAAGGTTCCTCTTGAGGGGCTTAGGGAAAGAGATATACTTTTGAAAGTGGAAAATTCACATTAAGAAGCCAGGGTTATAGGCATATGTCCTTTCTAAGTAGATAGTAAACTCCTGAAGAAAGAGGATAATAAAGACTAGGAAGAGGAAAATATGGTTTTCAAGGTGGTATCCAAACAGTCCACTCAAGTCCTCAGTCTACCAAACTGTATACATATGATCCCCAACTAGGTAAAAGCGTGCAAGGAAAAGTATTTGGGATAAATATTAAATAGCCTTTTACTTAAACACCAAATACTAAATAGCCTTTTCTTTAGTCTGTCAGATTAGGAGTAATTAATGTTCTTTTTAATTCCTTGTAGTCATTTCCACATTTTACAATAAGTCTATGTTATTTTTTATAATAAAAATTTAATTTAACAATATTTTAAAAGGCTTACATTTAAAATCCATAAGCCATCTAGAAGGAGTGAGATATTGTGTTAATTTCATGAACACTCACATACTTATATGCCTAGGGGCTGTGCAAGCAGCTTTTCTAAGTATTTTATCATTTAATTCTCATACTAAGCTCATATATATATATATATATATATATATATTTATTTATTTATATATTTTTATATATATATATATATATATATATATATAGTTATTCCCATTTAGAGATGAATACACTGGTGTATAGAGATTGAGTTACTTTATTTTAAGTCTTGTAATAGGTAGCAACACCAGGATCTGAATCCAGGACTCCAGCAATTCATAGGCATATTTCCACTATGGGAAAATGCCTGGTCCATATACACAGCTGGAGGCTCTCTGCCTTGGCTCTACTTCAGGTATGGTGACTTCTGGCTTATTTTAACTTGTAAAAAACTTATATCATTAGGCCTTCAGACACTCTGATAAGAAATATTTTTATTTTTCTTAGAATTCTTATTAAAGGCAAGTATTTCATTAAGAATATAAACTGGAGGTTGAATTCAAATACACACTTAAAGGTTTTGACCAAGCAATCTGAATCATGTTGCAAAATTCTTTTTTATGTCATTAATGTGGCTTTTGCTTCTTTAGCTAGTTTTGTAGCTTCTGTGACGGAGTATTTTTAGGGATAATTGCAGAGAAGCAGGAGATGCAGAACTTTTTTCTTCTTCAGTTAGTGCCACCAGTGTAGGAAAGATGCTTATTGGGAAGCTGAGCAAGGATAGAAATCTAGGTCAGGAATATAGTTTTAACTTAATATCTTCTGTAATTCTCTAGCATAGAACTTTTAGGTTTGGAAGAGATCTTACAAAGTCTAGGCCAGAGTTTATCTGGACATCTCCCTTCCTGACTCCCCTCCCAATTTGCCCTGGCCTAATGTCCTACCACTAATAACAAGGAACTCACAGTTTCAGGAAGCAGACCTTTTGTTTTAGAACCACTGTTGGTAACTTTTCCTGGTAAGTTGAGTGGGAATTATTCATCTGGTAGCTTCTTATTGGTCCTACAAGTGATTGAAAGAACAATTTCAACAGATCTGATACAAGTCTTGGTCTATTTTTACTGTGCATTATGGCTTTAAATACGTACACTTCTTATTATATGTTATACACTGAAAGTCAGATCAAGAATCAATTTGTGGTAAGGAAGACGAGACCTGAGGTCACAAAACTGATTTGGAAGCTGGAATCGGTCTTACAGTCTCTTGGTTTTGTTTCTACTTATTTGTGTGGTATGCTGAATGTTATTAGCTTGAAAGTATAAATTTAGCTCATTTTCCCCCAAGTGCTTGCAGACAGTGATACCTGTTGAATCTTTTAATTTATAAAGAACTTATTAGTATCTTTAGGACTATAACAGATGGCAAACTGCTCCAAAATTGGACTATGCTTCTAGTTTGAGATGATACAACTCTAGAATTTCCAGTTTGCTTGAGTTTAAGACAGCATAAAACCAATTCTTTCATTAACCTGGCCAGTTCTGATGGAACCCAATGTCAAAAGCAGAGAATATATTCATCTTCCCAAAAAATTAGGGAGAATAATTAGGTACAAAGATACCTAGTACCATCTTCAAGCGGACAGAATTTTTGCCATATATTGTTAATTTAGTCAAATATAATCGATATATGGGAAAAGTTGGAAATAGTGGTCACAAAGACCTTTATTTTCTTTTTTAAAAAACATATTTTATTGATTTTTTACAGAGAGGAAGGGAGAGAGATAGTTAGAAACATTGATGAGAGAGGTACATCGATCAGCTGCCTCCTGCACACCTCCTACTGGAGATGTGCCCCCAACCAAGGTACATACCCTTGACCAGAATCGAACCTGGACCTTTCAGTCCACAGGCTGACGCTCTATCCACTGAGCCAAACCGGTTGTGGCAAGACCTTTATTTTCTAATACATCCTAAACTCCAAATTCCCCAGAGATAGTTTAAGTACACATCAAAGCCCCAACCTTCCATCCCTAAAGGAACAGAAATAAACCACAGTTCCATGAATTCCCTTTCCTGAAGCCTCACCTGCCCACACTTAAGAACTTTATAGGCTTGGATGACAGGCTCCAGCTCATCCAAAGCTTTCCGTTTTGGTCAGTTTAAATCCCTAGGAGGCAACTGCCATCAGAAGGTTAGGTATTGTGATCTCACGCAGGGCTGTGGGGGAGGAGTGAGCTGGCCGGTGGGGACTCCCTTCTCAAGTTGCTGGTCAATCAGCTTCAAACAAATCTGCATCACACTGAGCATTTTCACCCCTTTTTCTTTGTCAGTGATCCCCATTTGTCCCTAGAGCCTAGGTTTCAGGTCCTGGTGAGCCATTCTCATTTATCTTCCTTTTGTTTTCAGTCTGCATTCTGGTTTAACTATTGACAATTATCATTTATTCTGTACCATTTAGTTTGGCTATGAATGCTAAGGTTTTCCTAGCCTTTTAGTTTAGTCATTCAGGCTCTTTCTAAAGAACGGAGGTACAAACATCAATTCCTTGATCTGTCGCTTACTGGCTGAAATAATTGGATTTGGAGTTTCTGAGTCCAAATTTCTCCTTGACTTTTCTTTGGTGTCAAGAAAGAGGGAGTCAGTTCAGGGTCCTTTCCATGAGGGAGTCAGTTCAGGGACTTTTCCTCCTCCTTACTTGGGAGTCCATTCTGTGGGACTCTTCCCTCTCCCCATGTGGGAATCTGTACTTGTTCTTCAATAAATCTCCACCTTTGCTATTCAAAAAAGAAAAAAAAGGGATTTCAAAAGAAATTGTCTTCTCTAATCTCTTAAACCTTTTGAGGATCTTTCCTCAGAAAAATGCACACAGTTTTAGAAGTTCACAGTCCTTCTGAAATCCATGAATATACCATCTTCAAATTAGAAACCCTGCCTGCTCTAGTGTCCTTCTAGAGGTATATGGGTTCTGAACTAGTAGGAAGGCATAAATAGTGAGTGTGGCTTTTGAGAAGCAATAAACTGATTTCCTCTCAATTTTACATTATTTCCATAAGCACTTTCAGCCTCCTATATTTAAAGTTCTGGAAGTACTGTGCACTATAGCATGGGAATAATTAATTTTCAGTTTGCTGTTGTATTTTCTTAGATCGTCAATACCCTACACTGTTATTTCATAATCTTTTTTTAGGGGGATTGAAGCTCTTAAATTCCTCATCCATTACGTGTGGCAGTAAAGTGACCTCTAGTGGACTTTCCTGGTAATTTCCAGGAAATTCTGGAATAAGAAGAATTGCTTGGAGGAATAAAATTAGATTAGCGATTCAGCCACCTAGTGCCCTGGTTTCACTGAAGTGTGGTCAGCTTCAGTACCAAGGGTGGGGCAGGTGAGGAAGGTAAATGTGGATGAAGATTTATCACTGGTCAAAAGTGACTTGAAGAGATCTTGAGTCCCCTGTAACCAAGGTTTTTCTAGAGAAGAACCGAAGTTATGATCAGTAGATCAGGATTAATCCACTGGACAGATTTTAGAAAGAAAAAGAAAAAAAAATCTCCTTTAAATAACCATTTGAAGTTATGATGGACCTTGTTGGCAAAGTGAGGGAGTGTGTATTCCACATTTTATGTTCTGAGTGTTGGGATTTTTTGGTGGGAGGAAGAGAAGGAAATGAACATTTTAAAAGTTCCAACTCAAGGCTAAATAATCTCTCAGTCTCCCAGTCTCTGTCTCTCTGTTCCTGTCTCTATCACTGGTACCTTTTATCCAGCCCTACTCAACAGCCAAAAAAAGGCAAGCCCCATTTACAGTAATTGTCCAGGACCCATCCTGACTCCTTTTCTGGCTCTTGGTCATGTTTCCTGACCATTGGACCTACATTGACCTTTGTTATCTGGCTTGTTCCTTGGAACTTTTTAAGAACGTTTACTTGGACTTACCTCTCAGCATGTGCCCACTCCTACACCCTGGCAGCAACTGGCCCACTCTTATGGTGGAGAACAGCTGGTTTGAACATTTGGTTTGCACCTTTTGTTTAATAATAATCCCTCTTGCCCATACCCCCTCTGACCTTGCATTAGTCTTGTAACTGTGAGCCCATTTCTCAAGTCAGCAACTCTTGGTTTGGGTCGCATGCTCAATATCTAACTCTGTAAGGCTCAACCTTTCTTTTTTTTTTTTTTTTTTTTTTTTAATATATTTTATTGAATTTTCACAGAGAGGAAGGGAGAAAGATAGAGAGCCAGAAACATCAATGAGAGAGATACATCGACCAGCTACCTCCTGCACACCCCCCACTGGGGACGTGCCTGCAACCAATGTACATGCCCTTGACCGGAATCGAACCTGGGACCTTTCGGTCCGCAGGCCAACGCTCTATCCACTGAGCCAAACCAGTCTCGGCAAGGCTCAACCTTTCTTAGTTAGGCCTGAACTTTTTGGATCCCTGTAATGATGGGATTTATTTTGCCCTTTTAGGATAAGAAGATTGTAGAGACTCGATATCAATATTATTCTCTGGATTATCATTTAAAGAAACTAAAATCATAGGTTTAAATTTAAGTGCCATTTTCTAATGTTTAATACAAGAACACAGAAACTTTTTAAAAATATATATATTTTATTGATTTTTTACAGAGAGGAGGAGAGAGGGATAGAGAGCTAGAAATATCAATGAGAGAGAAACATCGACCAGCTGCCTCCTGCACACCCCCTACTGGGGATGTGCCCGCAACCAATGTACATGTCCTTGACCGGAATCGAACCTGGGACCCTTCAGTCCGCAGACCGACGCTCTACCACTGAGCCAAACCGGTTTCGGCAAGAACACAGAAACTTATTCTTAATACGTGCAGTACATTTGAAAAGTCTAAATAATGGGTTAAAAATAATGTGAAACAGAATTTATGTAAAAATTTCCTGTTATGATAAATTATTACAAATATTTGCCTGCTTGGGTCAGAATTATTATCTCATTTCTTGTCTTTCCAGCTGCAGCAAAAACCCCCCAGAGAACCATGTTTACAGCTGTAGCCATTCATGATCTTAACGATAGGAATCAATGATCCGGTTTAGTGAATAACAACTCATATGAATGCTCAGAATACAAATTGGCTATGAAGTTGGCACCCAAGAGGAGTCCAGAGGTTAGTGAGTGTGAATGGTTCAATGAAAAATTACACTTCACAAAATACTTAAAGTCCAGCTGGTGGTAGAAGAAATCCATCTGGGAATTAAGCACATCAGGAGTATAAAAGCTGGGTTAGTTTAGGTTTGCTATGGTTGAATGAATCTAAAGTGTAGGTTTTTATGTTCTAGCATAAAATAAATTAATTTTTGAAGTAGTAAATAAGTCTACTTATAAGTGAACAGAAACTATTTTTTTTTTTTAGTGTAAAGGTTATTTCTAATTTCCATTAAAAAATGGAGACAAGGTCTTAAGAATAGTAAAGATCTCCTTATATTGAAGATTTGAAATATATATAATTTTTTTACTTTTTCCATGGAAGCACTTTCTTTAGTGCATTTTGCCATAAGGGGGTGCTCTGGGATAATACTTTTCTGCAAAGCAGCTGTCTTTTTTGCTCTGCTACCCAAAAATGAGCAAACATTTAGATTTGTTCTACTTCCCATCCAGATTTACTAATCTTTGAAAGGTGTCAATTTAAATAAAAAAGATGAAAACTATTTAAACTGTAAATAACCAGTGTCTGACTCTGAAGGAAAAGACAAACATTAAAAAATATTTTGTGTAGATCATTGTTCACTTTTTAAAGACTTTAGAATTGCAATAAACTGAAGCTGCACTAGATTTCTGCTGGACAAGGAGCTGAAAACCATATCTTAGGGGCCAGCATTTGCTCTTTTACTTTAGCTCTTGTTTTGTTTGTTTTGTTTGTTTTTTTGTTTTTGTGTTTTTTTTTTTGTTTTTTTTTTGTAACATTACTTTCCCTATGTCTTTGGCCAATGCTGTGAAATGCATTAGAGTTGAAATTGCTTTTTTTCTTTACAAAGTTTTATCCTTAATGGCAGGGATTAGGAATCAAGAATTCCACAGTAGTTTCACTGTCATCCCTGCCACATTTATTGATTAGTTCTTAGGTTCTATTTTTGCTTCCCTAAGTATAAGAGATGAGGCAGTGGGGAGGAAACTCACTTCTGTTTGCACAGACGGGAAGGGAGAATCAGAAGCAATCAGTGTCTACTTCAAGCACAGAGTGCTATGAAAGGACAACTAACTAGTTAAGGTCATCAACAGTACATTTAGAGAGGTGGCTACAACACCAGGTGGCCAGAACAGAGGGTTCTCATTGTTTTGGTTAAAAGAACTCACGGAGTTCTACTGCAGGATATCTCAAGGTGTTGTCTCCTTCCTGCCTGAGTGGCAAATGGTTCCGGTAATGCAGAAGGGTAGAGACAAATGTTACACCTTTGTTTGCAAAAAGAGTAGCTCTCTCTCTATATTCCTAAACTTACCTCCTTTGGCAAAACTAGATGAGACTTTATTAGTCATATTTGTGACCATTTAACTCTGTACACAAGAGGGAATTTTGGCTGAAGGTTTATATAGCATAATTTGGGAGATTTTATTTGAAAATAATGTATAGTAATCACTCTTCAGTTTTCTGTTTCTGCATGGCATTAATTAAAACACAAGATATATTTATACCAACACTATATTTTAAAAATACATTTTCCTTAAATATGTGTTAGGTTCCACTTCCTAGAATTGGTTACCTTTATGGATTTTTTTTCAAGGGGTGACAGAAAAAAAGAGGAAAAGAAAGAGTTCTGGTGCCCTAACTGGTTTGGAGAACACGGGAGAATCAGATGTTCATGTGGAACTGTTTTAAAACAGAGTTCTTGGGTATCTTGGCCTGGGGTGGGGGAAGGGAGAGGTGGAGCTCACTGGTATCCCTTGGGATATGAGATGATGGAATTTTGCTAGGCATAGTTGGGTTTTTTGGATTATCAGTCATAATTCTTTAAAAAGAAATAGAACTCGACTATTGAAAAAAAGAGTAATTCAAAATTATAACTGGCTATGTTAGAAAAAAACTTAAGGGGGCAAAGTGTTGTCTCACTCACATGTAGAAAATTGTTACTAGGCAGAGACAAAATTTTCTTGCCCCACTTAAAAAATAAAAAAGGAATAGTGAAAAAAACAAGTGACCAAAAATCTCTACCTTTACATGTTGAAGAGTGAAATATAAAACTCTCTTAGATACATGCTTTACTAGAATTGGTTCTATTTCCTCTCAAAAAATGTGTGTGTGGCCGGGACCGGTTTGGCTCAGTGGATAGAGCGTCGGCCTGCGGACTGAAAGGTCCCGGGTTCGATTCCGGTCAAGGGCATGTACCTTGGTTGCGGGTGCATCCCCAGTAGGGGGTGTGCAAGAGGCAGCTGATCGATGATTATCTCTCATCGATGTTTCTAACTCTCTATCCCTCTCTCTTCCTCTCAGTGAAAAATCAATAAAATATATTTAAAAAAGAAAAAGAAAAAAATGTGTGTGTGTGTGTGTGTGTGTGTGTGTGTGTGTTTTAAAGTATTTGGTTTCATTTATAAGTACATAAGCAACATAATTGGGGTTATTTTTTAAGAATTAAAAAAAGATAGCCCTGGTGTGGTAGCTCATTTGATTAGTGCATTGCCCCCATACTCTGAGATTGTGGGTTTGAGTCCCGATCAAAGCACAAACAAGCATCAACCAATGCATGTTTATGAGATAATCCCTGAAGGGGTTGGCTGACAGCTGAAGGATGATTGAGGCAATGCCTAAAAGGTGTGAGCACAAAGCAAGGCTGTCTGCAACTTGGGCACAAGTCCTTCAAGGACTAGGCCCACAAGGGAGGGCAGTTGGGGGTGACCAGGCATACAGGAGAGAGCAGTTAAGTGGACCAGGCCTGCAGGGGAGGGCAGTTGTAGGTGACCAGGCCTTTAGGAGAGGGCAGTTGGGGGGACCAGGCCTGCAGGGGAGGGAAGTTGGGGGCAATCGGGCTGGCAGGGGAGCAGTTAGGCACCTATCAGGCTGGCAGGGGAGTGGTTAGGGGGTGATCAGGCTGGCAGGTAGAAGCAGTTAGGGGCAATCAGGTAGGCCGGCAGATGAGCGGTTGGGAGCCAGTAGTCCTGGATTGTGAGAGAGATGTCCAACTGCCGGTTTAGGCCTGATCCCACAGGCAGCCAGACATCCCCTGAGGAGTCCCAGATTGGAGAGGGTGCAGGCTAGGCTGAAGGACCCCCCTTCACCGAGTGCATAAATCTCATGCACCATGCCTCTAGTAATGTATAATGTTGCATACATTATATCAAGTTGATCCTGAAAAGTTCCAAATTTTAGGTTGTTTTCCTATGATATGAGAACTAATCCCTTTTCACATGATAAAGGGAATTTTATTCTTCCCATGCTTTTGTAAGATATGATTCAGTGTTTTCAATGATTCCTAAGAAACTCTATTCCCTGGTTTATTAAGAGAAAAACAAGACCCAGATATTAAATTAATCCCCTTGAGAGATGTAATCCCATCATAAATCATAACAATAAATGAAAAGCTGGATTCTCCTCTAGGAAAAAATATTCATTTGAGACTATTGTGTTAATACTGTTGACATTTGGGTTTGTACATTTGACTGTCATGCTAATTAAAAATACCTGTTAACTGGGAAAAAATAATAGGGGCTAATAGTTACTGAGAACTCTTCAAAATATTTCACCTTCTGTATCTCATTTAAGTATCATATCAGTTTTGTGAAGAAGATACTGTTGTTGTCTGCCTTTTTACAGATGATAAAATTAAGGCTCAGAGGAGTTGATTAACATCAAACATGTAATTAAGTGAAAGGGCAGAAATTAGAACCCAGCTTAATTGGATTTAAAGATTCATCCTTGTAAACAACTTGTCTTTATTGACATAAAGGATTAATTTGAGTCCTCAATTAATCATTTAATGAAAGCATATATTTTTTTTATCACAACTCTGCCTGTGAGGAATAAAAAATTATAAGCCTTTATAGTCTAGTTCATGGATTTTAAGACAATCAAGGGGAGTGTTTCCCAAAGCCTAATTATTCTTTGACTAGAGGCCCAGTGCATGAATTTGTGCAACAGTGGGGTCCCTCGGCCTGGCCTGCGAGGAATGGGCTGAAATTGGCTCTCTGACATCCCCTGAGGGGTCCCAGATTGCGAGACATTGGTTCTCGGGTGACACACCCCAGAATTGGGCTCCCTCCTCTTTGGTTCCAGGTGTATCACCTGAGAACCACAGCTGCCAAGTCACCACAACTTGGCAGCTCCTGCGTTGAACGTCTGCCCTCTGGTGGTCATTGTGTGTCATAGCTACTGACACACAATGGCTTTTATAAATATAGATAAATTATTTCGCTTAGGCTTTTATAAATATAGATAGATTGTTTTCCCCTTGTTGTCATGTATATAAGAGAACTCTCTTGTCTTCTGAACTTGACTTATACACTCAAATCTCTCAACTGTGTTTTTAAATACTTAAAAATAGTTTTTTCCTATATCTTTTATACCTTATTGAAAAATGATTCAGCCCTGGCCACGTGGCTCATTTGGTTTAAGTGTTGTCTCCTATACCAAAAGGTTGTGGGCTTTATTATTGGTCAGGGGACATACCTAGGTTGTGGGTTCAATCTCCAGTCAGAATGCATGAGGGAGTCAATCATTGGATGTTTCTCTCTCTCTTTCTCTTTATTTTCATCTCTCTAAAATCAATAAAAACATCCTCAAAATAAAAAAGATGATTCAATATTTTGGTCAGTTCAATAAGAAACTGAAGAATGGCCCTAGCCAGTTTGACTCAGTGGCTAGAGCATAGGCCTGTGGACTAAAGGGTCCCGGGTTTGACTCTGGCCAAGGGCATATGCCTGGGTTGCAGACTCGATCCCCAGTTGGGGTGTGCAGGAGGCAGCTGATCAATGATTCTTATCATTCATATTCCTATCGCTCTACCCCTCTCCCTTCCTCTCTGAAATCAATAAAAATATATTTTTAAAAAAGAAATTGAGGAATGACATATTAGTGGTGATATGTTTCACTATTGCACATGCTTTAAGGTAATTTCATAATTCTTTCACTTTTTTATTATTTTAGTTTTTTAAAAAATCAGTTGAGAATAATTGGTTAGTAAAGAACTAGTCTGAAGATGATGAAATAGCAAAAGTATTTTAAGATGTAAGAAAAATAATATCACTAAGATACTATAATTTATCTTAGATTTTATAAGGGTCTAATGAACATGTATAGTAATTGCAAAATAGAATGAGTTTTACCCTATACAAATTAAAACAACAAAATTTATTATTTTTTGAAGACCTCTAAAATAAAATAGTCTTCTTAGAGGAAGACCTAAATGAAAAATAAATCCTTACAAATATTTAGAACTGCTCAAATTAAAACACCAAAAAATTAGTCCAATGAGCACTGACATTATACCAAACATTATATTTTGAAACACTTTTATGAGATATATACCATTATTCCCATTTTATAGATAACAAATTTAGTATTCAAATAGTTAAGAAACTTGCAGTCAGTCCAACTCTAGAATCTGTGTTCATAACACTGTTCCATTTTCCCAGATCAGTAGTCCCCTTATTTTAATCTCTCATATCTTCCTATAGTTTTCCTTTAAAAATGATATATATCTTCTTATGCTATGAGGACAGAAACTATGTATGTTTTGCTCTATCACACCACTGTTTTGTTCTATCACAGTATGTGATTACATATCACATAGTGCCTGGCACAAAATCAGTAGAATTGAATTAATGGACAATTATTTAATCAATGTGCTTAGCATCCTAGAAGTTAGCATGGGCAAAGGAATACTTTATGTATTGAGCACATATTCTGTTAAGAGCAAGTTGTAAGCTCTGGGATCAGGAGATTAAAACATAATGCCTGTCCTCAAGGAACCTTTGATCTAGGACATATAGGTGGGCCATAGGGCAGGGTGCAAGGACAGGGGAATAAGATTAATAAATATAGGTAGTTGATCTATAGAGAGCTTCCCCTTCCCCTTCCCCTTCCCCTTCCCCTTCTCCTTCCCCTCCCCTTCCCCTCCCCTTTCCCTTCTCTTCCTTCCCCTTTCCCTCCCCTCCCCTCCCCTTTCCCTCCCCTCCCCTCCCCTTTCCCTCCCCTCCCCTCCCCTTTCCCTCCCCTCCCCTCCCCTTTCCCTTCTCTTCCTTCCCCTTTCCCTTCCCTTCCCTTCCCTTCCCTTCCCTTCCCTTCCCTTCCCTTCCCTTCCCTTCCCTTCCCTTCCCTTCCCTTACCTTACCTTACCTTACCTTTCCTTCTTCTTAGACCTAAGTCTTTAACTTGCCAGAATCATTCTAAATGCTAACTTTGTCATCCAGTGTGCTAATACTGCTCTCAGCTTGGTGGTATGTACATTTTATGAGCTTGCCTTCTGCTTTATCATTTCCTTCAGCAATCTCACAGCTGCATTCTCACAGCTGGATTGGCTGATTCACAGTCATTTTTTTTTCTCCTCCTTAGAAAATTCTACTGGCATAGTTTCTAAGATTTAAAATCCTGAAACTGCTTTTCCCACCATTTTGCTGTTTTTGGCTCAAGCATACTACTAAATGGGTCACTTTTCCAAGACATAGCATGCCCATTTCTATGAATTTCTTGTAAATAATATGTGCTATTAAAAAGTTAATGAGAAAAATACTTCTCTTATTTGATGGAGCCTTGGCTCAGAATATTTCTGAAGCAATCATCATCAATTAATTATGCCTCAAGAGTTCCACGATAAGGGTGTGAAACCAGTAATCCTTTTTTTCACATTACTGTGCATTCATGTCTCAGAGTATTATAGTACATCTGCTCTCCTTGAGCTGAAGTCATTCCAGAAGACTATGTTTCTTAATAAACATTGTCCAGTCATTTTTGAAGGAAAGCTTGGAGAGTATTAAAGTAATTAATTCTCAGCATTTAAAAACTACTTTCAATTTTAGTCACTGCTGGTCATCTGTTTATTCACTTCAGAAAGAGTTCCAAGCATAGCCTAGAGTCATCATGAGTAATCTTAACAGGCTCACTGGCGCGTATGCTATAACCCCGGTATTCCCAGAATTTCAAAGTATTTTAGAAAAGAACCACATGCTATATTAGGGCCCACTTATCCTGTCTTATGGATGATATAGACAGAGTATCTAAGCGCTAAATATGTTATCTGAGGTAACAGCACAATTAATGACAGGTAGGCCGTAAGGTTGACACAACACAAATTCACATGATGCAACCCTACTAGTTACAGGGCATAAGGCTACTGTTTCCCCTCTCCACTAATCCTCTCAAATCGGAAGAGCACTAATTGTCACAGGTCCCTTAAATACATGCCTAAAACCATTCTAGAGTAATATGACTTACCTGATGTTATGCTTTCCTATATATTTTTTCTATCCAGCATCCCTTCTGTACAGAAACTTCCTCTCCTCTACTTCCTGTGATTCTGATGAACAACATTTCCCAGGGCCTCAATTTTTCTGCCCTAGTAATAGCACATGAAGCAGGCTTGTCTGATCCATAGTAACTTCTTCCTCTAGCTTTTAGCGGGGAAGCCAGATGAAATTGATTCTGGAGTGGGTTATTGATCTAAGCAGGACTAATCAGAGACCTTCATTGATCTGATAAATGGATGATGGTAGGGAGGATTCCTTCTGCAGAAGTTGCTAGATGAGGATGGTAATCTTAAGCTCCATAGAGTTTGTCATATATTAAGAGAAAACTAACAGAGGAGCTAAGTGGGAAAAGACAGAAAATGAAAGGTGTCACTATTTGTTTGGTCCTTGGATACAGCTATATTTGAACTTCCCAGACAATACACAATAGTCCCCTTATCTGCGATTTCACTTTTTGCAGTTTCAGTTACCTGTGGTCAACTGTGGTTGAAAAACATTAAATGAGAAATTCTAGAAATAATTCATACAGTTTAAATTGTATACCATCCTGAGTAATGGTATTCTTGTGCTGCCCCAGGGGAGTCTTGGAACATATTCCCCACTGATAAGTTGGGTCTATGGCTGTCATTTGCTCTTTTGCTTAAACTCATTTAAATTGTATATGTTTCATTTGCCATCATATGTTTCATTTGCCATCAAGAGTTATAAAATAGGAACCTATTTAAAAATATATTTATTTTTTTTTACAAAGAGGAGGGGAGAGGGGATAGAGAGTTAGAAACTTCAATGAGAGAGAACATCAATCAGCTGCCTCCTGCACATCCCCTACTGGGGATGTGTCTGCATCCAAGGTACATGCCCTTGACTGGAATCGAACTTGGGACCCTTCAGTCCAAAAGCTGATGCTCTATCCACTGAGCCAAACCAGTTAGGGCAGGAACCTATTTTTTTTTTTTAAATATTTTTTTATTGACTTCAGAGAGGAAAGGAGAGGGAGAGAGATACAAACATCAACGATGAGAACCATTAACCAGCTGCCTCTTGCATGCCCCCTACTGGAGATGGAGCCTGCAATCCAGGTATGTGCCCTTGATTGGAATTGAACCTGGGACCCTTCACTCCACAGGTTGACACTCTATCCACTGAGCCAAACCAGCTAGGGCAGTACCCTATTATTTAAGGAAAATGTATGCAACTTTCATAATAGCTTTTTTATCCAGCAATCTCACTTCTGGGTCTATACTTAAAGGAAATAAAACCAATATTGTGAAGAGCTATCTATACACCCATGTTTACTGCAGCATTATTCACAATAGTTGAGGTATAGAAACAACCTAAGTGTCTATCAACAGATGAATGGGTTACGAAAATGTGACATACACACACACACACACACACACACACACACACACACTGAAATATTGTTCAGTTTTAGAGAAGAATGAAATCCTGTCATTTGCAAAAACATGGAATAACATTATTTCATTTATGCTAAATGAAATAAACCAGACAGAGAAAGACAAATAGTGCTGGGATCACTGACTTGTGATATCTAAGGGGGATAAAAAGTCAAACTCATAGAAACAGTAGAAAATTGGTTATTAGAAGGGTGGAGAAAATAGGTAGAGGTTGGTAAAAGGGTTTAAACTTGCAGTTATATAAAAAATACTGTAGCTTTCTTTTTGGAAATGTAAATTACAGTGGAAATTTTGGAACAGAATTTTCATATAATTTGGTAATTTTTCAGAAGGTAAGAGAGCCAGAGCTGGAAATGTTTTTCTTAATCTAGACAGGTAGAGCATTATTTGACAAGATTCTCCACTCTAGTCATCTTTCAAAAAATGTACTGCTCCCTCCGGGGAGACTTTAGACAAAGTGGTATAGTTACCATTTTACTCTAGCCTGAAATATTAAGACTATAAAACCCAGAGGTATAATTAGCATTAAGGAACTCTAGCTCATGTACCTCTTTATGAATACTTTTGGGGATAAGGCAATATTGATTTCAAGTTGTGATGATGATGTGATGAACCCACTGAGCATAAGCTATTTTCTGATGGGTGTGTCAGAAGCAGTGGAAATGACATTTCTAAGCAAAGATGATTAGCAAATGTGTTTTTAGTTCATTTCTAACTGCCAGCTTTCTAATTGCATGTTTTTAATCTTTACAAAGAAAATTGGCATAGCCCTTTAACATTTTTCAAGTTTAAAAATGTCTTATTTTGTCTTCTTCCCTTTCCACTTTTTTAACTTGGATTGTTGGTTAAATTGGATCATTTTATTTTGACAGATAAACATTGTACATATTTAAAGTGCACAACATGGTGTTGATATATGTGTAAACTGTGAAATGATAAGTGTGATCAAACTAACATATCCATCAACTCCTATAGTTTCCACTTTTTTTGTGTGTGGTGAGAACACGAGATCTACTCTCTTAGCAAATTTCAAGTATACAATACATTATTATTAACTATTAGAGGCCTGGTGCATGAAATGCATGTACTCTGGGAGGGTCCCTCAGCCCAGCCTGTACCCTCTTGCAGTCCAGGAGCCCTCAGGGGATGTCTGAATGCCAGCTCAGGCCCGTTCCCTGTGAGAGGCTCCTGCCATCATTGCTGCCCTTGCCAGCTTCTGGCTGAGTGGTGCTCCCCCAGTGGGAGCGGACTGACCACCAGGGGGCATCTCCTGCATTGAGCATCTGCTGCCTGGTGGTCAGTGCGTGTCATAGTGACAAGTTATTCCACCTTTTGGTCGATTTATATATTAGCTTTTTATTATATAGGATAGTCACTATATTATACTGTATATTACATTTCCACCAGTAACCAGTGTGGTTGAGGAGCTCTTCTCACCTATAACAGACACAGGATAATGAGTATGAAAGAATCTCCCAGAGAGCAGGGTTGATCAGGTAGACCAGTCAAGGGACTTACTCTCTGCCAGGGCAGGGAATCTTTGCAGTTCCTCCTGCTCATTAGAATTTGACAGTGATTATGCACCAGTGCCTACTATGTATTTCCCATTTTGGCCTTTTCTGATTTAGAGTTTTTATTATGATTATCCTGTCTTGCCATACCACTGAATATTAGATGTCTTAGGAGTCACTGCTCCACAAGGAGCCACATCCAAACTTAACAGAGAGGACTACCTAGCACTCAGTGATCTTTGACTCTGAGATGGATTTGATAACTGGGTGGGATTTTGTATTGGTTCCCTGAGGGAGGAGGTGAATGTGTTCTTTTTTTTTTTTTTTTTAAATATATTTTATTGATTTTATACAGAAAGGAAGAGAGAGGGATAGAGAGAGTTAGAAACATCGATGAGAGAGAATCATCGATCAGCTGCCTCTTGCACACCCCCTACTGGGGATGTGTCTGCAACCAAGGTACATGCCCTTGACCGGAATCGAACCTGGGACCTTTCAGTCTGCAGGCGACACTCTTTCCACTGAGCTAAACTGGTTTCGGCGTGAATGTGTTCTTATGTATCTGAAGAGTATGTATTGATGCTTGGGCAGCCAGACAGGTGGTTTCTAGAAGAGCTTCTTAATTGGCCTCTGATATTCATTCTCTCAATCTTGCTTTTATTAATAGACCCTCCAATTTTTAGTACACCGTTATCAAGCTAAAAAACCTTTTTTTGTTGTTGTTGTCTGGTGGACCATATGATTAAGCTCTGCCTAATGAATGTAAAAGGAGATTAATGGGGGCCTTAACAAGATATCTTCACTTATCTTTCTACCCTTTCAAGGTTGGGCTGCACCAGCTTTGCCTGTACAGTTGAGAGCTTCATTTAGTAAATTTTCTTGCCGGAGTTGGTACATTTTCTTAAAGGGCCTGATAGGAAGTACTTTGACTTACAGGCCATAGAGTCTTTGTCACAGCTACTCAATTCTGGCGGTATAGCCCAAAAGCATCCACAGACAAAACTTGCATAATTGAGCAAGGCTGTCTTCCAATAAAACTTTATTGGCAAAACCGGGCAACCAAAATTCTGACCATAGATAGTTTCTTTACCCCTGCTCTCGTGGAATTTCATAAGTGAAATCTGGGTCCCTGAATGACCTCATGGAAGAAAGCCACCCTATCATCTACCAGCTTAGAATTTATGTGAAGGAGCAATAATTCTTCATTCTTATTTATGTGATTGTTATGTTGTGTTGAATTCTTTTAAGGTGTTCAAATCAATATTTAAATACAACTTATTTTATTGCGACAAACCCCTAAATATTTATAATCATGATCCACTGTAAATATTGTTACTTCATTTTTTAATTTTTTAATAATAATTATTTTTAAAAATATATTTTATTGATTTTCCACAGAGAGGAAGGGAGAAGGATAGAGAGCCAGAAACGTTGATGAGAGAGAAATATCTACCAGCTGCCTCCTGCACACCCCCTACCGGGGATGTGCCCCCAACCAATGTACATGCCCTTGACTGGAATGGAACCTGGGACCCTTCAGTCTGCAGACCGACGCTCTATCCACTGAGCCAAGCCGGTTTCGGCATTACTTCATTTTAATTACTAGTTTATTTCGTTATAAAAAGAGCAATAATAGGGGAAATAAGTTTCTCAAAATCTTGTGGCAAGTCTGAGGTACTGAGAAATGCTCCTATCTCCTTTGATTCTGAAGTTGCCAATTAGAAGTAGCAACTGAGGATTAAGTGTTTTTGTTTTTTCCATTTTGTTTTTAAACTCAAATCATGATGAAAGTGATTGGGAGATGTCAAATGACCTGAGTCACTCATTAATAGTAAAGATACTATAATGAATAACGTATCATTAAATGCACATTAGTTGCAGGTTCCTGCCTGCAATTCTAGTTAAACATAAATATCTTAAAGGCAACATACTTATAAAGGAAAATCCAATATGTTGCATAATATAGTCACATATTACCCATCATTCAAGGCATTGTATGTACTATCATCACCTATCTTAATCACCTTTTAAATGAATAATCAATATGAAATTGAGAACAACAGTTTAATACTTCCTTTCATGTTGCTGACAGCCCACCGTTTTCTGAAGAGCAAGGTAATCAAAACAAAATAATTGGTCATTTTGAAATAGGAAATGTATACATGAAGGAGGCAGTTGAAGGGAATGGACTATTAATTATTTTTGAGAAAGTTATGCATCAGTTTTTCATATTAAAAAGTTGATCTTTATTCCTTTCTCTGTTTTGCTTTCTATCTTTAATGAAGGCTTCTGTATGGTCTCTTCTTATGTTGCTATTTCTATATTAAATACATTTGTTCATTTAAAAATTTCATCTTCGGCTTCATAGTTTTAAAAGTCCAAAGTGATATTTATATTACCAGTTTAGGGTTTTGTAATAGTAGGTGTGGTTGCCTTGTAAAAGCTCTTTTGGTATAGCAAATGTCATGTTCCTTATTTGTGTGTTATTCTCTAAAGATATTCGAGGCAGCACCCCCAGAGACAGCTGTGACAATAATGCCCCACCATGACAACAGAGGAACAGTGCCAGCGCTCAGCAAAACAAAATTTACTTGGCAGGGGAGAGAGAATAGAGGCTTTTCACAGCTCTTTGGAAATGCTAATAAGGTCTCAACCTTGAACCATGTTTGCTTTTTATCTGGGAAATCCTTTCCAGTTATGATACCATCTGTATAAGTAGAAGGAAGAGATTCCAAGTTGTAATTTTATATACAGACTTGTGAGAAGGGCCAGCCCCAAATTCAGGTGCTTTCTTTTCACCTGGGAGAACATAGTGCATCTGGGGACATTTTAAAACCAATAGTCAACTTCTTGGGATCCTTAAACTTAAGATAGTTTCAAGCTTGGCAGGCATCACCACCAGTGGTGGTGTGTTAAAGTGGATGAAATGCATTTGCAATGTGTAAACAGTTGACTCAGAGCTCAAGTTTTGTTCTCATGAATAGCTCTTTAAGCTTCCCTGTCCCATTTTTTGTTTTGTTTTGTTTTGTTGTTGTTCTATGTTGGATATTTAAAGAAAAATATTATTTGTTAGCTCAATTTAAAGATCCACACTAAGCCAACTAAACTCAGCCTTCACACTCACACTCTTTTCCAGTATCTGGCACTAATCTTTTAAATAGGTTGTCAGAGGAATTCTGTTTTGTGGTATGTTAAATTGGTCATTCTGTTATGTCCCAACAGCACATGAAGTCTTAAAGCTGAGTTGCTGGGTGGAAGCGCTCCCCTCCCTTTTTCTGTCTCATCCTCATTGGAATAATTAGATGGATGGTGCCTTTCTTCTGTGATTTATCTGTGTTTTCAATGGCATTAATCTCATAAAGAGAGGGCCATTAGGAATTCCAAAAGTGAACACTTTAAAATATCTTTTTGAAAATTTCTGTTCCTTCTTTGTTATAGCTGAAAGTCTTAGAACTTTGAAGAGTTATATAAAATAAGCTGTAACTCTCCTTTTGATTATTTTTGATTTAATAATTTGTGGTTCAAAGAATTATATAAGGTGACACTGTTTAATATAAGGACAGATAATTCAGGATTATGGGAAACCTTAGTTGTATCATTGCATAGCAAAAGTCATCTATTGTTTCTGATGAACTGTCTTAAAATTTATCTTTTCCAACAAAGAAATAATATTATTATTAATAGGTGCCTTTAAATGCTTATTGACATTTAAATGCTTTAGTACTAGATGTCAAATTATATTTTTGTCTTTATTATTTTCACATATGCTCAAATAATAAGAAAAGCGGGTGAAATAAAAAAATATTGGAATATTATTTATATGTCTATGCAAACAAATAAGACTTAAATAAACCTTGTGTAATTAAGTTAGTAATATAAATAACAATATGTACTTACTGAGTAATCTCTGTTATAAGCTGTTGAAAGTTATAGTTGCACTGATTTAAAGTGACTTAGGGACCAAAACATTCTTTCATAATAAAATATTTTTTTAGTGTTCCAACCTACCAAAATATATGTGTGTATCTGTATAAAGTTAAAAAAATGTTTATTGTAAAAAAATTAAGAAAACTTTTACTGAAATTTTATCGGAGATAATCACAAATATTTTGTTATATATCTTTTCAGTCTTTTAAGAGAAATGCACACAAGCATATTTTCTTTTACAAAATTGATATAAAAATTTATAGAAATCCAACAGTGTTTTACTATTTGCTTTTTTCTCTCACAATGTGATGTTTTTTTTCTTTCTTTAAATATTATTAACATGATTTTAAAGGTTAATTAAATGAACATACCACAATTTATTTAACAAAATTTCTATTGTTGGACATTTAGAGTGTGGCTCAATTTTTTCTTTCTTTCGTTTTTTAAATCCTCACCCAAGGATATGCTTTTATTTATCTCTAGAGAGAGAAGAAGGAAGAGAGAGAGAGAAAGAGAGAGAGAGAGAGAGACATCTCTGTGAGAAACATCAATCCATTGCCTCTCATACACACCCTGACTAGAGATTGAACCTGCAATCTTTTGGTGTACAGACAATGCCCTAACCAACTGAGCCACCCAGCCAGGGCAATATTTCCTTTTTTATAGTAACATTCAGCAGAATACCATTGAATGTAAATCTTCAGATGCATCCTGATATTCCTTAGTATAAATTCCTAAATCTCAGATTAATGAGTTCAAAGTTATAGTCACTGCAATTTCACTGGGTAAAATAATTTAAAAAAAAAAAACTTGTTATTTTCAAGTCTAGGTTTTATTTTTTTTTCAGGTTTCATATGTCAAAAATGAATTCCCTAAGGAAATAATATATTTTTTTAAATGGGGAAGAGAGTTTTGGCTTGTTCCACATATGAAACTTTATCAGTAGCTATGTACATGTGCTTTTATGGGCCTTGCAACTGTATTTGGGGAACAAAATGGCTTGGAGTCCCCTTCTACCATGAGTACTCCATTGTTCCATTCACAGCAATCCACCTACAGCTAGCTATAGGCCTGATATTATCACTCCTATCATTTGGACAGGTGTTTCTGGAGGGTGGAGATGGAAACAAAGACTAGTGACCAAAGAGAGATTAAAAATTAATACCAAATCAGGCAAGAAGGACTTAAGTAAATGGTGAGGCTGGTCAAAGTGGGTGAGAGAAGCAGAGTAAATACTTTAATCTATTTTAATAAATACTAATCAGCTAGCTTAGTGAAAATCTCCTTTGGATACATTATAACACAATGGCTTATGCAAACATTTGATAAACCATACTTGAGTGTGGATATAGTATAGTCTTTAAGATGAGGCCCTGGGAATAGATTGTAGGTTATATTCTCCTCAGTTATTTACAACACACACACACACACACACACACACACACACACACACACACACACAAATATAGCTGTGGGAATAAAATTAATATGAGTAGTGAATAAGAAATAATTAAAGGCTGTAAAGCTTTTCTGCATTGTGACTAGCTTGAAGCTCTAAGAGCTATTTTGTGCTTGCATTGCTACTATGGGAAGAAAGGAGAACTTACCTTAAAAGGGATAGTCTGTTACCCAGGGCAGTCTCCCTATGGATAAAAATCCCTTAGAAACTTCTCTTCCATGTGAAACCAAACAATTGAGATAAGCAGTCTCTCAGAAGAATACAGTAACTGAAATCTTATCAATCAGAATTTATCAGAGATGAGAGGCGTTAATATTAGGACCAAACAGCCGAAACCGGTTTGGCTCAATGGATAGAGCGTCGACTTGGGGACTGAAAGGTCCCGGGTTCGATTCTGGTCAAGGGCATGTACCTTGGTTGTGGGCACATCTCCAGTAGTGGGTGTGCAAGAGGCAGCTGATCGATAACTCTCTCTCATCGATGTTTCTAACTATCTCTCTCCCTTCCTCTCTGTACAAAATCAATAAAATATATTAAAAATATGTATTAGGACCAAACAGATGTAATCATTGTTATCATTGACCCTGTCTGTGGCCCTTTGGCCAGGGTTGGTGTCTTAGAGCAGTGGTTTCCATATCTGAGCATCAGCCACAATGGGTATTAACATTTTCTAAGTCAGAATCTTTGGGAGTAGGGCTTAAGATTCTTTCTTTCTTTCTTTTTTTCTTTTTTCTTTTTTTAGATTCTCTTTTAGAAAAAATTTTTAACTCAGCCAGGTTAGAAGTTGCTTCTTGGAAATTTAGAATTTTTAAATTGTGAGATTGCTGACTGGCCATTGGGCCTGTTGAGAGTTTTCTAGAGATATCTATAAAGCAGAGATGTTGAAAAAATATTAGAAACATTTATACATTTATCTTGAAAATCTAATTTTAAAAGAGTTAAACTTTTTTCATGTTTTATGAAATGCATGATATATAAGTACACATTACATGATATAACTTATAAATAAGTATCCATGCAGAGGGCTTGTGCTCAAATGTTTTACTGATTGGGTTGAGTAGTCTAAACAAAATTTGGGAACTACCATACTTCTGTAGATATTGTCAAATTGCTGTGTTATGCAAATTATAGTGCATTAATGTTCCTATTTTTTCCACCTTTTCAATATCACTGGGTATTTATCAGACTTCTTAATTTATATCAATCTGATGCTCTCATTCATTGTTTATATTTCTCTTGTTACTAGTGAGGTTGAACATCTCTTCAGATGCTTATTGGTTATTCTTTTAAATCCTGTATTTTTTTTTCTAAGAGTGTTAAAGTTTTCTGTATATGTCATTTTTCTGAGAGTTAAAGTTTTGCATTTTATACTTAAATCTTTAAACTTTCTGGAACTGCTATTTTGTGTGTGTGTGTGTATAGTGTGAGGTTGTTTGTTTTTTGTTTTTTTTATATGTAAAACTATTTGTTCTCTGTGTTAAAAAAGAAATAGATCCTTTATAATACAGGCAGAGTTGTATCTTTGCAAGGTTCCCCCCCAACCCCTTTTTACATTTTAATGACTGAAATTGCCTGCTGCCCATAAGAATTATGCATCAAAAGAAATTTTTACATGATTACCATTTTATACATACATAGAAATTTAGCCTGTATAGAAATTTCTATCATCTGATTATCACTTTGGTTGAGTTATTTGCAAAGTACCATAAACATTTATATTTAAACTCGAGGCCGATGCACAAAGATTTGTGCAAGAATAGGCCTTCCTTCCCCTGGCTGTTGGCACCGCCTTCGCTCTGGCCTGGAGCGGCCTTTCTGTCTCTTGCCTTGTTGCATCAATTTGCATATCCCCTCCTTATTGGCTGTGGGTGCTGCCATCTTTGTTGTGGAGTTATGGTCAATTTGCATATTTCGTCTTTATTAGATAGGATTTAAGTCTGTTAGATTAACTTAAAATAACTTCAAAAAGATTACACTTTAATGTAAAATTGAAAAGTTATTGTATATTAAAAAAGGCATTAAAACTGATCTATGAGATACTAGTATAAGTTTTTATGAGGGAACAAAAGTTTGTTATTCCAAAACTAGCTTATTGTCCCTATTTTTAATTTTATTGTTGACAGTATTACAGATGTATCTCATTTTCTCCTTTTTTGCTCCCCTCCACCCAACCCCACCCCTGTCCCTATTTTCTTGCTTAGCAAAAAACACATGATTTACCAGGTTCCAAGAAGGAAAGCCACCACAAATGCTTCAATTCATTTTTTTCACTGTGTCGTAGGCCTGGCAATGTAGTTAAGGGCATTGGAAATTCCCAAATATAGGAGAGATTGATAGGACTAATTCACACATCATGGAAGATTTAGGCACTGAATATATGTAAACATTTTCTGGATAATATTCAAGGAAAACTGTCTGACTTCCAGTCTTATGTAATTCAACTAAGAAAATAACAAATACAAAGTGCAGAACACATCCTAGTATTCTTTAATTAATACGCTTTAAAATTGTCTTGTTAATCCTTAAAGTGATAAAGAGGATTATCAAGTGTTATGCCAAACAGAGGTCACTGTTTGATGCTCCATAACATGCTGTTTGTAAGAAGTATTATAATTTGAAAGTTTAAGAATAGGAAAAGTTTCAAACTTTGATTATAATACTGCATAACAAGGTATAATACAATATAAAGTATAAATAAATATATGCTGTTGTTGATTATGAAAACACTAGAGGCCTGATGCACGAAGTTTGTGCAAGGGGCTGGGCCCTTGCAGCCCCAGCTGCCTAGGGCCCTGTGGCTGGTTGTTCCAGAAGGTCATTCTGGAAGGTCGTTCTGCCATCCGGTCTAATTAGCATATTAGCTCTTTATTATATAGAATTTTTGTGCACATTTGTTATATTCTTTTTTGAAAAAAACAAACTAATAACCAAAAAAAAAAAAAAACAACCACACACACAAAAAAACCCCACACACTGCATTGTATTTATAGTCTGTCTGACAATTGATAGCATTTTAGAATCAAAGAATTTGCAATGCCTCTTTTAAAAAATATATTTTTATTTATTTCAGAGAGAGAGAGAGAGAGAGAGAGAGAGAGAGAGAGAGAGAGAAACATCAATGATGAGAAAGAATCATTGATTGGCTGCCTCCCGCCCACCCCCACCTGGGGATTGAGCCTGCAGCCCTTGACTGGAATTGAACCTAGGACCCTTCAGACCGAAGGCTGACGCTCTATCTGCTGAGCCAAATGGGCTGGGGCTGCAATGCCTTTTTTTGAGGCATGAATCAAGATTCCTGTCTGCTACCTCTTGCTTATTCTTAGGAAGATCTGTTATGTTCTAATTAAGCAGGATTCACCACATAGTCTAAGCCAGGGCCCAGAGAACTACAGGCAAGAGGCAGGGGCATTATCTTTCTCTTAAGATAGAGACTGTAAAAAGAATTAGATTGGAGTTGGTCAAGTTCAGCTTGGGCTGTTAATGCCTGAGCCATGGTGTTATTTGGGAAAGGAATGCCCCAGGTTTTTGGAAATGTATTGAAGTGATTATTATTGAGACTCAGAGCAAAATCATACCTTTGTGGGTTGGTGGGGGGGGTGGTGGCTTTCATGATGACAGTGGGAATTTCCCTGCCAGTCATCTCAGAAAATGTAGTTTCTAGGACTGAAAATAAGGTTGGACTAGGGTAAGTCTTTGAGGACCAGAGGAAAACTCTTTTGTCTCATTGGACCTTTTGACATCTGTGTTTTGCTGCATGGACATGCTAGTACATTATCAGTGGTGGGGGTAAGTCAATGCTTGCCATATGAGTGTAAGTTGAAATTTAGGCATGGAGATGCCCTGATGGTACCTAGTGTTGATTCCTGGTCCTGTAGGCTGTCCCTAAGAGGAGTCTTATCTTATAGGAGATGTAATTCCCATGCCAGTAATTCAGATATTTGTGTGCATATATATCTCCTGGAGAGTGTATCATAGAGGTTGGAGCAAAAGTAGGTTTACACTTGTTCCTATGGAAATTAATATAATATTAAATAAATAATAATGCAAGAATAAACTGTTTTGGGTACTCACAACTGTAACCATACTTTTTTTTTTTTTTTTTTTTTTGAGTTTCCTAACCTATTTATTTATTTATTTATTGTAACCCTACTTTTGCCCCACCTTGTAATGCAGATATGAAACCCACTTCTAGAAACTCTAAGTGTTAATGGGGCCCGAAACCTTGTTTGTAATAAACACTCAGATAATTCTAATGCATTTGGTGTACCTCTTAGGAGATAATCTCAGGCTGACTTCCAGTTGGTTACTTTTGATCCTTTGTTATTTTCTTCTTATAGGTGGTAGTCTGCTGTGATGTATTTTGGGAAGGGCCTGTTGCATGCATTTAGAAGGTTTGGCAAAGAAGAAGACGATCTCATATCCCTAAGGTCAGAGCAGTGGGAGGAATGGTGGTAACCAAGCTGAAGATAGTTGTATTTAGTAGAATAGCTATCTCATTAGGGACATCAGGAGAGTCAGCAGCCTTAGGTAGGCTGCTGGGGAGGCAGCAAAGTTGACATCTACAAGGGGTTTTCAGTGGAAGAAATCAGAAGAAATAATTTTTGAGTTAAGAATCCAGACAATTTAGGATGAAAGGGCTCAAGAGCACAGAGTGGTTTCCAAAGAAGGGAAGTCCACCCTTTCTCCCTTTCCATTCAACCCCTAGATGTTAAGTAGCCAGTAAAGACTAACTTCAATTTCCTTCAAGGGTGACAAACAGGAAGAAAAGAGAGAGCCTAACATTACTGCTCTTGGGGACCGTTCTTATGAACCAGGGCTTTCTTGACAGCTCCCGGTGGTGCTAGTGATTTTGGGGACTCTCTCATGTTTGTGTGTTTGATTAACCTCTTCCCAACTTCCCATTCTCAAACCAGCACAATGACTGGAAACCTAAATATCACCTCTAGAGGGAGCTTGAGTCTCTACCAAAATCCTGAGTGGCTTCATTGGTTTGGGATGCCAGTTATCTTCCAAGAAATTTACTTTTTAAGATTACACAACAGAGGCAGTGAGCCTGTGGAGTCCTCATCAGTATCCTGCACTCTGTCTTCTTCAGTATTTAGGGCTCAGGGCAAGCTTCCCTCTCTCTTCTTGGCTCAGGAGACATTCTTGTACTTTCCACAGGTACCTCCTTTCCAGTGCTCCCCATACCATTCAAAGTATTAATGGTAGAGCTCATCACTTTCCCCAGGCAAGACTCATTCTTAGGTATCTAAAGGTCTTGGCAATAGTCTTAATTACCTGTTTCCATATTGCTCCAAGTGGGGTATGGGACCATAGAGGCAGACTGGACTCAGGAGCTTTTGTAGGGATGGATCACAAAGAAGATACATTTGCAAACTTTACCTTGAAAACCATTCTCAAGAAACAGCAATAACATCGATTTCCAGGAAAGAATAGTTAAAATAATTTCTTCTATATCAATCCCAAAGAATGGGAGCTTTGACCTTTTGTCCTCAATAGATTGTTTGCTTGAAGTAAAAAATGTTCACCGGGAATAGCTGTCATTAATATGGGTGACCAAAAGGTTAATATAGCCCAGAACATACTTTTCATTGTTCTGCATTGTTTATTTCCCTTTTGTGAAATTCTGTGGCCAGGGAACTGCATAGTTCCAGTATGTGGTCCAATAGCACATTACTAATTGCATTCTTTAAAATACAGATTTATGTTGGTTTGTTTGGCCATACCAGGAGAGAAGCCAATGTAGGGGGTTATAAAGCGTCAAGGTTATAAACTTCATGGTGCTTTCAGGCAAATGAGGAATTTTTATTAATTCTTTAAATGCAAATGCCCAGTAATGTCTCCACTTGTCATACCCCCTGCAGTGCTCCAGGTAAGAAAGGATTGCAATCTGCTCAGTTGGGGGCCAAGTTGGAGAAAAATAATCTGATTATTTGGAGGCTCTTTGTTGTCAAATAGTATAGTTGAATATAAAAGACCCTCCTTCTCCCTGAAGATAGCATATATCAAATGCAGATGCAATACAGAGGAATCTGTTTCTTTTGTGGTTCCTGGCAGGACACATGTTAGAATGAAATCAACAAGTATCTTGGCAGGCACCCAAGATATCGGGTAAATTGTTAACTATCTGACTATTCTTTTACAACACCAAAATTGAGGGTGATATTAAAGTAAAATCTCTTTGTAAGCTAGTGGTTCATAGTCCTATTTTAGATGACCTTAAATAATCCTTTCTAAGAACTTTAAAAGTGTGCCTTTCTTTTCCCCTTTTGTAGAGTAGGCACAAAAGTTCAAATCTAGAATGACAAATCAGTTTGTATCATTCACCTTCATATTTCAATCAAGGGCATATTGGGTTAACATGAAAAGGATACTAAATCTTGTGAACAAGTTTTGTGAAATCTGTCAAATCTTGTGAAATCTGTCTTTTTGTGAATAAGTCAGCATAGGCTGAACTTTCCATACTTTACCACATTACCTGTAGATAAGTATTATTCCTGACCCATGTTTATGTTTATAAAGCATACAATAGAGGTATGATGACTAAAGAAGGAAGATATTGCTTTATATTGGTGCTTGACATGTGGGCTGAAGACTCCTGAGAAACTGGAGAATTAGAGACAGGGTTTCCAATTGGCATGTAAAACAGCATGTCAATCAATAAATAACAAGTCTTGCATATATATTTGTTTTATAAGGTCAGTTGTCATATTAGTTTTTACTCACTGTTTTATCTTCAGAGCTTGCCTCAGTGCCTGGGTCATATAAGGCATTCTGTAAAAATACAAATAAAGGAATAAAGAAAATAATGAATGTGATTTTCCTAACATATAATAATAAAAATAAAAATTTATTTAAAAAACATTACAAAATTGATATTTTGTCATCATGGTGTCTTTTTTTATTGTGGTAAACTATTCCTAACAACATTTAACCATTTTAACCATTTTAAGTGCCCAGCTATGTGGCATTAGTCACAATGGTTTATTTTTATTTTATTTTTTAATTAATCCTTACCTGAGGATATTTTCCCATTGATTTTTAGAGAGAGTGGAAGGGAGGGGGAGAAACATCAATGTGAAAGAGTCACTTCAATTGGTTGCCTCGCACATAGCCCAACCAGGACCAGAGATGGAGCTTGCAACAGAAGTACATGCCCTTGACTGGAATTGAACTGGGGACAATTCAGTCTGCCAGCCAACTCTATTCACTGAGCCAAACCAGCCAGGACACAATGATTTCTTAATTAATACTAAGAGTACAAATACTAACTTGGGGTGGGATTCTAACTAAACCTAAAAGGGTCCTCATTCATACAAAGCTTGAAAAACCACTGTATTCCATTTCCCTGATGTAAAGTCAGCCAATCTTAACTATTTCCAGTGTCATACAGCTCATCTCTTCAAGGGGTGATGATGTTTCATGACAGGGCCAATAAAAGGTGTTAAAAAGTTATTCCTCATATTGAGTTGAAATCTATCTCTTTATATTTTCCCATTGATCTAACTAATTCTAGTTTGAAGGAACAGAATCAATACATTATGCCTTCTTCCAAAGAACAGCTCTTATCAGTTGCCAGCTTTTTTGTTTGTTTTTAAAACAACTTATTATAGAGAGTTTTTGTCAAATCTAACCAAAATTCCTCCTATTGAAATATAAAGTTGACCTATTAAAAAAAATGCTTCTTTCTATAATTCTGGACCTTAGAAAACACGGAAAGGAATATAAAAAGCATATGTAGGTTGAATGGGCTGGACATATCTTCTCCATGTCCCAAAGACCAAGACGCAGTGGTACAACTCAGGCCATTGCTTGGGCAGGAGAGGCTTTACCCAAGACAAACTTACTTACTCCTCACTCTTTTTGTCATTAGTACCGATGAAGCATATACTGTGCCACCCTTGACTTCTGTCACTCTTTGCCACAGCCAAGAGATTTGAAGTTTCCCCCATACAATCCTGTGTGTGCCAATTTTTAGAAACATTTTTAAACCAAAAACTATCATTATAATTTCTTTTCCTTCATTCTTGCCCCCCCCTTCTATTTTCCTTTTAATCAGATATTTGAGATTGTAAAACACAAAACAAAACAGAAAGTTCTTTCTTTCTTCTCCTATCACTCTCTTTTCTCTCCACCATTCTGCCTTCTGTCACAGAAACCACTGTTTTCCTTCTTTGATTGTTTGCCAACAATAATGTCTTTCTGAATTATCCATCTTAATTAAAAGTGGATGTCAGCGTTAAACCAAACTCCTGGCTTCACATTTTGATGAAGCATTATTATAGTCAGAACATATTGGACCTAGTGGTAGGTCACACTCTAATAGATGCTGAAGGAAGGTTGATTATTTTGTGAAAGACAAAATAACAAAACAAAATAGTTGGAGCTGCCAGCCCATACTTGGCTGCCTCCTGTGTTCCCTGATTACTAGAGCCAGAATTAGCTATGAGTGGGAGACCAGGCTTTTTTTCCCCAACTCCCACCTAATGTTGACTCACATGGACATTTCCAAAGGATCTCCAAGTACAAAATAATTTGTAATAAGTAAAAATGCTTCATTTATAATTTACACCTTTTATTAAGGCCTATAAATGAATTTTGTATTTCATAGCTAAATGAAGTATATGGGAACCATTATCTAAATTGAAGTTTATGACTTGCTTCTAGAAGTCATTTCTTGGACAAGATCTTGAAAATTTTGCTCCTCATTAGTTATTTCCACAAGTGATTCTTTGGCAAAACTTACTCATACCAGGATATGAAATCAACAGGGGCTACTTTACCTGGTTTTCTTTTTTCTCATCTTAAGAAAACAAAAACAAAAACTTTCACTCAATCAGAATTTATTAGTCTCCTATTAATAATGCTTTGGGGTCTTGTCTTAATTACCTAAGAGAACTAATGTATGCCAATTAGCTAGAGCCATAATGCTAGAACTGAATTTAGCTAAACCAACCAAATTGGGCCATCAGTTCTAAGGGCAAGAGGCCTTCTATCAGTATAGCATTCCCTGACTTGTCCTTTTTCACGAGGACAGGAAATACTCCTGTCATTTCTTACTAGCAAGGAAAAATTGCTGATTTCTCTTTAACAGAAGACAAGACATTCTGCTGATTGTTATCCCATGGTGATCACCTAAATACTTTTGTAATGATAAGTTCCTGCTTATTTGAGGACTTGAAGACAGCCTTCAGGTAATATGGTCTGTTTCCAAGACAGTCCTTTATGTTCATGTTAAGGAGTCTAAGTCTGCTGTTGGCTATTTCCTCACCATAGTGTGGCATTTTCTCTATAAGAGTTGATAGTGTTGATATCTTCTCTTGGAAGCAGCAAGTATCTCTCTTATTTCTCTCTGAAAGTACTTGGAGTGTGTCTTTAATACAATATGGAGGGAACATTACTAACCTGCTGCTAATAGAGCATATCCTTCAAATGACAGTTTCTTAAAAAACAGAAGTCATGGGGTGGTGGTGGTAGAGAGAAGGTGGTGGCAGATAAAAGGAGACCTGACAGCCATATCAACCCACTGCAATCCTATGAGCCTGGTTTAGATCCTGATTTAAGCAATACAATTATGAAAAGATACTTTCAGACAACTGGGAAATTTAATCATTAACTGGGCACTACGTGATATTAACAAATGATTGTTAGTTTTGTTAGATATGATCATATATTGGGCTTATGAGAGAGAGAGAGGAAGAAAAACACACAACAATAAGCATCAAGGTGAGAGAGAAATATCGATCGGTTGCAACCTAGGTATGTGCCTTGACTAGGATGACATTCCAGCGGACAGAGCCACACCAGCCAGGGCATGTTATTTTTATATTTGTTAACTACTATATTTCATGTGTTTTACAAATATTTCATTAATAACTCTGTAGAATAGGTTATATTATTCCCCTTTTGCAGTTGAGGAAACCGAGTTTCAGAGAGCATAAATAACGAATGTAAGGTTAATAAAGCTAACAGATGATGTAGCCTGTGGTTTGGACACAGAGCTGTCTAAATTCAAAGCTCTTTGCCATGACTTGTGCCTCTTATTCTATTTGTAGTTTGGGGCCTTGCTGATTGGTGGAGTCAAGTAAACTGGCTAATTAAGTGATTCTCTTAAAGCAAACCAGAGAATGTCGTTCTTTACTGAAAATCTCCCAAAGACTTCCATCTTACATAAACTTAGCTCTAAAATGTTTATAAAATCTACAGGGCCCTCATGATCACCTCCCCCCTGCCAATTCCACACCTCATCTTTTTCAACTCTTTCCTTTGCTTACACTTGCTGCAGTCATGTTGGCATCCTCATTGCTTTTCCTTAAATGGACGGAGCATCCTGGTTAGGCCCTTTACTTGGTTTTCCTTATGCCTGAAATGCTCTTTCCCCAGATATCACATGGTTCACTTTCTTTTCTCTCCCCTCATCTTCTTCAGTTGGCTGAAATGTCTTCCTTATCAGAGAGGATTTTCTTGTACATCAAAATAGAATAGCACCACCACTGAAATTTTCTCTTTCCCTCCTTACCTTTTAAAATTTTTCTTCATAGAGCTTATTATTCCCAGATGTTATTATGCACATTTGGCAGGGGGTTGGGGGGAAGGGTGGTGTCTGTTTTCATCCATAGAATGTAAACTCAATGAAAACAGGGACTTTGTTAATCTATTCATAGCTCTATCCCTAGTGCCTGGAATCGTGCCTGGCACTTTGGAATTGCTCAATAATATTTGTTGAATCACTGATGACTCTGGGCCTCATCAGCACAGTGATCTGGTTACTTACTACTATATCATGCCCAGACTAGGCAACATATGGGGCTGAAAGGAGTCAATGAGAAAGGCCTGCAGCACCCTCTGGTATCCAGATCCATCATTTCCTAGCTCCCTGCCTATGAGCAAGTTTTTCGACTCTTTTTAGTCTTACTTTCCTCCTCTGTAAAATGTGATCATTATTAGATAAGTACATGATTATTAGATTCTTAGGTAGAATACTGAGCAACCTGTCCAGTTCAAGTCTTCTTTTTATGGTAAATCAGAAGTTTCTCTCTCAACTCCAAAAACTTTCTTTGCTTTCATAATTCCAGACATCTAATCAGCAGCCAAGAAATTTTGAAAGGCCTTTGGCTGGAAACTGAGGATTTATTAAAGATGGGCTCTTCCTCTTGTTTGAGCATGTAGATGACATGGAATAACCCCTCTGATTTATTGAATTAGCTTTTCCAGTGTTGTTTATGCCACCAGATGATCACTTCCCAATTTGAGAAAAATCACGTCATAATGAGGATTAGATGGCACAAAAATGACAGTCATCTCTGCTGGATCTGTTACATTCTTTTCTTTCTTTTTTTATAAACCCCAAATCCCTAACATACTAAAAGTTTGCACAAAGACTAATTGTTGTTATAATTTTCCAGGACTTAATAAATTAGCCATTGTTATGAGATAACCTCAAAACATTAAGACATCTAGGCTAGGAGGTAAAAAAATAATTTTAAAATAGAGCAAAAGTATGGACACATTAGTTAAACATTTTTTAACCCCACATAGTATTTTTTCAAACTTGAGTGGAAAGTGGTATAACCACAGGAATGTACATTAACAAAAGCAGTAAGCTAATTAAATAACACACAAATGCTGTATTGTCTGGGTATTAATGCTCGAAGGTCATGTCTTGGTTTATAATTGTGAAGAGAATTTATTGAGGGAGGATTATTTAACAGGAATATTTTTGTCCTACAAGTTATGTGCAGGTTAAGATAATCAACACTTGTGGCGTGCGTGCATGCGTGCATGAGTGTGTGTGTGTGTGTGTGTGTGTGTGTGTTTCTATGAGTAGAATTGTAAAGAAGAGAAATCTATGCATCATACACTTTTTGCTTATTACGTGGTTGGTGCTTAGCTCACAGGATCTTGGGAAGAGAAGGAAAAAGAAGAGGAGAAGACACTTTAAGCTGGGGCTAGTGTTCTAGTCAGTTGGCTATAGTAAGGAAGACAGACTGGTACAGGTTCCTGTGGTTTAATACCTAACAGAGCAGGAAACAAATGAGCACTGAGCCATGTGGCAGCTTTTTCCTGCCATCTCTAAACAAACATAGCAACAGTTCAAAAGCACAAAGGTGGGTCTGGCACATGGAACTCGATTTCCTGGTGGGGTGGCTTTATCTCTGTCTTGGCATTTGGTCTGTGTTTACAGTTTAAGGAACAGATAATGATGTAATGAAGCACAGGAGGGAAGTACAAAATAATGACCATAACATAAAGATATTGTTTACTCTGTGCTTTTTGGATGATAGAGAAGGGATGAAAGAGTCAGCTGTTTTGTTTCTGCCTTTGGTTCATCTGTGGCCCAGGCTTACTCCACTCAACAATCCAGTTAGCCAATATTTCACCATAGCTACTGGAGGGCAATGAAGGTTGTGCAAAGCATGTGATGTAATCATACTTTCAGGGAAACCTGTCAGAACTAGTGATAATTGGTGGCTGCCAAAAACTCCTTGCTATCAAGCATAAAGAAGGTGCTCAATAAATATTTGAAGAGACTCAGCTGACCCAGGCTCTAGTAATATACTCTATTCCTTTACCAATATAACCTATGTATTGCAGGTCTATGTTGGGAAAGCTAACAAAGACTCAAAGTTAGTTTTGCTTATATGTCCCTGTTTCATCTTGGGGCAATAGTAGGTGGAAATCATGGAGGAAAGGTCAAGAACATTAAAGGTCTGAGGCTAAAAGAAAGTCAGTGGGCCCATCTCCTACCTTGAAGATCTAAATGACAGTGTCAAGTGGCAGCTTTGAGTGTGACTGTCTTGTGTTCTTTGGCTAGCTTCTTTACTATAAATTTTTTAGGGCCTTACACAAGTTTTATTAAAAAAAAGTCTCACATGAGATACCATTTATGCAAGCAATATGGAATACTCAGTGGAAAAACTGGTGTGAACTCCCATTGACAAAGGTTTTATAGAGTCATTCTAAGAAGTGCAACTAGAGGAGAGAATCCAAGATGGCGGCATAGGTAGCACCTAACTGCAGCCTCACACAACAATTTCAATAAAATACAACTAAAATACAAAATGGACATTACCCAGAACTACAGGAAAGTCGACTGACTGGAAATTCTACAACAAGAAGGAAAGAGAAAACCAGAAGGAAAATCAGAGGAGCTGTAAAAGAGACACGCTGTACGCGCGGAGAGAATGGAGCCGGAGACGAGGGGGAAGCTGAGTGCCTGGCTGGCATTCCCTAGTGGGAAGGAGATAAAAGCTCCGGACTGTGCTGAACCCCAGATCCGACAGCAATGAACCCCAGTTCTAGGCCAGACCCTGGGGACCCAGGCTCACACAGAGGGAGCCTGGGCTGTTAGGCAGAATCTCAGGGGATTGGTGAAAGGCAGAGCTCCCGGAGGCGCGCACATTACACGCAGAGGACGGACTGTTGACTCTGCTGCTAGATTGCCCTAGTGGGAAGGAGACAAAAGCTCTGGACTGTGCTGAGCCCCAGTTCCAACTGCACTGAACCCCAGTTCTAGGCTAGACCCTGGGGACCCAGGCTCATTCAGAGGGAGCCTGGGCTGTAAGGTGGAAACCCACTCAACAATCCAGTTAGCCAATATTTCACCAGGGGAGTAGCAAAAGGACGTCCTGGAGGCACGCACATTGCGCGCAGAGAACGGGCAGTTGACTGTGCCGCTGGATTGCCCTAGCGGGAAGGAGACAAAAGCTCCAGACTGCTCTGAACCCCACTTCCAACCCCACTTCCAACTGAACTGAACCCCAGTTCCGGGCTCATTGGGGGAGAGCCTAGACTGTTTGGTCGCAGGCGAAACTCGAGGGCACCTTTCTCTCAGAGGTGCTTGCAACGAGTACTAAAGGACCCTGAGGAATACTGAGACTCAGGAGCCTCATAGGGCGTGTCTGACAGAAGCCAAGGCTGTAGGCTCCACCTTGAAACTCCACCCCATCCAACTTTTAAGACTACCAACTCAGGGAAGCTGCGAAAATGACGAGACAAGGAAACAGATCACAAACAAAAGAAATGGAGGAGAAAAAGTGACTGGATATAGAGTTCAAAACCACGCTTATAAGGTTTTTCAAGAATTTCCTAGAAAAGGTCGATAAGACCTATGAGGAGATGAAAAGGGATCAACTAAAAATAATAAGGAATCGCTGAAACAGGTTTGGCTCAGTGGTAGAGCGTCGGTCTGCGGACTGAAAGGTCCCAGGTTCGATTCCAGTCAAGGGCATGTACATTGGTTGCGGGCACATCCCCGGTAGGGGGTGTGCAAGAGGCAGCTGGTCGATATTTCTCTCTCATTGACGTTTCTAGCTCTCTATCTCTCTCCCTTCCTCTCTGTAAAAAATCAATAAAATATATTTAAAAAAAAAGAAGAAATAATAAGGGATCAACAAGAAATAAAGAATACATTGTCTGAAATAAAAGATATTATACAGAGTCTTAAAAACAGAATAGAAGATTGCAAGAATCAAGTCAAATATTTGGAACATAAAGAGCCAGAAGATACTCCTCCACAGAAGCAAGAAGACAAGAGAATCCAAAAAGTTGAAGATAATGTAAGAAACTTCTGGGACAACTTCAAGCAAACCAACATCAGAATTATGGGGGTCCCAGAAGAAGAGAGAGAGCAAGATACCAAAAACATACTGAAAGAAATAGTAACAGAAAATTTCCCCCACCTGGTGAAAGAATTAGACCTACAAGTCCAGGAAGCGCACAGAAACCCAAACAAAAGGAATCCAAAGAGGACCACACCAAGACACATCATAATTAAAATTCCAAGAGCAAAAGACAAAGAGAGAATATTAAAAGCAGCAAGAGAGAAACAGGTAGTTACCTATAAAGGCGCACCCATACGAATGCCAGCTGATTTCTCAACAGAAACCATGCAGGCCAGACGGAAATGGCAAGAAATATTCAAGGTGATGAAAATTAAGAACCTACAGCCAAAAATAATCTACCCAGCAAAGCTATCACTCAGAATCGAAGGCCAGACAAAGAGTTTCACTAATAAAAAAAAGCTAAAGGAGTTCATCACTGCCAAACCAGAATCATATGAATTGCTGAAGGGAGTTCTTTCAGAAGAGAAAGTAAAGATAAAAATTATGAACAACAAATACATAACTATCAACAAGTGAATCTAAAAACCAAGGGAATGAAAAAACCCGATGAACAATATTAACTGTTGAATATAATAGAATCAGAGGTATGGAAGGGGAGTGGACTGATGATTCTCAGGTAAAAGAGTAGTGGGGGGTGCAGGAAGAGACTGAACATAAATTGTGCACCTATGGATGAGGACAATGGGGGGTGGGGAAAGGGCAGAGGGTGGAGTAGGAACTTGGTGGAGGGGAAAAAAATGGGGAACTTTTGTAATAATATGAACAATAAAGGTTTATAAAAAAAAAAGGAAAAAAAGAAAAAAAAAGAAAAAAAAAAAAAGAACTAACTTGTGAGGCAACAAGGGACATCAGAGTGTTTGAGAGCTTTGCTATTGGGAGAGCCATGGTTGAAGGGAGCAGCCTGAAGCATCAGACTAAAGAGACTGATCTCTACCAGAGAAGAGTAATTCATTATGGATATCATAAAAGATATGGATGGAATAAAAGAATGGAATAGTCTTAATCAGAGACCAGAGTTAATGTAATATGAGAACAAGGCATCTCTGAATGGCTCTATCATCAGGTGGATAGCATAGTTGCCTTATGTGCAGAGAAAAGAATGAAGGAAGAGGCAGAGACCACACAAGGATTCTGTGGCAAGGATATACAATTAGAACCCAGGAATGGTGGAATTCGAGAGTTTATTTGCCACTGGAAATTTCCCAGTGAGACACACAGCCAGAGTACTACTGAGTTAATGGAAACAAATTTTTCTAACTGGCAGTGACCTGGAAGAGTTAAAAATCTCTGATTTGGCCAAATTCAATTTTTTGTAAATAGTGTAAACCAGGGTTAAAACAGAATATTTATTTTCACCTTGTCTTTTTGTGATGCCATTAATTCCTAATTTCTAGTTTTCTGACTTTCTGCATTTCCCACTAAGACCAACCAGCAAAAAAAATTTGGCTAGCAGAAAACAGGAAAATACTATGAATAGCAGTTGGAAAGTTTTGTGTTATGAAAAAACATCATGGTCCTATGAAATCAACAAGGAAATCCTACACATATCTAATATCTAATAATGGCTTCTCATTTTTAACTGTAGCTCATTTCAAGTAAGCCTTGTGGTCTAGTAACAACACATTTTTTTCTGTTTATCTGTTGGAACAGGTATGAGATTATAGGGAAATTTCTTCAGGTCAAACTACTATGCAATACTAAGAGTAATATTTCACCGTGTGAGACATTTGTTGGTGTATTTGCCTTTTAAGCTCTTTGGAAAATGTTGCAAATTAAGCCAAATAGTGGACAGAGTAGCCGCTTTCAGGATCATTACTTGATCACATTTTCTTTCCTTCTCAAATCCTTGCCAAGAGCCATTAGATGGGCCATGTGGGACTGTAAGTAGAAATAGTATTGCATAAGGTGGAATCTCTAAGATGTAAAATTTGAGGTGATGAGAACTACAGAAGGAAAAATAGAGCCTTGACCAGCAGGTTGGGGCTATCTCCATGTTCTGAACTCCATGAACATTTGGAGTATGGAGTACTCTGGTAGAATGGACAGCAGAGGGATAGGGGAAGAAGAGAGCAGGGATTGAGGACAAGTCTGAGCAGCACCCTGAAATTATAAACCTGGTTTAACAGGCCCGCTTGTGGATCCCACACTGCTCGTTGTTCAAGCTAAAAAAGCTAGTCATTATTGATTCTCCTTTCCTTCACCTTCCACAATAAATCCATTAGCAAGCTCTGTGGGATTTCCTACAGAGAACTGCAAATAAATAGAGCCACTATTTTCTATCTTTACCCATATACCATCTCTTATTTGAGATGGCATATGGGTAAAGATAAACATCAATATTGAAAAACATCAATAACCTTTTAATTGGTCTCTCTACTTTTACCTTTGTCCTTTTTAACCCTTTCCCACATATCAGCCAGAGGGAATTTTTAAAAGAGTAAATCAGCCCAGCCAGCATGACTCAGTGGTTGAGTGTTGACCTATGAACTATGAGGTCACGATTTGATTCTGGTCAGGGAATTTGCCCAGGTTGCGGGCTCAATCCCCAGTGGGGGGGGAGAGGGGGGTGTATTTGCAGGAGGCAGCCAATCAATGATTCTCATCATTGATGTTTCTATCTATCTCTCCCTCTCCCTTCCTCTCTCTAAAATTAATAAAACATCTACCTAATAAAAGAGCAATATGCTAATTGACCGTACATTCGCGACATCCACTAGCCCATCAAGAGTGAGTATGCAAATTAACTCAACAAAGATGGTAGGTCAATTTGCATATGCAGGTGCTGAGCAGCCAGGGGTGGAGCTGGACACAGGCATTCTGCACTGCCCCCCCACCACTCAGGGCCTTTGGGCAGCATGGGAAGGTGGAAAGGTGGCTCTGGCCAGAGTGAAGCCAGTGCCAGCAGCCAGGAAAAGGAAGGCCCATTCTGGTATGAATCTTTGTGCATCGGGCTTCTAGTTTATTTATAAAAAGAGTAAATCAGATCCTGCCACCCTATTTATCATTATCTAAAATAAGATTCAGACTCCTGCAAGGTTCTGATATTCTGGTTGTCCCGCCTGCCTCTTCAGACCACTCTCAGGCATCACTGCTATTGCACTTTGAATACTCCCAACTTGGTTTGACCTGGTGGACACTGTACTGGTTATATCCTTTAATAAGAAGGCTTTCTCCTATCTATTCATATGTCTGTTGCCTCCTCATCATTTAGTTATCAGCCTAAATATTACCTCCTCAGAAAGACCATCATTTAGTTATCAGCCTAAATATTACTTCCTCAGAAAGAAATTATGTCCACTTTATTTTATGTAGTGACCCACCCCACCATCATATTTGCTAGTTGGAATGCATACTGTGTTGTGCTGCCCTATCTCTCTTCAGCAGAAGCCCTCCCTGCTGTCCCTGCTGCCCTGAGTGCTTGTTAGCAGATAATCTTTAGCTGTCAGCCCCTTGAAGGTCTGCTTCAGTGCAGAGAGCAAGGCCATACCCCTTCCTAGGGTGGCCCAAAATCAGTGGAGTATATAAAGTTCTGGCCACCTCAGCCTCACTCAGGACAACTCTGAAGGATCATTCCATTCCTCATGGGGTGGGCTGAGGCTGTCATTGGGCCTGCTTTTGCAGTGTGACTTCATCTGCCCATTCTGGTTCCTTTTCCTCCCATGCACAGATGTTCATCCCCAGCACCTTCCTTAGTAAACATTCTGCATACTAAATCCCCCCTCAGTGTTGGTTTCTCTATGTAATTTACTTTATAGCATTTAAAATTATTTGAAATCATTTTACTGACTTCTTTGTAGGCCTTTTGTTTCTCTTAACTAGAATGTAAGTTACATACACACATGCCTGACTTCTTCACTATTGTATTCCTAGTGTCCTGAAACCTTGTACACCACCACCATCAAAGTAGCAAATACCTAGTATTTATTATATACCTGGTGCTATCTTTCTTTAATATTTTAATATGTTTTTTATTGATTTCAGAGAGGAAGGGAAAGGAAGAGATAGAAACATCAATGATGAGAGAGAATCATTGATTGGCTGCTTTCTGCAGGCCCCCCCACTGGGGATTAAGCCCGCAACCTGGGTATGTGCCCTTGACGGAAATCAAACCTGGGACCCTTCAGTCTGCAGGCGGACGCTCTGTCCACTGAGTCAGACTGGCTAGGGGCAGGTGCTGTTCTAATACTTCACCTATATTAATCTACTTTGTCTTCGTAACTCTGTAAGGAAGATACTCTTATTTCCCCCATTTCTCAGACTGGGAAACTGAAATACAGAAAAGTTAGTCGGCTAGCCCAGGGTCACAGAGCTGGTAAGTGACAAGAGCCAGTATTTGGATTCAGATAATTAGAGTCTAGATTCTGTGTACTTAACCACTCCTTTATGCTGTTGGTTTATTTTTTGGCAGCAATTGTTCAATAATCGTTGAATGATTAAGTAAAGAAAAGGGAATAGTTAGATATGCTTTACTAATTTGGGGATATCACCTATTTATTCATTTACCAAATATTTTCTGGGAACTTACTATATGCCAAGCACTCTGGTATACACAGAGAATACAGTGTGAAAAATAAAATAGATGTTATCCCTGCCTTCAAAAAGCTTGTACAAATTATGAACTGTCACTTTCTCTCCTAAGATAGTGGTCTAGAAGTGAAACCACTATCATTGCTATTTATGATGTTTGGTTTCCTTTTTAGGTAATCGAGTACCACTCATACCTGTTCTACAGAGTATACTATTAGGTAATGGGACTGTGATGACAGTATTTCCTACACTCAATGATTTATTTTTTTTAATATTGTACCGCAGTCATCACCTATCACCCTTAGTAGGGAAAAGAGAATGATGATGCTGAAGCTCCTATTGGTGATGGTGTTTAGCTGTAGGAAGTTACCCAATTCATTGTTGGGACTCCATTCCAATTAGAATCTGTCTTTACCTAACAGACTTCAAAATTTGAGAAGCTGCTGATTGATTCAGTTCAAATCACCTTATCTGTGTCTTCCACAACCTCTCATTCAGGGATTCCTCAGAATTACTAATTTGTAATTCATTAATAACACTTCTCCCAGTGTAACATACTATTGCTTATTTGTATTGTTTCTCCAATTAGACCTTAAAATATATATATATATATATATATATATATATATATATATATATATATATATATATATTGTTTTACAGAGAGGTAGGGAGAGGGATAGAGAGTTAGAAACATTGATGAGAGAGAAACATAGATTAGCTGCCTCCTGCATACCCCCTACTGGGGATGTGCCCACAACCAAGGTACATACCCTTGACTGGAATCAAACCCAGGACCCTTCAGTCTGCAGGCCGGCGTGCTATCCACTGAGCCAAACCAGTCAGGGCAAGACATTTTTTTAAAATATAAAGAGTAAAAATTAGGTATTTGCTAGTGTTTGGGTTGTATTAGTGTTCCACCTCTCAATTATTAGAATGAGGACTTATACAGCCTATATTGAAGAAAATACATGCTGAGTCTGTGGCATAGTGAAGAAATGGTTTCTCTTTTTCTGGGTGTAATAATTACACCAGCCGTGTTATCAAAGTCATAGTTTTTTATTCCTGGTAAGAGCAGCCTAAATTTTTATTAGTTGAAACTGCTCTTGGACACTTTAATAATGTGAAATTTAAAAAAAAATTTTTTTATTTTTTTTTACTTCAAGAAAAATTGGAGCAATTTCTTTTGTTTTTATGTTTATACTTCTTCCTTCACAAGGGAAGAAATAGGCAAAAAAGTGTTAGGAGTAAGCAAGAAGGGAGTCTTTGTAAATAGAATCAAAGGTAAGAATTAATTTTACAGGGGAGATTTAAATAGAGGTGATTTGAAGGTTTCGCCCAGGCCTAGAAAAGAACACGAAAAACATTAGACTTCCTTGATCCTAAAAAAAGTAAAGACTTCTCTTTATAACAACTGTAAGTAGTCATGGATGTGGATTTCCGATGCTTAATGAATAAATACTCTGCAAAATCTCCAGGTCACAAATGATTGGCTGAGTGCTCTGGAATAGCAATTCTTTATGTTGCAAATCTTCAAGTCTTTGAAATCTGTTATTGCCCAAAACCTGAGTATAATTCACCAAATCCCAGATTGACCTTCCTATGGAATCAGCTTGTTGTTCATGGGAAGGGAAAAAAGGAAAAAAAAAGAAGAAAAAAAAAGGCAGGTAAAGAATTTGTAGAGTGAATTACTAGGTCCTGGTCTATTAAATGTACAAAGCACAGAAGGATGGTACTGGAGCTTTGACATGAGTGGAGGGACTTGAATTCTTTTGTAGCAGGAATGTGCTCGAACTTCCCAACGGCTTGAAAGAATGCCTAGAATTTCTTTTACTATTTTGGTCACTGCTATTTCACACAGAGGCAAGTGAATCTTTCTGAGCTAGCATGACTCAAGTAGGTGAGCCCTTAGCAAGCTTTTTGGAGAGCAGAGTTGGCCAGTGCTCCATGGCTTGGGCATGGGGAATTCCTGTGTTTGTCACGCATGCGTGTCAGAGAGAACTTGTAAATCTTTAAAGGCAACAGGAAAATTAATGAGCACTGCACAGAACAGGACCTTGTCAGCTCCATAATGGGCAGTGGAGGAAGAATTCTGCTGTTTTTTCCTCCAGGCATTTAGTGTAACTCAAAAACGCTTGCTTTGTGGTCATTAGCCAATTATAACAGCTTTCCACTCTGAAGAATTTAGTCATTTATTGCTTTTAATCCATTTGGAGGAAAATAGTATTCAGTACAATCAAGACGATGGAGTCTATTACATTAAATTTTCCCTTTAGTGATGGAAAAGGAATATTTCTCTTAAATCATTTAGGACATCGAATGCTTGATAATGAAGCCCTACAATTTAGATAAAGAGCAGGGGTCATTATAGCTATCTTCCAAAGATGCTTCCCCATTAGACTGTGAGCTCTATGAGTCCAGTGATTTTGTTTTGTTCACCACTATATCCCCTGGGTCCAGAAGAACTACCCATCAGATAGGAGGGTTATAAGAAATATCTGTTAAATTCATAAAAGTCTACAATCCAACAAAAGATGTTGAGAAAGGAGTGCAGAGCTTTAAAATAGCATTGTGCAGTTGAAAGAGCATAAGATTTGAAATAAGACAGATCCCTATTTTGAATATTTGGCTCAGCTAGTTACTAGCTAGTTACTGGCCCTGGGCAAGTTATTTCACTCCTGTTAATATCACATTCCCCATCTGTAAAATGAGGTAATAGTGCCTACTTCAAAAGGTTGTTCTGAGGATTAATTGAGATAATGATTGTGAGATGTTTGGTGTTCCAAAAATGCTGGTTCTACCCTTGCATTTCCATAAATTATGTTGCTTCAGTAAGGAATTACATAGCAGACTACCTATTATTCAATGGGAGAATAAGAGAAAGCAAGCATATATTACCATAAAAATCAATTATACTAGTAAAGAACTCTTCATGTTGTAAGGTATTTATTGTTTTGTTTATACAATGTTATTTTAGTTTCTGCTTAAGAAAGGAAAACCTATCTCATAAGGATATTGGAGTCCTGAAAATCTTCTGTTGCCAAATATGAGGCTTTAAATACGCCTTCTCAATAGTTTTCACCTATTCCTAGTAGGATACCATATGGGAGGTAATTGAAAACTTTCCTAAAGTTAATGTTTTTTATTGAGGCATTTGATGAAATCTTTTAAATTTTTCAGGGTACTGATAAGTACTGCATTAAAAATGTATTCACTGTTTTTATTTCAAACTGCTTAATATAACATTCATCAAAGGCAGAGAACACATTAATAAAAATATCCAGTTGTACATTCCCAATTGTTATAAAAAGCTCTCTAGGTTGCTGAAGGTCACTGCTGGGCAAGTCTCCATGAGTAAGAGGTTGGAACACATAAGTGTGTGTAACATGAGTGAATCTGAGGTTAAGGAATTCCATTTGCTGTGATGCAAGTTGGGTACTTTTCCTTAATTTTTCTCTTCATGCCTATCAAGAAAAATGTTAGCCTGGATTTTATTTTTCATTTATGGGATTGGGAAAAAATGTGAGGCTTGTGTGGATTATTATCATTTGTGGTTTGAATCCTCATTTCTGTGAGACAGTATGTTAGACAGTTACCCATAGTTTCCTTTCCCAATGTCAATGCTTTTTCACCTTCTTCCTTATTTTTTAAGCCTTTCAGTGGGGGTACAACTGTGAGTAGGACTGGCACTGCCTAAAGGGAAATTAGGAAGCTACCTAAGCAGCCTGATTTATGAGGCATTGAAAGGCACAGCTGACCAAAAATATCTCCATCACTGGCCTGCCATCCGTGCCTAAAATTCTCTTGATAAAAAATCACTCATTAAAAGTTTTCTGCAGACACGCATGACTTATTTGGGTCAATAAAGCATTGTGTTAGGGAGAAAGAGGGAAGTGAGAAACCGGGAAAGTATCTCATTAGAATGATTTATTTCATTTTATCAATCTATCAGTCTTTTGGTGAAGAGTAGCATCTTGACAAGTATGTACAGATACTGTTTAAGGCTGGAGGGAAAGTTGGGAGGTTAGAGTTTTGTGTAGTGTCTTTGTGGAGACTCTGAGAAGTATGAAGACAGTGAGCTCCTGGAAGGAGATTGCCCAAAGTGGATTGAAGAGATATAAAAGACAAATTTAGGTATTTCACAATTCTGTGTAGGCCAGGTTAGAAAGTAGTAGGGTACATAGAAGCTGGAGGGATCTCCTTTAAACTCCCCTTTTCCACCATCTTAGTTCTTGGATAACTATACTAGAACTAATGATTTTGCTATTTATAAAATAACATTTGTGATAAAAGCCAAGTAGACTTATGAGTAGAGAGAGATATATTTGCAGAAACAGAAGTGATGAATAATTCTATGACTTTGCTGAGGCTGTTCTGTAGGACTGTTTAGAGCAGAGTTTCTCAAAGTCTTATCTATGGACCACATGTATCTAGTGCATATTAAAATGCCTGGTGTGTGGGCAGAGATCAACCAATGAACTTGTATGCATATATGCATAACCCATGGACACAGACAATAGGGTGGTGAAGGCCTGGGGTGGGGAGTGGGGGTGTTTTGGAACAGGTCCAACTTCTTTTGGGGGAAAAAGGAGTCATAGGTAATACTTTAAACAATAAAGATTTAAAAAAATGTCTGGCCCTTGTTCTCACCCAGATCTTCTGAAATAGACATTCTGAATAAGGGGCCTGTACTCTGCATTTTAATGAACATGTCCACTGATTTTTATGCATATTATTTGGGAATGATTGGTTTAGAGGTTTCATGAGATTATAGAGGTTAAAAGTATGCGTTCTAGAGATGGGTAAGTCAGGGTTCAAATACTAGCTTTGATTACTTGCTTTACCTTGAACAAGTTATTTAATCTCCTGGTCCTCAGTTTCTACCTAATAATAATACTGACTTCACAAGGTTATTATGTGAAGTCTGAGGAGATAAGTTATGTAAGGTTTAGCACAACACCTGGCACATAATAGCAAAAGTAATAACCATTATTATGATTAGTACATATATTAAAAAACTCTTAGGCAGTGTTTACAGATAGCAAATATTTTATTGACTATGTATTTTATAAAAAATCTAGAGGCCTGGTACATAAAATTTGTGCATGGGGAGAGGGATCCCTTAGCCCAGCCTGAACCCTCAGGGGATGCCCGACTGCTGGTTTGCAGGAGGTGACCAGCGGGGTGATTGCCGGCTGGCTCTATCCCCTGATCACCACTGCTGGTCGTCTCTATCTTGGGGGCGGGGGGGGACACAGATACTCAAACAGGAGTGTCTGCCCCATGGTGGTCAGTGCGCATCATAGCGACTGGTTGCTCTGCCAGTAGTTTTGCCGTTCAGTTGATTTGCATATTAGGGTTTTATTATATAGGATAATTTAGGCTGGCCAATGTGGCTTAGTGGTTGATCGTTGACTTATAAACTGGGAGGTTATGGTTCAATTCCCTGTCAGGGAACATTCCTAGGTTGCAGGCTCAATTGATGTTTCTATCTCTCTCTCCCTTCCTCTCTGAAATCAATTAAAAATCTATTTTAAACGATATTTTAAAATTATCCTATATAATAAAAGGATAAATGCAAATTGACCCTAACAGTGGAATGACTGGGAATGACCAGTTGCTATGATGTGCACTGACCACCAGAGTACAGATGCTCAATGCAGGAACTGCCCTCTGGTGGTCAGTGCACTTCCATAAGGGGAGCACAGTTTAGTCAGAAGCTGGCTCATAGCTGGCCAGCACAGCAGCAGCGCTAAGGATGTCCAGCTAACAGCTTAGGCCCTCTCCCCAGGGAATTGAGCCTAAATCTGCAGATGGACATCCCCTGAGGGCTCCTGGGCTGTGAGAGGGTGCAGGCCAGGCTGAGGGACCCTTCCAGGTGCACAAATTTTTATGCATCAGGCCTTTAGTTTTTCAATATATGGCAAAACCATTGAGGCTGTGGGAAACACCCATATCCTTTTGGCAGGAAATTCCAATAATAGACAATCAGCAAAAATTTATATATGATTAACAAGTGGAGATTGCTTTAACTACCAATGTCTCAACTAAACAATGAATGAATAGCTCCGACCATTCAGAGCAATTAAGGTTGACCAGCCTTCCGGATTCCCTTTTCACATTTCTCTATTAGTGACAATGTTCGGTTTCTGGCAGGAGAAGGAGAGGGGGAGAGAGATGGAAACATTGATGAGAGGGAATCATCATCAACTGGCTGCTTCCTGCATGCCCCCTACTGGGGATCGAACCCACCAACCCAGGCATGTGCCCCCACCAGGAATTTAACCAGGGATCTCTTGGTTCCTGGGGCACCGCTCAAATGTTGAGCCATACCAGCTGGGCAAATGTCTACATTTTTTTATTTCCTCTCTCTCTCTGGTGTAATTACTTCTAATTCATCTTGCAAGCAGGATTGCTCTACATAACAAAAGTCAGAGTGGACAGAATTGATTTGAAATGGGATGCAGTTGAATTTTACAGCTTATTCAGGGTCATTATTGATAAATTCAGGAGTGAACCTTATGGCCCTAGCTGGTTTGGCTCAGTGGATAGAGCATCAGCCTGTGGACTGAAGGGTACTGGGTTTGATTCCAGTCAAAGGCACATGCCAGGGTTGCAGGCTCAATCCCCAGTAGGAGGCAGCCAATCAGTGATTCTCATCATTGATATTTCCATCTCTCTCTCCCTCTCCCTTCCTCTCTGAAATCGATAAAAAATATATATTTTGAAAAAGGAGTGGACCTTATGCCTACACAAAGCTCAGAAAACTAGACCAAGAGCAAAAAAGCAGAGGTAAGAAATGGACTCTTACTATTTCATCTTAGTATAAATTATGGTAAGCAGTATTACCCTAATGACGATGTAACAAAGAGAAAGACATTAGAAAATTACGTAATCACAGAATGGAATATTAGGATACATTATAATATGCAGTATGGAGAAGAAAATGGGAAACATGTTGACCGTTAGTGGACTTCCATCAGTTAGGATCTAAAAGAAACAGGCAATGAGGAAAATAGTGCAGTTGGCATCACCTCACATTCATTCCTTTCTCAAAGCCAGCTCTCATTTTAGTGTTTGAAATGTGAACTCTGAGAGTTAAAATGCCTAAGTTCAAATCCATTTTCCACAGTCAGTATTAGCTGAGAATCCTTGCACAATTTAGTTAGTCTCTCTGTACCTCAATATCCGGGAAATGAATAATAGCGTGCACTTCAGGGGTGCTTAGAAAGAGTCAATAGGAAAATACATATAACTTAGAAAAGTGCCTAGCTTGTGGTAAATTCTTAAGTATTAATTCCTTTTAATGTTATTATCTTATTTTTTATCCACTGAGTTTGAAATCCGTGGTGGTGTTCTGGCTGAGAAGGATGTGTTCAGGAAGTTTCTGGGCAGACCATTTTGCTCATATTGTGAAAATTTGCTGACAGTGGCTATTATTCTTTCAGGAAAGTAAGGTTCTCTGCCTGGCTGCCATTCTCATCTATTCAAATAAATGCACTATAATTTGGTCATTCCTAGTACATCTTGGATATTCTTGCATTTATAAATTAATTCATTACTAGTGATCACACTTTGGGAAATAGCCACTCACCTGTGAGAATATATTAATAAAACTAGAGTTAAATTCAGCGTTTACTAACACCCTCCTTTTACAGAACATACATTTCAAATTTTGAAAATATCTATTTGGCCCAGTGCATATTTCTTTCTTTCTCATGACTAACATTCTGCTTTTTTCATTATTCGGTATATATGAGCTGACTAATAATAAATCTGATAATTTTTTCATTAAAAATGTTGCGGTTCTCAAACTGTTATTAATGCTCAAAAAGTAGAGAAACAAATAAATCACTTTGGTGAAAGTGTAGGAAAGCAAGGACAAGGGCATCGTTTAAAAAAAAGTATTCTCAGATAAATCATTCTTCGAGAGACTTAAAAAAACATGTCATGCAAGACACACCCCTTTGCTTTTATTCCATTTTTATCATACCAATCTCCCTTGCAAAATTGAGGTTGTTCATAAATATTTTCCTTCCAGGCTGTGGGAAATAAGTCTTGAGTAACTTTGGCTCTTTGATAAAATTAGGTTAGGAGACTGCTTATCATTGAAACAATGAACACAAAAGCAATTCAGTCCTGGGGCCTCTGAAAAACTCCTTAGCAGCCCAGGCGGTGCTCCTGCTCCTTGTTCTCAGGCATTCCAGGGGAGTGGCCAAGGGACAGCCAGCACAAGGAATTTTCAAGGTTCTTTTTCCCACCCTTTAGAGTTGATAAGTCTCTGATCATTCAGAAAAGGATTTATTTGGCAAGAATCCAAAGTATCCCAAAGAACTATGTTTATCCATAAGAGGCCTTGCTCTCTGTTTAATATAGCCAGAGGGACATTGCTTTTTGGACTTCTGGTCACATCCCCACAGATTTGACTCATTTAGTGGACACTATTAAAAGATTGTCTTATTACTGAGAATTTCCATTGCATCAAATACTAAATATTAGTAACATTCTTCTCTGGGGAAAATGACGTAATAACAGGGCATAGTCTAGGTTGACCTCAGGCAAATTACACAGAGGTATGTGGAGATTATGCAACTAATCTGCTAACAACCCCACAGTGTAGAGAGAGACTTTCCCAGTACTTTTTGAAGGAAGTATTCAGGTTCATCTGAAGCCATAGATGGAAATTTTATTAGAATCTGTTGCCTTGGTACCGAGATCATTATTTTGAAAGATACCATGGAGGAGATAGTGTACATAGAAGCGTGGCAGAATGATGGAAGGATAGAATGGGAATGGGATGATGGGCTGGCTAGTTTACGCTCCATTTTGTTGTTTACTTTTACAAATGAAGTACACAGGGTTTTCTTTTTTCTTTCCCTTTTTCCACTTTGGAAGCCAAATGATGCTCATAAGAAATTAAAACTGCAGCTAAAATGCTGCAAGTGATTGAGAATCAAAACCTTAAGAAATTGCAGACTGTTGCCGAAACCGGTTTGGCTCAGTGGTAGATCATCGGTCTGTGGACTGAAAGGTCCCGGGTTCGAATGTGGTCAAGGGCATGTACCTTGGTTGCAGGCACATCCCAGGTAGGGGGTGTGCAAGAGGCATCTGGTCGATGTTTCTCTCTCATCGACGTTTCTAGCTCACTATCTCTCTCCCTTCCTCTCTGTAAAAAAAAATCAATAAAATATATTAAAAAAAAAAAAAAAGAAAAGAAAAAAAAAGAAAAGAAATTGCAGACTGTCGAATTACAGCGGGGAGGGTAGGGAGATCTGGGGGAGATAATAGATCAACTGAAGGACTTGTATGCATGCATATAAATACAACCAATGGACACAAAACTCTGGGGAGGGATGGTATGTATGAGGGGGGGGGTTAATGTTAAAATATGTACACAGATAATAATTTAATAAAAAAATTAAAAAAAAACCAAAAAACCTTAAGAAATAATTATACCAAGGACCTAATTTTGGGAGTGTTGCCAGAAAAGGTGCTTAAAAGAGCATCTAAGAGAGAGAGGACTGGGAAGATATATTTAGGCTGAACAATTTGGTAAACAATCAAAATTAAATATTTAGTTATAATTTTCCTTGAACTTGCTTTTAAAACAATTGATTGCATTTTAATTATTTTTTAAAAAACAAATTACACATGTAGTACATGATCAACAGAAGAAAGTAAAACAGTACAGATATAAGCAAAATAAAAAAGGAAAAATTTTCCTCCTTCTTTCCTCTACAAGGGCAAATACTGTTACGTATAACCCTGCTATCTTGACCTTTTAAAACACTGTATGTATTATAAATGTGTTTTGGAATGGTGGCTAATACAATATGTATTGTTCTCTCAGGAATATAGACATATTTTTTTCTCTCAGGAATATAGACATATTTCTATTCTTTAAAAAAAATAGACAATTGTGTTTTTTAAAATGGTTAGCTATTTTATTATTTTTTTTAAAAAATATATTTTATTGATTTTTTACAGAGAGGAAGGGAGAGAGATAGAGAGCTAGAAACGTCGATGAGAGAGAAACATCGACCAGCTGCCTCTTACACACCCCCTACCGGGGATGTGCCCGCAACCAATGTACATGCCCTTGACCGGAATCGAACCTGAGACCTTTCAGTCCGCAGACGGACTCTCTACCACTGAGCCAAACCGGTTTTAGCAAAAATGGTTAGTTATTTTAAATAAAGTGAAATGGAAAAGAAGGCAAGTTGGCAATTTTGAAACTTAAGTTTTATATTTGATGTATTTAAAATATTTTTCTTGGTATGAATTACTTACCAACATATTTTATAAGTTGCTTGTAAATGATATCATACTAGATAAGTATTCTACCTACTAACATAAGATAGGAGTAGGAAAGCAGCTGAGACCTGCTACAGGTGATAAATGTAGATATTATTAGAAAATGTATAGTATAATTACAATTCTATAAAAGATATGTATACTAGTATGCATAAAAACAACCTAGTAGTATAGAAATTAAAAGCCAACAGCTGTTATCACAGGATGGCTGAAATATAGATATTTTTCCTTATTATAGTTTTCTGTATTTTCAACAATGAACTTTTATTATGTTTAGAATTAGTTAAAAGGAAAATGCAATATAAAAATGCAAGGCATCTGATAAAAATTTATGTCTAAGCACTATAGAAGCTAAACTCATCTGAATTGACATCCACTCCATCCCCAAATCCCATAGTAACAGAGTAGAAGCACTAGGCCCTAGGTTGATTTTCTTAATTTAAGGAATTAGGTTTGAGTTCCCTCATTAGAGGAGGTAATCTTTAGCATTATTCAGAGTTGATCAGAAAAAGAGACAAAAATCAGGAGATAATATTTCTTTATTACATATTAAAAAATTAACAAAGCAATATATATACACATATATATTTTGCAAGTCCACAGGACTTCAGGAAAAATATATGTTCTGTATGTGAAATTAATGTGGTACTGTGGTTCATGTTTTGTATATTCAAATACAGAAGAAACTATATATAGAGTGATTATACATGGGTACAGAAGATGAATAATAATAAAAAACTGTAATTTTGTGAACTATCACATACACTGTGTCAAAAAAAATGAGTAAATATAAATGACCATATACTGTTAATAAAGAAAAGGAAGAAACTTTCAATATTCATGTTTAAATACTAAAACACAAAAATAAAACAAATTCTGTGTCTATAAGAATTTTTGAAGTGTATACAGTGCATTGCAAATAAATGAGCCCTTTAAAATTTAAAGTCCATTTCCTCTTTACCAAAGCATATTTTTATACTTAAGATTTCTTTCTCTTATTTTAAAGTCTCTTTCTGTTTATAAAAATGATTCATCATGGCCAATATCTCTGGAATCTAATCTCTAGCCTGAAGCTGAGACTTCATGCAAACATATTCTCCTTTAAGGTTGTATCTTCACATATTTTCTCCAAGTATTCAGAGTCAAATAGTACAACTTCCTTTATCTGGTCATGTTTGTCCACATTCAGTGGCAGTGCTTCTGTTTCAGTAGGCTTTCTCACACACGCCCTTTTCTTTTTTTTTTTTTTTTTTTTTTGCTGTCAACAGCGTCTCCCAACTCACACAACACAAGTGATAGGTAGTAAAGTGCTTTATACAGAGAAATACTATATAAATGTGGAGAGGTTCCTCTTAACACGCCACAGGCCAAAGTTCACACACATCACACAAGAGAAGGCTCTTTTTAAGAGACACCTTTTCTGATAGAAGGGTTGGGATTCCTTAAAATCTTATTAATTAAAGTAAGTAACATCCAAAGCTGGGAGAAGTCCTTGTTATATTTATTGCCCTTAATGGATTATTGTTAAATATCATACTGCTATTAAAAGATTCTTAATAGCTATGAATTTCAGAATCAATTCTATAGAAAACAGGTATCAGCATAGATTTTTTTTTTTCATTTCTCTTTATGAAACAAAGTGTATTTAAACATGGGCCCAAAGAGATAGACAAGGCCCATGCATTGGAACATTTCTATACATTTTGGCACTTAAAAATATTCCAGTTTCATTATTGAGTTCTCCTTTCCACCAAGCTTGTGTTTTATCCATAGAGAAGTGCCATTATGTGCCATACACCTTTATTGCTACTTGCACTCTCTTTTTAAAATATCCATGACTTTTCTACCAAGAGATGGTTTCCAGCGCTGAACAAAACTTTTCATATTCACAATTAGTTTGCCTGTTCTTACATCCTCATGTCCTGCTACAAGGTACTCCAAACCTAAAAGAGAACAAAAGGAGCTATATAGTATCATAATTTATTGAAGGGGAGATGTGATTTCAGCAGTTTTATGTATGCATAGTTAATGGTTTTATATATTCAAGGTTGGAATTGGGAGCAATTCTATATAATTAAAGCCTAATATGCTAAGCATCTGGTCATCTGGTCTTCCATTCAGCCAATCAAAGCGTAATATGCTAATGATACACTAAGGCTGCTCAACTGCTAGCTATGACATGCACTGACCACCAGGGGGCAGACAGTCGACCAGTCAACCAGTCTCTATGATGTGCACTGACAACCAGGGGGCAGTGCTTTCACTGGTAGGTTAACTCGCTGCTGGGGTCCGGCTAATTGGGACTGAGCGAGATGAGCTAGACATACCCTGGAGCCTTCCCTGGGTCCCTTGGAAACTGGCCAACCTCCTGCGTCCCTCCCCAGCCCTGATCATGCACCAGTGGAGTCCCTCAGCCTGGCCTGCACCCTCTCACAATCCAGGACCTCTCGGGGGATGTCAGAGAGCGGTTTTGGCCCAATCTCACAGGACAGGCCGAGGGTCCCCACTGGTGCACAAATTTATGCATCGAGCCTCAAGTAGGCAATAACAGCTAACATGTAAGAAGCATTTATTAAGTGGTTTACATGTATTATTTCATTAATCTTGAAAATAACCTTATAAGTAGGTATTATTTTTCTTCTTGTTTTACAAATGAGGAAATGGAGGCTTGGCATGATCAAGAACTTGTTCTGTGTCTCTCAGTGGTAGCAGCATTTTGACTTAAGCTCAGGTCTGTCTGATTTCAGAACTGTTTACTCTATACTATACCACCCTCTATGGTAAAGAATAGGTTTCCATGGGCACTTAACATATTGCTATAAATCAGTATTTCTTGGGGACTCACTATGTGTGATAGTGTATAGTAAGGAGAATTTAACGAAAGTTTAAAGACTATTTGGGAAAACATATCAGAAGAGAGCTATGGGTTATACAAAATAGCATATACTTCCTAAAGTTGATGTGCTTTTGGAATATAGGAGGTCTGTTTGTTATACATTTAAAAAAAGATTTTTTTGTTGTTGTTGTTAATCTTCACTTGATATTTTCCCATTAATTTTTAAGGAGACTATAAAATTGAGGGAAAGACAGAAAGAAACTTCTGTGTAAGAGAAACACATTGATTGGTTGTTTCCTGCATGAGCCCTGGCCAGGGCTCAGGCCAGGGAGGAGTCTGCAACCAAGGTATGTGCCCTTGACTGGAATCAAACCTGGGACTCTTTGGTCTGCAGGCTGAAGCTCTATCCACTGAACCAAATCAGCTAGGGCTAAAAAAAGATATTTTTATTAATTTCAGAGAGGCAGGGAGAGACAAATAGAACATCAATGATGAGAAGGAATCTGCATGCCCTTTACTGGGGATCAAGCCTGCAACCTGGGCATGTATCCTGACTGGTTCATGTTTGATGCTAAAACACTGAGTAACACTGGCCAGGCTATTTGTTATACTTTTTTTTTTTAAAAATGGTGAGAACTGGCCAGATCTGGAACTGACTTTGTAATTCAAAATTCTTCTCAGGCTAACACAGACATAAAATAAAAAGACAATCTCATTATCTATATGTTAATAAAAAGAAATATGATAATCTCCCTCAGTAGACATTTATAGTAATATCAATATTGCTATTTTTCATTAATATTATAGAACACAGCAATAAGTAATTATGTTTATAAAAGAAAAATTTCCAGCCCAGCTAGCATGGCACAGTGGTTGAGGTCTACCTATGATCCAGGAAGTCACAGTTCAATTTCTAGTCAGGGCATATAATTGTGTTGTAGGCTTGCTCCCCAGAAGAGGGTGTGCAGGAGGCAGCCAATTGATGTTTTTCTCTTATCGATGTTTCTATCTCTCTAAAATCAATAAAAATATATTTAAAAAAAAACAACAATCTCAACTCTAGCTATCTTAACTTAGTGGATAGTGCATCGGCCTGTGGACTGAAGTGTCCCAGTTCAATTCTGGTCAAGGGCACATGCCCAGATTGCAAGTTTGATCCCCAGTAGGGGGCATGCAGGAGGCAGCTAGTCAATGATTCTCTCTCATCATTCGTGTTTCTATCTCTCTCTTCCTCTCCCTCTCTGAAATCAATAAAACAAACAAACTTCAAATTAAGAGAAAATATTAGATGTTAAAACTCAATTGAAAATTTCAATTTAAACTCATGGTTTTAAAAAATATATATGTATACTTGTTTGTTCATGGAAATAGCCTAGAAAAATGTCATTCAGTGAAATTATAGATTCAGGAAAGGATTACCAATTGGTGTTAAAATCATTAAATGAGTGGTTAATGGGACACTTGATATTTATATAGTGATTCAGTAACACAACTTGTATTATTTTTTAGTCTCACAAGGGAAAACAGCTCTGGTCAGTGGCTCAGTTTGTGGAATGTGGTCCCATGTGCCCAAAGATTGCCAGTTTGGTTCACAGTCAGGGCATATACCCAAGTTGCAGGTTCCATCCCCGTCGGGGTGCTCACTAGAGGCAACGATCAATGTTTCTCTCATATTGATGTTTCTATTTCTCCCTTTTCATTCCTCTCTCTAAAATCAATTAAAAAAAAATTTTTTTTTTTTTAAGGGAAAACAAAATAGCCCAATGGAGAGATCAGACTTTTATCACTCTCACTCAAGTGTCAGTTTAGCAACACTGATAGTGCGTCATCAGGTGCTATGTGTCTTCTGATATTATTTGACACAAAGTACCCAACATGAAGTATATAACACAAAGTGTAATGAATTCAAGCCAAAAATGTTTATCTTGACTCTAGCAAGCTTTTCTTTAAAGGTTACATAAAATATTGAAGGTATAGGGACAAGCTAAATGACACCACAAGGAACCAACTAGACAAACATAGAAGGGTAAGGTAGTCTAGGACAACTGGCCTGGTTTCTTAAAGAATAACAATTTTTTTCAACAATAATAAAAGGAAACTGTACTTGAATAAAAGAGACTTGAAGAACTTAAAATCCAGATAGTATGTATCCAAGCAAGGATAAACCACCTCAAAAGGACATTTTGGGATTTGTTGGGAAATTGGGATATGGTCTGAGAATTAGATTATATGAAAATAAACTAAAATTGAAGATAAAGATCATTAACTGAATAAAGAGGGCTACATATATTATGATTTTATCTTGGTTAAAAAATATGACATGTTTGTGTACAAAAAAAGATCTGGAAGGATTTTCACTGAGATATTAACAGAGATTATCTCTGGAGGGCAGAAATGTGAAATTTAAAAATTTCCCCAAAATTTCTATACCTGTAATATATTTAAATATTGCTTCTTTTATAACAATAAAAGGATTATTTTAAATGTTTATTGAAACAAGTCAATCCTAAATTAAAGATAGCTATGATGGTGTTTTCACAAAAAGAGAAATAAAAGGAAAATAATGACATAGAAAGGTTTAGACATTGAGGAGCACAAATGTATGATGGATTATAAGGTATTTAAATTCTTTAAAGGGTTACCTTAGCTTTTGCATGAGAAAGAATCCCAATCCTGCAGGATACTCAACCAACTGAGAGCCACACTGGCCAGGGCTTAAATGCTAGTTTTGACATTCTAAAACATAAAATTAATGAATGACTAAAAGCATACATGAATATAGGAATGGATGAATTTGCAGGGATGCCAAATTAGATTGCTCTTTTTCAAAAGTAGCAAAGGAAGCAAGTTGGCCTGTTAAGGTTTCAGAATTTTCTTATCAGCTTTCTTTGCTCTTAGCTATTGAACTTGTAAAAATGGAAAAACAAAGTGAAATGAAAGAGTGTCTGGTTTTGCTTTGGCAAGTTCCAGTGTTTTCTTCAAAGTGAGTAAACATGTTTTCAAGAATTCTTTGAATAATTGTGCTTATGTTTTCAATTGTGATGAACTCAGTTGATTCCTTGACTGTTTGGCAGAAATCTGATTAGGAAGTATAGTTCACTTCCTGGAGAGTGGCTCAAATGGTCAAAGCTTTTGTTTTCAACGTCTGGCTAAAAAACTGAGTGGATTATTTTTTTCTTCCTTTGCCATGATAGTAGAAAGTGCTTATAGGAAGAGCCCCTGTGCCAAAATTGTTGGGAAATAGAACACAGATTAATGACTCTTTATTTCCTGTATTAAAAAATCCAAGATTCTAAAAAAAATTTTTTTAAATTAAAAAAATCCAAGATTCTGATTACTTAATTTGTTCTTTGAAACAATATTTATTTAAAATATTTTCTTTTTCCATTTTTAAAAATTTAAATTAATTTAAATGAAATACTGAAGGTGTAAAAAAGGTGTGAACAGCTATTTAACAGTAGAAATATAGTCAAGAATTGTATATCATTGTTTAGACAGTTTGGGTTGAGGTAGATATTTTATTGATAGTTTCTCTCTCTCAGTTATGTTTATTTTCCTCAAATTTATGTGTCAAAGATCACAAACGACTTCTTAATAATATAACTGTGGTTTTCTGGACATATACTTGGAAGGAATTATATCCGGAAGAGAAATTATGCACTTGTTTGAACAGTGCCTTTGAGACACAGAGGGCAACTACACAATGGAAATATAAAGGATTTTTTAAAAATTGTGCTCTGGATGGTGTGGCTCAGTTGGTTGAGCATTGTCCCATGCATAGAAAGGTCTCTGGTTTGATTCCCAGTTGGGGCACATGCCCAGGTTGCAGATTCAGTCCCCGGTGGGGGTACAGAAGGGAGGAAACCAACAAATTGGTGTTTCTCTCTCTCTTTCCCTATTGCTCTAAAAACATTTAAAATCAATAAAAACATTTTAAAAGTTATTTGCTCTGTCCAATGCTACAGAGTGGTTAGAATGTCAGCCATTGCACCAAAGGTCTTGGGTTCGGGATCTGATCAAGGGCACGTATCTGGGTTGCAGGTTTGATCCTCAATTGACATGTCTCTCTTATATTGATGTTTCTCTCTCCCCTCACCCCTTCCTTTTCACTCTCTCTGAAAATTAATAGAAAAATGTCCTGGGGTGAGGATTAACACTACCAACAGAAAGAAGTTATTTGTTTTTCTAGAACTTACTATCTGGAAACTATGTTACTATTATTGAGGTACTAATGGTAGGTAATGGGGACACTATGATAAAAAAATCTAAATCCTGTCCTCAAACTTAATGAGGAAGACAGTAAAATAAGCAGTTTATGACACAGTATGACAATTGTCCTTATATAGTGTAAAGGTATGAATCCCTGCAAATTCCACTGCACTTTAAGTTTCTCTAAGATTCTACAAGGCTTGTTTGTCTATTTGTTGGCTTGTTTGTCTATTTCTGCTGTTTCTAGTTTAAAATCAGAATGATCATTTAATGAAAAATAAGATGCTAACTTGAGAGTTGTTTTCTATCCAGGAGAAACAGATGCTTCTCATGCAGTAGTAGAAATGAATTCAATATTATTTGCACAGATGGAATTTTGCATTTGAACTTCCTTTGGGAATAAGTTCTACCCAGGGCATCGTAATAGGACCTAGCTTTCAGATAAAGTGTTAGTAGCAGATAAATTCATGAAAGTGTTTTCTATGCTACTGACACCTGGAACCAATCTGAGACTTCTCTTTTAGGGCAGAGAATATTATATTGCTGGATTTTAAAGTATTATACTTTAATACAGCACCTGGAAGAGAAATCGTTTTTTGATGTCAGTTCAAAGAATTCCATTTGGGCTTTCCCCAGAATTCAGATGTGAAAAAGATGCTTTTTGCATAGTTTATTTAGGTTGTGGTTCAGAGAATGTAAGACAAACAGCAATTCAGCAGAGAGAAAGTAGAAAAAAATCTAATGCTCACCAGGATTGAGGATTGGACAAGTGCAGCCTCTGTTAGTCCATGATTCTGGATATAATGTTCGCTTTCCTCGTAAAATTTTCAATTTGGTAGATTTTAAGACTTTTTTAATCTTCACACTGACCTCAGCATGAGATCCTTTATCATGAGCTGATAAAATCTTTATTTTTAGCACTGTAACAACACAATTTCCAAAGTCAAAATGCATAAAATTTCATATCATCTTTTGATATTTGAACAACTTAAATATGCACTTCAGAGTATAATGGAAAAGTGAATTAATGATGTATCATTAGGCTCAGCATTTATATAAACTATACTCTTCTTTTTTAGACATTTACAACTGCTACTCATTTCCATATCACTACTCTAAAAGAATATCAGCCATTTGCCTACTGCAAGTATAATCTTAAACACATTCACCTATCAACTAAATAGAATGATGTGTAGGAGGTAGAATTGTTATCATGATTTTAATTTAAATTCTAATTCCATTATACTGTTTTGGTTGATTATGTATAAAGTTATGACAAAGAGCAAATGTTACTACCAGGTTATATTTAAGTATTCTAAAGGGATTAAATAATGCTATTGATTATTTAATCTTCTTCCTCTGGTGTAAAATGCAAGCTGACTGGGGTTAGGGAGGCTGTCCTATATGATGGCAGAGCTCCAGTATTTTATATGACTCATAATTCCATTATACTCTAAGATCAATGAAATAGATGGGGGAGGTGTTAAGTAATGGAATAAATTGGGGTGGGAGAGAAAGTAAACCTAAGGATCAGTGGATGCAGTATTCTATATTACTAGATAGTTCCTACTATATTTTGATGAAAGATTGTGTGTAATGAGAGAACCCTATCCTGGCTGGTCCCATATCCATATGACTATTAGAAAGCTGTCTTTTTAGAAACACCAAGTTTTAGACTCTGAATGGGTCTTAAGAGCTCATCCAATTTTGTTTTATGTATAAGGAAGCAAGTTTTAAGAAATTAAGTGAACTGCTCATGTTTTCATGATTTGTTGTTTAGAGATAGAGTTTGGACTAGAATCCTGATAGGATAATTGTATGAAAGGTATATAGCATAGTGCCTCACACATAGCCATGTTCAATAGCTATTTTTGGCATTTTAGGGTATTTTTTCACTAGACTGAAAACTCAGGGAATTTGTCTATTCACAATACTAGCTCAAGAAATATTTGCTAAAGGAATGATCAAATAAATCAAGTTTTCCCTTATTAAGGTAGAGAATGGGGTGGAACCATTCCTCCCTCTTTCCCAAGACTATAGGTGTATAGTACTTAATAAAATCAAGGTATTTAATTAGATTATTAAGAGCATTCAAATTCTCCTAAGCAGAAAGTACTATAGTTGTATTAAAAGATGCCAATGTGGTTGTTTGTAAATTCAGTCAGAGAGCTACTGAATCTATGTGATAATGAAAACCAGTTGATATTTCCACTGAACTGACTGACTTTGAAACTAAATGGGCATTTTTTTTTTCTTTTTTGCTTTTAATAATAAATACAATTCCTTCTAAGTAAATACTTTTCCTTATTAGGCACTATATATTTCAAAAGTTTTATTCTATTATTTAGTCAAGTTGGCTGATGAAAGGGAAGAAATATGCATGTAATTTTAGATAAGATTTATGAGGTTTTTAACATTTACTTTTTTATCTCTTATGAGATTAAATACAATGTTATCAAGAACTTAAACATTTGGTTTCAGAAATCATGACTTAAATTTTTCTCTTCATTGTAATGCACATTTCAGGCCCTATAAGTTATGGAACAATAAAAAGCCCAGACACTAGTTAAAGATAGTTGGCAAACCCTAGCCATTTGGCTCACTGGATATATCGTTGACCTGTGGACTGAAGGGTCCTGGGCTCAATTCCAGTTAAGGGCACATGCCCGGGTTACAGGCTTGGGCTGTGGGCTCGATCCCCAGTAAGGGGCATTTCTTTTCTTTTCTTTCATTTCAGAGGAAGGGAGAGGGAGAGAGAAATAGAAACAACAATGATGAGAGAGAATCATTGATTGGCTGCTTCCTGCACGACCCCCAACCCCCACTAGGAATTGAGCCCACAACCTGGCCATAATCCCTGACCAGGAATTGAACCATGACCTCTTGGTTCATAGGTTGGCACACAACCACTGAGCCATGCCAGCTGGGCTAACCATTGATGTTTCTATCTCTCTCTCCTCTCCCTTCCTCTCTGAAATCAATAATAAAATAAAATAAAATAAAATAAAATAAAAATAAAATAAAATAAAATAAAAGAATATGTTCACAAGATCAGATATCCTTAATATTTAATATTTAATGGTAAACATAAAGTTACTTAGAATTAGAAGGTAGTAACAGTCTGTATTTAGGGCAGTGACATTTTCTTTATATGCTGCATTTTCCTGGTATTTGAAAGATAGAGAAACAGAATATACATAGAAAGTAGGGAAAAAAACTCAGGCAGTCAGCTCATCTCAGCATATATATCCTCTTACTCTTCAGAAATATATATTCTCTTCCTCCTCTCTACCATTTACTGAGCATCTAGTAAGTGTAAGTTAATGTGCTTTTCAAAAATCTCATTTTATGAGGAAGGTAGCATCATCTCTATTTTACAGATAAGAAAGTCTGTAGAGGTTAAGTTACCCACTCCATAAACTAGAAATGAAACCCATATAGGTCTGAACCCAATGTCTGAGCTCTTGAAATACTGCCTTATGAAATACTGCTTCAAATTGAGTTCTGCCTTATATTACCTATAAACTGCTACAGGAATTGTCCAAGTGGCTGGAGACTTCCCTTTTAGATTACTAAAACAGGAAGCATTCATAAGAAAGGATTATATGTCATTTTGTTTTTCTTTTTGTTCTTTGCTTCTTCTCCTTATAATATGACTAGAGGCCCAATGCACGAAATTGTGCAAGAGTAGGTCTTCCTTCCCCCGGCTGCCTGCACGAGTTTCCCTCTGGTACCTGGGATTCGGACTTCCCCCGCAGAGGGAGGCTGTGCCCACCCGCCGCAGCCTGCCAGTTGGTGGCCTGGGCCTCTTTCTGCGGGGTGATCATGGGGCAATGGTTGGGCTCCTGACCCTAGTGGGTGTCATAGTTTGGTCTTGGATGGTCGTCCGGAAGGTTGTTCCACTGTTTAGCCATCTGGTCTAATTAGCATATTATGCTTTTATTATTATAGATAACCTTGCCTTTGCTCTATAAGCCTCCTAGCCTCACCAGGGCATTTGACACCAACTCCATTAGGAAAATCAAGGCCAAGACCAGAATACTGTGCTTAATATCCTATATAATAAAAACCTAATATGCTAAGCGTCTGATTGTTCGGTTGGCCTTCAACCAATCAAAGTGTGATATGCTAATGATATGTTAAGGCCACTCAACCACTCATTATGACTTGTACTGACCACCAGAGAGCAGATGCGCCAACTGGTAGGTTAGTTTGCTGCTGAGGTCCAGCTGATCAGGACTGAGCAAGAAGGGCCAGACATGCTCTGGAGCCCTCCTGTGGTCCCTACCTGGCTGGCCAATCTTCTGCATCCATCCCTGACCCTGATTGTGCCAACAGTGGGGTCTCTCAGGCTTGCCTGTGCCCTCTTGTAATCCGGGACTCCTCGGGGGATGTCAGAGAGTTGGTTTTGGCTGGATCCTGCTCAATGCAGGAGCTGTTCCCTAGTGGTCAGTGCTCTCCCACAGGGGGAAGCACTGCTCAGCCAGAAGCCAGGCTCACAGCTGGTGAGTGCAGTGGTGGTGGCAGGAGCCTCTCCCGCCTCTGCAGCAGCACTAAGGATGTCTGACTGCTGGCTTAGGCCCACTCCCCATGGGAATGGGCCTAAGCCAGCAGTCAGACATTCCCTGAGGGTGCAGGCCTGGCTGAGGTACACCCCTCCTCCCTTCCCCCACTGGGTGCACGAATTTTGTGCACCAGGCCTCTAGTTATTATATAAGACTAATGTTTTAACATTTTGAGAATGTCATATGCCAGGCCTCCCATTTTCTAGGAAACTCTTTATACTTAGTTTGAATAGACTCTCAGAAACATTCAAGGACTTTAGACTCACCATATGAATATTTCATTCCACAGAATGCCTTGGAGTTTCCCAAAACCTGTTCCTTACATTCACATTTACCTACAGAAATAAAACGAGAAATTATGTTAGTTAGAAACAGAGAGAAAAAAAAGTCATCAAGTAAATCCAGGTAGCATAACTCTTTATGACTTGCGTGATTCATACAATATCATCCACAAATACTAAGAAACCATGAAAAGTCATTCAAGAGAAATAGTCACTGCCTTGGCCTGTGTGGCTCAGTTGGTTGAGCATTGACCTTTTCATGGAAATGTCACCAGTTTTACTTGGTCAGGGCACATGCCTGGGGTTGTGGACTCGATCCCCAGCAGGGGGCATGGGGGAGGCAGCTAATTAATATTTCTCTCTCCCTCTCCCTTCCTCTCTTTCTCTAAAACCAATAAAAATATATTAAAAAGAGAGAGAAATAGTCACTCTGAATTGAATTCATCATTATCCAGTGAAGCAATGACCTAAGAGAAATACAGAAATGTAGAAATACTGATATATTTTAATGCTTGCAATTGATGAGATACTAGTAAATATAGTCCATGCTAATGGAATGGAACAACTAATAGATAACTTATAGAAAAACAATTATCCTATCTAATAAAAGAGTAAAATGCAAATTAACTATCACTCCGTGTCAAAAATGGCAGCACCCATAACAGCCAGGGCAGACGCTGGCAGTGGCGCCCCAGCAACGTCAACCCAGAGTTCGATTCTTGGTTGCAGAGGAAGGGGAGGGGCCTCTGACCAGAACCCAGCATCCTTGCCCTGCTGCATGGAGGGAGGGAAGGAAGGGGCCTCTTGACTGAGGCCTGGGTGAGCGATGCTGGGCTTGTGGTAACATGAGACCAGTGTCCCCACCCCAGCAGTGCGGAGGGAGGGGAAGACCTAGAAAAATGGATCTTCCCAGTTCCTGACACCGAGGGAACTCTATGGGTGCTGGGGTCCTCTGCCTGCAGACCCCAGTCACAGCCTGGTAGCCCCAGTCACAGACTGGAAGCCCCCTGCCCATAGTGCGGACTCAGCCAGCATGGAGCTGCAGCGGGGTGGGGGTAAGGTTCCGGTGGGCGCACCATAGACATCAAATCGCTGCAGGCGCGCCCCCCACTGCACTCGCAAGTAGTACAGTATAAGGGACAGCTCCTGAAGCTCAGCTCCCAAGGTAGCTGATGCACACCATGCTGGCAGGGAAGAGGGATCTGGGACCCCAAGTCTCTGAGTACCTGAGCTTCTAAGTGTCGTGGCTGGGGCCCTGAGGAGGCCCCAGGACAAGCATCTTCCCAGAGGCTTCGCAGAGGGAGGGGAGGAGCCTCTGGCTAGAGGCCTGGTGAGGGATGCTGGCATCATTACAGTCCAGGCTGAGGGACACCCCCCTCCCCACACCCTCTGCATTTCATGCACCGTGCCTCTAGTATATATATATAAAAAGCCTAAGCGATTGAACTACTGAACAACCAGTCGACTGGTCACTATGACACACACTGACAGGGACAGATGCTTAATGCAGGAGTTGCCCCCTGGTGGTCAGTATGCTCCCACAGCGGGAGCACCACTCAGCTGATTAATGGGCATCAGACACCGGGCTCATGGCTGTAAAGTGCAGCTGTGGCGGCATGAGCCTCTCTACTGCCTCCACGGCAGTACTACTGAACAGCAGCAGCAGCAGGTGCAGCAGGGCCAGGATGAGTGGGAGTGATGTGGTGTCTGACCCAGGCTCAGGCTCCTCCCTGGCCGCCTTCTGCTTTGTGCACTTCTACATTCCTTAGAGGATATTGGACTTCAGGTTTAAACTCTACAATCCCTGGGGATAGGGCCAAAACTGGCATTGAACATTCCCCAAGGGGTCCCGGATTGTGAGAGGGTGCAGGACAGGTTGAGGTACCCCACCGGTGTACAAATCCATGCACTGGGCCTCTAGTATTTTTATAATTAATGTCCACCACAACAAAAGTCAAATGAAATAAAATAATAGGGCAGTTCTTTGAAGGTAATGCCATGAAATTAAAATAATTTATTGAGCCTCTATTGTAAGCAGGACATGGTGCTATAAACATCAGAGTATATAAATATGAGCAAGGCACGATTCTTGCCTTAAGACTTGCAATTTAGCAAGGTGAATAAAGCAAGTATATTAACAGTGATAAGTGTTCTAAGATGGGTACAATATGCTTGGTTGGGAGGTCACATGTTTGAGGAGATGGAAAAGACTTCATGGCTGAAGAAGAAATTGAAATGGACTTTGATGAAAACATCTACCAACAATTAAAATTATGTATTGCAATTATGTGTGAGAGATTTGCCAGACCCTGCGGAAGACTTTCAAAATATCTTTGTACATAGTCTACTCAGTATGTATGGTATTCTCATACTTATTTATGTATCTGTTTCCTCTCTGGACCGTAATCCTTGAGGACAGTGGTATGTCTTATTCATCTTTATATTCCTAGAACCAGAATGGATAGGATTTTCATTCTTACTAATTTTTTCACAAGTAGATATAATTTTACCCCTCCCCTCTTGCCCTCATGTATTGCATTTCATAGACATTGAGTGGTGGTAGCAGCAGGTAGCATTTACTGAGGAGAATTTACTATGTAAAATACTATTGTAAATGGTTTACATTTATTTACTCATATAAGATTCTAACATATAGAAATTTGACAGGAATATAGATATAAAAGGGTGAGCAAAAAAATGTTAAGAGAGAAAGGACAGAGTGTATTCATGGAAGAGTCAGTGGCATTGTTTATCCTGGGAACAGATTGAGTAGAGAATAATAGACGATATCATGGAGGACCTTGCTGATATGCAGTTAGGGCCTGAATTTAATTTGTTAGCTAAACAAATTAAAGAAGTTACTTGAATTTAAAAAATATATATGAAAATTAATTTGGCATTATCATATCAAAAATATTAGAATGGAGAGAAGATGAAGGCAGAACCAATTAGAAGCTAGTAAATTAATTATACCAACAGTAATTAATTTGAGTGCCAGCTATAGGCCATAAACTATATGAGGAGAGTAGGATTCTGATGATATACATAGTGATATTGACTAATTGGCTCTAAAGCTTCTCTAGGAATCAGGGAATGAGATTTGCAAATCACAGTGGAATTAAATAGTGAGAAAGAGAAATCAAAGGTGCTTAAAATGAGCTGTTCTGATTTTTAAATAATATTGACTTTAATTTAAACCTAGCAGAGAGGATTATTCATTCAGAAATTATAGTAACTTAAGAGAAGAGCCCACAGCTTTTGATAATTCCACCAAAGCAGGACAGTATGGTAAGCACCATGTTATAAAACCTAAAAGAATTCCAAATGGCATATATTATTCCTCCACGTAATGTTCTTTTCTTAAGTCCTTCAGCCTATCTCTCTCTATAAAACCCTAATATTCGAATAGACTGAGCAGCAGAACAACCGAATAACTGGTCGCTATGACATGTGCTGATCACCAAGGGGTGCGTGCAGAACATGGCGGGTGTTGGCAGCAGGTGGCAGAGTGTGGAACATGGTAGGCATCTGCTGCTGCAGGATGGTGGAGTAGGTGAGCGGGGGTGCCAGACCAAGGTGGGGTGCTGGTTGCTGTCATCGGTTGGTTACTGAAAGTTCTTTGCTCCCATGCACCATGGTCCCACCAGGCACTCACACTTGCTGCTAGCACTGGCCCCATTCACACCTACTGCTGGCACCTGGCACCAGCCCTGATCACTTGGCACTGTCAGTGGGTGCTAGTGGCAGCTGCTGGCCCTGATTGCCTCTCAGGGCTTCTCCACCTCCCCCTGCTACTGAGGGACAATCAGGGCCGGCAGTTGCATCTTGCGCCTGCTGCTGGCACTGGAGCCATTGCTCGCACCCACTGCCGAGGCCCAGCACTGGCCACAATCCCTCCTTGCTGTCAGCAGTGCGAGCAGGGCCAGCACCATCAGCATGTGGGAGTGGCGGCAGTGAGAGGGGGGTTGCGGGCAGACAGGGGACCAGGGCTGTGGTGGGAGGGGCCAGGAAGGGGCGCAGAGGATGGGATGATACCCACCCCTGTGCCCATCGCAGCCTCGAGACCCACATTTCCTTTCAAGGTGCATGAATTTGTGCACTGGGCCCCTAGTAAGAACATATGTAAGTCTGTTATTTAAAGATCTTTCTTTGGATGCTTTCCAATACTCTCATTTCATATATCTATTAAGATATCAGACATTAAAATTTGCTTTTGAGTGAATCTTTGTTGATCAGCCTTCAACCTTAGTTTTCTTAAAACAAATCTGGAAAGGGATTAAAATCTGCTTAGATATACTCAGTTTCAGAATGTTAAAGGGAGGTTGGGAGAGAGAACATTGCTTATAGTTCTTTGGTACTAAAGGTAGTTTTGTTGTACATAAAGTGAAAGTTTACATCTGATGTTCTCTGCCTCAAAAGAAATGGTAGAAGTTAAAAGTGTCTTTTGGGTATAGGACATTACATTCCTAGTTATGGAAACTCATGATAGGTAAATAGGTAGGTAGGCACATATATTTGAGAATAAATCACAGTGCTTAGGAAACTATCACTTTTGTACTGAAAAAAGGTGCCCAAGAGTACTATTCTATACCCAATTGAAATATTGCTGTTTAGCAGGAAACTGAACAATGTCTTCTGCAATCTGGAGTTCATCCAGATGAATTTCAGAGGCTCTCTGGGGATATCACAGACCTAACAGCTGTTGTGAACACTAGAGTCTGGAGTCATTCTAATGCCAGCATGTTATGCGCTTAATTAGTGTGCTGCCAGCTCCCTAGTAACAAGATGACTGGCTTAATGAATGTCCTAAAAACTTGACTTTTATAGATTAGCTTAGCAGACAAAGTTAAAGAATTATGAAGATCATTGTGTTAGAAAAATAGCAGGAAGCTTTCAAAAGTGATTATTAAAATCAGAATTCAGACTATGTAGCATTAAGGCAAAAAATGGGGAAGATTTTTTCTTTTTCAAATGTGAAAAGATAAATATGACTACATATTAACCTTTCCACCTTCTTCCCACTTGTGAATTAAAATGAAACCATTAGAAAAATGATAAGATTATGTAAAATGAAAAAAAACACACCGTGGTTCTTGATTCTTAAATGGCCCATAAGTTCTTTCTTTCTTTTTTTTTTTTAAATATTTGTTCTTGTGAACTAATGACATTTGGGATATATATAACTGTAAACATAACCTTTCTTTAAAAAATATGTTTTTATTGACTTTTAGAGAGAGGGGGAGGGAGATAGATAGAGAGATAGAAACATCAGTGAGACATCATTGATTGGCTGCCTCCTACACACCCCTCTTGGGGATTGAGCACAAAATCCGGGCATGTGCATTGAATGGAAATCGAACCCTGACCTCTTAATTCCTAGGTCTACATTCAACCACTGAATCACACTGGCCAGGCCACAAGTTCTTTATGAGAATATAATGAAATTGTAGTTTCTAACTCTGCTTCAACTATATTGGTCTGTTGCTATTTCCAGAATTAGCCAGGCCTAGTCCCACTTGCTGTGTCTTCTATATAAATGTTTTCCTCTGTTATATGTATAGTTGGTCCCCTTACCTCCTCCACATTCTCCCTCCCCCCAAATGTCACCTTTCATAAGACTTCCCCTGACAACCCTATTTAAAAGTATGCCCCTCCTAAGCACTTCTTATTCCAATCTGTTTTATTTTCTATTATACTAAACATCATTATATTAAATATTTTATCTATTTATTAGCTGTCATCCTCTACAAAAATAAAGGCTCCTTAGAGGCTGGGATTTTTGTCTGTTTTGCTCATTACTATAATTACAATATTTATACATATTATGGGTACTCAATAAACATTTTTTGGATGAAGGATGAATCTATAAATAACTTTCACAAATTGGTAAGAAAATTGCAAGTTGGAAATTTGCAGAAAAAGAAACCTAAGTGACCAAGAAACCATGAAAAGTTACCAAACCTGTTAGTAATCAGGAAAAGGCAATTGAAAATGGCAAATCCCATTCTATACCCATCAAATTGGTAAAAATTTATAACTTTGATAACACTAACTTTAGAAGTCCAATAACTGTTAAGTGAGTTAAACTGTGACTGATTAATGAGTTAGATTGGTGCTTTTATGTGCCATATAAAAATTTGTGCCATATAAAAATTTGTTTAATATATACAAAGTATTAATGAGGATGTGGTGCAACAGAATGTCATACCTTGCTGGTGGAATGCAAATTTATGCAACCACTTCAGAGAGCTATTTGCAATATGTGCTAATAATAGCACACCCATGACCCAACAGTGTCTAGGTTGTGGCCTAGAAAAAGGGTCAGCAAACATTTTCTGTAAGGAAACAGATGATAAATATTTTAGGCTTTGTGGGCCAAAGCAAAATTAATGATACTATGTAACCATTGAAAGTGTAACCATTTAATCCTTAGAGCAAGTAGAACTCTATAGAAAAACAGATGGCAGGCAAGATTTGGCCTGAGGACCATAGTTTGCCAACCCCTGTTCTAATGAAACTCCTTCTCAAGTGCACAAAGTCACAGATAAGAAAACATTCATGGTAGCTTTATATATTAACTGGAAATTGGAAATACCCTAAGAGGCAAACAGTGGGAGAATAAAAAATGGTATATTCACATAATAGAGTGGATAAACTAAAAATTGTACATATTCAGGTAAAAAAAAGTCTTAAAAAGGTAGATGACATATATATATATAGTAAAAACATGAAAGTGAATGATAAATACTAAAATTCAGGTTAGTGGTTATTCTGTGGAGTAAGGGAAGCTAATGAACTTGTAGATTGTTGCACTAGGGGCTTCAAATGTATCTGTAACACTTTAACATTTAAATGAAAACATGAAACAATTATGACAAAGTGTAAGATTTGGTAACACTAGGAAGTGTGTATATCGGTTATTATATTATACTAGAAGCCCAGTGCATGAATTTGTGCATGGGGGGGGAGGACCCCAGTAGGTTGGCCATCTGTGGGAACACACTGACCACCAGGGGGCAGCTCCTGCATTGAGCATCTGCCCCTTGGCAGTCATTGCGCTTCATAACGACCAGTCGTATGGTCTTAACAGTCACTTAGGATTATATATATATATATAATACTATATTTTATTAAAATAAAAATAGCTTAAAACTTATTTTAAGTTTAATTTGGATCAAATGCTAATACAAGATTCCATGCGTTTATGTTTGTGTTAAGGAGCAAGTTGGTGCTAAATGGAACCACTTGATTTTCTATGAGGAAAAAATAGGGGCAGGATGGATACAGAAATTATCTGATCCCATAAATATCACAGCATGCTCTTCAATTGAAGGAGCTGATAAACATCATAGGAAAATTGAGTTAGAAGAAATAATAGTATGGATTTGGTAAATTCAAAGAACTATATTTATGTGTTTTGGCTTCAGTAAAAATCATTTTTCATATTCAATTCATGTTGCTAGTTTGAATTGTATTAGCTTTATTATTTGGCTTACATTTAGTTTGTAAAATTGTTCTTATTTTCTAGTTTTAAAAAAAAGCTATAAAAATGAGATCACAGCTAGCCTTTGCTTTGTCCATATTAAGTTACACTAGGTAAGAATATTTTTCCTTTAAATGGACCTGTAAATTTCCTAACCTGATATATTGTTAGCTTTCAACTATAAAAGCAGCATGTTTTAGAGAGAATGAAATACACCAAAGTATTAATAGTGGAGTAATGAGATTTGGGTGATTGTCACTCCAATTGCACATTCTGTCACATGTGCTAGTGGATTTCACCCAAATTTTCTATACTCATACTTATGTTACTCTAATAATTAAAAAAGTAAAGTTTATTAAAATACCTCTTAGTTATATTTAATGGTTTTATACATACGGGAATCACTACTTTATTAAATGTCAGAATTAAAGAGTCTCACTATATGATCCAAAAGCTGTTCTCTGTTTGTTATGAATCATTGTTTGACAAAATCAGACCCTGGAAATACGTTATATCTATTGTCTCACCTGAATGTCGAAGTGCAGAAAATCCTTGCTCATCCTCCCACTCCCAGGTTGGTTCACTCTTATTATGCGTGGAATGGAAGTCAGGAATTTCATGATACCAGTCTATGTCTGTGCTGCTAATAAAACAGAAAATGATGAAGACATTATTAAGGAATTTCTCAGAACTTGAATGAAATGAGTACCTTTGTAGATATTTAAACATTTACAGCTACCTTTCCAGAAACAAATAGTGTTTTAAGGATCTATTTATTGTTAAGAAGAATAATTTGTTTTGCAAAATAAACTAGACCATCTCTAGAATCTTGCAAGAACAAATTACTTGAATTTCAATTTGACAAAGATTCTTTAAAGAGATATATAAAGCCTAACCTGTGTGACTTAGTGGTTGAGCATTGACCTATGAACCAGTAGTTCACAGTTGGATTCCCTGTTCAGGACACATGCCCTGGTTGTGGGGCTTTATCCCCAGTAGTGGGCATGCAGAAGGCAGCCAATTGATGATTCTCTCTCATCACTGGTATTTCTATGTCTCTCTCCATCTCCCTTTGTCCCTCTGAAATTAAAAAAACAAAACCAAAAAACAACCCACATAAAAAAGAGATGTGTAAAGATATCTTTGTTCCACTGAATATGGTAATACAAGATTGAATCTGAATATTGGCATACAAGATTTTCCATATCACTACCAGATCTTCAAAAGAATCTGAAAGACACATAGATGAGAATAAGAGCCATGCACATTCACCTGCTGATGCAATCTCCTGTGAGAGGGTCGCAGTTCCCTGCACAATCACAGGGCCTGCAGCCGTAGTCTCCGAAGCCCCAGTATCCCACCATACACCTGTCACAGTGTGGCCCTGCCACCCCGGGCTTGCAAGGGCAGTCACCATTACTGGGGTCACAGAAGGGCACTGAGCTGAAAGGAAGGACAGCTGATCCAACTGGATGGCAGGAACACACTACAACAGAGGACATACAAGAACTGATGAGTGACTGGATTGTGGAGAATGGGCCTGCCAATCCCAAAATGGCTTCTTTTACTACATAGCATGTCTCTGAGGCACATCCTTTAGCCCATTGGTGTATATTCGGAGAATAAAAGCTAATTAAATTACAGATAAGATGATAAAATCAGAAAAGTATGTCTGCTGCAAAACAAATGGCATTATCTATAATAATAAAAGTGTCGTATGCTAATTAGACCAGATGACCCTCTGGATAACCTTCTGGCCGAAGCAGGGGCTGTGAGGGAAGCCTGGGTCCTGGATGGCAGAAGGAAGCCGGTGCCAGCAGCCGGGGGAAGGAAGGCCTACTCTTGCACAAATTTTGTGCATTGGGCCTCTAGTTTATTATAAAATTGAAGGCATTAAATATGAATGGATTTTGGTTGGGGTGATGGGAATAAAGACAAAGGAGTTTTTCCTTTATCAGCATTTTGTGATAAAGGAAAAAAAAGATGACTACGGTGTTCAAGAAACCAAACAAAGATTGTTTCAAAGAGGTAGGCAATATAAGCTGTGTCAAATGCTAATAGGTCTAGGGAGATGAGGAATGGAAATGGATTAATGCATTTTACAACATGAAGGCCAATGGCGTCTTTGATAGGGACAGGTTCAGTGAAATAGTGAGTAGCAAACCTAATTGAAGAGGTCTTGGGAGAGAATGGCAGTAAAGGAAATTGAGCCTTAGAACAGATACCTCTTTTGAGAAGACTTCCTATAAGGGCACAGAAATGTAGTAGCAGCTAAATCTGAGTGGAGATGTGTACTCTAATGAAGGTGTGAGTTTTGTTTATTTTGTTTAAGATGGGAGAACTTATGGGAGTGTGCATTGAGTGGGAAGCAGTTGAAGTTTATCATATATTTGGAGAGAATGTATACTGTATAACATGAATATATCAAAGTGCTATGTGAAAACTTTAAAAGAAATCACATATTCCAACATACACATTTCCTCATTATGAAGTGAATAAGCCAATAGTTACTTTATCACTCAGGTAAGTCAATTTTGTTCTTGACAACAGATAGGGGAACCAGAATAAAGACCCACATCTAATGTAATATATGGTATCCCACCACCACCATTATCTTTTTCTCTAATAGAAAATTCAAGCCTTTCTAGGATTTAGCCCCTCTGTACTACCATATATTTTAAAACCTATCGTACACATATTTCAGGAATGGCCAGAGAAAAATGTGATTCTATTACACGTGCTAGTGGATTTCTGTCTATGTGACTTTTTACATAATTACCAGATAAAAATACCACTTGCAAACTATGCAGAAGTAGCTCCAGGCAGAAAGCCCTGACATCTTTCACAGCATGCTTTTTCAGACTGCACACCGAGGCTTGCCTTGCATACCGATCTCCTGAAGTCTGTATAGCAGGCAATATCTGACACTCATAATCTACATTTCTTATTTTCTTCCAGAATGCAAATATATTTCCTTCTTACTTGGGGGGAAAATAAGAGGTTTTTCTTAGGTTCTGGTTCAGGTTCTGATTATCCAAAGTATATTTCTTTTTAGTTGTTGATTCTAAAGTGTAACTCAAGCACTTAATTTTTACCTATTCATTATGATGAATGTCAAAGTTACAACCCAACTGGAGTGACATAAATCCTACTGCTGCTTTGTCTTTTCTTGTTAGACATGAAATCCAATAGTAAACATTTGCCCTAAGCAGCTCTCACAACCAAATTAAAAAAACAAGATTAGTTAAAATGACATTTTTAACTCCTAAATATTGTTACGAGATTTCTTTTAAAATGCAAATGACTAATTTAAAATAATATATTCCATACTGATATGTCCTATTATAAGAAAATGTGAAGTGATAATACAAAGCATTCAAAAACAGATATGATAGAGAAAATGGGTACTTTTATAAACAATTTCACAACAGGTTCCCTTTAAATAATGAATTTAGATACTTGCTAAATGCATACGAATTTTATTTACAGGTATATGGTTGGTTGCATCAATACACCTATTGTGTGAAGCACTGTTCCTCTATAGAGCATTTACAGAAAAGGGAACATGAGGTTGCTCTGGAGTATATTTTACCAAGAAACCTAACTTGTAATGAAACTACAGATGAACATGTTTTCTAAGTAACCTTGTGTACCTGTAAGACTCTGAAACTAGTATTTGTTTCATCCACAAATGCTAATGATAAATACAGCTGTTTGAAAGTTACCTGTAATATGTCTTAGGAAGTTCTCTTAGGAAGACAGAAAATAAAACAAGGGCGGTATAATAGAGTTGGCAAGGCACAAATTTAGGAGTCAGACTAGATTTATTCAAATCTGGTTCTAGGGCTTATTTCTTTGTGGAATTAACCTCCTCAAGACTCAATTTCTCACTGATGAAGTAAGAAGTATGCCATAGGCTTGTGTGAGGATTAAATTAAATGATGTATGTATGTAGCAATGTATCAGGCATTTATTGACATCAAATGCTCAAAGAATAAATATTATTATTACCTAGATGAAACATTGGTTTAAAATGCTCACCATTCATTCATTCCTTCACTCACTCACCCCTTCATCAAAGAGTTCCTAAACTTTAGAGTTAACAATAACTATGCTAGGGGCTGATGACACAAAAATGAGTACAGAGTCACTAACTCTTCAGTAAGAGAAGAGAGATGGCAAATAAATAATTGTAGGGCAGTAAATGTTATAACAATGTAGTCCAGGGTGCATGGGAACACAGAGGAAAGAGCAATAACTGCCTCAGTGTAGATAAGGGTTGTTTTGAAAGGAAATTAATGATCAAACTGGCTTTCAAAATAAGCGGAAATTTCTTGCTTTATACCTGGAAGAAATTTGGAGGCAAATGGCTTTCTCCACGTTTCTAAGACCTATAGAATTAGGTAACTCTCCTATTACATGTTTCTTTCTTTGGATTAAAAAAAAAATCAATCTGCTATTACTGTCCTTTTGTGGATCAGAACATGTTGAGAAAAAATAGGGTCTGATCTATGGTCCTGCTTCTTATAGGAAGGTACCCTACAATGTAATGTAGCACAAGAGTCACATCTGTCAATCCATGTGAACATAAGTTTGCACAAATGGCTGGAACATAATGGAAAAGTTATGGCTTCCTTTATTCTCATAGGACTGCCTTTGGTGGTGGAGTCATAGGAAACCATTGCTGTCTTTTCATCTTTATTTGCAACTTCACTAGAATCCTAGGAGTCTGTTTGCATGTCTTTCATTCGAGTGATCCATGATGCCAAGTGTGCTGTAGAGATACCCAGTTGTGTTCAGCATCTTACCCTTTTGAAATTGCCAGGACCCCTTAGCATTACCTTATGACTCTAGCTTTTGCTATTCTGTTTGTAAAAGCTACTCTGGGAGCAAAAAACCCTGAAAGTATTTGCTTCTGATTTAGCTTTTCTAAAAACAGAACTCAGAGTTCAAGGCCCTCAGCTGGGAAAGAAGCTGTTAGTCAAGCCCTTTCATCATTGTCCAATGGCCACTCCTCAGTGTGCTGCCCAGGCTCCCAACATTTTCTCCTGAAAAGGCCAAAGCCCTACAGAATTTCTTATGGGGAATTTTTAATGTCAAAGCAATTTTGAAAGCTGTCCAGTTGCCTGCAGAGGTTCTTGGATAACTAGAAGTTAAAGGAGATGACTTTGCATACAACTCTAAACAAAAAGGAGGCAATATGAACTGTTGTTACTATATTAGTAAGTGTGAAGTTAAATATTAGATAAAATAAAACCTAGCCTTTCTGGTACTGTTTTCTCCTTTCTTTCTACTACCAACTATTTGTAAACAAACAAATTCTCTGTCAAAGGCAATATGCTTTACCCCTTTATTAGCCTCAGGAACAGTTTTCTATTCATCCTTTAAATGTTATATACATTGTGTTCAACGAAACCGGTTTGGCTCAATGGTAGAGCGTCGGTCTGCGGACTGAAAATGTCCCAGGTTCGATTCCGGTCAAGGGCATGTACCTTGGTTGCAGGCACATCCCTGGTAGGGGGTGTGCAAGAGGCAGCTGGTCGATGTTTCTCTCTCATTGACTTTTCTAACTCTCTATCCCCCTCTCTTCCTTTCTGTAAAAAAAAAAAAAAAAAAAAAAATCAATAAAATGTTATATACATTGTGTTCAAAGATATCTAGTTCCATGATGTTAAAGGTGTATATTAATTTCAAATAAAATTATGCTAGAATAAATTTAATAAGAGAATGATCTAAATTAAGATTTGACTTTCACTTACCGAAATATAGTGTCTCCTGACTTACTGTACATCCCACAAAAGATCAATTTATGCATGAAATCTAGCCATTTCTGCCTCTTTTTTAATGTTTTAAAAATAATTGTAAAGTATTTAAGTATATATGCTATCTGAAAAATTACCAAATAAGTAATGCAAATAAATACAAGATATACCCTTTATTTTTAATGCTTTACTATGTGGCCCCTGCTCAGACCCTACATTTGATTTTTGTATCATTCCTTTCCTGTTTACTATTTGTAACTGAACCAGTTACTATTTATTCCTGAGTATATCTCAGAGTTCTTTGACAGCTAAATAGCCAATTTTATATTTCTGGATTGTTATTTCAGTAAAAAATGAAGAAAGTACTTTTGAATGTAAAAACAAATTTTACTACAGAGAAATTTTTCAGTATAATTTTGGACACAGTATTTTGCTTTGAAGATTGGTTATATCTCACATCATTATCTTTTTGTTGAAGAAAGCCTGTATTCCCAATCACTCAGGCAGCATCCACCCAGGCACCTAGCCAGGAATTGAGGTCATCCCTAACCCCTTTTTCCTTTGGAGAAAGAACCTTTATTTATTCCATCTAACTTAGCTCTCTCTTTTGAACTGATGTTGCTAATCCCTGTTATAACCTATCATGGTACCTTCTCTTCATAACACTTACTGTAGTTTCCAATTACATACTTACTTGGATAAATGTACTTATAGTTTGTTTCCAAGGGGTTAGGAACTGTTTTATTGTATACTAGACACCCAGTGTACAAAATTCACACACGAGTAGGATCCCTAGGCCTGGCTGGCTATCAGGGTCAATCAGGGCCTTCCAGCTGCTAGCTGGGGCCTTCCTTCTCCTGGCTGCTGACTGCTGGCTGCTGGCCAGGGCCTTCCTTCATTCTGTGCCGCCCCCTGGTGGTCAGCATATGTCATAAATAGTAGTTGAACTCCTGTTCGGTCAAACACCAGAGGAGACAATTTGCATATTAGCCTTTTATTATATAGGATACAGTGACTATGATTAGCCTGCCACATTGTCACCTCTGAGTAAACCTATGTTGAATTCTTATTAATGGATGAATTATAGCCATTTGATAACTATTTCTTAATGATTGATACTCTTCTGGCCTCCAATGTAATCACTTTATGGTGTTTTTTTTTCCCTCATTGCTCTTTTTATAATACACTGTAAAGGCCTAGAGGTAGGAGCCACATCCTTTTATATTGATATCTGTATCTTTAAAACCTAGGACAATAACCAACCCACTTTAGGGACTCATTCAATCTTTGTTGAATGAAAGAATGTATAATACCTCTCAATAATCAACAAATATGAAATGATGTTATGTTTTAAATGAATATAGCACTCAATAACTGACAAACATGCAATGATATAGGTTTAAAGCTCTTTAAAGGTTCATACTATTTATTTATAGGATTTTAGTATCTTAGCACCACAGCATTTGTAATACTAAGATATTAGAAAAATAAAAAATAAAAACAAGCCCTAACTGGTTTGGCTCAGTGGATAGAGCATTGGCCTGCAGACTGAAGGGTCCTAGGTTCGAATCCAGTCAAAGACATGGATCTTGGTTGCAGGCACATCCCCAGTAGGGGGTGTGCAGGAGGCAGCTGATCAATGTTTCTCTCTAATAGATGTTTCTAACTCGTTATCCCTCCCTCTTCCTCTCTGTAAAAAAAAAATCAATAAGAATATTGCCAAATTTATTAATAAATAAATAAATAAAAACAAAGCAAAACAACAAATTTATAGAAAACTAAGATGCTCAAGTAGAACAGATTATTCTTAGTCTTGAGACTATTTCCTACATTTAATACTTTACTCAGTTGAGTTTTATTATTTATTATTTGTAATAAAAGTTCTTTATTCTAACTCTGTAGGAGACATCCCCACCTATCAATGCCTGTTACTGGCAGCAATTTTTTTTTTGTCACATTAATCAATCTGAAATTCCTTTCCTCACTTTCATCCAATTATATGTAATTATGACTCTTTGTTCTAGGAGAGTAAATTATTTTTTTGCCACTCCCTACATCCCCTTTCACCTTTTGAGTATGTGTAGAAAGTTATATTCTTTCTGAAAAGTTTCCTAATTGATCTGTGAACATTTATGCTTTTTTATATTTATCTATTAGCATCTCTCTTTTCATGATTGTTTTGTTGGTCTGTCTGAAACACTCTCCATTTACCACCACTTTTCTTGTACTAAGAATCCTTAAGATAAATGCAGTTCTTTATATGGCTCTTTATCAGTAAGCAAAGTTTTATTTAAAACCCAAAGTGATATTTAAATTTTTTAAATATTATTTTTTAGCTCCAGTATGTATGTCTGATTATTTCCACCTTTGTTAACTCATTTTGTTTTCATCAATTATGTCACATTGTGGAATCAAGTTCTTTGGATCTTTGCAGGTCTTTGGCTCAAAGTCTCTGAGGTCAGATAAAGTTGGGTTCAAATCCCAGCCCTGCCTCTGACCATTTGCATGAACTTAGACAAATAATATCAATTTAACAAATGCTAGTTCTCTTTTTTATATCCCATCTAATTTTGTACAGACTTTTTGAAGGTTTTGTTGTTTTATAATTATTTGCTTAATTATTTAATTCTTGTCCTCATCAAATGCAGAATGACATATTACATAGTTATTCAAATTCATGACCTCTCCTACTTCTCTTCCCCAGTCTAACTAACTTTTATTATTTATCAATTCATAAAATTTCTCCTTTTTAGGTGAATTTTAATATGTTATTTAATCTTTTAAAAGGTAGTCCTACTCTGATTATTACATTATGATATATGTATTTTCTTAACCCTTTTGTTTTACATTCTAGGTTTTTTTAAAAGCTGAGGTTAGCTCAGCTGGTGTGGCTCAGTGGTTGAGCATTGACCTGTAAGCCAGGAGGTCATGGTTCAATTCCCAGTCAGAGCACATGCCCAGGTTGTGGGCTTGATCATCCATGAAGGAGGGAGCCAATTAATGATTCTCTTTCATCATTGATGTTTCTATATCTCTCTCTCATTCCTCTCTGTAATAAAAAAATTATATAAAAATAAAAATAAAAAGCTGAGATTAGAGTTTTCCAACTGTTATTGCCGAATCACTAGTCTATTTAAAGTTTGCTTTGCCCTAACCAGTTTGACTCAATGGATACAGCATCAGCCTGTGGATTCAGGGTCCTAGGTTCGATTCCAATCAAGGGCATGTACCTTGGTTGCAGGCACATACCCAGTAGGGAGTGTGCAGGAGGCAGCTGATCAATATTTCTCTCTCATTGATGTTTCTAACGCTCTATCCCTTTCCTATCTTCTCTGTAAAAATCAGTAAAAATTATATATATATAATTTTTATTGATTTTTACAGAGAAGATAGGAAATATATATATTATATATATATTATATATATATTATATATATATTATATATATATATAAAATAAAATTTGCTTTTCAGAAACAGTTACTTCATATTGATTCTATGCTGGAATCATACACAGTTACTTTCTTTTTTAAAAAACAATATTTTTTTTATTTCAGGGAGGAAGGGAGAGCAAGAGAGAGATAGAAACATTAATGATGAGAGAGAATCATTGAATGGCTGCCTCTGGTGTGCCCCCCACTGGGATCAAGCCCTCAACCCAGGCATGTGTCCTTGATGGGACTCAAACTCGGGACCTTTCAGGCCACAGACCGATGCTCTATCTACTGAGACAAACTGGCTGGGACCATACAGTTACTTTCAATAAAAAACAAAGATGTATATGTTGTTTACATGGCATAAAATGAACTTATATGGCTTTCTAAAACTATAATTTGCCCACTTAAGTGAATACTGAAAGAAAATCCTTTTCTTGAGACAGACCAGAACATAGGCACAAGAATGAAAAATGGAAGGTGCTATGGATTCCTAAATGTGTCACTGTGGTAAGGTATTCTGGATTTTACTAATTTAAATTTTTTACTTTTAAGACACTTTAAAGGGAGAGAAAAACCACTCTAGAGGTAGAATGAAGTAATTGTTAAATAGAGGTATGAGCAAACAGGCAAACACAAAGATTCTTTTTGGGAGCACCATGAGAAGATCATATCTGAGCAGACTGTGAAGGATAGAAAAGTGGTCTGTGGCAAGATAGTCACCCATTCAAAGCACTTTTATTTCCATCAACTGAACAGTTCTCACCTAAGTCAGAAAGCAAAAAAGAAAAAAAGAAAAAGAAAAAAAGAAAAGAAAGGACAGAAAAAATGATTTGAGTGGATGATAGAACACAATCTTTACAAAGAGAGCTGGCTAGTTAGGGTAACAGTAACCAAGTAACCAGACATTATCTTGGTAAACACTTGGTTTGGGTTTAAGGGCAGAGGGATCAAGTTTATTTTTATTCATTCTCTACTGAAATGCAATTGACTACATTTATTTTGGCCCACCAGGGAGGAAGGGCACGTCAGTTTTTTAAGAGGTTGTTTACTTTGATAGGGAATGAATTCTGCTTTCTTTTCCACTTGCTGATTTTTCTTTAAATATGGAGAAAGACTATGCAATAGTTAAAAATAAGTTTTGACATAAGGTTAATAAATTTATTGTATAGTTCCTAACAGGCTGTTTCTTAAAAAAGAGAGCTAATTCTGTTCTATAAAGCAGTTTTTTTCAAACATCTGTTTCAAAACATGTATTCTACTAAAGTAAGGAATTTTTTCTGTAGGAAATTTCATGTCATGGAGTGAATAGCTGTTAATATTCCATACCCAATCAATTTCCCATCTGTCTAATATTTAACATCCTTTGTGTTAAAAGCAGTGAGAAGGAGAAAAGGACTTTATGAAGAACTGGATTGATGATTATTTAAATCCAACACAAAACATACTTATAATAGTTTAATGCTATGTTTTGAAATATGTAAATATAAAATAAAAGTAAAATGTTGATGTTGCACTAATTTTATTATAAATTCCAGTTGCAGTATACTAATTCACTTCAAAGTATAAGATATTTACAGTAAATAAATTTATATACTATGAATAAGAGGGCATTCTCTGAATGGAATTGCTAGGTATTTATTTTGAAACTGTTACGTGAAAAACAGACATCTTAGAATTCTGCCAGAAACTGCTTGGAGGAAAGCTGAGGCTCTAAGTTAGACATCTTTAAGTGGGAGAAGGTACTAGTATTTGATATGAATGCTTACCAGTATTCACATCTCCACTATGTCAGGAAAAAAGACCTATCTAGCCAGAGTTTTAATAATCCTTTAGAATTTCCTATCAGAGTCATGGCTAATTCAGTGAGTAGACTAAGTTATAGATGGTTATTAGCTCCAAATCTTTCACCAAAGGTGAAAATAGAGCTCACACTAGAAACAGGAATGATATAAGTAGTGGTCCTCATATGCTAGTCATGAGGCCAAAAGGCTGAATCGGAATTACCAATGATACTTAAAAATACAGATCTCAGCCCCCATCCCTGGTGGAGATTCTGATTTGGAAGATCAGGGTCAGAGCTCTGAGATGTCATTTATTAATAAGTGTTCCCAAGTGATTCTGATCTATATGCAGCTTTGACTAGAGAGAGGTTCTGGGATCAGAAATGGGTCTGAGAAGGTGCAAGACTTCATTCAAAGGAGAGAAACCATTCCCCTTTTGGTTTAGAGTCTGAGTCACTGAATTCCTGATTAAAGAAAAAAAATAACAACAACAATGATCTGGTAGTTGGAAACTGGCATGGTGGGACTATTTAAACCAAAAAATTGGTCAGTGCTATAAATCAGCATTTTGTTTTGTTTGTTTTCTTTTCTCCCTAGGAAGTCAGCATACCACTGCCTATTAGGGTTATTCTCACATTTATATTGTGCCTGCCTTAGGAAAATCTACTTAGGTTATAGGATACCAAAGGTACAAAAGTAACTTAAGAGATTTCAAATGAATTACTCAAAGAGACTTCTCTTTTAACACAGAGATATAGTATTCCTCACAGTACCTCAGTACACAGTGACATTTTACTATTTTACTTTTTTACTATTTCTATTTTACTTTTGGACCTTTGTGACCAGCCAGTTTGAGCCTTGATTTCTGCTCTCAGCTCCAGATTCAACTGGGGCAGTTTCACCCTGTCCGATGTGTTCACAGACCTTGAACGCACTGTCCTTTTAAAATTCGTTTTCTGAGTTGTAGAAATAAATTCAGTTTCAGTGATCTTCAGTAGTCTTAAAAAAACAAACATCTTTGGAATCCTTAGAAGTGATTTCTTGGCAATGTGTAGCTGACTGGGTCCTGCAGTTGATTCTGGTTACAGTTGAAATTAAGAGGAAGTGAGAACAGAAATGATTTAATTGCTCACAGGAATAAATCTGTTGGTTAAAAGATTTGGTGCATGACTCTTTTTATTTAAGTTTGATGAATTTATGGCCATCAATTAAGTACACACATAAGGACCATAGCACTTAAGTGTTGCTTATCAGGATAGAGGTAGGGAAAATAGAGCCTGGAACATGAATGGGGCCAATAAATCCTTGGCTTACTTGGCAGGGAGCTGGTGATGTCACTGTGAACCGAGTCCCAAGACGAGTGCCACTAATATTTATTAAATGAATGAATGTGCCTAGGTGAGTATTCTATTAAATGTGCAGTAGATTGAATAACACAAATTCATTCCATTTTCTAGATGAACTCATTAAAGGCAAAGAAGGCAATCATTGATTAGAAAGTGGGACAAATTGTGTTTCAGCACTTTTAGAGGAAAGAATAAAACAGCACCTAAAGATGAGTTGAGGCATCTCATCAAGGAAATATCCTCTCATCTGCTTTCATCTCATTCACACATTCCCGCTAGGTACTCCAAATATCTCTTTCACTGCACTTTCCTCATATAGTAATAGTACTTCCTCATATAATAATAGTGCCTATATCAAAGTGCTTTTGTGAAAGTTAAATGAATTAATGAATATATCACTCTTTGAACAGTGAATAGAAAATAGTAGGCACTTTATACATAAGAACTATTATTATATCATCATCATTATCACAGTGGATTGAAGTATCTTGTTATTTTAAGTTTCTCCTCATCTAGAATGTAAGATCTTTTAGGAAAGACCTTTTATCTTTACAGACCTAGTGCTTACTACAGTGCTGGGCAATGAATACATGTCTCCTGAGTGACACTGAGAATATAATTTATGTTCTACTGGTAAATTCTGTCTGAGCTGCTGCTTCAAGTTTTCAATGGATCCAACTCCTGAGAAGACATAAACTAGGAAATGAGGGAGAGAAGTGTTTTCATATGTTATCACTGATATATGACTAGACTGCTGAGGCTCAGTTTTTGTTTTGTTTGTAATTATTTCACTGATAGAAATATAAGGTCCTTGATAAATGATTGTGGGATCTAGCACTTGGAAATAAATAACAAATAAAGGGAAAGAATCTTCTGGGACATGACTTCCCAAGTTTCTATAGCTCACTGGTCCCACAGATGTTCTGTAAGAATGGCATTCCCTGCCTGGCTGGCGTGGCTTAGAGGTTGAGCATCAACCTATGAACCAGGAGGTTACGGTTCAATTCCCAGTCAGGGCACATGCCCGGGTTGCAGGCTCCATCCTCAGTGTGGGGCACGCAGGAGGCAGCCGATCCATGATTCTCTGTCATCATTGGTGTTTCTGTCTCTCTCTCACCCTCTCCCTTCCTCTCTAAGGTCAATAAAAATAAACAAGTAAAGAATCACCAAGGCCATTTGCCAACACAGGAAGGAAGGAAGGAAGGAAAGAAGGAAGGAAGGAAGGAAGGAAGGAAGGAAGGAAGGAAGGAAGGAAGGAAGGAAGGAAAGGAGGGAGAGAGACAGAAGGAGGGAGGGAGGGAGAGAGGGAGGGAGAGAGGAAGAAAAGGCACTCCCCGGTTAAATTTGAAAGACGCCCCTCAAAGCTCAGTCTGAGGTTTGTAATGAAAATTAGCATATGAAAGGCTCTGAGAAATCCTGAGGAAACCTTTGATTAATTCAACATTTTCTAAATTTTCAGGCAATAGACAAATTTTCTCTTATACTCATTTCTACTAACATCTCATGGAATTAGTGTTCCATGAATTAAACTTTGGAAAATACTGAACTACAGAAACATACTTATCCAGATTTCCATTTTCCCCTCTGTAAATCTTTATGTAATTCAGTTTTAAAAAATTCTAAGTCTATATGCACAAGTAGAGATGCAAACCTTGGTAAATTTGGTGCTTAGGTAATGATAGGATGTTCTGGATAATTAAAAAAAATTTAACATCTAGAGTAAGTGCTGAAATGCATTTAACTTTTATTGAAAAGCATTCAGCAGTATTCCCAAACTTTAATATGATATGATCACCTGAGAATTTCGTTAAAGTGCGAATTTGATTCAGTAGGTCTGGATGGGAACAGAAGTTCTGCATTTTCTAATCAGATGGTGCCAGTGGGATTGGTCTCTGAGCCACACACTGAGTGAGTAGCAGATTTCTTTTCTGCCTTGGTGAGCAGAGTAGAATAAATATAATAAAATTGTTATTTTGAATAACATTGTACATGTTGTTGATAGAACCACACACTGAGATAGTTTAAAGTTTTAAAAATATCAACTTGTTTTCTTGATACTATCTTTATCATGAAAGTAAATTGGGAACTAATAAGGAGAAAAGTAGTGGCTATAACAACATCTAAGTCAGCACCTATTATGAAATCTGATACGTTATAGATACTTAATAAATGTCAATTAATTAACTTATTTGTCATTAATTTTATCGGAATTAATAACTTGAGGTGACAGGGATACATCTGCCAAGGAGATAGTTAATGATAAGAAAATATTGCCAAATAATAGTGAAAATGAACTACTAGACTTGATAAATTAATTCTGCAATGTAGCAGGATACAAAATTAACACCCAGAAATCTATGGCTTGTTTTATACACCAATAATGAACTCACAGAAAGAAAAACTAAAAAAAACAAAACACAAACATTTACCATGGCAACAAAAAGAAAGTAAGAAACCTAGGAATAAACTTAATTAAGGAGGTAAAAGACCTGTACTTGGAAAACTACAGAACATTGGAAAAAGAGATAGAAGAAAGATATAAACAAGTGGAAGAATATACTGTGTTCATGGATTGGTAGAATCAACATCATTAAAATGTCCATACTACCCAAAGCAATCTATAGATTTAATGCAATCCCCATTAAAATACCAATGGAGTATTTCACAGATCTAGAACAAACTTTCCAAAAATTCATTTGGAATTAAAAAAAGACTCTGAATAGGTGCAGCAATCTTGGAGGGATGACAATACCTGATGTCAAGCTATATTATAAAGCCACTATTCTCAAAACTGCCTGATACTGGTACAAAAACAGACATATAGATCAATGGAACAGAACAGAGAAACCTGAAATTGAACCAAGCAATTATGCTCAATTAATATTTGACAAAGGAGGTAAGAGCATACAATGGAGTCAAGACAGTCTCTTCAATAAATGGTGTTGGGAAAATTGGACAGGTCCTGCAAAGAAAAAAATGAAACTAGACCACCAACTTATACCATACACAAAATAAACACAAAATGGATAAAGGTCTTAAAAATAAGATTTTGAACCATTAAAATCTTAGAAGAATTCATAGGCAGCAAAATATCAGATATATGTTATAGCAATATCTTTATCAATACAGCTCGTAGGACAATGGAAACTAAGGAGAAAATAAACAAATGGGACTACATCAAAATACAGCTTCTGCACAGCAAAGAAAACCATCAACAAAACAATAAGAGAGCCCACTATGTGGGAGAACATACTTGCCAATGTTATATCTGATAAGGGTTTAATTTCCAAAATTTATAGGGAACTCATACAACTAAACAAAGGGAAGGTAAGCAATCCAATAAAAAAAATAGGCAAAGGATCTAAATAGATATTTTTCAAAAGAGGACATACAGTAGGCTAAGAGACATATGAAAACATGCTCAAAGTCACTAATCATCCAAGAGATACAAATCAAAATGACAATGAAGTACCTACCATCTCACACCTGTCATAATGGCTATCATCAACAAATCAACAAACAACAGGTGCTGGTGAGGATGTGGAGGAAAAGGAAACCTCGTGCACTACTGGTGGCAATGCAGACTGGTGCAGCCATTGTGGAAAACAGTATGGAGTTTTCTCAAAAATTTAAAATGGAACTCCCATTTGACCCAGTAATTCCACTTCTAGGAATATATCCCAAGAAACCAGAAACAGCAATCAGAAAGGCTATATGCACCCCTATGTTCATAGCAGCACAATTTACAATAGCTAAGATTTGGAAACAGCACAATTGCCCATCAATAGATGAGTGGATTAAAAATGGTGGTACATCTACACAGTGGAATAGTACACTGCTGTAAAAAAAAGAAAGAACTCTTACCATTCGCAACAGTGTGGATGGAACTGGCGAGCATTATGCTAAGTAAAATAAGCCAGTTGGAGAAAGATAAACATCCCATGATCTCACTCATTTGTGGAATATAATGAACAAAAATAGATCCAGAGACACAGAAACATCAAACAGATTGTCAAACCTCAGAGGGAAGGAAGGGAGGGTGGAAGGGTGGGATAAGAGATTAATCAAAGGACTTGTACACATGCATGTAAGCAAAACCAAGGGACACAGACAGTAGTGGGGTGAGGGCATGTGCTAGAGGGCGGGAGTGGCCAGGGAGAGATCAATGGGGGAAAACGGAGATATATGTAATACTTTAAAACAATAAAGAATTTAAATTAAAACAAACAAAAATAATAATAGTGAAAATGTTGCCAAACATGTTTGACAATTAAATAATACATTATGAAGAGTATTTTGGTTGAGATAAGAATTAGATGTGCTCATAGGTGTTGGGACATACCCCTGGCTCAGTAAAGGAAAGAAAAGAACCAGAAGGTGCTAATAAGGAAAACCATGCTAGGGAAGTGAACGGGCATGGGCATCTCTGCCTCAAACATATGCTGGAATAGTGAATGAAGATAAGTGAATGAAGATAAGCTTTCATTGGGCAGTGTCCCAGTTGATCAGGGGGCTGTCTGGAGAAGGGAAGAAGGAGATATAGATCTTCCCTACTAATCCACCTACCTGCTATAAGGTGTGCTAAAAGGACTAAATCAGCATAAGTTATTTTTAGAATTCCTTACTTGATGCATCTATGTATTTGTTAACTAGGAGAGATTAGCAATATGAATTATTATTAATTTCTATCTTCAAGTCTGAGTATTTTTAGAATTCCTTACTTGATGCATCTATGTATTTGTTAACTAGGAGAGATTAGCAATATGAATTATTATTAATTTCTATCTTCAAGTCTGAGTACATACAGGAGCTGAAGTAAAATAGAACTCTGAGAAATAGTATTACATCTAAATTTCGGGCTCAGTGTTGAAAGTGAACTGTGCCACAATCTATCTTCTACAGTTTAAGAGAGAAAGCTTGTAACAAAGAAGCCCACTCAAATGTTGATATCTCCTGCCTGATGTTAAAAATATGTCTTTTTCAAGAGCACTAGACTTTTTCCTTTAAATTAAAAAAACACACCAAGATTTTAAATGATTATTTCCCATTGTATTGCTCCCTTCCTGTCACTGTTTTGAGCCAGAACATGGAGTCCTTGGTGGGGAAAGGAAGGGCATGATCATCAATCTCCATTAAGAATCTTGAGTGGTTTGTCCTCTAATAATTTCTGAGTTAATAGACATGTAAATACTCATGTAGTTAGGTAAGCTGTTCAGCCACATTGGACATTGACTTAAGTTCTGCATGCAACCTTTACAGTCACATTTCAGATAATTGGACAGGCATTTTAAAATTCTACTCTTTTTTCCTCTTGGAGGTATGCCAACAAAAAAACAGAATCCATTATATATGAATTTTGTATTTGGTGGGGAAGCGAAGGGATTTATTATTATGTTCTAAATTTGTTTATGATATGGGGGTACATTAGAGCAATGTCAAGCAAAGTACATTCATAGTGAAACCAAACAGGTGTTCAAGTTCACTCTGGAGATGAAAGTTAGAATGACTCAAGTGCAGGAAACCACTCTTTATTTTATTAATTTCAGTCTACTTATTATTGTCAATGCTCTATTCATATATTTTGTCTTAAGATAATTTTAAATATACTTCCCACTTCATCATTCTTTTTTCTCTTATACTAGACATCTTGTTTTCCAAAATGTGGTGCTACAGAAAATAATTTTACTTCATGGAGAGTGAGAAAGGAGAATTGTTTTTAAATGAATATTGTACTGTTTTCACCTAACAAGTTGAAAATTCTTGCCCCGTATCAATGAAATTAACTGATAAGTGTGAGTGTATTGTCTGAAATTTCACGACCCCTCTCCCTTGAACCAGCAAATGAAGGATGGAAAGATTCATCTCTTTTACACATATCATCCTTTTCTCCAGCAACCAGGAATAAGATCACTTACATTTGCAAGCATCTGGAGCAGAGAAGGGTCTCCGGAGGTCCCGGTAGAAGCCTGGCTTACATCGCTGGCAATGCTGGCCTTCCGTGTTGTGCTGACAGTCATTGCAGACACCACCACTGCGATTCCCTGATGCCTCCCACACATTAATGTCAAAGTGACAGGCATCAGCATGTCCATTGCACTTGCAGGCTGGGAAGAAGCATGGAAGGAAAGCAAATCATTAAAAATAAAGTGGTAGGTTTTCTAATATTCAGTTAAATTTTTTCATTTAAATTTTAGTTTTTTGAAGAGTACAAATTTCACAGTACATAAAAACCAAAACAATATAAATAGGTATACTACAAAAACTCTAGTCTCCCATCCCCATTTATCCTGTTTCCTCTTGCCTTTAATTGGTTACTACTTTCTTAAAAAAAAAAAAAAAATATATATATATATATATATATATATATATATATATATATATATATATATATATATATTTGATTTCAGAGAGGAAAAGAGAGAGAGAGAGCTAGAAATATCAATGGTGAGAGAATTATTGATTGGCTGCCTCCTTTATGCCTCCCACTGGGGATCAAGCCTGCAACCCAGGCATGAGCCCTGATTAGGAATCGAACTGTGATGTTCTGGTTCATAGGTTGATGCTCAACCACTGAACCACACCAGCCAGGAACTACTTACTTTTTTTTTTTTTTGGGTTATTTTTGGTGTATATGTTTAGTGTTTCTTTTTAAAATATATATATTTCATTGACTTTTTACAGAAAGGAAGGGAGAGGGATAGAGAGTTAGAAACATTGATGAGAGAGAAACATCCATCAGCTGCCTTCTGCACACTCTCCACTGGGGATGTGCTTGCAACCAAGATACATGCCCTTGACCGGAATTGAACCTGGGACCCTTCAGTCTACAGGCTGTCGCTCTATTCACTAAACCAAACCAGCTAGGGCTTAATGTTTCTTTATAGATTTTTTTTGAGGTATAATTGACATATTAGATTTTTAAATTAAAAACTTACTTTGAAGAAATGCCTGAAAGCCAATCAAATGTATATTTGTTTACATAGGCAGAGATATAACAATTACCTTAGCAACTGGAGTTGACATTTATTTTGGAAAGACTATTTGAGTGGCCATCAATTTTTTCTCTCTTTAATGGAAATATGTCACCATTTCCATTCCTGCTACTTCTCAAGGACCACTGTTATCCCTGGGGGTTCCATGCCTTACTTAGAAAACCCTAGATTGTCAGGCATTATTTGAAAATAGTTCATACTTCAGATACAGGCCTGATTTTATGCTCACTAATGAGCCTGGATAACTCTTCTGTTTGACAGGAGTTAATAACTTGGTAGGTAGATTTATTTGTCTTTGTATTCATCAGCTATTGTACTGGTGAGTCAAGGTAGTCACTTATAAAAGGCTCAATTTTCTTATAGAAGAGGTCAGTAGTGTTTCCTATGTAATCAATTTCTTAAAGGCATTTCTAGAATTATCAGTCAATAGCACCAAGTGACAAGTCTTTTATGTTCTATATGTATTTAGATATGCAATTGGATTCTCTGTAAAGGGCCAGCATGGCATTCTAGGAATTTAGGAGAAATTCTTTAGATTCTCTTGATGAGTGATTTAGAATAAGATTCCAGACCTTTTTTGTGTGGAGGTCAACTGTATTTGAAAATGTTTGTGCTATTGTTTTTCATTGTTTCCTTGATATGTTATGATATTTTGAGAAGATTTATAATCTTTAAAAATCATATTGTAAGATAATTTAAGATTTATGCTTAGAGGAAATCCTTTACATTTCCTAGAAACTATAATAAATCAGTTATGATGCCAAATTATGAATGAGAAGAGACTTCTCAGAATTTTACCCACAGTACTTGCCTGTAAAGCCCAGTAAAATTGAAGTTTGTGAGTATAAACATTGTTATGGGCATGTGACTTTCTCTGAATATTTTGAATTGAAAAAAAAAAAACACCCAATGATTCATATTCCCATATTTTTTACCCTTCTATCTAATTTCAAACCTTAAACTCAAAGTTAACCTGGTAATGCAGCCTCCTTCTTGACTGACTGGCATAATTTCAAATCTGATTTAGTACCATAGTATGGGGGGAAGGGAGTATTTAATTTGGGATACTGAAGATTTGGGACCAAGTCTTGACTCTATTTACTAATTTTGGAAGACTACTTAATCTTACTAAGCTTCAGTTACCTGATTTCCAAAAGGGGATTAACACCACCTGCTTTATAGGATTGTTTTTGAGAAATGAATTCATGATTATAATTCATTAACTCTACTATGAGGCTTATTAAATACCATTATCCTAGTTGCTCTTATGTCTGACCATGTTTTTATAATGCCAAATGATTAGGAAGGATGCTTAGGTGCCCCAAAGTGGCCAAGAAAATGAGCAGCATATTCTTGGTAAAACAGTCATATTGGCACCTTGCAAACTGTAATTCTTTCCAATAGTTGAGGGCATAGTGGGCAGTGATACTAGTATGTTTGTGTCAGTCACTCACAACTTTACATTGTGTTTCCACAAACAACAAAGATTCCACAGATAAGCTTACTTTGTAAAGAAGGCTCTGAGAGTTCTAGTCTTGGTACTTACTTCTGCACTCTTTAGGAGATCCTGTTTTGCCATCAGCTGCCTCCCAGGGGCGATCATTGTACAATGGTGCACAATGTTGGCAGTGAGTGCCTGCTGTGTTGTGTTTACACATACACTTCCCATTGACCTACAGACAGAAATAATTAAGCTATGAGCACAAACCATGCTAGAAAAGCACATTTCTTCCCACAATCTCATCTCATTAGTTGGCTTTAAAATATAACATTCATTCACCTATTTTTGTTTATTTTTACATATTGTATTTTAATTCAGTAATGAATATCTTTGTAGCTAACTATCTGTGTATAGCTTTATTTATTTGAAATGTGTTTTCTAGAAGTAAAATTAAATGGTAAAAAATATATATCTTTAAGACTTTGAATACATTTTTTCAAAATGACTGGTTTACAGAAAGAGGAAAAGAGAAACATCAATTTGTTGTTCCACTTATTTATGCATTCATTGGTTGATTATTGTATGTGCCCTGACCAAGGATCAAACCTTCGTGTATTGGGAAAACACTCTAACCAATTGAGGTATCCAGCCAGGTATCAGATCTTTTGTGTGCGCGCGCACGCATGTGTTTTTTCTGTTTGTTTGTTTTTTGAGAAACAGTATAAAAGGTAACTCAGCATAAAGGTAATAATTATATCAACTAGTCAAAAAGTATTTAATGAATATATGCAAGGGAGCCCTGGTCGGATAGCTCAGTTGGTTAGAGTGTTATCCAGATTCACCAAGGTTTCAGGTTTGACCGTTGGTCATGGCACATTCAAGAATCAATCAATGAGCCGAAACTGGTTTGGCTCAGTGGATAGAGCATCAGCCTGCGGACTGAAAGGTCCCAGGTTCGATTCCGGTCAAGGGCATGTACCTTGGTTGCGGGCACATTCCTAGTAGGGGGTGTACAAGAGGCAGATGACTGATGTTTCTCTCTCATCGATGTTTCTAACTTTCTATCCCTCTCTCTTCCTCTCTGTAAAAAATCAATAAAAAATATATTAAAAAAAGAATCAATCAATGAATAAATAAGTGGAAAAACAAATTAATCAATCTCTCTCTTTTTTTTAATCTCTCCCCCAAATCAATAAACAAAAAAGAAAACTTACACACACACACACACACACACACTGGACATTCAATCCGACAGGTAATGTTTGGTCCACAAAGCACTACAAAATATAATTTTTGTCTTTAAGAGAAGTATAAATGTAGCTAGAGGAAAAAAGATTTAATAGAAAAAATTACATATAAAACTAGACAATAAATAAATACCTAAGAACAAAATGATGTTGGAACTAAAAGGTTTCAAAAATTACTATAGGTTGGCAGTTCTGGAGTGCTTTATGAGAATGATTGTGTTTTGAGCTTTCCTTGAAGATGGACAGTATTTCTGACAGTAGCGAAGAAAGTTACCAGGAAGAGGAAACAAAATAAACCAAAGTGTGGTTCTAGGAGTCTAGGGATAATCTAAAATGTTTTGATTGCAATGGTAATGGAACTATTAAAAATGACATGTATTTAGAATGGTAAGAATCAAAATGAGTTCCTAGAGTTCAACAAATCTGGAAATAGTTACACCAATACATTGATCTATTGCTTGACCTAATTTAACACTCCAATAAGTTCTATTATTTTACCCAAGAGCACCTTTCTCTTTTAATTATCTTAATATCCTATATGTATAATACAAGGCTAATGTGCAAA